>NW_026889750.1:29480000-30680000 GCF_033153115.1 Saccostrea echinata
TATATATATATATATATATATATATATATATATATATATATATATATATATACCGTATATACTCGCCTATAAGTCGTTTTTTTGGGGGGGAGTTAAATTTTGGTCCAGAACTCTGGGTCCGACTTATAGGCAAGTCATAGGTATTTTTCTGGACAACAAAAGGTAGTGTTTTATAAACAATCCCGCCGATTATTGTTAAGCAACATCTTTATATATTAAATCATTTATGTATTCTAAGATTATTCATAATGTACAATATTTATAAATTTTACTAGTTTTATTTTCATCTCGTGTGCGTTGTTTTATTTCTTAATGATTTAAAATTAAATATCGATGTCTTTTTTTTTAATATAAATATTTATTGAAACCAGGTTAAAACATTAGAACATTAATTATAAATTGACAACTAATTCTGACAAAAAGTTTTACCGACTTATAAGCGGGTCAATGGCAAATCCCTCCAAAATAACTGCAAATATAGGCGGACCGACTTATACGCGAGTATATATATATATATATATATATATATATATATATATATATATATATATATATATATATATATATATATATATATATATATATATATATATATTCGCGCTATAACGCGAAGCTTTCGCAAATAAACGCAAAACTTTCACGAATAAACGCGTAACTTTTACGAATAAACATGAAACTTTTGCATTATAACGCGTAACTTCCGCGTTTAACACACATTAAGTAAAGAATTAAGACTAAAGACATTACCATTATGTACAATGAAAAATAAAGAAAAATTATCAAATAATATTTCGAGTTAACAAACTCAAAATGCGTTGACAATAGCATGCTACTTAGTTAATATCTATGAAAAGCTTCCTCCCATCTCTACATACTAGTACTAAAATAAAATACATGTAATTTATGAGAAACGAATTAGTACACCCGTATCACGGGTTCCTCATTAAGGTGACTATTATATATAAATTTGCGTTATAACGCGAAAGTTTCGCGTTCATTCGTGAAAACTACGCGTTAAAACACGAAAAACAAGATGTGTTTGTGAAACACTGATGCCCCCGTATGGCAACTTATAGCGAAGGCTAAACTTTCTCAAATGCATATCAAATATGTTGGTACCCAAAGTAAGCAACCATTGAAAAGATATGGAAAAGATTCAAGTTTTTTTCAAATGTGAGTCAAACATCAAGGTCAAGATCAAATGGTCAAAATTAATGGTGCCCTAGGAAAGGCCTTCTCACAAGATATATACATGTGAAATATGAAAGCCCTAGCACCAACCGTTCAAAAGATATGGCCAAGGTTGAAGTTTTTCAAAAGTAGGTCAAACTTCAATGTCAAGGCCAGAGGGTCAAAGTTGTTGGTATCCAAAGTAAGGTCTTGTCGCAAGGATTACATATGTGAAGTATGAAAGCCCTAGCACCAACTGTTCAAAAGTAATGGCAAAGGTTAAAGTTTTATAAAAAGTAGGTCAAACTCCAAGGTCAAGGGCAATGGGCTATAATTGTTGGTATCTAAAGGAAAGTCTTGTCAGAAGGAATACTCAGGTGAAAAATGAAAGCCCTAGCACCAACTGTTCAAAAGTTATGGCCGAGGTTAAAGTTTTCCAAAAGTAGGTCAAACTCCAAGGTACAGGTCAAAGGGTTAAGGATGTTTGTATCCAAAAGGTCTTGTCACAAGGATTATATATCTGAAGTATGAGAGCCCTAGCAGCAACCGTTCAAAAGTTATGGCTAAGGTTAAAGTAGGTCAAACTCCAAGTTCAAGGTCAAAAGGTCAAAGTTATCGGTATGCAAAGTAAGGTCTTGTCACAAGGATTATATATGTGAAGTATGAAAGCCCTAGTACCAACTGTTCAAAACAAATGGCAAAGGTTAAAGTTTTCCAAAAGTAGGTCAAACTCCAAGGTCAATGGGCTATAATTGTTGGTATCTAAAGGAAGGTTTTGTCACACGAAATACACATGTGAAAAAATGAAAGCCCTAGCACCAACTGTTCAAAAGTTATGACCACGGATTAAGTTTTTCAAAAGTAGGTCAAATTCCTAGGTCAAGGTCAAAGGGTAAAAGTTGTTGATATCCAATTAAAGGAAGGTCTTGTCAAAAGGATTACACATGTGAAGTATGAAACCCTTAGCACCAACTGTTCAAAAGTTATGGCCAAGGCTAAAGTTGGGTAAAATCTTGTAAAACTGGGTCAAAATCCAAGGTCAATGTCAAAAGGTCAAATATGATGGTACCCAAAGAAAGGTCTTGTCACAAGGAGTACACATGTGAAATATAAACGCCATAGCTCCAACCAATCAAAAGTTATGAGCAATGTTAAAGTTTTTGCGAACAAACAGATAAACAGCTGGACAGAGGGACGGACAGGGCAAAAACTATATACCCCCGAATCTTCGATACGGGGCTTAACAAATTTTAACCTATGAAAATGAGCTCGGTGGGCTTTCGTACAAATCTGGGCTACTTCTTTTGACTTTGTAATCTACTCTACTGTAGAGTTTATGTATAAAGGTGTGGTACGTCTCTTTTAAACGTGGTTTTTCTTGACTGAAAGTGTCAGAATCTTTATTTTAACAACTTTTAAGTGTTTTTAAAGTTGATTCAAAATTTTATTAATTTATTTTACATTTAGACAAGCCCAATGATCTAAATAACAGTATTATGTCTTGTTTCGTTTTTATCACAGTATCGAGGAAAACAATTTAAATATGTTTACATTTAAAATATTACATGTGATAAAAAGCTATTTTTAACTTCTTGACATTCTCTCTCTCTCTCTCTCTCTCTCTCTCGATCGATCGATCGATCGATCGATCGATCGATCGAAAGAGATATTTCATTGCACTTCCATTATTTATGGAAAAAATGGGGGGGGGGGGGTATGCCCATACCAGTCATTCCAGGCCCCGGGATCATGAAACATCTTAAGCTTAAGTCCAAATCTTTATGGTGTACTAAAATATTGTAGAAGTCAAGCAGACTAAAATTAAAATATTTATCAATATAACTTTACAAAAGTGTTGTTTTCTGCAAATATAGAGATTGATTCCAAAATTAATAAACATTTTACAGGCGATTGAAAATTTGACTTAAGTCTAAGTTTGTTTGATGATCCTGGGACCAGGATTTGAACCCATTGTCAGGTAAAAGAATATTGGTAGTGTCCACCTGCTTAACTACTTGACCTATTCCATTTGTTATTTCATGTACACTTTTTGAAATTCGAATGGATAATAGTTTTTATTCAATTTTTGTGTTTTTTGTTTTTGTTTTTTAATAAAGAAGATTCTCTTCATGCGTATATCAAATTTATTTTGTTTCAAGGAGGCAATTTTTCAGAGCAGTGAAGATTCCCTATCTAAAAACCAGAAAATCTGACATATTTTGCTGTGTTACTAATTTACACTTCCTTAAATGTCAAAGCGATATGCAGTTCCCAAATACAGTACTTCTCAAAAGCAAGGCCGTAACAACCACTGAGTCAAGTGCATGAGACAAATGCCTCACTAAAAAAATTTATCTTTGTAAAAAGTAAAGTAATACGTATATTTTGAACTTAAGCTATTTATGTCATTGTACATACTTAAGACTTTCAACAACAGTCATGCATATGTTAATATTAATGGTACATGTAACTCATGAATCCTCATGAAACTCAGGCACCTGAAGCGTGGATAATGTAATCTCTTACCCCCCCCCCCTTTAACAGAATATTTAAGGAGTCTACATTATAATTATACCGTATATGGCCAAATTGTAAAACTGAAAAAACAGCACAAAGTGATTGCATAGAATGATACAAAGATGGAATTGATGGGGAAATCACATATTTTCGAGAAAAGTTTATTTAGGTAATGGGAGGGGGTGAAGATATGTACGTACGTTACCCTCTTCAGATGCCTGTGAAATCCCCTTCACTAAAGAATACTTTGTGGGAAGTTTGATAGAAATTTTTCCAAGGGTTCTCGAAAAAATTGAAAAGTTTACCACGACAGTCGTACAAACACCTGGCCCCAGCTCTTTGAGCCAAGTAGGCACGGGTGAGCTAAAAATTGGATTGTTCACACAAAGTAAAATCTACTATGCAAATTTATAAACTATATCCTTGTATTCAATTTATTTTGAAAAAATGAAATAGTAATAAAACAGTTAATCTTACATATTTATACATTTAACTTCACTTTTTTCTCTAATTTACTCCCACGCCGCTATTTACACTAAATCTGAACACCCCTAATCAATGATAATCGACTGATCCAGCATGGCGGAGGAAGAAAAACAATGTGATGCCTCTGGAAAAACCGACACATTGTAGTAACAAAAACAGCCAAATAATCCTGTGAATTAGGTAAACATGTTGTCTTTTATACTGGGTATGTGTAACATGTTATATATGTGTAAGTCAAGTTGATCTTCGTGCCAGTTTGACCTAGATATTTTTTGGCATATACATG
Source organism: Saccostrea echinata (assembly GCF_033153115.1). Taxonomy (NCBI): domain Eukaryota; kingdom Metazoa; phylum Mollusca; class Bivalvia; order Ostreida; family Ostreidae; genus Saccostrea; species Saccostrea echinata. The sequence goes on from NW_026889750.1 coordinate 29,484,460, forward strand.
ATGTACGTGCTGTTTTTAAATGAAGTGGCCCATGCATGATATACTGGCCCTATAATATTTTGAGATTTGTGCATGATGTAGGGGGTTAGTGAAAGTATGTAATTTTTATATTCTTTTATTGATTAGGAATTATAGGCTAAATCGATTTTATGTTTTTCTTGGGCTGTTGGGTGAGGAGATTGGTCACGTGTATTCCGAATTTTCTCAACTGAAAGAGGGATCAACTCGGCCTTTAAATGGGGGTAGGGATTGAGGGTGCCTCCCCACGAACCAACACAGAAATAGATCTAATCCTTCAAAGAGCAGAAAACATACATATTGTCATAATTTGACTGTCATTAGTCTGTTATATTGGGCAATGACAGTGCTCCAGCTAGGATCAGAAAATAGAGGGGTTTGATGGTCGGTGGCCAGATAGCTCAGTTGGTAGAGCACCTGACTGGAGATTCAGGGGGCCCAGGTTTGAATTCTGGTCTGGTTTGTCACATTATTCTCCTTTCCAGTTACAAGACATTATCTTTGATTTATTGCAAACTTTTGAAAATATATAGAAAAATCAGAGCTTATAAAGATTATATATGTACAGTTAAACTTCGGTGTCTCAAACACTGATATCTCGAATACCATGGATATGTTGAAGTGATTTGGAAGTCCCAAACTCTTATTCTTCGAGTATTTTACCCTGGATATCTCAAATCCTCATATATCTCCAAGTTTTTTCTTAGTCCCATGGAGTTAGAGATAACGAGGTTTGACTGTAGATGTTAATAGAATTATATCATCCAAATTACAGTTTTGTATTAAATTCACTTGATTTTTGTGTCATCATCAAAGGAAGATGCAGTTTTCTTTCAAACTTGAAAGTGTCTTGTGTTTTGAGCCACTTATCTTGGTTACAGACAATTTTATTCATTGGCTATACTTTCTCCTCAGTGGCTGACCCTTTGGGATTTTCAATGAAATTTCATTGCCTTTTCACTAAATTTTTGAAAGGAAAAGGCCAAATGTATGGAAGGAAAAAAATCATTTGATCCACCGCTTTCACTGTAATATTTATGCGTCTTGGTGACAGAGATCTAAATTTCTTTTGGAAAGAAAATTATTTTAAAAAATCTCCATAATTAACTAATTACAGCTACAGTAAAACTCGTTTAGTACGAACACGAATATTGTGTATTCACGGATATAACGAAGTTTTTTGGGATCCCCAGCTATATAAATTTAATGAATTCCTTATACGGATATAACGAATTATGGATATAGTGAAGTAATTTCACAGGTCCCTAGGACTTCGCTATAACCGAGTTTTACTGTATAATGACAGTGAAAACTAATGTGTGTTTAAATATTAGAAGAGATTTGATTGGATAAAGCTAACTCTGTTTGGAATTAGCACATCAGGGCTCAAAATAATTGATGGCCCGCTGGTCTGAGGCCAGTGAATTTTCAATCTGGGCTCATACATTGCAGAGGGCATGTGCCCTTTTGGTCAGCATTTTTTTATGCATAATAAAATTCATTCATAGTCGGGCTAGTTAACTTGACAGGCTTGTGTGTCCCAACTTTTGCTGTTTCTTGTTCTGTTAAGTTGTACTTCTAAGTTTCACAATATAAAAAAATTATTACTATTATTATTATGGTTTTGGGCCAGTCTTCTTAAAATCTATTGGCCCAGTGGGACAGTGAAAGTACTAAGCTGACCAGTAAAAATTTAAGGCGATAGCCCGAGTGACCAGTAAACAAAAATCATTATTTCTAGCCCTGGCACATTGCTATACTAAACTTCATTGACTGATTAGACTTCAGTAGCCAATAAAAAACTAGTTATTCTTGATAAGTACAATTATGGAATTATGCAAATGGAGGTTGGCTTATGATTCCAGTCTTATTAGCTACTAATTCTAGCAAAGCATCACTTTAATTATTTGTTTGAGAGAATCCTTGCTGGAACTCAACTGCCCAGTGAGCTTTGTAAAAGACTCTGTTGTCTGACAATTTTTGTTTCAATTACATTTCACCTAGCAACATGAATGTATATTCAGAGGCATCTTTACATATAGCTATAATCACTTTGAAGTTTTATTATACCCCCCACAAACGAAGTTTTGGGGGTATATAGGAATCACCTTCTCCGTCTGTCTGTGCAGATAGTTCATATCTTTCTTACGGAGGAACATTAGAATCTACTACTTCACACAAAGATTGTTCATGACCTTAGGGTGTGTCATGACCTTGGCCCAAGGTCATTTGGGCAAGTTCAAGGTCACTGAAAGAAAAAAGTTCATAATTCATGTCCGGTCCATATCTTTCTAATTGATAAACTTTGGTTTCCATTCTTAAACTTGAGTTCCCATTTTACTCAAAGATTGCTTATGACCTGAGTTTACTCAGGTGACCTATTGCTATCTGTTTTTGTCCGTCGGCTTGCGCCATTCGTCGTCTGTTGTGCGTTAATATTTGAACAATTTCAGCTTCTTCTCTGGAACCACTGAACCAATTTCAACCAAATTTGGCATATAGCATCTATGTGTGAAGGGGAGTAAAAATTATGAAATTCATGACCCCTACCCCCCTGGGGCCTGAGGGGTGGGGCTAAAACCATCAAAATTAATGCAATCTTTAAAAATCTTCTTCTTTACTCCTGGACATCAAGCAGTCAAACTGTTGGCATGAATGTTATAAGCATTGAGCCCCATGCATAAATTGTGAAATTCGTGGCCCCAGGGTCAGGAGTTCTGGTGCTAGGGCAGGGCTCTGTTGAATATATAGTGATAATGAATTATTTCTTGAAAAAGCTTCTTCTCTGCTCTTGGATATTATGCAAACAAAATATATACATAGGTTTGATGATGAAAGGTGCCTCTTCCAAAATTGTGAATTTCATGGCCCCTGGGTCAGGGGTTCTGGTGTTAGGGCAGGGCTCTGTTGAATATATAGTGAAAATGCATTATTTCTTTAAAACTCTTCTCTGATCCAGGGCAAACAAACTGAATGCATAGTTATGATGAGTAAGGGTGCCTCTTCCTATATTGTGAATTTCATGGCCCCTGGTCAGGGGTTCTGGTTTTAGGGTGGAGCTTTAATGATTACATAGTAAAAAAGCAATAATTCTTTGACAATCTTCTCCTTTCCTCCTGGGTATTAAGCGAAAGAACTAAGAGTATAGTTATGATATGTAAGGGTGCCTCTTCCAAAATTGTGAATTTCATGGCACCTGAGTCAGGGGTTCTGGTATAAGGGCGGGGCTCTATTGAATATATAGTGAAAATGCATTATTTCTTTAAAAATCTTTTTCTTTGATCTTGGGTATTTGGGTATTTAGCAAACAAACTGAATGCATAGTTATGATAAGTAAAGGTGCCTCTTCCAAAATTATGAATTTCATGGCCCCTGGTCAGGGGTTCTGGTGTTAGGGTGGGGCTCTAATGATTACATAGTAAAAATGCAATAATTATTTGAAATCTTCTCCTTTTCTCCTGGGTATTAAGCCAAAGAACTAAGAGTATAGTTATGATATGTAAGGGTGCCTCTTCCAAAATTGTGAATTTCATGGTCCCTGGGTCAGGGTTCTGGTGTAAGGGCAGGGCTCTAATGATAACATAGTAAAAATGCATTAATTCTTTGATAATCCTCTGCTCTCTTTCTGGGTATTAAGTAAGCTTACTAAATGTAAAGTTATGATGGACAAGTGTGCCTCTTTCGAAATTGTGAATTCATGGCCTCTGGTTTAAAATGTGAATTTAATTTAATTGTGGCAAAGTTGCTTCATGATACTCAGGTGACCTATAAGGCCCGTGGGCCTCTTGTTTATTAACTAAAGTCCCAGAATTTTACTTATATATTTTAAGTAAATTAAGGCCTTATGGTGGGAAAATAATAGAGGATCAGAGTTTAACAATTCTGTAATTTTTTTTTCAAGAACAGATTGAAGCACAACAGTCTGGGGCTAGGGTGGGGCTGAAGCTACAGTGGAGGATCAAATTTTGCATTGGGATGTATGGTTAAACTTTTTGCTAGACTAGCAGAACCTTAGTTTGTCAAGTTACTGTGAAAGTATTCCAGTACTGTGTAGATACAGAGGTTGTGTAGATGCCAGGACTAGGGTTTGGTTGCAGTTGCAGTATGAGATCTCAGTTTTACAAAAGGACTAGTCATTCCACTGTTTCCGTTAACACAAATTTCTGTGTCATTTACGCATAAAAATACATTTTACCCTTAAAAACATCACCCAAATGGTCATCATAATGCAGAAGAAATATGAAAACAAATTTCTAAAAATTGAGTTCAGTGTTGTCACCTGGATGGAAACAGTTTATTAACTTAGGCCTTACATTCAAAGTTTCTAAGGATAAGAACTGAAAGCAAAGCACTTTTTTGGAGCAGGGTTAATTTCCCTCCATAATGTTTTTATGCCCTGCCATGAATATGGCCGGGGCATATAGTGTTTGTCATGTCCGTCTTCCGTCCTTCTGTCTGTCCTTCCATCACACTTTGCATTTAGCTCTGTTCAAAGCTCAGTTTCAAAGAAACTATCCAAGATATTTTTATCAAACTTCATATGATGATAGATATTGATGAGAGCTATGCAACTGCATCAACATTTTTTGACCTTGACCTTTCCTTTGACCTTGACCTCATTTTTCTTAAATTAGTGTTTAGCTCAGTTTTAAAGATGCCATTCAAGATAGTGTAATCAAACTTCATATATTGATACATACTGATGTAAGATATTCAACTACATCAGCATTTTTTGACCTTGACCTCACTTTTCCTAAATTAGTGTTTAGCTCAGTTTTAAAGATACCATTCAAGAAAGTGTAATCAAACTTCATTTGTTGATACATACTGATGTAAGCTATTCAACTGCATCAAAAATTCTTGACCTTGACCTTTCTTTTGACCTTGACCTCATTTTTCTTAAATTAGTGTTTAGTTCAGTTTTAATGAAACAATTCAAGATATTTTTAACAAACTTCATATGCTGATACATACAGATGAGAGCTATTCAACTGCATCAACATTTTTTTACCTTGACCTTTCCTTTGACCTTGACCTCACTTTTCTTAAATTAGTGTTTAGCTCAGTTTTAAAGAAACCATTCATAATATTTTTATCAAACTGCATATGCTTATACATACTGATGTAACCTTTTCAACTGCATCAACAATTTTTGACCTTGACCTTTCCTTTGACCTTGACCTCACTTTTCTTAAATTGGTGTCAAACTTCATATGGTGATACATACTGATGTAAGCTATTCAACTGCATCAATATTTTTTCACCTTGACCTTTCCTTTGACTTTGACCTCACTTTTCTCAATTTGTGTTAAAATGTTGCATTACTAATATACCCTCAGTGGGGCGTTCATGTCCTATGGACATATTTCTAGTTTTTTCTCACTTGCATACTTGCAATTGATTTTGCCCAGTTTTAAATTGGCAAAGACATAATTTATGTGAAAGAGATTATGCGATCATCTTTGAAGAAGGGAGGGCATATTGCTTTGCTGCTGTCTGTCGGTCGGTCGGTTGGTCTGTCTGTCTGTCTGTCGGTCCATCAACAGTTTCCATTCAATTTCTTCGCAGAAGTTGCACATATTGAAATGAAATTTGGTATACAGATTTATCATAAGAATATCTAGGTCAATTTTTGTTTTGGGTACGATCGAGCAATTTTTGTCAGAGTTATGCCCCTTGGACTTGGAAAAATTCCAATTATTTTCAGTTTTGGTTCATTTTCTTCGCAGAGGTTGCACATACTGAAATGAAATTTGGTATATAGATTTATCATAAGAATGTCTAGGTCAAGTTTTGTTTTGGGTACGATCGAGCAATTTTTGTCAGAGTTATGCCCCTTGGACTTAGAAAAATTCCAATTATTTGCAGTTTCGGTTCATTTTCTTCGCAGAGGTTGCACATACTTAAATAAAATTTGGTATACAGGTTTATCATAAGAATATCTAGGTCAGAAATGTTTTGGGTACAATTGAGCAATATTTGACAGAGTTATGCCCCTTGGACTTAGAAAAATTCCAACTATTGTGGTGGAGGGGAGCATAAGTGTTTCAGAAACATCTCTTGTTTATGTAGAATCAAACATGATATAAAGGAATATGTATTTTCTTATTGAATATCTATTTCATTACAGTAGAAACTCTTTAGCTCTTAAATTGTTGAATTGCAGTTTAAAATTGAATTAATAAGTACACAATGTTAAGTATTAAATGTGATAAACTTGAATTTATGAATGGTCGGGAAGTGAAATGGATTTTATTGCTGTACTCTTATAAGCCAAAGATTATTAAAAATTTAGAAGTTCAAGCCATGACTTGGTGCAATAACCTGCTGCAAAAGTGGCTAATCTTTTAATTAAATCCCATTTAAAGTACTTCCTTGGGAAAATTATTGGTCTCAATCGTTGAACCTTTAAGACGCCTGTTGTAAATAATGTCCATTGAAGGAATCATTTAAGCAGTGTCTGGCACTGTATTATGTTCCAGATTATGTTTTGTGTGTGTGTGTGTTTAACTGGTCTTGTGTGAAGTTCAAGGACCAGTCTTACGGATCTGACCCTCACATGAGGACCATTTGGGACTCCTAATTATGTGATAATGTTTTATAATCCATTGCAAAATCAATGTTTAATATCAGTAAAATTTGATTTACTAATACCCCTATCTATTTTGATTTTTGTCTTAAAATTTCATTTGATTATGTTAAATACTTTTTAAAATATTAAGATAAACATAATGTAAGGTAAGGCAGAATGTTACCGATGCTGTGTTATGACTTTACATTTCGGCACTCATTTCAGTTCATCCGCATATCTTTTTAACCTCTCACGTGCTTCTTTTGAATAATATTTACTGTCGTTAAAAATTTTTTACTGTCATTTTGCTGTCTCTTTTGAGTTGGAGTAATAAAATTAATTGAACTTTGTCCAATTGTGATTTCTAAACTGATTCCTTTTTGATTCAAAAAGTGTCGAACAGAAACAGCATATTTAATATTAATATTTTATGAAGCATTGCATATTTTGGTCAAAAGTCAAAATAGATTGGATTATTAAAGATTTTATAGCGGTTATATATGACATTACTTTTGAATCAACTGCTGTACCTTAATAATAAGTGTATTCATAAAATTTTAATCATGAATTAATTGTCTTTAAGTTTTCCAGGAAGACTGCAAAATCAATACTTTTTTTCCTCTTTGAATTTCAGTGAATATTGAAACTGTAAAACATGTGTGCGTAATATTCTATTGTACATGCCATCTGCATCTGTGTTGTACTTTTACGTCAGTTGTTAGATGTACAGGATTAAAATGACCTGTCACACCAGGCCAAGAGAGGATACAATTCATCCTATTGACATGTTGGTGTCTAAAGCTTGGAATTCATTCAGTTTATTTTATTTGAGGATAATCCACCTTTATTTTGTTTTTGAAAGGTTAAGATTCTTTTTTTATAGTGTTTCCCTTTGGGAAGCTGTAAATGGAATGAAAATGGAATAAAATACAAGTCAGTGTAGATAAGATAGGACCGATGTGAATGGGAATGACGTGCTTCACAGTGTACCTAAAATCCCCCGTCTGAGTGCAGTTGATCTTTTGACAGAAATAAATCTATTGCCTCAGTGTATTTCCTGCATACTGAATGAGGATCTTGGATGTTTATATCTATTTCGGTGGAGAATTTTCCTGGTGACATAGGTTCTGTATTGGTAATTGTTCTAAGTAGGTGTGATAATAAGAATTGTGTGGCCTGATGTGATATCACCCATTTCAGCAGGCAGGAAGTCAATTTATCCTCAGGAAAAATGTTGTCTGCTTTGCCAAACGACCTTTACCTTTCATAGTGCCTCTCATTAAGAGCTGTGTTCTATATTTAGACCCATTCTTTCCTTGTCTGTGATTTATAATGAGGGAAAAAAATGCATGTCATTAGATAAAGTATATTTGTAGGTCAAAAGATTTTTTCGTTGGGATTTAATGTAAATGTTTTCTCCGGTGGAACAAGTCATTGATTTTCTTTCTTTCTTTTTTTACCAGAGAGAACAATGAGTAGACAATGAAAGACCCATGAAGCAGCTCACATCAGAGAGGATATTTTAAACTTAAGGTATGTGATCATGTTGATGTTTTTGTGAGTGTAAACACCAAGGCTTTGTTGATATGGTGACAGGAGCAAGTTTTAATCAGTGGATTTACAAACACTTTGATCTACTTTATTATTTTATGATCATTAGGGATGGGGGTGGCTAGGTAGATGTTAGGAGTCTAAATGAGTGTGACCTCTGACAGGCAGTCATGTGTACTTCAGGTTTGAATGTTACAGATAAATTATATAGATATGTCAGATTGATAGTTTTCTCAGTCACCAATTTATGAAATCTACAAAATATAAACTTTGTTTACTTATAGGATACTGACTTTAGATAAAGGTTATGGTTTCTCTAACTAAAGTTTGTTTTAATCTGTCAGGTGTGTTGTCATGTACAAATTTAATGTATTCATTTGTTTATATTGTACTTCTTCAATGATTTTGTACAAGTTTATTAGTTTTGGAAAGTAGAAGTGCTGTTCCCTTTGAAGTAATGGACAATCCAAGGTCACCACACTGGTCCCCAGATTTAATAGCTAGTTATTTTTATTTTAATTTTACATATTCCATTTATAATACCTTGCCTAATAAAAAATTAATGTATGGATTTTTCACTCTTTTGGAGCAGGGTTACTTTGTGCCATTGAAAAACAGAGGTAGTTACAAGTAATTTCCATCAGTTCCAAAGTGTCTTATACTCTGTACTTTATATGATTACTGGTGATAGAGGTATTCATATATTAAGTTACACCATTCCCAGAATGTGCTTTTTCAAGAGCACAGTTATGACTATGAATTCACTACATATATATTATGAATGTTACCACCATGAGTGCTAATTCATGAATAATTCTAATGAGTACATGACCTACAGATGGCCTAAATGTTTAAGTGTATTCCATTATAATAAGTATACAATAGGCTAACTTGAAAGATGTGTTCTTGACCAGAAAGTAAGTCTTAACAGAAATTATTTTTGCTGAGTGTTATAACAAGATCTTTTCATTATTTACATAGCTGATTTTTAACTCACCTGAGCTGAAAATTCTGATCATATTTTGTTTTGTGTCTGTCTATATATAAACTTTTCACATTTTTGACGTCTTCTCAAGAGCCATGGGGCCAATTTCAAACAAATTTGCTACAATGCATCGTTAAGGAAAGGGGATTCAAGTATGTTCAAATGGAGGTCCACACCTTCTTTGAAGGAGAGATAATTAGTTGAAAGCTTCATTACATAGTGTGGATTCAAGTTTTTTCAAATCATGACCACTGGGGATAGAGTGGAGCCACAAAAGGCAATCGAAGTTTTATGTAGGAACACATAGGAAAAAATCTTTAACAATCTTTTCAAGAACACCAAAGCCATGGTCAGTCATGTTTATGAGAAAGCATCCTCAGGAAGTTTAGAATCAAGTTTGTTCAAATAATGGCCTCTGGAGGTTGGGTGGGCCACAACAGATCAAAAGTTTAAAATGAGAATATATAGAAAAAAATCTGCTGATAAAGAACAGCAGGGTCATAGTGACTCGGATGAGTATTGTGGCCCATGAGCCTCCTGTTTTTATAACCCCTGTTCCTTGAAAAGAGAAGGTATATGGTGATGGGAGTGTCTGTCGGTACATCCTTCTGTCTGTACGTCAGTAACACTGTAACACTTGAGGATATCCATCCCTTATCAGCATCTCCTTTTACACCAATGAAACTTTCACCACTTAATTACATTAGTGCATATTTAAAATTTGGATTGAGCACATATTTGAAGTTTCCCATAGTAAAACATGGACACTGCCATTGTTTCTCTAAGTATAAAATTGGGGGTACCCATCTCTTATCTGCACTCCTTTCATAGACCTCCTATTGTTACGTTTTATCATGCACACAGATATTTGGAGTTTCCCATAGCAAAAAATGGACATTGTGATTATTCTCATATGGAAGGGGGGGTATCATTATGTGAGTTCACTGCTTACAGTATCTCTAGTTTAAAATGAGGGGGGATGAATTAATTTCTTTTTGATCCATGATTTTGCCAAAGATTTACACATATAAATATATTAATCAGCACAAATATTTTCAATATCTTGCCAATAGTAACAATCATTCTGAGAGTAATGCATACCAGCAAGTGCAGTCTGGTCTCCCTTAAAAATTAAGAAGGCCATCATTCCATCAAAAATCAGAGACGCAGAAAGAAATGCAAACTTGATCTGTAACTCATCAAGGTAGACTCACATACCAGAAGTCAGCAATTTATAAAAGAGGGTAAACTGTTCCAACCTAGTTTATACCATATAAATTGGGTATCATTCCATGTAATTTAATTTTCATTCATTTACATGTAGTGCAAGTAAATAAGATGATTGTCCTTAAAAAATGACTTCAAATTGTAAAAAATTGAAATGCAACGTCAGGCGGATAGATTCATTTTTGACGCAACTCATTGTGACGTAGGCAACATAGTTTTTACAATATAAAGTGAACTTTTTATCCAATCAAATGGCGCATTACAACCAGAATTAAATTAGGCCAAAGTTTTTTTTTCGTTTGGTTTACGATTCCGCCGACCCTAATTTTCACAAATCATGAAAATAAAAATAATGTCTATTTCCGACATATTTTTCTGGATTTTTCTCAGCTGAACTGGTGGATTTTAAATTTTAGAATGCATCTTAGTCAAATAAGCGCTTATAAATATATGAGACCTTTACAAACATTTAGGTGACCGTAAATAAACACATGTGCTAACCAAAAATGGCGGCTCTGTCATGTAACAAGGTAATTCCTCACTGAAAGCAATTGCACACACTTAAAGAACTTTTTCTGCATGGAAAAGTGAATAAAATCTTGGATAAATGATCCCTTTCTCCAATTGCAATGTCTCAATTGGCTTAATTCATACCGTAATATTGGAGAGTGTGTGCCCAACCCTGATCGACCTAGCAGACACGGATACACCTATAGATAATAAGGATTTATCAGTGCCTTCTCAGGGGCCGAAGTTCGGCCCATTCCCAATTGAAAATGAGTTCAGTTTTTCCCAATTTGGCAGTATTTTTTCTCAATTGGTGAACAATGCTTTTATTTTTAATTATCTTGGGAAAAAACTAAGTAAAATTGTCAGATTGTCTGTAATTTTAACTCATTTAGCAAAGCTACAGTCATAACACATGTTTAAAAACGCTGTAAAAACATCGCCAACTTTTAATCCGAATTTCCTCTGTTTTTCTAAAAATGATGATACTGTGTAATTATATAGATTTATTAAGTTATTTCCACCTACTCATTTGATCTGCGAGTTAATGGTAAGGACTTTAGGCATTATTTCAGAGAGAAAAATATATTTTCAATGCATTTATACATATTAAAAGAGGACTTTTAGAAAATGTGTACTTAGTATAATTTTTTGCAGGAGGTTTATAATCTCCAGAAACAGATACTATAATGATCTAAATTGAAATCTCATACACACATGTACTGTACTACCCTAAGTTGTATAAATGCTTTATACTCATTGAAGTCCATTTTACTTTTATTAGTCTATTATTCATAATTGATTTTGTACGAATAAGATGGATCATATTTAATTGTCATTTGGTTGCCCAAATTAGAGTTTGTGCTGAAATGTTAAATGAATTACCCCTGAGTACATGATTTAAGCAACATTTTAAAAAAAAAATTTGCAATTTCATCAAATAGCCGATAATTTTTTCCCAATTCCCCAAAAATGGTGTTTCCCAAAATAGGCTGATAAATCCATGGATAATAGTTAGGCTAATTTAGTGTTGAGAGATACATCTTAGTTGAAGCAACGTTGACTGGTATTTCACTGGATAAATTCAAATGTGTATAAAACATCTGTTAGTTTATAGAAGTAAATTCAATATACAAATATTTGCAAATTTCATACTCAATTGAGATTAAAGCCCTTTGAATTACTAATAAATAATGAGCATTGCCTACTGTGCAGGTACATAACAAACATTTAAAGAAGGACTTGATTGAGAAATTATTACAGGCTTTTTTGCCACAGGTTGAACATTAAATTTGATAGCTGCATGATCAAATTATTATAACCTTTATTTCAACGTCAATTACTTTTAATATTGTTAAACACTTAAATTGTATTTTTCTTCAATCTAAATTTAACTTGAATTTGGATCCTTATTTTTAGTTTGTGGGGATACCAAGGTTTATAACACATCACATATCACTGAAGAGCACTAAATGTTGAACATCATGAACTAAGCACTGATTGACAAACAAAAATCAGAACAATATGTAAATGAAAATGACATTCAGTCTAAAGTTAGAAATGAATTAAAATTAAATAAAAAGAGTTATGTGATCTAGACAATAAAACTTAAAAGTACTATTGACGTGTATTATTTTTATTAAAATAAACATTGATGTTATTTTAAAATGAAATTGTTGAATCCTAAATTATTTTTATTTTTATTTTTCGACCACCCAATGCATTTTTTTGAGACAGAAAATCGTAAACCAAAAAAAATAAAAACTTTGGCCTTATTATCTCTTGGAAGCTTTTAGAAAGAAAGTGCAGAAAACTAAGTGGGTCAGACTGACTGACAGACAGACAGGACTGCTGGACAGCAGACAGACAGGACAGCTGGACAAACAGACAGTTGAAGAGGAAACCTATAGTCACCTCCTGTTTCACTGATAGGGGACTAAAAATAAATTAGAAGTCATCCTTTAGTAAAAACAAGAGCTTGTCAGCCTTGCACACTGTGACAAAGTCCAAATCTATGTATTTTTAAGCAGTTTTTCAAAATCTTATTTCTCCTTCAATTAAAAGTACAACAAGGTAGACTACGTAAACATATTCATTTCAAAAACTTTCTTTGAAATGTTTGTCACTGTTGCTAAAATTCTTCAACTCTTTCAGAATGTTACTTTTCCTTGAATTTGGATAAATTTGGATAAAATTTGATATAGTTTTAGACTACATCATGATCAATTTTCATAAATCCATGTGTCTATTTGTGATGTCAGTGAATAGATTTCCTCTTCAAAAAATATATTCTTACTCAAAATAACGTTTAACCTGAAAAATTAATTTTCATTTTTATTAAAAATTCAAACCTTGAAATGCAGAAATATGACCCTCCATTTTGATTTTTAATTTCTGCTCCACTTACTTGGCAGTCGTAATTGACATGTCAATTTTCTTATACAATGAACTGAATGAAATGGCCATATATTTGACAAGGACAAATTGTTTGATAAAAGGCAGGTGCATGGGCACCAGTGAAGTTTACATACATGCCAACTTTTGAAAATTCCCATGGGGGATTTTGCGCGTGACGACAATTTTCAAAGCTTTAAATTCGCGACATTTTGTCGTGAAAATAAATGTTTATCCCTTTTTTTTTCAATTTATAATATCAATATCACTTGTTAATACAATTTAAGAATAAATAATACAAACAATTTTTTTCCTTCCAAAATTCAAGTATCTTTTGCTTAAATAGGTACCTCTCTCACTAAAGAAGTGATATCTGTCTAGTTTAACAACATTATGTTTTAAAAAGACACATAATTTGGTGAAAAATGTGAAAATGTACAACTTTCAGTTCAATAAATTTTTTTGCAAAGTTTTAGAAATATGTGAGGTTTTGTTACTGTACAGTTTCTGGGAAACATTTGTAAAATTCTATATTTACATTTTACACAATTATAGAATTTCCTAATTAGACATTAAATTGAAAGAAATATTAAAAAAATGCAGTGCATTGTTTGTGTGAGGGGGTGTGTGTGAGAGAGAGAGAGAGAGAGATAAGAAAATTTGTTTCTGTTATGTAGTTTAAACAGAAGTGTCATTTTATTCCCTATTAATAACTAGACATCATGATGATTAATTTTATCACATACATAAAACAATTTGAAGAAATAAATTTACTCTTGAGATCATAAATTATTTAAAACAAGGATACCGGCCCTATCAAAAACAAAAATTAAAATTGTTATAATCATGAAGAACTTTTGCATAATCTTGGCAGTGCCGTGTGGGTATTCCCTTGTCATATTACATTGGGGGGGGGGGGGGAGAAATTCAGTGTACTTGAGGTATAAGACTTTGTTGTTTCATCTAAATTATTTTCATCTTATATTAAACGGTAAACTTTACAATATTTTTAGTACAAGCAGATAAAATCAGCAGCTATGCTTTGTTGTTTTCTACTTTCGTTTTTTAAAAACGATCAACATGGATTAATTCCGATTTTGTTGTTAGTTTATCATATCACATCACTGTATTTATTTTAATTGTTGTTTTTATTAAAATGATATTTAATTAACCCCTAAATCTATGTGTTTCACTATGCATACCCCTCTGACTGAAAAGTTTAATCCCCTAACCGCTCGAGGCTATGTTACCTGTACCTGGACAGCTGTGTGCGTTCAAGCGAGAAGTGATTTCCTGTGGCTAATTAACACCTCTGCATGAGTTAAATAAACAAAGAGACTAATCTGTGTGCATTGAATAAACAAGTCTGATATTCTAATCCCGATTGACAAAATATTTCGGTAGGGAAACACTGAAAATCGGAAATTTTAGGTTGAATTTTTTCAAATCGGGATTTTAGGGCAATTTTGCTTTCCCGATCGGGAGAGCGGGATCAAAGGGTAAAATCGGGAGGATCCCGCCTAAATCGGGAAAGTTGGCATGTATGAGTTTATCAACCTGAAAACAGGCTTGGAAATTTATACAAAAAAAGTTCTAAGGTCAAACAGAAATTTGATAATTAAAAATTGTAATTAGTTTATTTAAAATTTACAGTTGTTAATTTACATCTTATCCCAAGATATAGTCAGTAAATGTCTGCCATTTTGATTTCAAAAATTGATCGAGTTATTTTCACACAAAAATGTACATTAATTTATTTGGATATGTTGATGAATGGATGTAAAGTCACATTAACTCATTTAATTAGAAAGAAAGAAGTGTCGTGTAATTGTCTGTCAGCACAAGACAAATTCTGGTTGGCTGACACACATAGGTACAAGGATCGCAAGGTCTCGAAAAGTAATGCACGGAAGGCACGTCTTGTTCTATTGGGTCAGGAGGTAATGAAAATGTGCCTG
This sequence comes from Saccostrea echinata, assembly GCF_033153115.1. NCBI lineage: Eukaryota > Metazoa > Mollusca > Bivalvia > Ostreida > Ostreidae > Saccostrea > Saccostrea echinata. Next base: position 29,499,671 of record NW_026889750.1, read on the forward strand.
ATTGATGTTAAACATGATAACAAAGTACATACCAGTATAGAAAGTAGCTAAAAAAGTCTACAGTCAAACATTTAAATGTCATGTATCTTCTAAAATAAGGCTCAGAACAAGGATACGTAAATATAACAAGAGGTGCCTGACCTCCTGAAATAAAATTTGGAATTGATGTTTTGTAACAGAAAATGAAGTAGGTATACTGTAGGAAATAATCTCGGAGCAGTTAATTGCTTACAATTTAAAAAAAGGAACTTTTTCTTTTGTGGAAAATCAGAGTAATATACAGTAAAACATGCTTTTAATGAATCAACACTTTTAAGTGATAGTCATTTTCCTGGGCTTTAAAATATACTGTGAACTTAATAAATATAGCGAATTATATTTATAACGAAGCAAAATCATCCATCCCTGGCACTTTCTTTATGATTTTACTTTATATGCAAATGGAACATTTTTATTCGAATTTTAATCTCTGGTTGATTTTTTTTTTTTTTAAACATCATACTCATTATAATAAAAGACCTAACTTGGATTGCATTGTGTATGTGTAACCGTGCACATTAAAAAATTTTATTTGATAAATTAAGAGAAGAACCTTGGCTATGGTTAATATTAGAATAAAACAGAAAATGTAATTGTTCAATTCTGATATTTAGGATATTTATTACAATTTTAATTTATTGGCAAGTAATAATTATTTTGTATTTAAGCAATAAGCTATTACACCAGTATAATACTACAAACTTTGTTACATTTTTAAGGTTTTAACTTGGTTATCTAATGAAACATATATGTAACACTTGCACACTAAAATTGTCTCTAATATATATATATATATATATATCAACATAACCTTGTTAACGTTTATGAATAATGTCATTGGCCCCTTCAGAGAAACTACCATTTTTCTACTAACTGTCAAGGTACAATTTGTGCTGTCTCTACTCTGACAGATGATGTGCAGAATAATTTGGACATAAAGGTCAACAAAAGTTATTTCCTTGACTTGTAAATGGAGGTCATCTAAGGTCAAATGGTTCACATGGCAATTTGGGTCTCTTTTCTTGTTTTGTTTTGTAGATTTATTTTATTATTATTATAATTATTATTATTATTTTTAAGTTTTTGTTTCATTTTGATTTGTGTATTGTATTAGTGTCCAGCATGCTATAGTAATTCTTGTGTTCGTAAAAATCAAAATGCTAGCCTAAGGGGAAAAAATACTAACAGGCATATTGTTCTTGTACAATGAAAAAGTTAACTGGTATAATATCTTGGATACATAAAAATTGTTGATCTTTTCATTTTTATGTAGGATTTTTTTTTTCTTTTTGGTAAGACTAAACATATTATTGGAGCACCAGAGGTTACTTGTAATATGTGTTACAACAACAAAGTTTATTGGATTATCTGGGTAGTTAAATACCCAATCAGAGAATTGCCTATTGGCACTGATACATGCACCTTGTCAGTTTTTTACTGCATACCTGTAAGTACAAAACACATGTTTATTTATTTTATTCATTCATGATCTTATATTTTTTTTCCTGCTTTCTATATTTAAAAAGGTTTTATAGGATAGTAGAGTAGAATAAAATGGAACTTAATAAATAGAGAAAAAATGTGAAAACTTAAAAGATAATTAACGATATTGATATATAATTAATAATGATTAGTGAATACTTTTGAATATTGTTTTTAATTTTATGGTTTCCTGGCACAATAATTAGTGGAGAAGTTTTAGATTCTAAAAATAGTTTCAGAGATAATCATAAAACTTGCCACAAATATGTTTCATAACAAATGTTTAAAATAATTTAAATGTAAAACCATTCCCTCTCAAAGAAAGTACATTCTACATTAAATTAAAATTTTTATGATCCGCAGAAAGCAGGTCATTAGTTGGGACCATGCCTCTTAAAAAGTATGCATTAATGATTTCAGTGTTGAAAATGTCACAAGATTGGCTGACACAGGTTAATGGTAAATTTATATAGAATATCTTACTTTAAGCAATATAAAAGGTTTTGTGGGTGATTCAGAACCAGTAAAGTCCTGGCACCTCAATGAAAACAAAAGTTCACTAGAGGCATATCATTATCATTGACCATTAGTGGAACAGGTACTCTGAGGTACCATTAGTTCAAAAAAGTTATGTATTGCTTTGGGTTATATGGTATGAATTTAATTAAACTTTGTCATTTAATGTGAAGTACAGTATAGATATAAGATGGCTTACATCTCATGGTATCTTGACTTTTAGAATAATATGACAATTATTATGCTGTTCTTCCTGAATTAACTTCAAAATGCGGAGATCTCAAAAGTTATAATCATTATGCAGAGTATCACACATAATTTGATTTTTAAAATTGGTAAAAAGTATTACAGAAAAGCTCTCGTGTCGTTTATATTATTGGAAATTTCATTTTGATATTATTAGCCACAAAGATTTTGTTAATAGTATTTTGTTTCTTTAAACATATATTTTGAAAAAAAAAATTTAAGTATGGTTAGATCAAAACAATTGACAAGTCTTACTGGAAGAAACCTCTAGTCATGTAGAGTTTGTATTTTCAGGAGAGAATTTAACACTTTGAAAGCTGTAGATAAAATGGAATGAAATTAAAAGTAATTTGAGAGGGTGTTATTGGAACTCTTCATGGATATCAAGCAGGTCAATAGTAACTGCTATGAAGTACATTTATTGCAAGATAGGGAGGATTTGAAGCTTTTAACCCCCCCCTTTTTAGGAAGTTTATATTTCTCATGTGTATGTGAGCCTTGTATCCTATAGAGTGTTTCTTTATCTATCTCTGGGCCACAATTTTGACATTCTTTAAATTTTAAGAATTCTATACCTTGTCTCTCTCCTCATCATCCCCCCCCCCCCCACTTGAAAAAAAAACTATCTCATTATATGATTAAACTTGAGTTGATTTTGAAAGTTATTGAACTTGTCCATCATCTCCCCCCCCCCCCCCCCCCCCACCACCACTTGGAAAAAAAAACTATCTCATTATATGATTAAACTTGAGTTGATTTTGAAAGTTATTGAACTTGTCCTATTCATGTTTATGAAATGTCTTAATTATTTAGGTTTTAGTGACTATGTACCCAGACATATCTTGGGAAGCAGTTTTATGCTTTAAATCCTTCATAAGTCAAAATAAGCCACAAGGTGCTCTCCTATTTATGGAATGCAAAGTGAAAAATCGTTGGTTGCACAATAGATGGCCATTAAAAGAAACAAGATGTAGAAAGAGCAGGTATTTCTCATTGTTTGAGCTGTTGAATTCCAGAATAAGTGTTAATAATGTACTGGCAAGTAGAGAAGATTGCTTTGTCAATAACAAAGAAGGTCTCTTGAAATAACTGCAATACATTTAGCATTCTAATAAATGGCAGTGTACTTTTGCATATATAAAAAAAAAGTGCAAACAATTCTGACCACATTTTGTGTAAAAGTGCTTGAGGAAGGACAGGGGGCGTTATTATCTTGGATTTAGTGTATATTTTCAGCAGTTGGTGATTCACACTATCAGCCAGTACAAGTACATAATTTGTGAAAGGCTTGAACTAGATTTCAGACTTTCACATCTTAAATTGCTTACCATAAAACTTACATAATGTCTGGACTATGCTGCCATTTTGTTTTTGAGTCTGATAAGTAGGTGGTAGGAAAGCATCAATGACGGTTTGTTAGAATTATACCTAGGTCACATTTAAGCTGATGATCGGGCGACCAAACATTTTTTCTTGTATTGTCGGCTGAAAAACATGATCAGCTGACATTAGTATCAGATGAAGCGGAGCAGTCACATTAATTCCTAGGAATACTGATGACTTTAAAAGTTTAATAAATATTAATAAGTCCGCCAATCATTGCCGGATCATAGAACGCTGAGCCGCAATGTGATTTTCATTGTTGGCCTCAGGGCTCAACATTAAGGCACGTCCGACAGACTCAGACTAGTAAAAGGTAGGCCCGGTCTAGTTTATTTTGCTTCATGGTAGCCCGACTGGTCGTGTAAAAATATATGGACCGAAGTTCATGTGAAGCAAAACTTACAACAAATTTACAGATTTTTTGATCCCAATGAAAAATAAAAATATCCTTGAACCATAAAAAGATTTTGTTTGTTTCCTGTATTGCTGTAACCCGACCGACCCACTCAAATTGAAGCCGGGTGGATTATTTTTGCCAAATCTGGTTTGATCAATCAGCTGTAGCTGCAGAACTGTAGCTCTCTGCATGAGAAAATTCGGACAGACAAAGCAGAGAGCTATACAGATCCAAGCGTTGTAAAAACCTTCGATTTACGCCGCCGTTTTTTTGTCGCTTGCTTCGGGTATTATTTCTTGTATTTTATGCTTTCCCCCGCTTTAAAAGCAGTATACAATAATTAACGATATATTTTACTCCTATTCTTGATACCTTATTTACCTTTCAACGGTCTCAAACAGACCTTAATGGTTTTGGAATGTCTGTTTAAAAAATTCCCATTCCGACGTCCATGTTGGGGGTCGTGCGAAAAAAAAGTCTTTCAAAAAAACATATACTTGCCAAGAAAATGTAAATAAAAAATTCAGGAGATTCAAATATCATGTAGATATTCTCTACAAAGAATACAATATGTATGTAAAAAAGAAATGAGATAAATAAATTCGGGCGTGTTATTTCAGGATGACACCAACATCGACGTCTGAATGCATTTTTTGAAACTGATATTCCAAAACCACATACGGCTGTCTGGAACCGTTGAAAGGTAAATAAAATATCAGGAATAGGAGTAAAATATATCGTTAATTATCGGATATTATTTTTAAAGTGGGGGAAAGCATAAAATACAAGAAATAATACCCGAAGCGAGCGACAATAAAGCGGCGGCGTAAATCGAACGTTTTTACAATGCTTGGATCTGTAGCTCTCTGCTTTGTCTGTCCGAATTTTCTCAAGCAGAGAGCTACAGTTCTGCAGCTTAATCAGCTGATGCAATTCTTGTGATGATTCACTTTAAATATGAGAGTAATGATCATTATTATATCATCTAAACCCCCCCCCCCCCCCCACTTTTTGAACTTTGTTTTTTACTGCAAGACAGCCATGATGGGTGTCCACTGTAAATATCACACCTAGTTAGTTCAGTCCCGGGATGTTTTACCCCATTATTTAGGCATACTGGAAAGTGAAAATAAAAGTTTTAAGCTGGGATGTTTATTATAAGTCGATATGTGAGATCGTATTAGCAAAAAAAAAAAAAACAAAAAAAACAAAAAAAAAACCTTACCAACCAACCCTTGTTTTGGGTTTTTTTTTTTTTTTTTAATATTACGAGGTACAGACATATATTTTTTTGACCTTCTAAACATATCAATATTTCATTAATCCTGCTGCAATTTGACTTTCTCTTAAATGCTAAATCTACTAACCGATTTTTCCTTCCTGCTAGGTCATTTACAACAACTGTTGCATGGTTCTGGTGTGATTTAATTTATCCAGTCACAAAACTAAATCGGATTGAAATACATCTCCCTTTCTGATATTTTCTTGAATTTGTTAAAAAGATGTTCATTTTCTTTGCAGCAAAACAACTTATGATAAGCATCGATTTGCTTACACAGACGATGTTATTCGACTATGGGTTTTTGTCTTCATGGTCATATTCTTCAGATTGTAATATAAATTAATTCAGTAAACCAAGGATATTAGGTCAGGTCTAGTGAAATTGAGGTCAGGTCTAGTAGAATTTTCATGTACTAGTCCGACTGGTCTAGCTTATTGTTAAGTAAATGTTGAGCCCTGGGCGGACATTTACAAAAACCCAATACCTAAATGTTGACCGACAAAAAAAAACTGTCTGCAGATGGTCGGACGATGATTGAGGATTGGTCGACAGACTATTCAATGACTGCTTCAATTGAAGGAATCGGCCACCAATGCAGAAAAAATTGTAACTGGGCCCAATGGACACAAAATTAGACGGTCGATGAAAAACGAGGTCAAAATCAGGCAAGAGAACAGCCGACGAACTGCCAACTGTTGCCCTAAGAATCCCTTTTTTGCTTGAAAATCTGTAGGTTGTTGGTCGTTTTTGGAAATGCAGGGGTTTAACAGGTAACTCATGTAATTTAAAGTTAAATATAACGTTAAAATACTGTCAAAAAAGCAATCTCAAAATTCATGTGGTCTCCATTTACATGTAACAGATAAATATATAACTGTATTTCATGTGTTCCAAACTTAATTTCTTTTTATAAAAGCAGATGTGTATAATTTTAAATTTTAAATATTTAACTCTAATGGAAACTATTCAAAAGATCTGAATGTAGGAGAAATTAGACCTAGAGAATTTAATGCATTGTAAACAGTATATAAGGTCACTTGGACTGACTATTAATGTGTAATGCAAGTAATTGTTAAGTAAAATAATTATAAAAATGTATATTTTCTTTATTAAGAGTCATAGTTCTAAGTCTGTAAGACATATGTGAAAAAATACATACACTTTACATTATTTATAGGTAATTACAACCAAAATCGATTCACGTTTTGAGTCATATCCTTATCTATTGCAAGATATATTGAATGTGACCCGTTTGATTAAATCTGTGAAAATAATTCAGAAATGTTTTCATTTCGTGATAGCTATTGGAAAATAATAACTCTGAAAGAAAGTTTTGATCTGGTTTTTAATTCTTTTATAATTGATTTCAACCAGAAATCAGATTCTAACTCTACTGGCTTACAGGATTATACGGATATACATGTATACATATGTACATTGTATTTATCATTTGGGGAATAATTCTTCTAGATTTTTATCTTACCCGAACTAAAAGTTGAAGTTTACTAAAGTTCTTCTGATTTAAGTTAGTCAAACTTTAAGATGATTTTATATGTCTTTAAGGGCCGGGTTCCCCTCCACATGGTAGATAATTTAGAAATAATGTAGAATTAAATCCAATATTTCTCTAAGCCATGTGGCCAGAAATCACAAAATGTATGACTGTGAAATTATAAAGACCAATTGTAAGATTCAACTAATGGTCAAGAATTTGTCACAAAAGGAATTAATACATAAGCAAATTAATAAGCAAACAAAAAATTTACATTAAGCAAAAAAAAATATCATTATATTAAACAACTAAATTAAAAAATATATATAATTAGCCTTCATTTTGGAAAGGCAATGCCAGTTTTCTAATGTAGCTGGCCTGCTACTGTATACTAAGTAAGGGCCTCAGACTCTCAGTATGGGCACACTTCTTTATGATACCAGTGTTTTACTCAGGTGAATTGTGTGGCCCTATGGGCCTTTTTCTATGGAAGACTTTTTTAAAACAAGATTTTGCGTAGTTTTTAATGAGAATAACATATTGTTTCTAATTAAAGTTAGTTATTATTAATAATGGTGATGATGAATGAATATGATTACTGTTCAGAATGTCACAGATGTCCAGGCTGCTTTATCACACAGATAGATGTGTCATATCATATCTGGAACACCTGATGCTGTATAAATATATATCATTACATTGCCAATTTAAAAAAAATAAATAAATATTAATAATAGTAAAAACACACACACACAGTCATTAAATTTTAATAAGTTGCAGCCCAGAAACTCAATTTTCAGATTTTAAATTTAGTTTTGATTTTATTTCTGAATATTATTTATTTATTTATTTATTTATTTTTACCAACTTGATTTAAATTTGTGCAAAAGTGCATTTACAGAATTACCAGTACAAGTAATTCAATTTTATGTTTTGTTTAGGATGGTGATTCTTGTGTTAAAGTCCACAGTGATGCCCTATATAAATATGTAATTACCCCGGTATTTTGTGTTGTTCTTTGTATTATTTCATATATTAAATACACCACTCTATCCTATGAAAATCAAATATAATGCTAAGTTCATTGTCACACTATATATTTTATAAGCACTATAATGAAGCAATATCATCTGTAACTGTCACAGAAAACTTGAAAATAAGATTTGAATGAAAATGAATGAAAAAATTTTTGAAGACAAATTAATGTCTTGCAGAAAGATTGTATTTGTACAGCAACCATACATAGGATTAACTTTGTGCAGATTCTTTAACATTTGGAGAAGTTCCTTAGTCCTGTGGTTCAAATATACATGATTGTTTTTACCGTGTTATTTGATTTTTTTTTTTTTTTGTTTTGTTAGATTGAATTTTTTTTTTTTTGGTTAGATTGAATTTTACATACTTGCACATTGTTTTTTGTTTGTAAGGGATTTTCAGAGCAACCAAAGAAGAAATTCTTGAGTTAATAAACTTTTTTTTTTTTTGAATAAATATTTGAACATAATTCTCTAGGGCTGAGAAAAATCATATGCCTGATGCAAAAATTAACTAAGGATTTGCATAGAGAAAAATTTTGATGAATCATGTGAAATATTCTTGTTCTATGAAAATATCTCAATACAAATATCTTATTTTTACACAGTTAATGTAAAGATATAATAATTGATGAAGAATAATTTATTAGCCACCATACTTTCATGCAAATTCAAGGAAGACTTAAGACTTCAAAATCATTTATAATACTCACAATAAATCACCTATTAGGTTGTATATTTAGATATGATGACAATTTTATGGTTAATAATATGCCAGGATGGGGAAAAAATTTAAGAGGCAGTTTTATTGCACTCCCCACTAAGACTGGAATTTCAAATTAACAGAACTCTTCTCTAGTATATTACGAGGTAATCACGCATCAAATGTCTTTTTTTCAGAAATGGAAGTGTTTGTTATGAAGAAAATATGTACTCAAGAAAAAAATAGAGCTGTTTATGATAGTTATGTCATGACCCTGACCTAGTAAAAGTTCAAAGAGACTGTTATCTGTAGTTTTTTTGGGAACTGTTAAGTGATTCAAATCCTAAGCACGTTTCAGGCTTACTTTAAGCCCATCAAGTAAATAATCTGTGATTTCATCAGAAATCATTTAGAGGATGAAACACTTACAGCCAAAAAAGAGTAAATTTATGAATATTAAGTAAGCACTAGGTGTTATTCAGTGCTATCAGTTTCTCTTGTATCAGGGGTTAAATCAAATGCTATAAAACTTTGTACTTTAAAGATTCATTGCTGAATCCACATACAGGTAAAGGGTGAACAAACACTAGCTAGTGTAAATGCACAAGAAAGTGAAAACCATCATTCCTGTGGGCAAAACAAGTAAAAAATTAAGTCTCAACCAATAACTAACTTGAAAACATTGGCCTAATTGCCTGTTTGAAAAAAAATGACAAGATGTGAATATTCAAAGATTAGGATCGCGACCCACAAGTGAAGGTCACACAAACAATAGAGGCTGATCACTTACTGTATAGGGGATTAATTTCACTGGTTGTAATTTTCACGTTTTTCTCTCCTCTGACATGATCGCGGTTTGTTGAATTCGCAGAATCGGTTTATAATAAAAGTTACCTCCCTTGTCTATATTCGTTTAATCCATAGCAAAGCTAGAACAACGTTAATCAGCGTTATCTACTCACTTCACGAACAACAGGGTAGGTTTATGTAAAATAGTTAGATTTAATAATAATTGACGATTAATTAAAACAAGTGCAGTTATTTAAATTTAAAATTCCTTGACTATAAATGTCGAATGACTTTCCTATATGCTATTACGATGAGTGCATGTTCACCCCAAGATCTTCTTTCCGAAGGGATAATGCATCGCGGCGAAAAAACCACTGGACGGTAAAAAATGTGTCAATGTAGGTCGACGAAATAATATCCTTCCACATCTTCAGCAAGTTCGATAGTTATTTGAATGATTTTTTAAAACCAAACTGTCCATAAAAACTAATACGTATGAAAATGCAGATCACAAAAACATGTGGTAACATAGTTACCGACGGGTAATCAAAACCATGACCTACGTTTATTGATTGATGAAACGTAGCATTGGCTATTAAAACATCTTTTTAACAAATACTGGTTATTATCTGCTGATTTGAATTAAAGTAAAGCGTGAAATTAAAATAATTGAATAACAAGTGTGACTCGTAATTACGGAAATGACAAAGTACTGCACGTATATATACCTATCGTAGTTTATCTCAAATTTCCAAATATAACATAGAAGTAATTGAAAACTTATTCACTGGTTCTTGAATTCACGGATTTATTAACACCGTGAATATAGCGAATATTTACACCGCGAGTTATTTTCCCCCTATACGGTATTCTGAGTTAAATGCTCTCTACCCAGTAAAAAAAGTATGAGATTAGAAAACTGTTGAAAAATAAACAGGAGTTTGGTGTAATCATTTGTTTTTCCTAAAAATAAAATACATGTACCTTTATCTGGCGTGACAAAACATCTGGTTTGACAGAAACTTTTACTGTGTTGGATCAAATGTCTGACAGTGATTAAAAAATTTCGCAACTATGGTTTTGAGGGTCAATATGATGATATAGTGCTTCCCATCCTTTTGTCTGGTTGTCTGCTGGTAAATCTTGTACATACCGGGGTTATATTTTATCATTGAAAGGCCAGGTAAAATTAATCTTTAGATTCTCATCCCCGCCAGCCCCCTCAAAGTGCCCCGCCCCGTTGTTTTTTATTTTGATTTTTGGGTGTCAAAAGTATTTTCATGTATTTTTATTCAGCAAGAATTTGGGTCAAAGTTTAAGAGTTATCTCCCGTCTGTATTAAAAGTTGCGTGGCGCTATTTATAGCAAAAAAGCCATGTGAAGAATGGAGAAAAATCGGCAATAAAAGCAGTTTAAATACGAAAGGAAAAGATAATTTGTCAGTAAAGAGAAGACAGAGAAGCAAAAATAACATAAAGACATCTAGATACTATCACTGGCATGAGCAAGTTTTTAAAGAGATTTCAGTCAAGTAAAAACAGACGAAGAAAATGACACCTGGACAAGTTTTAACGATCTCCTGTTGTACTTGTATGTGATTTTGCATTTTAAAAAAAAAAACATCGTCGGCAGACTTTAGAGAATAATAGTGCAAAGGAAATGTTAAATCTTAAAACTGTTCAGGCCTAGGCTCTCAGTAGAATATTTTACAGATCTTGCAAATATGACATATGATTTTGTTTGGCGTGTGCCGTATCTGTGTACTTGATAATTTGTTAATAGAACTATAAATATTTTAATTTTTTAGAAAGAGTCTTCTGTAGACATTTAAAGGATATGAAAACAATAAAATCTATTCATATTGGCATTAACATAATGTGAAGATTTTGTGTACGAAGAGTGTTTTGTTGATACTTTCAATTATAAAAAATAAAAAATAAAATCTGCCCACCCGCCCCAATTTTTTAAGAAATTAGGATGAGAATCTAAATTTTAAATTTATGTGGCCTAAGGCATAGGACCATCAAACCTTGTCAGTTGATGCATCTTGGTGGGAAGCTTTGTTGCAATTAAAAAGTAGGTCATAATGACCTCATTTTATAATTTTTTGATTATATACATATTCAAGTTGTGTCTTGATCATATTTCACTCACCATGAGGCATAGGACTATTAATATTTCTCAGCTGATTCATCTTTAGGGAAGATATCATGCAGATGATAAATTCACATTGTGAGGCCTACACAAAGCTCTTTTGTGTTTTCTGTACATTGCAGAGAGCTGGTACTTTATAGTAACTTTATTCCAAAATAGTGGCAAATAACAGGGTAACAGCTTGTGGCTTTGCATATGATGAATATATATGCATGCCAGCATATAGACAATGGAAATATCAAGTTCCCTAGCTTGCACTTTTTATATTTATGTAAATTTAATGTGTAAAAGTTAGTAATTGATGATTTTTCAAATCATCATGATTGATCTCTACATAAAAGAGTAAAGATGTCTATGCATGTGTCTAGCTGTTTGTCTGTCTTAAGACACTAGAAGAAAAAAAATCTATGTGTTCTGATCAGATGTGTTCATGCAGTTTGATGATAAGCTCTAGTTGGATACATGGACATTATAAGATCCATAGTTTTGTTCACAGCAGGGTTCGACATTCACGCTCGTCACCTCGTCATTTCCACCCCTAATTGATTTTGGACGACCTGATTTTCAGTCTGGCTCGCCCAAATGACAACCTGGGACGTGGGAATTTTCAATAATGATATTTAATATTTAAAAATAAACTTTATAAGGCCTTGAAAACATTGTTTCCTGTAACCCAACCGACCCATTCAATTAGCAGCCGTGTGGATTTTTCTTTCTGCCAAATCTGTGTTTGATCAATCAGCTGATGTAATTTTTACCAAAAGTGTTAAATTAAGTTTTATTTGAGATATAAAATATGTAAACCTTGTCAACAATCACCATAAATATAAAGAGTAATGATCATTATTGTAACATCTAGCATTTCCCCCACAACTTTCTGATGTTAGTTTTCTGCTGCTAGACAGCCATGTTGGGTGTCCACTGTAAACATCACACCTGGTTAATTCAGTCCATGGATGTTTGACCCCATTTGTTTATTAAGGCCTTTTTGGTAAGTGAAAATGAATGTTTTTAAACTAGAAACTTTTTATTTTGTGTCAATATGTGAGGTGAGATTGTATATTAGCAAAAAATAAATAAATAAATAAAATCCCATCCTACCAACCCTTGATTTATTGGGAATATTATACATGAAACAAACATAATTTTTTTAAAGCCTATTAATTAGCATTCTGATTCTGCTTATTAATATTTGTTGCTTGTTTTCTTTGTTTGATAATATAATGGAAGACAGCTTTTGATATTCCAAAAACATTTGATTTACATTTTATAATAGCACAACCTCTGTTATCTTAACAATTTTAAACAATTGTACATTTTTGTTTCTTTTGGTATTTTGTTTGGGCAACCTGAAATACATTCGGGCAACCTGAAATCAGTACCAAGGTTGCCCAAATGGCGAGACCAAATTTTAACGAGTGTCGAACCCTGCACAGGAACATTTTTCAGAAATGGAAAAAAAAACATTGGTTTATTTATTACAAGAAAACAAGTTGATATACATGTATAATGGTTTGAGGAGGTCTCGGGGATAGCATCAATTCTAGCCAAAGAGAAGTACATCTGTCACAACATCCCTGAAAATACACTCTACAGTGGCAGAAATATATGTGTCGAATGTTCTTGAGTTTGGGAAATTTTCTTGTCTCCCCCTCCCCAGTCTCTCTTCTCCCTCAACCTTTCCCTAGGAGGCAGTCATAATGAAAAGTTTTTCTATCCACTAGCCGAGGGGGCTAGAGCCCAAGCAATTTTTACTAGATGCCCCAAAAACTTACTAGACAACAATAATTTGATACCCTGCAAATAAAACTAAACGGTATTATTTTATCTGCATTTTATGATATTGCTCTTTTTATTTCATACACAAATTAACAACCTGCTGTTGGTCCAACTCTGCTGGTACTTTTGTGTTGTTTGGAAGCGAACATATTGTTATTAACACTCATTTTTGGTGGGTGTGCACGTTTTATTTTTTGTTTTCCTTGCTAAACAGATTCAAATGTATTTCGTTTCATCTTTAGTCATAGTTTAATATACACTTGATATGATGATCAATCTTCTGTGCTTCTCAAAGGTTAAAGGGATCAGGCTTTTTAGCTCACCCCTAGGGGTAGGGTGCCATCACAATAGGGGATCAGAGTTTTACATAAGACAATATAGGAAATAAATTTTGAAAATTGTCTCAGGAATTACAACTGCACCATTCATATGCAAACATTCCAAAGTTGAGTGGATTCATTTCTTTTTCAAATTATGCACTGTGGTTTAGAGTTGGCTAAAATAGAGATCAAATTTCACATAATGCATGTATACAAACCAATTTGTTTCTTCATTATTGCAAGGCCATGATAGTCATAATGATATTGAAGCATCCCAATGTTGTGTGAATACAGAGACTTTAAGAGTTAGAGAGGTGCTATAATATGGGGTCACAATTTGTCATGGGAAGATGGAAACCTATTTTGGAAATCTGATAAGAACAGCAGTGCTTAAGTAGCTCAGATGAGCATTGTGACCCATGGGCCTCTTGTTTGCATTTAGTTTAGCACAAGTCAAACTTGGTTTACTCTAATTGACAAGCCCATCGAACTACCAATAGAACCTTTTTAACTAGCCCACTTCAAAATTTAACAGTTGCGGGCATCTGGACTACCGATTTTTTGTGGTGACTGCTAGGAGGTTGAGGAAGGAATGGGTTCTTACCAAATTCTTTGTTTTAGGATATTGGTCATGGTGTCAATTTTAATGAAATATGGTCTGTTTTGTGATTATGCTCAGTTTTGAATGGAGTGGCTTTGGATAATGGGCATGACCATCAGAGACATTTATATTCTTGTCACAATTAATAATAACAAATATTAACTTCTTAAAATTATGGACAGGGAAGGAAGACATGGTTTGTTGATTCTATGGCAATTTTAGACTTTTTAGCTCACCTGAGCGAAAGGCTCAAGTGAGCTTTTCTGATTGAAATTTGTCTGTTTTCTGTCATTGTCATAAACTTTTCACATTTTCATCTTCTCCAGGACCTGACTGGGCCAATTTCAACCAAACTTGGCACAGAGTATCCTTGGGTAAAGGAGATTCAAATTTATTCAAATGAAGGGCCACACCCTCTTTCAAGGGGAAATAATTAAGAAAAAGTAAAAATTGGGTGGGGTTATTTAAAAATCTTCTACTTAAGAACCACTGGGCTATAAAAGATGAAATGTATATGAAAGCTTCCTGACATAGAGTAGAATGAAATTTGTTCAAATCCTGACCGAGGGATGTAGGGTGTGGCCAATATGAACGATCAATTTTTACATGGGTTTATACAGGAAAAATCTTTAAAAATCTTCTCAAGAACAGCAATGATCAATCATATTTATTTGGAAGCATATATAGGTAGTGCAGAATCAAATTTGTTCAAATCATGACCCCAGGTAGTAGGGTGAGCGATCAAAGTTTTACATTGGTATACATAGGAAAAATCTTCTCAGGAACAGCAAAGCCCTGGTCAGTCAGAATTATATGGAAGCACAGTCAGGTTGTGTAGAATCAATTTGTTCAAATCAAGACCCCTGGGGGTAGGGTGTGGGGCCACAATGGGCAATCAAAGTTTTACATAGAAATACATAGGAAAATTCTTTAAA
The DNA here is from genome assembly GCF_033153115.1 of Saccostrea echinata. Lineage (NCBI taxonomy): Eukaryota > Metazoa > Mollusca > Bivalvia > Ostreida > Ostreidae > Saccostrea > Saccostrea echinata. Next base: position 29,514,823 of record NW_026889750.1, read on the forward strand.
AATCTTCTTCTTAAGAACAGCAAAACCATAATGAATCATATTTATTTGGAAGCATTGTCAGGTAGTGTAGATTCAAGATTGTTCAAATCATGACCCATGAGGGTTGGGCTACAATGGGCAAGACTTACATAGGAATATGTAGGAAAAAGAATCTGCTACGGTAATGAAGAAGAAGAAGGGCCATAGTTACTCAGGTGAGGGTTGTAGCCCATGGGCCTCTTGTTACTGATTATCTAGTCCGTCCATTTGAAATTTAAAGCAAGAAGGTAATGAATCCCAGTATGAATCATTTTATATGAGCATTGTAGCCTAAAAGTATGTTGTTCACATGGGGTAAGTTGTTTCAAATTGGTATACTTATCTTAAATACTAGAACAATATTGGAAAATCCTTCATGTCAGGGCTGCTCTAGAATGTGCTAGAGTACAGATGGTTTGGCCATTGACCTTTCTGTCCTTGTTTATGAATGATAGGCGGCCCCCATTTGATGGCCTCACTTTTGAACTATTTATTGCCTTATCATTGTATTAGTGATAGTAGACCAAAATATACAAAAAAGTACCCTATTTTTTTAAAAAAATATATCACTGGTCTTGAGACAGTAGACTAGTGGTGCTTCAAAGAAGCATTTATGCTTTTGATCTGAACAGACATGGTTTCAGAAATATCTGTACTGTAGGGGCTTCAATATTAATATCTGTACTGTAGGGGCAAAGTACAGTTGCACTGAGATTATTTTAGATGGCACAGTTTATTGTTCTTGTTTGACCCATAATGTTCTGAATTTTACTTTGATTCTTATCAAGTTATTCATGTCCCACGCACTCAGAGTGCCTCACGATATGCTTTGACAGACAGGTGCACAGACAGTGTACAAATGTAGGAAAATATACTGATGTTTAGACAATGAACTTGAACCTAATCACTATCGTCATACCACTCCCTATTACTGCGTAAGTGTCACGGCCAGAATCTTTTGGTTAAAACGTGAAGATGGCAAGAAGCACTATCTATTTTCCATTCTCGATCAAAGTCATGGGCTATATTTGTAAATATTGAGCATGATTTCTCTCAGTCTGATATGCTTATAGATTAATATTTTTTTTATCAATATGAGAAGAATTAGTTAAGGTGCATCATATGAATTATCTGCTCAAGTATTCCATTTACCGGTAGTAAAACGTTAAATATATATATGCAATTTTGACAAACAGGTTAAAGTCAGAGAAAAAAAAATAAAGTTACCTGAAATTTCTCTGATTGTATCATAAGCATCCATACATGTTAGGAGGTCAATGTAATTTTGTTTTCTTTTGTTTGTTTGTGTTTTTTTTTTCCTTTTCAAGACGATTTATCCAGAAAAATTATAGTCCCTATGCTAATTATCAGCTTAAAAGGACTGCTAACTATAGTATTGATTCACCACATACCTCCAGGTCAGTTTTCAAATAAAACTTGAAGAAAAGATATCATAATTGAATAATTTTTTTTAAAAAATTCATGTTCTTTAGATGACTTTAAGATCTTATATTCATGTGAATACTGTAGTGTTTTTAATTGTGAGACATAATTTTCACAAATAAGAAGTAATGACATTGTAGTTTTGACTTTTACATGTACTTCTTCCGTGTGTAGTATAGTGTTGAATGAATATTAATTTCACAATCAAAATCAATGGTAAATATTGATAATGATACATGACAAATTACTTAGATGTTGCATGACCTGGACCCAAGGTCATTTGGGCAAGTTCAAGGTCTCAGATAGGAAAAGTAAAATTTCGTACTTAACACAGAGATTAAGAGTGTGTATAATGACCCAATGTCATTTGTTAAAGGTTACTTTCAGAATTGCCTATAATTCCTGTCTGGCTACAACTCTCTATTTTAAAAGTATTGTACATTGATACTTCACACAAAAATTACTTGAGACCAAGGCCATTTTGGCAAGTTCTTAGACACTTTTAGAAGAATGGAGAAACATTTGAAGCTGATTCTTGGAATAAAGATTATTTTGAACTGAGGCTGTGGAAGGACCTTGACCCAAGGTAATTCGAGAGAGTTCATGGTCACTGACAGGAAAAGTATGTAATCTGAGTTTGTTTATCATTAAGAATGGCCATTTGTGTGCATCAAACACATCTTGTAACATCTGTTAATGTGATAATAAAGTTTCTGTATTCTTCTGTATATCATTATTTTAATTTTATTTTGATTTAAAAAAGTGCATTAGAAAACAGATGTCTCTGATGAGACTAAAGCTCTACTGGTTTTTACCACAAATAGAATAGACCAAGATGCATAATTATGTTTATTAGCTTTTAACCATGATGAAAACTGTAGCCATAGATACAAAAAGAATGTCAAATTCTAAATGCTACTTCTCCTGCAGTTTTTTTTCTTGATTTCAATAAAACTTATACAAAAGTATATTATACCAGCATACATAATTCTGTATATAGTTTCAAATGCACTGCAAGTTTTATGATAACAATTTTGGATACATGTTAATGATGTAAATCTGTAATCAAGATAAGAAATACATGTTTTCCCATGTTTCTGATTGAAGAAATTCATTGAACTTCTTTAAATGTGTTATCTCCAATATATTGACATCAATTTAATTTACCCTTGCGTTCATGAAGTTTATGTCAGCCAAACCACTTTGAAGTATTTAGTCAATTGTCACTGCTTTCAAGTCCATTTGTAGCAGAAGTGTAATGCCTAATTTTCAGTATTACAAGGCCTGACCTGTGAAGTTGTTTAAAAAAAGAGCCAAGGAATTATAGAGCAGTATTGTCAGGGTTGTCAATATCCATTGTACAGAGTCTCAATAAGCTTTAGTCTGTTGTGTAATATCACCTTGCAGAAAGGGCTGTAAATAAACCTTTATTGAAAAGGACAAGGTTAAACAAGTACCTTGGCTGAGAGGTAGAAATATGCTGTAAGGATTTAAATGCCTGGATTAAGCCAAGCACAATGCAAGCCTTTTAATAGGCAAATGCATTTTTATTGAAGAAACAAATGGCAAATATTTGTTTATGAGGTTTAAATTTAGGTGTACTTCTAGAGTGCTAACTGGACCAGTTTTTCCAGAGAGAGAATTTAAATGTCATTTGTGCCGCTAGCAATACTATACAAACAAAAGAAGTCGGCTTTCTTGTTGTATCAAAGGCAGAAATGATAAAAATATTTTTTCTCACTATTGACATAACCAGCAATGTCAAGGTGAGCGGGCTTTTGCTGCCAAAAGGGCAAGCCTGCAGGAAGTGACATAAAAATGAATGGACAATGATTCCACAAGGTGCACCCCGATGCTGAACCAGGTCAGTAAATCAGTAATTGGCATTAAGGTCCAGTTGTTTTGTTTACAGTCCAAATATAGTTTGTTTTTTTTATGTATATAAGGTTGAGATTCAGTGTCTATCAGGTAACTATGAAATTCCATTTGAAGTAATCAGGATTTATGTCTATCACACCTGGGCTTAGGTAAAAAATGTAGCATGCTAACATTTATAAGTTTGTTGTTCAATGGTGTTTGATAAAAAAAATGGCATTTTGTTCCAATACGGTTGCATGCCTTTTCACCCTTTAAGTGTTCTTATTTCATTGGATGAATTTGATATTCCAAATGACCCTGGTAAACATGCAAATTTAGTAAAATGATCCTTTAATTTGTACCTCTATTAAACAAATATTGCTAAGATCTTGATATGGTCTCCAAATTGACTGCTTTGACCTTTGTTTTGAAACAATTTTACTTCAGTCCAGTCAAGGTAAAAAATTAGTATCAACTCATTCCACTGAACAGGTACTAAACAGGTACTTAACTTTAGTTATGGTGCTTTTCCTCACTTCCAGCAAAGCTTAATGTATGTACATACAGTGCAATGAAATTCCTGGAAAAACACTCATGTAATTCAAATGATTAGAAAATAGGGTCCAAGTATATGGCATGAATGCATGTTACAGTAACTGCATGGGTAAAATGTTGCTTATCAGGAGGAAGGGGGTGAGATGTTCCACTTATTATCAGAAAGAATTTTAATTTAAAAAGAAGGAATGAATGACTAAAAATTGCTCACCTATACATGCATGCTATGTACACTTTATGTAAAAAAAAAAAAAAGATGTATCATTTTAGAAAATGTCATTGTATACAATGTAATAATGTGTAAGAGAATTATTTGGACATTATTTATTAGGCAGGGCTTTCCTATGCTTCTCTTCTGTTAGTGTAGCATACAGGTTTGATCATCTTTGAAAAGAAAATAAGGGAGGTAACTACATGTAGTTTGTGATTTTGGTATGTTGGTTTGTTTTTTGCTGTATGGTACTTGTTTACTCTGAACTTACAAGTTATGTAGGTGTGAGATTGACACTGAAGTTCATACTAATGTGTGCTGTATTCACATTCCAGTGCAGAAGAAGACTCGGTGTAGTATAAGTTCCTGTTGTGAAGATCAAGGTCATACTTTCAGGTGAAAAGGTCATATTGAAATTTTTGCCACAGATGGGACAATGAAATTAAGAATCAACCTGTTTTGTAGTTTTATAATTTATCAAGAGCAAGGTTGTATTGAAATTTTCACCACATATGGGACAGTGGGGTTCAGAATTACCTTGTTTTGTAATACATGTTTAAATATCTCAACATCTGAAACATCATATTGACAACTGCTACAATTTAATTTTCCATGCCAGGGGTTATGCAACAAAGTTTGACGTCCTTGGTGGCTTTTGAACATCCTACACATGACTATTATTGCTATTTGATAGCTGTATGAATGAAAAAATTTTAAAAAATCCATATTTTATTATAGACTATCTACAGCTGCAATGAATGATCCCATATAACAGTAATGATTATGTCATTGTTGGAAACATGATATTTACAATTGTGAGATCATCTGAACATTAATGGCAATAGAGACATTTTTTCTGTAATTTCATTCATTTAATGAACATTGTTATCCTCAATCAGGATTTAAGAGAAAAAGAATCATTTGATATAGAAGCATCTTGGGAGATATTTTTTTAATGTGAAAGTTTGCGATTCAAAAGCTTGATAATGAATTCATCACACCTGAGAGACTGCCGTAAAGTACATCATTTTAATACGTTCAATATGTTTGTTGTGCTCAAAGTTGGCTATTTATACAGATCCGGGAGGGCTGTTTGTAGGTAGGTCTAACCACTGTTATTTCCTTTCATTGTACTTGTCACCAGATTTCACTGGAGCAAATTGATCTAGGTATTTCAACATAAAAATTTCATTCTATGAGGTAATTTTTTTTTTGTAGTTGTCATGTATAATTATTGCATCTTCTACCTATTTCAATATATTTGGTTATCTCACTTAAATCTATTGAAAATTGTGAACGTTTTACTAATGTCTTCTCTCTTTTTTTTGGTCCCATTTTTTATCTTAGTCTGAAATAAAGCCAGTCCTTAGATGTGACCCAGCCTTGATTCACGAAGTATAATTTAGCATGACAAGAGGTTAATGTAACATTTAGGTTACCCCTCCTTGCTGCCATTGAGGAGGAAAATCAAAAAGGAAATGCACATTCAGTTAAGTTGCTAGAAGATTGCATGATGAAATAAATCTTATCTTTAAGGTTTTACAGGTGCTTTGGTGCAGCGCCTGATGAATTGTTGACCGAATTCAAAGGAATTTGTTTTGACTCTTTCTGCTGAATGCATACAAAGAAGGAGGATCATTATAACTTGAGTGGGAAACTTGATACTGGAGCTTGGCCACCCTTAGTTGCACAAATACTTTGAATCCCTTATTCATGCTTTGGCTGGTAAACAGCCTTGCATTGTGGGGAGGCCTGACAGACAATCTATGGCCTCTGAGATTTTAAGTGCAGGTGAACAAAGTTATGAATAGGCTTTTGTTGTGCAAAATAATACAAGTAAGGTTCAATGGCTCTTGACCTTGACCTTCCCCAAAATACTAAAGTATCACAAGATATGGGGTATCCAGATTGGGATTTTGAGTCATAAACAACATGTGTCTGTTCCAAATGCCAGCAAGACTGAAATATGTACTTTGTAAGTAGTGGTATTTTTATTTGCATTCTTGCCTGAATTCCGTTTTTAAATCCTGTTGGTATTTGAGATGCATTAACTGGAGTAAGCTACACGGATGCGTCATTGTAAAAGGTTATGAACATTTGGCAGAGAAAAGTGCTTGCTCTAGGGGGTTCAGAATTAGCTGAGAGACATTTTGATTATCCAAATTGGTATTTATGATTGGAGGGCCTTTTGGAAGGATTTAAATGTCTGTTCAAATATCTCTAAGAATTGTGTAATAACACGTTCACAAACATAGGCCTTAAGTGCATGAGAGTATTGCCTTAACCTTTGTATGTTATGTTATTGTTAAGATGTGAGCAAGGTATTTGAAAACAATACATCTTTGTCTCTGAAAAACTGACGTAATATGGCTGTCTTAGTGTAGCAAAAAAACATACCTGGAGGCCACCAACTGTATATTAGAAGGGAAATAAAGTTTTAATTAAAACAAGGATGTACTATGAATTTATTGGTAATGTGAATGTTGTGGGTTGAAGACACACGTCAGCTCAGCGCTTGTTGACACCTGTAATTAAACTGACTTTTAGACCGGAAAGCTCTAAATTCAGTGTGGTGTTTTGTCGTCGGTGTCTGAAATGGTTTTATTTAGGTATAGTTAACCTTGTTTTTTTTTTTTTCAACAAAAAAATTCTCATATAGATTGTTATGGAATTTTTTTTTTTTTTAAATTTTTTTTTACAGGATGAATATGTTCTCTGTTGGCAAGGATAGTGTAATATTGTGAATCTATTTTAATCTGCTGGAAATACGTGGAGAGGTTATTCACATAGCTTGTCATGCTGCGTTACAGTTAACTAGTGATATTGAATGCCATCTAGCTATTAAGATAACAAATAGTTGGAGTGGCACATTTTAATCTAGAGGTGAAGGTCATTGAATTGAATGTGAAGGTCAATTATATGTGTCTGCAGACTGACAGCTGTAATTCAGAATCATTCACTACCAGCTCTTGTTCTACGTGGGAGATAGTTTATTCTTTGATGTTTGGACTTTAATTGCTTCCTAGACACAGAGCTTGATTAATGTAGGTACATTACAAGTGTAAAATAGGATTGATTTTCTTCTCTTTTTTTTCCTTTACTTTTAAGATTTTAATCCAGTACATCTGGCTTTTATGGTGAATTTTTGAAAATAAGTTTATCAATAGGGAGGTTTGATGAAATGAATATTTACAATTTTATGGAGTTCTTTTTTTCAGATATTTAATGAAATATTAGCGAATAGTTTACAGATAACTGAAGAATTCCTGCATATGCACAGTATATGTTATTTTAAGATCACTGCCGTCTTGCTTTTCAGCATTACAAGATGTGACGCTTTAACATAAGTGAAATTTTTCTCTGTCATTTTTTGAACATTCTTTAATGCTCAACTGTTAGTGTCATCATGAAAACAATCCTTATGTGTGCCAGATGTTATCACAGGAAAGAAACTGAGGAATTAACATCTGCTGCAGAAAATTCTGTTTAATAGGCAAATTTTATTAGACTTATGGTTCTAATTTTCCTCTGTAAAGCTCACCTTTGGCAGACATTTTTCTGGAATTGACCGTTCTTGCTGTGTGCTATTAGGTGAATTGTACTGTGTAGGATGGAGAGTTCAGAGTCTTAACGTAAAACAGTATTTCTTTATGAGGATACTTTAGATGATAAGAACCTCTCAAGTATATTGAAAGCTTTTTTACAATGTCTTTTATGAAGAATGGAATGTGTCATTTTTAAATCCCCATGCCAACGTTTGTACGTTGTTTTTTTTTATTGTTTGGAAATGATGTGTATTTTTTAAACATTCTGAAAATAACTATGCCCAAACCGACTTTTCAGTTTGACATTTATTATTTAAAGCTGACAATGACCGAGATAAAATTATGTAGTGCATTATATTTCATTTTCAAAGACATTTAAATTTAAATGTGACTTTATACATCAGCTTTTAATGAGTGATTTCAATCTTTTCTTTCAACATTTATGTGCTTTTTTCTCTCCCAAGGAATATATCCCTTGAGTTTAAATGCACTAACATTTTATAGTTCAGTGTTTGAGTAATTTAGAAGTCTCGACATCATTGTATCAGTATACCAATTTTGTTTTCATTAAATGCTCTCCTCTTAATTGATAGAGACAAGAAGAGACACTCTGTTTTTGCTATTATTGTTTGTGACAAAACCCAGGATATAAAATTGCAGCCCATCATAATTCAGTTTTAGTATATTATATTGCTATGATACATGACCTTGTCAAGAGGTCATATCATGAAGTTGAAGTAAAGTTGGACAATCAAATATAGAATTCATCTTGTAGAATGTATCTAAGCTTTAACCATTATCCAGACTTGAAACTAAGACATATGCATACTTTTGTTTCAAACCTTAAAGTGATGCTTTTGATTCATGGTCATCTCGTCTGGGTCTTAAGGTCATGTGAAGTGTCCATCTTCCAGCTTTTTATGTGCCTGTTTGTCTGCTTACAAACATGACTCAAAATAAAAAATATTGTTAATCAATCAAATTTACCATAAATGATTTTTTTTGGTCTACTTTCAGAAGATGCTGACACCACCAGTCTCTGATTTCTGATGGGTAACCACATGACCACATCCAAGGAACAAGTGAGCCCTGAACAAAAGAATATGGACCCCTCAGGGGAACCACCAAATTCAGAGGTGGGAACAGAGTCTGCCTGCATCAAGGAAAAGCTGGATAATTTGATAGAAGGCTACCTGAAGTCTACAGATGCCAAATACAGTGAAAAACAGGCCTCCGAAGAAACATTTAATAAACAGGGAATCTTATTTGACCAAAATGTTCTTAAGACAGTGCAAAAGAAGGTTGATAATAATAATAAAGAAATAGTTACTAATGGAACAAAAGAAAGCAGTAGTGAGACCATTAAAAATGGCAGTGAATGTAGTCAGGAGAAATCTACCCCTTCTAAGTCAGAGTCTGAAGAAACTTCGTCCAATGCAGCCTCCTTTGAAAGTATGATTGAGCGAGCTTTAAATGACTCGATGAAAAATACTGAGGAGACTTATGAAAAGACACATATTTTAGAAATGTGTGATGAAGATCATAAAACTCATCCAAACAGTGACTCCGATTTCAGAAAGAGTGAAAACATGAATGATAAAGTTGGTGACGACATGAGTCTTTCTAAAAAGAATGTCATGTTTCTGAAAGATCACATTGAAAGAGTTTTAGAGAAAAACTTTCCAAGTGTAGGGAGCAAAAAAGAAGACACAAACGAGGAAGGAAAACCACCTGTAAAACCTAAATCTAAGCAGCCATTACCCGCCATAATGCCAGGACTGACACTCGAGCAGCACATGCAAAAACTCATTGACGAGCATCTGAGTAAGGAGAATTTATCTTCTGAGAGTGACTTAGCAACTCAGTCCAAGTCAAGTAGTTCTCTACAAGCATTGGGTGACCTTAAGAAAAATGTGACAACAAGCAGTGTTTACGATTCTGTTGACAGTTTAAAGTACCAATCTGCAAATGCTGTTAGCAAACCTCAGCAGATCGTCCAATCACAGTCCAAGTGTCACAGTGTAGAGACTGTGGTTGATCGCATCATAAAGAAAGCTGTTAATGATAGCTTTCCTCCTCAAAAACCACAACATCATCCAAAAGAGCACAGATGGAAAAACCTACGTGATGAAATTTATAGTGAATGTGAATCGGATCCTCCTAAGAAACGTACTGATTATGACACAGTTGCTTTTCAAAATCATGTAGAGGAGAACAGGATGAGAAACCAGGATATGAAACATCCTCATCAACAGAAGGTGCTGAATGCTGGGAAGGGGAATAGTCATATGGATATGTATCACACTCCACCCCAGTCTCAGTATTTCTATCCTCCCTATGTGAAACCAAATCTACATCATCCAGCTGCTTATAAACAGGAGTCTAAGTTTGACAACAAACATGAAAATCAGTCAAAATATCTTGGATATCCAGTAAAGGGTTGTGAGAAAGGTGGAAGGCCAGTGTCTGGTAGTGACAGTTTTCAGAGGACCAGAGTGGATGTTGGTCCTCGTTCTTCTGTTGGACCTCATCACATGCATGACATTCATATGATGCCACATATGAATTCACATTATCCTCCCTCAGACAAATCAAAATACCCTCATGCATCTATGGTCAGATATCCAGCTAAACCAATAGAGGATTTACAGTCAGGTATTCCATCAGCCATGGCACCAGGTCCTTCACCACCACAACGATATTGTCATCAGAATTCTCAATTTCGGATGCCACAGCTGTATCCTAACAACCCTCCTATACCCTCTCCAAGAGAATATTTTAACAGTCCCACAAGCACAAAAGACCATCTCATGGTGCCTGGTAATATGTATGTAAATAACAGGAACACAGTTTCCAAGTCACCAGTAATGTCACGTTCCTCTCCAAATCACCACCCTCCCTCATCTCCCAGAAGCCCTCGTCAGCCGAGTCCATCTGTGTACCAGCAAACTAAGCCAGAGGTGAAGCAAAGCTGGCAGAGACAAGACCTATCACCAGTTAGTCAAAATCATTCACGGAAAAGGGATTCCTCAGGACTGGATTTGTCTGTGAAGCAAACATCACAGTCTGGAAATGAGGATCAACCATTAGATCTCACTTGTAAGAGGCCAAGAGCCTCACCATCACATTTTAATTCAGGATATTCCTTATACCCAGCTCAGATTGAAAAGCAGCATGATATATCCAAAAGTATACACATTAGTCAGTTGCAAAACAGCATGGATAAATTTTGTCAACAGGCTAGCACAGACATGCCTGCAGGCAGATTACCTCCCCCAGTGAAAGGTCATGAACATTTTCCACCTTCTGTAATGTTGAATCATCCACACTGGCCTAATGTTCCTCACACAGGAAACAAGCAGAATATACCACCTGTGGTGCCAAATCCTGGCCCAGAAAGACCAGAGGTGGTTCGACCTCACCCCATCCATCAGCAGCATTTACCTCGAATGCCTATCAGGCCACCTATTACTATGCCTCACCATCTTCCCCAAGAGGCACCAGAGTCCCCAACAGATTCCAACTCCTCAGGCATCAAAAGGTCAGGAAGTGTGTCTAGACATGAACCTATTCAAAACATAATTGGGAACCACTCACCAAGTGACATTTTATATCTCATTTGTAGACTGTGTAACCAAACCTATGGAAGTCCATATGGATTTAGAAAACATTTCAGAAATCAGCATGGATTTGAACCAAGGTCTGAACACACAATTGTACAAACAATATCAGGCACTAAGGCCCTTCAAGCACCTGCCATTGGACCTCATTTTGAAATGCATGGAATGAATCAGATGGGAATACCCTCTCATCCATCTCCAAACCCAAAATGTCAGAGCCCAAGGGAGTACTCTTCTCACAGTCATTCTCCTAACAACTATGAAAGACCACCCAGTGCTATGACTCTCAGACAGAGTGCTGGAAATGTTGGCTATTCGTCTTCAAATCATGAAAACAGAAGACCTGAGAGCATGCCAAGCATAACAGTGAGTGAAAGTGCTGTAACTGATCCTCAGAGACCAAGTCTCAAGCCTGATGAAAAGTTGGAACAGCAACAAAAAAATCCCAAATATTTGGAGTGCCATGAATGTGGACAAACATTTCAACTCAATGATTTTGGATCTTACAAGAGACATTGTCGAACACATGGTAATCCCAGGATGGATCCATTTATTGGTGGAATTAGTGATAGCTCTGTCCCTCTACATCCATCAGATGACTTTAAAACATCTAAAACACTGACTAAAGAAGGAGAAACATTAATAGAAGTGTGTGTGTGTAAGTATTGTACATTCACAAATAAGCTTAGTGCTCCTCTTGAAGAACACATTTCCCAACAGCATCCAGAAAAGCAGAAAAAGCTTATATGTATATTGTGTAATGGAAAGTTTCATCTTTACGAACAGTTCAAAATACATATGGAAAAAATGCACAATCTGACTGCTCCAAGTTACTCCCAGTTTAAGTGTCCTGAGACATCCATTGAAAAGGATGAAAAGATCTTCATTAAGCAGAAAAGTGAAGGTACAACTGATGCAGAATCATTGAACATTCCCAGTGACTTGAACAAAAGTTATAAAGCTATTCCAGCATCACAGATTACCAAAATGTCTGCAGACAATGCAATCACATCTGCTAGTCCAGACAGCAGTTGTGATCCCATCTCTTCCTCTCAAGCAGACAGTCAGACAAAGGGATTGGTCACAACTTCCCTCAATTCCACTACTGAGGTCAAATCAGGTCAAAAGTCCCAACCAGATGTTGTCTCAAGACAAATCAGCTGTGATTCAGAGTCTGATAAATCCATGGATTATACTGAAATGAAGTACCTTCATAAGAAATTCAAAAGAAAAGCATTTTCATCAGAGAAAAGTGAGAGTCCTGATAGTAAGAAAGCAAAAACATCCTCTGGTGTTGATAGTCCCTGCTCTAACTCCTGTGCAAGTCTGGACTCTGATTCTAATTCTGTTCAAATGAAAGAGGATTCTGAAGGCTCATGCACAGATGTTTGTCAAAAATCATTGAGCAAAGGAAAGCTGGATAGCACATCTGCTGCAGAGTCGACTCAGAGTGAGGCTAGACACCATCTTCCATTTGTGTGGGATAGAATTACTCGGAGCCAAGTAGGGAAAACTGTGAAACCAGCAAAATAGGTTCCATAAAAACGGTCTACAAAACTGTGACATGCCAAAATTTTCATTGAAGAAAAAGGTGCTAGATCGTGTCATTTTTTTTTTTCAAATTGTGCTAAGAGAGATAACTCAAGTTTTGTGTTCAGATTGCTCACAGCTAGAACCGAGTGAACGTTCATCCTTAGATGATTTATAGGTAGAAAATTTTGTGTGTGTTTTTTTTTTCATTTGTTGATCAAATGAATTTTATATGAATATTAAATGTAAACCAATTCTGCCAAGTTAGGCAAGCTTGAAGCATGTAAATAGTGACTAGCTTTCATTGTAATTCAGATAGAGAGGTACACATGAGAAAATTCTTCATTCAAAGAATAATGACTAGTTATTGCATTTTTTGTGTTATTGGAGTATGTGCATGTATGAAACCAATTCTCTAAGAATTAACAGGGGTTAAGTCAAGTGTTAAGTGAGTAACATGATGTATTAACTCAGGTGTTTAGGAAACTTAACTACTGGTAAATGGTTTTTCTTTTTTTTTTTTCAAGTACCGGTAGATTTTTAAAAGAAGTTGTTACTGTTTGGTTTTTAACATTGCCAACAAAAACTGCGCTAATATGGCATCTTTGATGAAAAGTTTTTTTCTTAAAAACTTTTTAGGGTTTAAAAATCAATGTACAAAAATCTTTATTCCAAACTCCTTTCTCATTGTGCTAATGTAACCGTCCATTATTTTTTATATGTTTGTTTGCTTGTTTTGTTGAGTGACTTAGTGTTAATTTTCACTGTACATTTACCCAACAATAAGGTTAATTGATTGTGTCAAACACAATAACATGTTTCGTCATTCATTTACACTACCAGACTTGAACATTTGTGCTTGAGAATTAGGTCTAATGTATTATTATAGTCAATAGCGCTGGTAAAACTGTGGAAAAATGTTATGTCTCATCCTGATTCCACGTACCCTGGAAGACAGCTTTTTCTTCTTTTTTTTTTTTTGTCCATGCTTTCTTTGTTATGTTTTTATTTTATGGCTGCCATTAAATGGCAATGTAATCTAAGATCCCTAAGGCATTGTTTTATCAAGAGATTGTGAACTAGTTATGTTTGCCAGGATTGTTTGTGATGAGTATATTCATTTTTGTTTTCTTTTTTTTTTAATGTGTTATGTGTGAGGCCTTGCCAGTTAAATGTGAGCCTTACGATAGTTACTGCCCCTTGTTATACATATATATTGTAGGTATTTGAATAAGATTTTAATTTCATTACATAAATGTCTCTCAGCATAATAGAACTTTGTGTGGATGAACCACCACAAAAAAGTGTTCCATGTCATGTCTGCAATAGGAAAAAAAAAACATTCTGTTTAATATTTGACATTATTTCAAAATACTCTGTATGGAAAAAGTGATATTACTCTTTCTACATCAGGGCATGAATTACAAAAATGGCTGATTAAATTATCAATCAACTCACTGTAGATCATCTGTGGAAATGCAGACCATTTGATAGATTAAATAATCACATTAAAGAAGAAAATGTGACGTAAAATTTATGTACTCGATATTCGAGATCTTAATGAATCTGAATAGCATATTTGAATTTTAATTTCTTCAGTCTATTTTTCTGGACTGATGTTTAATATGTTGTAAATTGTTACAGAACTGAAAATAATGGAAGTTCATGAAAGTATATTATTTGGTTCAATTTAAACAAGCATTATAAGAATTGTTTCTGTGACATATATTGAAATATCTTTTTGGTTATCTATTGCTAGTCATGATGACATTTTATAAAGGAAAGATTTTATTAATGAGTTCCATTAAAGAGATTTTCCTTGCCAAAAGTGTACTACAAAATGTTACTTCATTGTAAATATAAGAAAAGTATCAGGGGTTCGTTGTACAAAAGAACTTATGACTAAGACCAAAATTTAATTCTGCTTATAACTTTCTTGTTTACATGAAATTGAAAATGGTTTTAATCTTTTTGAAAGGAATGAAGGAAGATATTTTTACCCTAGTTATTTTAAACAGAATCATTAATTTTGCAAAATTTTACAATCAACCAACGTTTTTGGTCTAAGTCGTAAGTTCTTTTGTAAAACGGGCCCCAGAACTTTGAATTGTCCAAGGTGTGGCAGATTGATTTAAGAAGAGTTTTCTTTCAACAACAACAGTGTTGGGAAGGATCAGTATTTTAACAGATTTGAGTCATGGATTTTTCAAGGTTTCTCCAATGAGTTGTACTTGCCAGAATACAATTTATTGAATATTGTTCTACTTATATCCCCTGCTTTTCCCTGCTTGAAAAGCAGGGGGAATATAGTGATAGTGGGTGTCCCTCTGTTTTGTATATCTGTTACACTTGGAGGTACCCATCCCTTATCCACAACTCCTTCTATACCACTAAATAAAATTTAATGAGACTTATACAGAATATTTCTTTCATAACTAGAAATATGTCAATAGGACATTAATGCCTCGCCAAGGGTATATTAGTAATGCAACATGAAAATTTGTATTAGTGTATGAAATTTGATGAGAATATCTTGAATAGTTTCTTTAAAATTGAAATTGAAATCTAAAAAGTTGGATATAGATGATAAATTCTTACCAAATTATGTATAATTGCATAAACTTACATAAATATATCTTAAATGGTTTCTTTAAAATTAAGCAAAATGCAAATCTAAGAAAAGTGAGGTCAAGGTCACAGGAAAGTTCAAGGTCAAATGTTTTTGATGCAGTTGAATACTTCTCACAAATACATATCAGCATAAGTTTGATAAAAATATTTTGAATGGTTTATTTAAAACTGAGCTAAACACCAGTCTGACTAAAGCCAGCCCCTACTATTTCACTTCGTTCTACGAACGAAGTGAAATAGTAGGGGCTGGCTTTAGTCAGACTGAGCTAAACACTAATTTAAAATAAATGAAGTTAAGGTCAAAGGAAAGGTCAAGGTCAAAAAATGTTGATGCAGTCGAAAAGGTTACATGTATAAGCATATGAAGTTTGATAAAAATATTATGAATGTTTTCTTTAAAACTGAGATAAACACAAATTGAGAAAAGTGAGGTCAAAGGAAAGGTCAAGGTAAAAAAATATTGATGCAGTTGAATAGCTTACATAAGTATGTATCAGAATATGAAGTTTGACACTAATTTAAGAAAAGTGAGGTCAAGGTCAAAGGAATGGTTAAGGTCAAAAAATGTTGATGCAGTTGAATAGCTCTCATCAGTATGTATTAAGATATGAAGTTTGATAATACTGTATTGAATGGTATCTTTTAAACTGAGCTAAACACTAATTTAAGAAAAGTGAGGTCAAGGTCAAAGGAAAGGTCAAGGTCTAAAAATATTGATGCAGTTGAAAAGCTCTCATCAGTATGTATCAGCATATGAAGTTTGATAAAAATATCTTGAAACTGAGCTAAACACTAATTTGAGAAAAGTGAGGTCAAGGTCAAAGGAATGGTCAAGGTCAAAAAATGTTGATGCAGTTGAATAGCTTACATCAGTATGTATCAACATATGAAGTTGGATTACACTATCTTGAATGGTATCTTTAAAACTGAGCTAAGCACTAATTTAAGGAAAGTGAGGTCAAGGTCAAATGAAGTCAAGGTCAAACAATGTTGATGCAGTTGCATAGCTCTCATCAATATCTATCAGCATATGAAGTTTGATAACAATATCTTGGATAGTTTCTTTGAAACTGAGCTTTGAACAGAGCTAAACGCAAAGTGTGACGGAAGGAGGGAAGACGGACACGACAAACACTATATGCCTCGGCCATATTCATGGCGGGGCATAATAAAATATTGGTTTAATTTTATCTTAAGCTTATAGCCAAAGGCCTAAATTTCAGCAATTTATATGTACTAGAAACTTTGTATTACAAGCAGTGGCATATGTCACCTCAGCCAAAACCAAGTTTTGCAGTATTGGAGTTGAGAGCAGAGTAAGCAACTACATTTGTACTATTGCAACAGTGAAATACTTTGTCCAACTGTTTCCAATGTTTTTGCAGATATTATTCTGAATTGGTGCAAGGAATAATCGTTTTTAAAATATTTAAAAGATTGGGTGGGCAGTTGATGAGAAAAATGGAATTTTAAATTTTCATATTTCTTCTTTTTCCATGGCAACAGTGGCCATTTTGAAAACTTTTTAATGTTGCATGCACAATTAAGTAGTACAGTGTACTTTGAAGTTTCATTGATATTATCCGAGCCATATGCAAGAACTTTGAACAAAATTTTACTTTTGATTGACCCATCCTAAATCTTGAAGGAGTGATTTCAAAGGCATTTATTTTCACAGAGTTCATCCATTCCTTGGGAAGACTGCTATACATGCGCATGAATATTCAAATATAAAATAACTGGCCTCGGGGCCGTTGTTCACTTTTTAGAAATATAGTTTAAAGGACTTTTAGAGGAATCATATGGAAACTTTAGTGTTACAGACATACAGAATGATGGACGGACAGATCCGAGTTAACACCTCCTCACTGCCACGGATTAAAACCAAACTGGACTATTCCAATGACCATGACAAAGTTGGACTAGGTTCAAACATCAATAATTAAAATCAGAAACAGTGATAAAAATTATCTCTGATCAGTGTATATTTAAAAACAAAGCATATGTTTAAGGAATTTTATTGTCACTGGTATAAATTTAGCACGGCTGTAGATCCAGAGACAATTTTAATCAATGCTATTAGTGTCTGGAAAAGCAATGGATGCAGGGCTCCCAGCACAAAGAGCAGCCCTGCAATACAACAGTGGATAGGCTGCCAAACATGGTGAAAACCTTGATCCTGGGAGGTACAGAGGTCAAGTACTTATTTATATATTAAACAGGAATGTTTTCTTTTAAATTTCAAATAGTAACATCAATGAATAAGATAAATACTGTGCCGCTCATTCATGCATAACGTGAGTCGAAAAGAAATGGACTGCAGTGCCTGCATGTGCTATAAGTCTGCGATTTTACATATGGTTGGAAATTTACTCGCTACAGCACAAAGGCACAAGTAATCCAAAATTAGCAAGGGCCCATAACGAGCTACTAGTCACATACTGACTTGAATCACTCCTCATTTCTATATAATCCTAGTTTGTGTCAAGGTCACAGGGAAGGTCAAAGTTAAAAACTATGCCACAGTTGAAAAGCTTTCTTTAGCCTCGAGATAGGGGATTTTGAATAAAATTCAAAAGGTATTCGACGTAGAAGGTTCATAAAGAACAAAACTTTATTTTACGCATGTTGCTACCCCTAAACTTATTTTCAGCTTTTTCTTTGGAACTGTTGAACTAATTTCAACCAAATTATATATACAAAATTGAATCTACACTACCCGAGGATGCTTCCATATTAATATGACTAATCACGGCTTTGCTGTTCTTGAGAAGAACATTTTCAAAAGTTTTCTCCCCTATATTCCCATGTAAAATTTTGATTGCCTAATGTGGCCCAATCCTACCCCCGAGTTCATGATTTGAACAAACTTGAATCTACACTAGTGACCACCTGATGATGCTCCTGTATGATATGACTAATTATGGCTTTCCTGGTCATGAGAAGATGATTTTTTAATATATTTCCTATATATTCCTATGTATAATTTTGATCCCCTGTTGTGGCCCCACCCTACTCCTGGAGATCAGCTTCCACATATAAGTCTCATATTTTCTGGCCCAGTTGTTTTTGAGAAGAGATTTTTAAAAGGTGCAAATAAATTTACACTAATTCTGAATTATCCCCCCTTGAGAGAGGGCGTGTCCTTCATGTGAACAAACTTGAATCCCCCTTACCCAAAGATGCTTTGTGGCAAGTTTGGTTGAAATTGGCCCATTGATTCTGGAGAAGAAGATGAAATTATGAAAAGTTTACAATGACAACGACAGACAACGGACAAAGCTTACTTGGGCGGCTCAGGTGAGCTAAAAACTTCAGTCGTCTTCAAAGTGCCTGTGATTACACTTATGACTTTTATAACTCATGGATACTAGTATCCAGCTGGCAAATTTAGCTGTTTACAGGATTACAATGAGTACTTAACCCTTTACCAGAAATTGTAAGTTTTATGGCCCCTGGGTCCATGGTTCAGGTCCAGGGATTGAACTATATTGAACACGCATTACATTTTTGAAAATCTCTACTCATTGGAGTTTAACAACCTGTTTGTTTGAATAAAATTCTCACTAAAAAGATTGTAGCTATTTTTTATATTCTAGTGAACTTAAAATAAAAGACAC
Organism: Saccostrea echinata; assembly: GCF_033153115.1. Classification (NCBI taxonomy): domain Eukaryota; kingdom Metazoa; phylum Mollusca; class Bivalvia; order Ostreida; family Ostreidae; genus Saccostrea; species Saccostrea echinata. The sequence goes on from NW_026889750.1 coordinate 29,533,853, forward strand.
CACAGAGTCTGTCACATTGGTTTCATATTGAACATGTTTTCGGTTGAGTGAACTTCTACGGCTACTAGCGACAATGGATTATAAAGAAAGTGTGGAAACTTTGAAATGCAAAAATTAAATAGTCAATACAACTGATACTGATATAATCTAATACACCAGATTTGTCACGGAATGCATTACATACAGCAGTTCTTATGGTTCAAAACCAAAAGTATTGCATTTGAGTATCATGTAACAACATTTGTGCAAAATATCTTACGCTAAAACCGTATGATAATGTTCAATATGCTAAATGATATACATGTACGAACCTTATTTCTGAATAATGACTCTTAAAATAACATAATACGGTTTAATAAGAAAATATATGCTTTCCAAACTGTTTAATTGCATATTCCTTTGTAGTTTTTTAAAAAGAAAAATATAAATAAATTATTCACATAGTCAAATGCAGGATTAGTTTGTAAAACCACAGGAGTTCGCATACCTATCAATTTTACCGAAATTTTTTGTAAATAAAAAAATACGTAATACCTATAATAATAACACGTGTTATTATTATAGGTATTACGTATCTTTTATATTTACTGAAAATTTCGGTAAAATTGATAGGTATGCGAACTCCTGTGGTAAAACAGATGCATGCATATGAATAATATACGGTAACTTTTTGAAGATTTTTCTTATGATTTTGTTTTTGTTTTTTGGTTTTTTTTTAATTATTTTATTTTTTCACACAATTCATTCTATACAAAATATCCACTATCTTTTCTATAACAGAACTGTGCATATATAGAATTATAAGAGAGAGAGTTACAAAAATAGTTAGTTCCGCCTGTTCCACTGAGTGTCAAATTTCTCTTTTTCACCACTTTTATACGAAATATATTTTTGTGTTTGGTAAAAATAACTCAAGTGTGATATCGCAGAGTGCACATTTAGAGGTTTTTCAGTACATCTAGAAGTATAAATATACTATTTTAACCATAAGATTAAGATATTAGATATTTCATTATTTTTTCCTCCAATTCCTAAAATAAATGATTTTTTTTTGTTATGGGCAAATGGAGGTTGCTGGAGATAATATTCAAAGTTTTCAAGGAGTGATTGTACAAGATCACATTCCCATAGGATATGTTTAATTGTCTCTTCTTCTTTTTGACAAAAATTACACTGCTTAGAAACAACCTTTCTGATTTTGAGTAAAAAAGAATTAGTTGCCAATATTTTTTTTATAGTTCTGTACTGAAACCACTGGATTTTACAGTTTTTTTTTTTGTAACTTGGAATGGTAATTTTAGAATTATTTTGTATTCCTTGCTATCCAAGTCAAATAATTCAGTCCACTTTTTGTAACCAGCTGTTATAGAGGAATTTCATAGAAGTTTTTTGATTTTTTGCATTTTGATACAAGATGAAAAATAAACATAAGAAGAGGATTTTCTGATTTTTGTAAATTTTTATCAAAATTGCTCCTCTATCCAAGCTTCAACTGCATGGATTAAGCTAGAATATTCTATCTTTATATCTGGATAAGTATTGAAAAAGCATTCATAGCTATAAAAAGTGCCATCTACTCCAATAATATCATTAATATATCTAATATTATTGTCAAAAGGATGATTTTGTTATTTTTTTTATGAATATGGTATAAGACGCAAAGTTGTGAACAAAAAACTACACAGTGTTTAGTGCATAATGCGCTCCATACTGAAGATCCGTAGTCGCTATTTTATAAATGTTCACCCAACCGAAAATGTTAATTTGGATGTTTTACTGATTATAGACGATAAGGGTCAACTAACAACTAAATTGTATGACAGACTTCAACTTTTCCATCGTCAGCTTTCCTTATTTATGTAGTAATATCCCGCTATCACCTGCATATAGTGTTTACATCTCCCAACTTATTCGATACTCAAGAGTATGCCCCGAGTACTGTCAATTTTTAAACTGAGACAGGCTACTGACAGATAAGTTGATGTTATAGGGATTTCAACAACCTCGTTTAAAGTGAGTATTTCGTAAATTTTATGGTCGTTATAATGACCTTGTCAGCAAATATAACCTATCAGTGGGTCGTATTTTGACCGACTTGTTTCATACCAATTGTAAAGCCTTTGTTCTTGTACTGGATTTGACTAGTGAATGTTCCGTATATCTGATCAATATATAGGGCTCTCGGCAGATGTGACCGGTCAACAGGGGATGCTTACTCCTCCTAGGCACCTGATCCCACCTCTGGAATTTCCAGGGGTCCGTATTTTATGCCCTCTTCACAGAATTGTATTGTTTATAGATTTTTTGAGATCGATCACTGTTCGTTATCTTCACCTTTTTCATTTTTTTGTTATATTTTTGCGGAAATACACGAACATAGGAAATTGCACACAAAGATTTATAACACGTTAGAAACCTTCTCTTGACCATCCGTCTATTTTTCTATTAATTTTCTTTTAAAGCCTTTAATCATACAATTCTTATTTTTCTTTTTTTTTTATTGGTATAATTTATATTTGTATGTAGCCTGGTCAAGTATAGAGACTACATCAAGATAGATATACACATGTATCCTTTTGCATTGGTAATATTGATTTTGAAGAACTCTCTGTTGCAACCCTTCGTGTAAAAACATATTTAATGCATCATTTTATTTTAAGGGTTCATGTGCAACCCACTGTATTAACCCCCCCCCCCCTCGTTTCCTTTTGATTTGTTCTTGTTTTAAACGCCCATCAAACCTTCACATTTAGGGTATTATTGCAACATGTAAAGGGCGTCTATTGACACTGATGCTTAAATTAAATGCAAAGAAGTCTAAACTTTTTTCACATGAGGAAAAAAATAAGAAAATAACAAAACACGATACTGTGCTTGGAAGTAATTAGTTAATTAAACATTTGAATAACAGAATTTTGAAAAGAGAGGACAACGGAGCTTTTGGACATCTCTAAAGGGATGTTTCATTTACAATTTAGAAATTTTTGACGAGGAACCCCCATCCCTGATCACTGACGGGATGGGTGTTCAACGTTATACCCATTCCTGATCACTGACGGAATGGGTATTTGCAGGGCCTAAAGTTCCGAAAGATGTGAAAATTTTGGAATAGTTAAATTTTGTTCGCAATGCTAGCCTCAGATCTGTCTCCAAGGCCAACATTGCGTATTTTTTTTTTTAAAAAGAGCCAAAAAGGAAACAGGTTGAATTAAAGGCCAAACAACCAAATAAAGAGCTCGGGTGTCCCCTCTTTGGTTCCAATGTTTAAAATTACAAGCTTCAAAATAATTGTATAATTTTAGTCAATGATATTAAGAGTTCAGATCCAATTTATTCGGCAGTGTTGTTGACATATTTCTCGAACCTCTCCATCTCCTTGTGGGCCACTTCAATCTCTTTCTGGATACGGGCTTCCTCTCTATTCTGTTGTGCCCGCTCCTGTTTCTCGGCCTGTGCCTTTTCCTGAGATTCTGTCAAACAGGAAGAAAATCAATATTAAAATTCTTTAAAATTGTTATAAATACCGTACGAAACCTTTTTCAAGTCATAAATACATCTTGATATGATAACTACAGTTATTTCAATATAGTATTTCAATTACTTGGAGCAAATAGCTACTTAGCTGATCTTACGGAGTATCTCAGGAAAAGAAGCTGTTTTTGTTGAAATTGCCTCATACTAAATTGTTATACACCTACCTCTCCATTTCTCAAAGTCCTCCTTTTTGTTTTCAAGCAGTCTGGCTGGGGCCATCTTCGGGGTTTCCTCTGAAACGAAGGTGAGATCAAAGGCCACACCGCCTTTCTTTTCTTTTACTTCCTCTGCGACCATTGTACGTCGTACTTTCTCGTACGCCTCTATCTCTTCCTTCATCACGCCCACTTTGTTATTTCTGGCAAAACAACTCTGAAGAAGACCCATGATCTTTACAGAGTGTCAATGACTGTATCTAACAACAAAGCTTTTGTTGATAAATATTTGTGACGTCACAGTGGGACAAGTTTGATTATGACGTCATAAATAATCAACAAACTCCAAGGTTGCTAGTTGACAGTACTGTCGACCATTGACAGTTGACTTTTCGTCAAGCTCACAAATTGCTGACATAACAATAAGAAGCACGATCAGTAGAGACGTAACGTTAGGGTTAGTCGCACAAGCTCTTAATTTGTTTCTGTAATAATTTTTAACCCATAGTATAATAATAATACAAGTTCTTAATACAAGACTTAGCTGAAATTTGCTTCTCAACCAATGAAAATCATTCGCCCAAATGTCATTCTATTTTTATCAAACCATACACGTGGGTATATTGAAGTGAAAACAAAGTATTTTCGAATAAGCTAATGAAAATATCCACAAATGCTTCTGTTCATGTGTAGGAATTTAGGCTAGACTGTGGACATCTACCTGGATAGCTTAGTGGTTAGAGCACCTGACTAGTAATGCAGGGGTCCCGGGTTCGATTCCCGGTCCAGCCATATGTTTTTCATTATATATATATTTATGAATTTTCAATGTATATGAACTCATTCCTCCTTTCGATACTACAGATGGTGCCGTGGCCTACCTTGTTCAGGCAATATGATATGTATATGTAATTAATGTTAAGTCCTGACAAGGTGAACATGTGTTGTGTCTTCGGGGGCGAAGACTATTTAAGGAGGGAGGAATGTAGAAATTTAGGCAGGACTGCGGACATCGGCCTGGATAGCTGAGTGGTTAGAGCACCTAACTAGTAATGCAGGGTTCCCGGGTTCGATTCCCGGTCCAGCCATATGTTTTTCATTATATATATATTTATGTATATTAACTCATTCCTCCTTTCCATACTACACATGCAACCTCTTCCTATTTTTTTAAGACGTGTGAATGTACTTGTTGGTATAATTATTACAAAGCCTAGTAATCTATTCTTCTATTTTAATGACCGAATGCACTATCTATGGCTGGAAACACGTGGGATTTATGGAAATGTTGTATATAAGTCTTGCCTTTTGGCCTTGTGTGCCTTGTCTTGTGGACACGAGAGCCGTACGCCCTGCAAAACGTAAGGTTTTAGACTTATAAGGCAAGCCTTACTGTGTGTACCGGCCCTTACACTTTCAGAGAGTACGCACTGACAAACTGTTTATTACCACAACGTCAAATACTAGATGCAATGCATTTTTCTGAATGTGATAAACGCGTGTCTTTTCTACAAATATCTTAAATAACTATATGTATTATTTAAAGGTTTGCACATAAAAAACCCAATATTGTAATAAATTTTAATTAAATTAATATACTGAAAGAAAAAAGAAACGCATACCTTAATATATAAAGTTAGCAGTTTCTGCACGTGTATATAACCGGCGGCTTTTGGCCTTAAGGTCAATAGGGGTCTTTTAGTTAAAGAAATTCATGACCACGTTTCATTGCAGAGAGAGAGAGAGAGAGAGAGAGAGAGAGAGAGAACTAATGACTATGTACTGTATGCATTATATGAATTTCTGACCTTTTGACCTCATAATCAACAAGAATCTTTTTAAGAGTCATATTGACTAAAGGTATAACATTTCATTGCAAAACCTCAAAGAGAAAATTATCATCAGGAAACCATGTTATGCAAGATATGAATATTTTACCTTGACTTTTTGACCTAAAACTCAATAGGGGTCTCCTTCAAGTCATTGGGAGTTATGATAAAATATTTCATTGAAAAAGCTCAAGAAAAACTTAAGTTATCATCTGGAAACCGTTTTTTGCAATATATGAATTCCTGACCTTGACCTTATACCTTTCGACCTAAAAATCATTAGGGATTAGGGGTCTTCTTTAATTATAACTTACTCTCATTTGAACATGGCATAATACCTTATACTGTGATGTTTTAATTATAGGATAACATTACAATGGGTTTATAAGCTGGGAAATTTTTTTTTTTCTCAGTTCGAATTAGAATTTATCTTTCGTCCGTGTGTCTGTCGTCAATCAATTTGCCTATGCATTTTTTACTGCTTCTCAAGAACTACCGGACCATTTTTTAGTACATTGCCACAGGCCAATAGCGTAGCCTAAAGCAAAAAGAATACCTTGAATGAATCAAATTTAAAACGAATTTGATCGAAAAAAAAAAAGGTGACAGAACAACAAATGGGGCAAAACACTACTCGTGCGAGGAAAGTTGTGCAAAAAAAAAAGGATTGGAACTTCTTACTGAAAAATGTAGAAAGAAAACTTTTTTGGAATGACACAAATATATGATAAGATCATTACTGCAACACTCTTGTGGAAGATGTGAACTAAAATCCTAGTAATACAAAACATCTTTCAGCAAATGATGTTCATAAAAACAAGTCATATGGCTTACCCATAAGAAACTTGAATTCAATAGTTTGGTAGCGAAAGAAATTGAATATTATAATAATTTTAAAAGGTGTCATTTACCGCTCTCTGTGCAATAATTTATAAAGAATCATGCATACATACAATGTATGCATGATTCAGGGAAATGGGTGTACATACATGAACCAATATCAACTTTGCCAAACTAATAATGGGAAAATAAGTAGAAACATTTCATTTTTACTGTTGTGAGAGCCAAAGTTTTCTCGATTGTGTGTTATAATTATACGATGTATGTAGTAGCCACAACGCTCTTGATATGTGAGGTTCCAAAAACCAGGATTAAAGCATGTGTGTTAATTTTTTAATCCGAAATACAGCCTCCAAATCGAACCCGAGACATAGATAATATTATTTATGTTTATGTTTATGTTTTTTTTTTCAAAGTAACGATTTAAAGATCAAGATCATTAATATAGAAAAATAAACAGAACACTTCCAAAAAAAAGCATACACTCAAAACATGCATAAACTGCAAATGTTCAACGAAATAAGAAAAAAAACAAGAATGATTTTGATAAAGAGATGCTGAAAGGAAATTTTACCCAAAATCATAATAAAGAACAATTTCAAACAACAAATTAGTAAAAAGAGATAATTAATTAACAGAAGTATATGATTTTAACATTATTTTTAACTGGTACAGCAGCAAAAATGCCCAAACAAGAGGGGAAATGGTGACCAATATCGTAAAAAGAAGCTTTATAACGGTAAATCATGCAGAGACTTTGAAGAACAAGATTTTTTTTCAAGCATAATATATATATATATATATATATATATATATATATATATATATATATATATATATATATATATATATATATATATATATATATATATATATATATATATATATATATATATATATATATATATATATATATATATATATACTGTAGCGACTTAATTAGTTATTGAATACGTTTAAAGAAGGATAACTCTTCTGGTCTTATTATAAATTTGGCTAAACATTATGCTGTTCTCTGTGCTTGTGTATTAATTTATAAAATTAAACTTAAAAATTTACATGAAAAGCCGTAGATTAGATTAAGAGAAAAGTGGAAATTTATTTTCTATGTTCACTTAGCCTAATGATTTTAGAACTTTATTTCTTTCTAAGATAAAGTGTAGTGTGTACATGGTATGCGCTAAAAACTTTTATATTATTTTACATAGTTACATATTACATTGAATTTGTTTATTGTTATTAAGATAGATGCAATTTTGGATTGTCATAGTTTTTTTTTGTTTTTTTTTTTTTTGTTTGTTTTTTTTGGTAGCTGTTTTCTGTTTTCGCGCGCTTTTATTTAATCGACTTCCGGAATTCTACTGTTGCTAAAATTACGTCACTTGGAGGATTTCACCGCCATCTTTAAAATAGTTCAGGAGGTCGCTGAACACCTGAACATGGTAAAGTGACTGTCTAGCACCCAAATAGAAAAGTAGCTGTGTTCGAATCCCCCAAATGTAAGTAATTCGATAATTTATTATCAGTATCGTCAAAGGCTAATGTTGTTTGTCAGGATTTTAGAAATTGACCCGAAACAAACATGCTCGGGGTCAAGGCACGAGAAAATGTCTTTAGTACAGACAAAAGTTTTTTCACTTTACAAATAGTTTTCCAATGTATTCTGTGAAGCATATCTATTTATTTTGATAATAAATTAGTCTCCATTTCTTTCTTTCAGTAGAGTTTAGCTCTTTAATTTTGTATTGCATTTTCATGATTTTGACATTTATGTATATTCAAAGGGCGGTAACTCCAATATTGACTCCACTTTTTGGGGTTGGGGGGTTGGAGGAGAATGCACAATATTTAGCAAGAAACAAACAAAAATTTTGTTTGATTATTGACGTTTAAGCAAATCATGACAAGTTTAATATAAAGTTACTGTTTAGAATGTTAGGTCAAATATTTGTGCAGTATCATATCAGAATCAGTATTTATATATTTAAACCTAAATTCACAGTAAAGTTGGTCATGAAAATTTTGAAATAAAACTTAGAGGAACAAAAATCAAAGATTAAGAATTGTGCATCTCTTGTTTTACAGAGTTGGGACTCTGGATCTTATTTTTTTTAGTATATAATAATAATATGGTAGAGTCAGAGTGCTTTATGTGTATATAAATAAAACATCTTAGAAGATAAGAGCTAATGGTAGGTTATTTTAGGAAGTGAGAATTTATAAAATTCCCTAGTTCCAACTGGAATATAAAATGGATTTTGTTATTTATACAGCATTTAAAAAATTTAATGCATCTTGATTTTCTTTCTTTATGTGAAGAAACAGCATAAGTACATAGAACAGAAAATGAAGACAGTGTACAATGATTAGATTATGTTGTGTATTACTATTATGTAATTTGTAACTGTTTATATTTTACTTGTTCATAATAAATATGGAAAGATGTAATTCAGTTAGTACTTGTATACTGATTCACATGGTACCCGCATGAATTCTACTTGAACTTGAAATTTATGTTCTTATTCAGTCTTTCTTTATGTCAAATATACAGTGTTGCAGTTGAAGATAAAGGGAACAAAAAAAATCTCTTTGTTTTCATGATAAATGTGTCCACTCCTTGTACATGTATGTATCAATAAAATGTTTGTGTACACAGTTTTCATTTAGGACTATAGGACCTGAGTAACTTTAGGGATTTTGCACCACTTAGTACTGGGGCTGGGGGCCATTAAAATTGGGAAAATTAGCAACTTTTGGGGAATTTTGGGAAAATCAATATATACATGACAGGGATAGACATTAACTTTCAGATTCAGAACTCAAACTTTGACTTGTACGAATGCCAAACTTGGTTGCCCAAAATTTAGAAAGAAGAAAACACCGGTAACTTAATATATTATTGTAAATGAAGTGTGACATATTAATTAAATAAACTGCCAGAAAAAAATGTTGATATATGCCGGTGATGCTACATTTGTAAAATACATGTACATGTATATCATTTTCCTGTCATTTACTATGCTGAAAACTCACACTACCATGCAGCATTATTCCTTAAAATTCATATTTTTAAAATTATTTTCTGTACAATCTTAATTTTGTGAATTTTGATTTTTTTCCCCCCTGAAAAACTGAAGCCATGTTATGCTTAAAGGAAAACTGTTTCCATGTTTTGAAACACACACATCCTGACCAGGATACATCCTGCGCCTAGAATAACTGTTCTAACTATTTTAGGAATGACTCTAATTCTTGGCCAAATTATTCGAGTATAACCTGGTTTGGGTCAGTTTACGCTTTATAATCCGCGAAGCGGATTATAAAACAGCGTAAACTGACCCAAACCAGGTTATACTCGAATAATTTGGCCAAGAATTAGAGTCATTCCTTATAATTTAATTCTAAAATCATTAAACAACTGTGGGTGTAAAATTTCGTTGCTTTTTATTAGTTCAAATTTGCCGCTCAATAATACAACCCTAGTAACGGAAGTGATGGGAAGCAAGGGGAGGTAAAAACTGATACATGGTCCTAGCAGCCATGTTTTTTGTTTACATGTGGTAAGGTCCGAGTTGCTGTTTGAAGCTAAAGGTAAATTTATTAAATCTGGAATTTTCCATGAATCCCGAGGACTGGAGATGAGAGGATTGCATGGATACAGACGATTCAGCTGGTTGTCAGGGGGGTGTGTCCCCATACCAAACCAGGTTATACAGAAATAATTTGTGTTCCTTTTTGGATATTAACCAATCAGAGGCTAGAATACAAACAAAATTAAATTATTCCATAATATCTAATTTCATAAGAAGAATGTTAAGAAAGTTTTCCAACGGAGAACATATTTTTGTGAAAACGGAATAACGAACCCGATATCGGAATAAATGTTCTGATTGAAAAACACTATGAACGTCTGACCAAGGGGTTCCGAATGCAGAACCTGGCGGAAATCAGTGTTCAATTTTTTTTATTAACTAATGTAAGATTTCTATTAGAAATATTCACTTGCCTGATCGGACAATTACATTGACAGTTTAACTTGCTCGAACTGAGAATTTACTTTCCCCGGGCAATTGGACAACGGGTAATGTCGATCCCTGCATGAAAACGCATCATATTTGGGGTTTGATATTACCTACATTTTTATTTTGCAATATGCAGAAGCATGAATAGCCAGTTTACTATTTATCCAAATATATGTTCTTTAATTTTGAGGGGTAATGAGTATTGGAAAAAATACATATTCAGTTGGGAAAAAAAATACCTTTTTAGCTCTACTGGTCAGAGACCAGAAGAGCTTATGCGATAGCAAGGTGTCCATCGTCCATCTGTCTGTAAACAATTTTTCAAAATGCTACTCCTCCTACAGTTTTGGTCTGATTTCAATATAACTTGGCACACAAGTAGATTAGACTTTATATCGGTTTTTGATTTCAATGAATGGTATTGCCATGGATACTAAAAATAGAAATTTCTTTGAAATTCCTTCAAAACACTACTCAGTATTGGTCTGATTTCAGTATATCTTGGCACACAAGTAGACGACACAGATACATAATTCTCTTTATCGGTTTTTGATTTCAATGAATGATGTTGCCATGGTTACTAAAAATAGAAATTTCTTTTAAATTCCTTTAAAACATGCTACTCCTCGTACAATTTTGGTCTGATTTGAATATAATTTGGCACACAAGTATACTACACGAAGATTCACAATTCTATTTATCGGTTTTTGATTTTGATGAATGGTGATGCCATGGATACTAAAAATAGACATTTCTGTGAGATTCTTTTAAAATGCTTCTCCTACAGTTTTGGTCTGATTTTAATATAACTTGGCATGCAAGTGAACTACACTTACTGGGTAGATGCATAATTAATTCTCTTTATTGATTTTTGACTTTGATGAACGGTGTTGCAATGGTTATTAAAAATAGAAATTTCTGAAAAATTCTTTTTAAAAGGCCTCTCCTCCTACAGTTTAATCTGATTGCAATAAATCTTGCAACTAAAAGAGACTAAACCAAGGATCATTATTCTATTTATTGCTGTTGCATAATTTCAAGTCCAAGTGCTACTTTTCTAAATACAAACCAGTAGAGCTTCAGTCTCATCAGAGACTTCTGGTTTGAATTGGTAATAGGGCCTTTAAACGGCTCTAATTATAGACAATCATGAGCCCTGAACTTTTTCACATATTTATTGAAGATAATCCATGATAGTAAAGGATTCCATGAAGGATGAATGGAACAATTTTGATAAATTTTCTCTAATACTAAAGTATATCTAGAGATTTGCAATATGTATTTTTTCCTTCAAGTGACTACCAAATATGTTCAAAAAAGTATCATATACAAAACTTACCTTGGATTACTAAACTTTTCTGATGAATTTCAAGTATAATAACTTAAAAAAATAATGTCAGCTTAATATTTTTTTTTTATTTGGCATCTTTAAAAAATCATTTTAAAAGATGTAAATATTGTTAATTTTAACATTCACAGTATGCAAAATCAGTTTGCTAAATCCATGAATTCATTACATCAGAGTTCATTATAACTATAAATTTTACTATGAATTGTTATTAAGAATTTTGCCGGGGATCCAAAAAAATCCGCTGTATCCATATTTTTGCTATATTCATGTTTGTATTAAACAAGTTTCACTGTAGAAATTATGAACGAACTTTAACCGTTAATAAAAAACCAGAATATTATTGTGTTAAAAAACTGTTCATACAGTTTGATGATACATAACATTGAAAATGAATTTTTATAAAGGATTAGTTTCACACTGTTATGTATATGAAAAGAATCAATGTTTAAAAACATATACCTGTGAAGAGATTTGTAAAAATTAAAGCAAGCAGGTAATCTGTTATGAAAATTTATTTTTATCTTCATTTTCAAATATTGCTTCTAACATTCTTCTTTTGTTAAGAAAAATCCCACTGTAAACAAGTTTATTCTGAAGTAGACTTAATAAGTTTCAGAGCCCTCCATTTTAATAACATTGGAGTGGCCTGTGTTAGCTTATCAGGAATTTCTGAAAAGAATGGAACTTATGCCTTCTGAAAGCAAACACCCAGAATGCATGTGGGGAAAGTATGATTATGTTATCAAAATTTGAAAAAAATCTAGAGACCTAGTATTGTGTTTCATCGACTGCTGACTCGTAAGTGCTGGGTGTCTGCACAAACATAATGAGGTTTTGTAAGCTTGTAACATACTAAGCTATTGCACACACTGCTGTTTGAAGATTTATTGATAAAGAAATCAATAGTGAATTTTATGTGCGTTTAGTTCTAGTATATGCATATTGAATATTACCAAACATGTATCTAGGCCTACAATATAAAATATATGTTTGTATTTTTTTTATTGTTTGTATTTTTTTTTTCTTCAGGTATAGATAAAAGTTGTTTTGCCTACTGATATATTTAATTTACAGATTACTGTTTGATATTATGGAGTGCAATTAAAAAAATCAAGTACTAGCCCACGGGCTAGTGGCAGCAATAAAGTTACTAGCCCCAAGTAAAAAGTTACTAGCCCAAATGCATGGGGGGAAAATTAACAACTAATATTGAAAAAAATAGATTTATTGTTGAAAAGTCAGGGTTTTAAGGTCATTATTTTTAGAATTAAAGTTTAATTCTCACTAGTAAAATTGGATCATGTATAAATTAATAATTATTAGGGATGTCAACGAATAGTCGACTATTCGACTGTCAGTCGAATGGACCGACGATCGAATAATGAAACGACATTCGAATATTATAATTTTAAAAAAAATGCAATAAAAGAGTGATAACGATATGGAATTCTCATTTCAAAATTGAGAAACCGTCTTTCCTCGGAGACAGTTGATAAGATAATTTTCCTCTACAAAAAACTTGATTTTCCATGTGCGTATAGAAAGTACAGTAATTATAAATGCTTCACTACCGCGAGAATTAATTATCTACCAGTTACTGCTTGTGTTGTTTTTGTAATAAATCAACCATCAATATATATCTGGGCTTTGTTTGTAAAATAATTAATGGGACTTGATTTTATACGATGTACCAATTATCTTTTATTTTAAGATTGCTCAAATGCGAGGAACATGTGACATGTTTTGACGCTTCGATAATTATTTGAACAATTTGCTTGCATTTTAAATTGTTCATAATAAGGGCATTTTGATAGCCAGAACAATCAATAAATGAATAAGCAGTAACTAACTGTTTAACAATTTAACAGCCACCTGGCGTTTGGATAGTGTGAGATTACCCCCCCCCCCCTCCTTAATTTATTTCACAATAAGCTTTAAAAAATATCGGCTAGCAAATTTTGAATGCTAACTAAAATAAAAACTAACTGCATGTACAGACCAACTTATGAATTCGATTGATGGGGAAATCATGAATTTAGGAATATTAGATTTCTAAATTTATTTCATATAATCTTGCTATCCAACGTTACGCGCTGCATTAATTTTTATGTTACTTTTTAAACAGATTAAGGGTTTTTGAGTTATAAATTCGTCATGTACCAGTGAAGTTTGAAATAAAATTTTATTTTCAGAAAATGTTCCGAATATTCAACTATCGTTCGAATAATGCAATCGAATAATCGACTAAGAAAAATAAATATTTTGACATCCCTAATAATTATGATAGAAAATAAAAATGAATTTAAAATTTTTTTTCCCCTTTTTCTGTGCTTTGCACTAGCTCATCTAAAACGAAAAGAAATCATTTTCTTTCATCTTAAATTAATAAATACACTGGAAATATATTTTATGTAAATCACATAACACTTATCTTTCAGTTGATTGAGTTATCGTAAATAATTTAATGAGATATCTGCCTTTATTTACCATAAACACATGAATGGAGGAAATTTGGAGTAGAAAAAATGATTGTTTTTGGAAGTAAATAAGTCAGGATGTGCTGCAAAATGGATAATATTATGGAGATTTACGAACAAAAGGAGCATGCTGCCTGGAAATTTTTTATTGGTTGGGAAGTTAATAGCAAAAAATGATTGAAAATACCAGTAGTGATTTTCATATATTACATTGACATTTTTAATTTTCAATAGCCCACGGGGCTACCTGCATGCAGAAAACCACTAGCCTGACCCCAAAAAATGGTAGCCCCGGGCGTCAGCAATGCTAATTGCACACCCCTGTGGAGTGGATATTAATTTATTCACATGTTGCATATATTTGAATAGAAAAATTCCATTGCTTTTTATTTTTGTAAGAATTATATCTTAAATACATTGAACCAGTATGGCTCATGTGCAGGTTCAAAGCTCAAGAATTATACTGAGCTGTAAGACATATAGTGATATACTCAAACCCCCCCCCCCCCCCCCCCCAAAAAAAAAGACAGTACAGTAATCTAAACAGGAATCTGTTTTGTAGTAGTGACCTCAAATGCTGTAGAATTTCCTTTGTCATTGTCAAACAAACATGTCATAAATACTGGTACAGACAATGTAGCTTTTTTCCCCACAATTTACTTAATACTGAAGCTGTCTTCATAAAACTTTTTAGCTAAAGAAATAAATAAGACAATTTTATGAAATTAAGTGGAGGTCTTACTAAGCTCTGTGAGTTTGATTATTATGATGCAATTATGAACTATAATAAAAATTTCATTATCATTTAATCCTTCAAATTATTTAGTATGGTTTCTTGTAGTAGCATTGTACAGTCAGGATAGGTAAGATGTAAACTTTAAAGCTTGCAGTCTATCAAAATGTGTACTGTTAAAGATTTTTTTTCCCTTGTATTTTCAAGGGGGAAAAGAATGAGAAGGCAAGAAAAATTCAGATGCATAATGTTTTCTTTGAAAAGTTTCCTAAAAGAATATTTTCATATATTTTAAACCTCTTGCATGTCCTGACTTCAAATTTAATACTTAAATTTTAAGGACAGTAAATTATCTTTTTCTCTGACTAAATTACAAAATTCTTGGCATTTTTTTAACCTGCTGGAAAGCACAATGAAACGAATTGCTCTTGATGGATTGTCCATTGGAGGCTTTCAGAATTTATTCTCTAGCACTATGTGGACCCCATGATGTGCTTTCTATAATGAGAGGCAATTATTTGCTCTGAGTTGGAAAGTTTACCTTATCATGAAGTTGTATTTTTTTTAATTATGGAAATAGCACAAGAGTAAATAGCATTGAATTGTTTATTATTCAGTGCTGGGGAGAAATTTAGAAAACTAAGGATCACTGACCAATATAACCAGCAATGATGAATAGAGATCATTGTTCTTGTAAAGTCTACATTGTCAAAATGAAATTCAAAAGCAACAATTTTCTGTCAATTTTCAAAAAGGAAAATCTTTTGGGAATGACACCTTAATGTACTTTAATTATGTTCCCCAAACGAAGTTTGGGAACATATTGTTTTTACTCTGTTTCTTATTATTATTATTATTATTAAGGTCTTCCGTTTCAGACGGAAGACCTTATAGTGATTCTACTGTTTATTATTATTATTATTTTTTTCCCAATTTTTGTCCAAGCGATTTCTCAGAGATGGCTCGATGGATTTTCTTGAAACTTTCAGGGATTATGACAAATAAAATAAACTAAAAACATTTTAAGGATTTTGCAAAATTTACTTCCGGTCGTTAGATATGTCCGATTTCCGTTTTTTTTTTAAAGAGATCATGTCCGGACGATATCTCAGAAACGGTTAAAGATTAAGACCTCAAACTTTCAGGGATTATAGATCATGACAAGTACGTTTGCAGAATATGTTTAAATTTGTCAGCCGTCACTTCCGGTCGTCACAGGAAGTGATCAAAGAAATCGAAAATTTCAACTTTTCTTATTTTAATTAAATCTTGCATCACATTATTGCATCTGTTTCGCAGTTTCGAAATATTATGGTCCCACCGGAAACAGAAACGTCAACTTCTGGTTATAAGCGAAGAACTACATAATTTGAGTATTTTACTTTCCAATAAATATCGCTTATAGATGAAGTATTTGAAATGATTTTTAGATATGTTATTTAGACTGCAAATGTCTAGAGTAACGTCAAATATCTTGGTAAAATTCACTTCCGGTCGCATGTTTTACTGTCCGCAAAATAAGAACTTGTCAAAGTGAGATCTCAGAAACGGTAAGAGATTAAGACATCAAACTTATATGAGTAATAGAACTTAATGAGTAGGCAAAACCCTTTGGGTTAATAGCGTCAGCCGTTACTTCCGGTTGTTACAGGAAGTGATCAAAGAAATCAAAAATTTAAACTTTTCTCTTTTGAAATAAAACTTTCATCATATAATTGAGTCTCTTTCTCAGTTTCTATATGTGTTGGTCTCACTGGAAACAAAAAACGACAACTTCCGGTTATAAGAGAGAAACTATGTAATTGGTATTTTTAACTTTCCCAATAATATCACTTATTGATAAAGTTTTTGAAATGATTTTTACATATATTATTGAGACTGCAATTGTCTAGTGTGAAGTCAACCATCTTAGCAAAATGCACTTCCGGTCACGTGTTTTTCTGTCCTCAAATTGAGATTTTGTTAACCTAATTGCTCAAAAACAGTATATAACTGAAGTATAAAACTTTCAGAACTGATAGTCAGTCACCAGTTTATCTACATCATGCAAAAATCGTACGTTGCCGTCATTTCCGGTCGTGAAGGAAGCGATGCAAAAAAGTGAATTTTTAAAGTTTTTTTCTTTTTACAGAAATGTTTGGCTAATGCAGACGTTAGATAGATCATGACCATGCAAATTATTTTCATCGGAAGTGCCAACCGAAAAACAAGAAGTTGTCTCAAACATGAGTAGTTTTTCATGGAAACTTTTAGGGATGATCAGTTGTGAATAATTTAGGTGTAGAATGAACATTTTATTCGTTTGGAGCACTTTCGTTCATGACGAAGTACATAAAGAAAACAGAAAAGTAATTCCGTTTGTTTTTATCTGTATTTACATATCTTTGGAAGCCTTGTGATAACTTTTGTTAATTATTTAGAGTAATCTTATTGAGAAAATTGTTTTTTTTTTTCAAAAAAGTCAAGAAAACGGAAGACCTGTTATTGCCTAGGCAATAAGTATCTAGTTATTATTATTATTCTTTTTTTCTACTTTCTTCTCCGGTACTTTTTTGTCCGGGAGTGTTCTCATAGAACCACTCATCCGATTGACATGAAACCTTTTTAGGGTTAATAGGCATGTTGTGTAGGTGTTCGGAACGAAGGTCATTTTGCGCGCACATGCATGCACGTGCACGCGCGTGCAATGAGTGAAATGACTGATATACTTGATGAAGCCGTAACTTTTGTATTTCTTGATGAATTGCTTTGAAACTCAAAATATAAAGATATATTAGTAGTCTAGATAAGATAACGTGGTCAAATTAGCGTGAACTCACGCGCATGCACGTGCGCTCTTCTCTGATTGGCTGATACAAAAATCTCAATAATTTCCTTGTTTTTTCACAAAATACTTTGAAATTTAGAATATAAGTATATATCAGAAGGTGCTACAACATGGTATATAGGAAATTTCTTGAAAACACGCGCATGCAGGTGTGCTGCAATCTGATTGGTTGAAACTTTAAATGTCTATAACTCCCTTGGTTTTCAACAAAACAGGACGAAATTTACGACATGGATAGGCACATAGAGCTCCTACAATATGATACTATCAAAATTGAATGCAAGGCCATGCATGCGCGTACGCTGATTTCTGATTGGCTAATACTTAAAGGGTTACATCTCTCTTATTTTTCAATGAAATTCTTTAATATTTAACACAAATGTATGTATTGTGAGACACTATAAGAAAATTAATGTGAAAAATGTATAAAACATGTGCAAGCACATGCGCTGAAATTTGATTGGCTAATACCTATATGGCTATATCGGAGTAGTTTTCCAATGAAATACCCTTAAAAATAAAGTATCCATTTATATTACAAAAGTATTGTCTAATTCATTGAAGCTTGTAGGGAATGGGGCATCATAAGGGATTGGGGAGCCGTTTGGGGAACATCTGTAACGGTTCCCGTTACAATTAGCACTAGTTGGTTTTATTATAAGGTGGTTTTTTGTGATTAGAAATGAATGCATTGTTGGGAAAGAGGTTTTGCTAACTAAATAAAAATGAAGGTAAATAATCTTGGCCAAGGGTCTTTGCACAGAATAGGAAATGAACACGTGGAGTGAAAAAATAAAACAGAAATTTCGAGTGATAAGCTATCCACATGGAGGCATATTTTTGTCTGAAGCAGGGATAATCAGCCTGTTGAACTAGGAACTGTGCTTCCATGAACTATTTAAAAAAACAAAACTAAACTAAAGGCATCATCCATGACATTGTTTTTTGGACATCTTAATGCAGAGAAAAGCCGGAGCTTTTCCCTTCCCTACAAAACATGTGTCTGCAAAAGTAGTAAACTAAGATAAGGGAACTGCATTTTGGTAATAAAACTGAATATGTATGCATGTACAGAATAACTTAAATGATCTTAATAGGTGTATCTTCTATATTCCAACCAGAGATAGAGGTTTTGTGAATTCTGTATAGCTATAACATGTTTAGTCAAACTGCAAGGTCAAGAGATCAAAAATGTTGTTACCCAAAAGAAAGGACTTGTGTCAATGGATATACCTGGTAAATATGAAAGCCTAAGCACCAACCATTCAAAAGTTATGGTCAATGTTAATGTTTTCTAAAAGTGGGTCAAACTCCAAGGTCAAAAGGTCAAAATGGTACACAGGGAAAGACCTTGTCATAAGAAATACTCCTGCAAAATATATAAGTCCTAGCACTAACTGTTCAAAAGTTATGGGGAAGGTTAAAGTTTTTTAAAATTAGGTCAAACTCCAAGGTCAATGTCAAAGGTCAAAATTGTTGGTATACAAAGAAAGGTCTTGTCACAAGAAATATACCTGTGAAATTTGAAAGCCCTAGTACTTACTGTTCAAAAGATATAACAGAAGTTAAGGTTTTTTAAAAGTTGGTCAAACTCTAAGGTCAAGGTTAAAAGGTCAAACTCTAAGGTCAGAAATCTTAAAACCCATGAAAAGGTTTTGTCACGATGAATACACGTGAAATATGAAAGCCCTAGCACCAACTGTTAAAAAGTTATGACCAAGGTTAAAGTTGGGTAAATTTTTGCAAAAGTAGGTCAAACTATAAGGTCAAGGTCGCAGTTTTCTCGGCAACTACTCATCACAGGTGCTTGAAATCTTAGCACACTCTTTGTTTAGGCATGCCATATGGTGGGATTCATTTTTGTACGAATCCAATGTCAACTTCCTGTTTATCCATGTGTCTGTCCGTACCATACATAACTAATTTTGTCGCTTTTTTCTCAGCAACTACTCATTGCAGAGGCTTGAAATTTTATCACACTCTTTATTTAAGCATGCTATATGGTTGGATTCATTTTTATACGAATCTGATGTCAACTTCCTGTTTATCTGTGCATCTGTCCGTACCATACATAACAAATTTTTGTCGCACTTTTCTTAGCAATTACTCATTGCAGATGTATGAAATTTTAGCACACTGTTTGTTTAGGCATGCCATATGGTGGGATTTATTTTGTATGAATCCGATGTCAATCTGATGTCAACTTCATGTTTATCCCTGTGTCTGTCTGTAACTGAACTTGTGTACATTTACATCAGAGTATATATCCACATCAAAGCGGGGGTATTACTAGTGAGCATTGGCTCACCGACTTCTTGTTTTTAATTGTTTACCCTGACTTTGGAGTATGACCTACTTTTGAAAATCTTTATACTTGGCCATAACTTTTGAATGGTTGGTGCTTTCACATTTTATATGTACATTCCTTTTGACAAGACATTCCTTTGGTACCAGGATTTTTAGGTCACCTGAGTCACTCAGGTGACCTATTGCTATCTGTTTTTGTCCGTCGTCGTGCGTCGTCCGTCGTGCGTTAACTTTTGAACATTTTTAACTTCTTCTCTAAAACCGCTCAACCAATTTCAACCAAATTTGGTATATAGCATCTATGGGTGAAGGGAAACATAAATTGTGAATTTCATGATCCCTGCCCCCCTGGGGCCTGAGGGGTGGGGCTAAAACCACCAAAATTAATGCAATCTTTAAAAATCTTCTTTACTCCTGGACATCAAGCAGTCAAACTGTTGGCATCATTGTAATAAGCATGGAGCCCTCTACCAAAATTGTGAAATTTATGGCCCCAGGGTCAGGGGTTCTGGCCCCAGGGTGGGACTATATAGATCATATAGTGAAAGTGCATTATTTCTTTGAAAATCTTCTTCTCTGCTCCTGGGTATTAAATAAAGTTACTAAGTACATAGTTATGATGAGCAAGAGTGCCTCTTCCAAAATTGTGAAATTCATGGCCCCAGGGTCAGGGGTTCTGGTGTTAGGGCGGGGCTCTATAGATTATATAGTGAAAATGCATTAATTCTTTGAAAATCTTTTTCTCTGCTCCTGGGTATTAAATAAAGTAACTAAGTACATAGTTATGATGAGCAAAAGTGCCTTTTCAAAAATTGTGAATTTCATGGCCCCAGGGTCAGGGGTTCTGGTGTTAGGGCGGGACTCTATAGATTATATAGTGAAAATGCATTAATTCTTTGAAAATCTTCTTCTCTGCTTCTGGATATTAAATAAAGTAACTAAGTACATAGTTATGATGAGCAAGAGTACCTCTTCCAAAATTGTGAATTTCATGGCCCCAGGGTCAGGGGTTCTGGTGTTAGGGCGGGGCTCTATTGACTATATGGTGAAAATGCATTAAATCTTTGAAAATCTTCTCCTCTGCTCCTGGGCATTAAGGTGATAAACTAAGTACATAGTTAAGATGAGGAGGTGGGCCTCTTCCAGAATTGTGAAAGCCATGGCCCCTGGGTCAGGGGTTCTGGTGTTAGGGCAGGGCTCTTTTGATTATATAGTGAAAATGCTTTAATTCTTTGAAAATCTTCTTCTCTGCTCCTGGGTATTATTTAAACAAACTAAGTACATGATTATGATGCATAAGGATGCCTTTTCAATAATTGTGAATTTCTTGGCCCCAGGGTTAGGGGTTTTGGTGTTAGGGCGGGGCTCTATTGATTATATAGTGAAAATGCATTGATTCTTTGAGAATCTTTTTCTCTGCTACTGGAGATTATTTAAACAAACTAAGTGCATGGTTATGATGCATAAGGATGCCTTTTCAAAAATTGTGAATTTCATGGCCCCAGGGTCAGGGGTTCTGGTGTTAGGGCGGGACTCTATAGATTATATAGTGAAAATGCATTGATTCTTTGAAAATCTTCTTCTCTGCTACTGGAGATTATATAAACAAACTAAGTGCATGATTATGATAGACAAGGATGCTTCTTCCAAAATTTTTAAATATATGGCCTCAGTTTTTGGGGTTCTTGAGGAGGGGGGGGGGGGCTCTATTGATTATATAGTGAAAAAGCATGAATTCTATTAATCATTAATTAATCCTGTCTGCTCCTTAGTGTTGAGCTGATAAATAAATTGCTTAGCTATGATGAAAATGGGAGCTTCGAACAGAATTTTTAAATCTTGTGGTCCTAGGGTCAGGGGTTCTGGCATAACGGGGGGGGGGGGGGGGGGGGGGGGGCTTTTGATAATATAGTGGAAAAGTGTTAATTCTTTGAAGTCCATAGTTATGATGATGAGGGTAACTCTTCCAAATTTGTAAATTTCTTGACCCTTGGTCTTGGGTTCTGGTGTCAGGGTAAGGCTTTGTTGAATCTGTAGTGAAAATGCATTGTACCTGTGAAATTCTTCTCTGCTTCTGGGCATATTGGAAGCAAACTGAGTTTAAATGATATGAGTAAGCATATTTCTACCAGATTTTTAAACATCTGGACCATTGGTCTAAGCATTCTGGTCCTGGGCAGGGCTCTATTAATTTGTATTCTACTGAGAGAAGTAGACCTGTAAGTAATAGACAAATAAAAATGAGACAAAAACAACTTATCTTATTAAAAGTTCTTCAAAGACCATAAGAGAAGTCAATGCTAGAGGTCTTAATATGGGTTTAAAAATAGTACAGAAGCACTAATAGTTTGTTAATAGTCTGCATAGTGTTAAGTGGGGGACAGATTAGAACTTAATTTATGAGTTGATACTGAATACTACACTAATTATTTTGTTGATCCTGATCTTCCTACTTCTCTTGCTTTAGGGCAACAAAGCTTCAACTATCAGTGTATTTAACTTCTAAATTGTTGTATTATACTCAGGTGACCGTTAAGGCCCTTGGGCCTCTTGTTACCTTTTGGCCTTGACCTTAGAGTTTTACCTACTTTTGAAAATCCTCAACCATTGTCACAACTTTTGAACGTTTGGTGCTATGGCTTTCATATTTTACATGTGTATTCCTTGTGACAAGACCTTTCTTTGGGTACCATTTTAACCTCATGACCTTCTCCTTGAAGTTTGACCTACTTTTGAAAATCTTTAACCTTGGCCCTGAGTTGCCATATTTGGGCATCAGTGTTTCACAAATTGTCAAAGGATATAAGCTTGCCAAGTGGAATTAGAGAGTTGGAAAAAACCTGATACTAGTAACTAAGAGTACATTTTGTGGAACCTTTTTCTCCCTTTGCAAAACTGAATTTCTTCAAAGTTTATGTACATTATTACTTCACACAGATCTCAACATTCAGTCAAATGCTGCACAAATCATGGCAACCAATCAGGCTTACTAGGAGATCTATAACATGTTAGAGAGAAACAAAAAAAATAAAATAAAAAAGAATTGACACTGTTTGATAGTGATTAAACATATAGCAGCAATGGAAGAATTATAAATTAATAATGAATGGATTTTGTGTTATTTCAATTTTAGTTCTAGTAGCTACATTCAATGACGGAATTTTGAAGAAATTGCTTTTATGATGATTTTGCATGTAAAATTCAAATGCCTACAAAACATAACTTGTATTTAGAAGACAATGGAGACACTGCGTCTGAATCACTGGATGACCATTACATCACAGTTGACAAAGATAGGAGAAAATAGTTACTAGGTCTCAGTCATTTTATAAAATGATAACATTTACATTCAGTCTAACTGTAATCAGACATTACAGGGTAACAATTGGTCTGGAGATCTATGTTAGTATTGTCATGTTGGGTCCCTTATCAGCCCCTCTATCTGCTAGGTAATGGTAAGGTGGTGTACAATGGGATAAACCTGCAATCCCTTCACAGATAGGCACATAATCATAGGAGATTTCTCCACCTCTAGGCATCACTATTTCCTCAGCATAGTCCTGATTAGTGGTCAAGATAGAGTTATCTGCCCTAGTAATGCAGTGTCTGTCTTGGCAACTTCCTTTGCTATGTCAGGGATAATTCCCATGTTTCCTGGTCTAAACACCACAGCTCAATTACATTGGTGTCCTCTGCCATACTGAAGATGTAATTGAGAAAATTGATGTATTGTTAAAAGATTGAAGACTTTTTATGAACATTGATTTTTTTTTTATAGAGAATTCAGTTAGTTTATTTGTAGTAAAGAAAGCTGCAAGGATAGCAAAGCTGACAATAGAGGAATTTTTATGTGAAGATTTTTTTTAAAAAAATTTTATATAACAAGAATATACATATTAGATGTGACTTATCTAAATGCTTTATGCTTATGATAGTGTACATGTATCTACATAAAGTCAAGGATTGAAATGTAAAATCTTGAGACCATATTGTACAACTACTCTACTCTTTAAGTCATTGGTAGATTCATAAATTAATTCATAGCTGTTGACCTTGTATGAAGAAGCAGCACGATTTGCCATTTCAGATGCATGTTTTCAAGCTGATTAGAAGAATATGAATAACTAAAATTATTATTATAAAATATCTATGTTTGTGTAATAATTATGTAGGGTTTTCTGCAAGCAGTAAGAGAGAAATATTTTAAATACATGAATGAACAGGAACATTTGCACTAGAATTATGAGCTATCTCAACTTGAAAACTTGAAAATTGACTTTGAGTGAAATAAGTTTTAGCTTGAAGTTTACTGTTTATATTATTTATTTCTGTTAGAAAACTTCAGTACTTGATTAATATTTTACTTGCTTTTTAGTGGTATTATGAAAAAATAAACGTAATTTTAATAAAACGTTATTAGTGAAGGTCTTCAGAGATTTCGGAGTCAGGAATATGTGCTGGTGCTATATAGGATGGGTTACATACCAGACATCTAAATACTCGGTAGTAAAAGAGTGGGAATATATTGGGAGGAAAAGTCCACTTTGTATTATATAAATATTACTTTTATATACCAAGATAACAATAATGTGTACAAACAAATCAAAGCTAAAAGAAGGATATAGGGAGAAGAGTTTATCTAATCTGAATCTGATAGAACATAGTCATACTTTGTGTTGGGCATAATTTCATGCTGTAAATTATTCTACAGTACCTGGAGTGCTTTAAGGAGACACACATCTGAAAGTTTGTCTGGCCTTCTTGAGAGGTACAGAAAAATACCAAATGTTATTTGTTCTCACTGTGCCAAAACTCGTATATCAATATACAATTTCAAACTCGACAGGTTAATGTCGTAGGATTTAAGCAGAGGTCAGGCAGAAAATTTACCTGTATGTGTACCTGGAATACAGTATTGTTCGGATCCATACCTGTCACTCTGTGACTTGTAGGGCGGAGAAGGTTTGTGACCCTGATTTTCAAGGGTCGCTGCACCTAGATTCTTTTTTGGGCAGTTTTAAATGGAAGCCAGAAGGAGTAGAACTCTGTACCGCGTGTTAGATTTCATAAATAAGAACCCTGAGCTGTTTCGCTGATTTGTGTAGTGCTCTGGTAAAAAAGCATTCTCATTGATAATGGAGCATACCTACTTCTAACCAATGTCTACAGGAAATAGCACACTGAATGTAAAAATGTGTGGCTTTAATGGTTTCTGGTTTTTTGTTGCTATTAGGTGAATGATTCCTGCACGTGATTTTTTTTATTTTTTTCTGGGGCTGAGTGCAGATAACTGGAGATATTTTTTCTTGTGACTTAAGTGTAGAAAACTAGTGGTGTACATGTATTTCTACCAGGATTCCAGTGTATAGAGTTTTTATTGCCCACAGCTCCACTGATAGCATCATTTCTTATACTTGAAAGAAGGTTAATTAGAGAAACGTTTATAGAATGTCATTTCTTCTACTTTCTGAGGAGAGACCTGGTAAGTGGTGCCTTTTTGCAGTATTTTTTTTTCTCTCTCTTGGAAATGCTCAACCACAAATGTTGTAAATAATGATTATGCTATTTATTATCATGATTTTAGATTTTGCTCAGAATATCACCTAGTTATCTTCTGTTGTGAGTGTAGAAAAAGAGTGTTTCGTGGAATTTTGATGTCTGTTTTTGAATTCATTAAAAAATGTATGCCTGAATTTAATGAATGTGAATTTGCATAAGGTGACAGGCATTCTGTTGGTTGTGTTATGATTAATATAATGTTCTTTTGTTAAGAAGCTCGGCTATGTATCTGGAGGAGCGTTTAACTCAGGTAGATGGTCTCATTTATTTTCTTCACTGCTGCCTTTCATGATTCATACGTATGCCCTGAATGAAGGTACTGTTCTACTCATTATTCAAAGTATTGATAAATTTTTCGGAATATTCGGCAAATGGGATAATTCGTTCAAAAGTCAATTTATTATCTTCCTTAGGCCTCCGTGTTACATTTTGTTTGTGGCGTAAAAGTTTATTAATGTTATCAAAGGTGATTGTGGCTCTTTTGTCTTTTTTTTTTTTTTTTTTTTTTGCTATGAGTGTATTGATACAAAGATTACTTGGAGTATATTATGTTGAAGTTAGATAAATATCAGAGAAATGTCATCATGATAGAGTGTTAGAATTACTCTCTCAAAATCATATATATACCCAATGTATTTTATAGAAATAATTTTTTTGTATTTTTTTTTTTAGAAATATTAAGATATCTTAATCCCAACCATGAAAATTATACCATATACATGTATTTATAATTCCTAGCCATCTTGTAGAATATTCATTTTCTTCAATAACCTCATAAAACCAAACATCCCTATCATTATTGTGTGATTTCTACCCTTTGGGTTAACGTGTAATAAATTCTGTTGTGCAAGGATACTTTTATTACAACTTTGCAGGACAATTTTTAATTTTTTTTTTCATTAAGTGCTCTAGTTTTCTTTTTACTAAAATGAGCACTATTTTCATGCTCGGAAGATTAAAAAAAAAATGGAAATCAATTAACTATTTGTAAATATGTATAAATCATATAACTTGGTGGCGCAGATTTTACAATATTGCTCTAGGGTATGTTTGAGTCTTGATTGTTTAATTTCTTGGTATTAATCATGCTAATGATGCAGGCTTTTGCAACATTCACAAATCTATCTCCAGGCAAGTTACGGATGCATCCATGACCATTTGTTATCCTAAGCTGGAGGTTCTTATTTTTTACCAAAATGATTACTCTCTCTTAGGTTTTGCTTTGTATCCAAAACAGAGTTTTGATTTGGGAGGTCTTTGACTGGTTTTTTTTACTCTCAGTTGATGAATTAGGAAATGTTCTGAATCTTCCACACTGCTTGAAAAAAGTGTACATTTTTTTTGTTTTTTGATTTAATTTTAAAAGTTTAGTGGTTCATAAGTAACCAAAAATGATAGAAGATTTTTATTTGTAACTCATAATTATGTGAGGTCAAAGACTCTTGAGTTTTACTGAAATTTATTTTTTATACAGATCATGTGATACAATGTATATTCTTTTACAGGGTTGCCAAAATGGCAGTAAATGTTAAAACAGAACCACCCGGGATATTTTCTTGCATCAACGTCAACGTAATGGACGATGATAAAGAAAAGTCATTTCAGATGCGCAAAACAATGATGAAAAAAGAAGCCATGGACCCAAAATTTCGCAAAGAGTTGAAAGTGGATGTAGGAGCTGGAAACTTTCAAAACGTAAGTATCATAACTCCCCAGTCAGCAATCCTTGGCTAATTCAGTTACGCTACATACAGTCCTAGGAATGTAGGAATACACATCCTTCGTAAAAATTAACTTTTAATTCATTTTGCCCTACACACTGTGTAAAGATCACCTGCATATTCCTCTAATTTGCATACTACTATCTCCTTATATATTTCTTTTAAATACAACCTCTTGTTATTTTAACACATTTCAAATGATTTCGAGGTTGATCATATAAGCAAAATGGTTGAATTCTGATCCCGTTTAAGGTTAGTGTGTGAGATATAAGCCAAGCAAGGAGCTCCAAGTGATGGCTCCCTGGATATCTTAAAGGCCTTCTATCATAGACAAAATTTGACTTGTACATATTAATCTGTTCTTTAATATAAATACACAATATATAATTATTTAGCCTATTTTAAGAGAAGTAAAAAATTTATTGTGGATAGTGTGAACCGCAATCTACAAACTTCAGGTTAATCAGGTTGGAAATCACATGGCTCACAAGCACATGTTGTCAATTCAAAGCAATATACAATAAATGGTCACCAAAGAATTATAAATACAAAGCCATCAGATGGTTTTGTTTACCAAAAGAAAAAAAAAACGATACATAAAAAAATTAACTAAAATTCTATGAAAATATATGTCCAAATTAGAAATTAATAAACAGGAAATTGCCTTTAAAAAAACTCTAAAAATTTTGGTTAGTGGCAAGGATTTTTGACTTGGAAATGAACTTAATTGTATAAGGTATGATTGCATTTCCTTCAAAGCATGCAAGTAAAAGTACTCTTCTACAATTTTATTTAAAATTAAAGTACATAACATGTGTTTATGAAAATCAATCGCAGACAGTAAGAGTGCAACGATAAACCATTTGACGGTATATTTTTCCACAGTTCAATTCACGATACGCTAAACGGATATCACAATTCGGTTCAATCGTGTATGTCGATGAAAATTCGCCGTCTTGTTGACTGAAAACGTGTTAACATGAGAAATATGACTGTCACAACTGATTTTCTACTTAAATGAAAGAAATAAAAGAATGAATGTCTTTCTATTTCATTCCAGTTTAAATGGAAGATCATGAGGAAAGGTCCCCGTAGTTCCCTGTAAATGTTTGTCTTTGGTTTAGAATATTGTCACAACTTAAAGATCTACCTATCCATCCAATTCAAGTTTACAAATTGATATTTTAATTATTATCAAAAAATATGAACGTTTGATATAAATCTGTCAAGATAAGACTTCTTAACCTTGTCATGTATCATGATACGTATCGTATCGTGAACTGAAAATCGTGATACGTATCGTATCGTGAGATTTGTGTGTTGTTGCACCCCTAGCAGACAGTGTCACTAATAATTTCAACTTTACATAAATAGCAAGCATGTTCTTAACTTCTGATCATGTTTTCCAATTGTTTGGCTGTTGTTTGAGGTGAAAATAACAATTTCATTTCAAAACTTGTTTATGTTACTTAATGAGTATGAACTTTCTTCATGTGGCATTTAAGAAGTTGTATTCATGTCACAGAGACGCATAACTATTAGATGCTGTAAAGTAAATCTAAGTCTCGTGAAAGTCAGAGAGAATTTAATAGTTAACTTGTAGCACATGTATATTTAAAAGAAATAATTGCCTTATTAAATTTGGGAGGTTGTTTGAGGATGATATACATTGTGCATAAATATTTCTTACATTGATATTTTAAACTAGTAAAGTATATTTTTCATGCCAAATTTGAGTCAAAATCCACGAAATGCAATGAAATTAGTTTTTCAATAATATAAATCACTTTTTATTTGCGAGAACATTATTTGTTGCATAATTTAGAGACTGTTTGCTTGCGGAAATTTCATTCTCACGTATAAATTTACTGTTAAAGATTATATAGAGCAATTACTGAAATTCGTAAAAATGTTGTTTTGCTTATAAATACCAAAGAAAAATTTTGTGAAAATAAGGTGTCACAAAAATTTAGTGATCTACAGTATGTCACAGAGTATGATACATAAGTATAAAATATCATGATATGACACGTAATATACAGCATATGAAATTACTTGTAAATCTAGAAGAGTACATTATATTGATAATATCAATTATTATGTACTCTTATCAATTTGATCTTTCATTAATTAATTATGACCTTTAACCAAGCCAAAGTGTAGATTAAATTCCACACTTTTCTTATCATGAATTATTTTGACTTGTGCATATGACATTAGAGATTAAGCCATGTCGTCATCAGGTTTGAAAATTATATATTGTGAAATTTTTATTTTTGAACTAGGTTCTCTGTCTAGCTGTCTGTTTGTCTGTCCATCTGAAAACAATCTATCAAAATGCTGCTCCTCTTACAGTTTTGGCCTGATTTCAGTATAACTTCGCAGAAAAGTAGGCTACACTAAGATACATAATTCTTTGATGAACAATGTTTCCATGGTTACTAAAAATTTCTGTAATATTCTTTCAGAGGGCAACTCCTCCTACAGTTTTGGTCTGATTGCAATGAACCTTGCCACAAAAAGAGACCAAACCAAGGAACATTATTCTATTTATTGCTGTTGCACAGTTTCTGCTTTTTTTCCTTCTTTGTTATAAGTACAAACCAGCAGAGCTACAGTCTCATCAGAGACTTCTCTTTTTTTTTTTTTAGGCCAAAATGTTTTCACAGCAGGAACCTAAGGTTCACTCCATATATAAAGTGGGTTTATTTCAGGGAAGGGGGTGGGGGGGAGTCCTGTCCTCAAGCACCTGTGAATGTAGTACTTTAAAAAATGTTGTGATTTGAAAATCTTATTGCTTATGGGTTTTTAATCTCAATTCCTGAGATTTGACTGCTGATGCCCATATTTTTGCTGTCATATCATATCATATTAATTTGAAGAAGTTTAATTGAAAATTGAATTGAATCCTGTGTATCTCCATTCAAGTGCACTGTGATAAATCAATGCAGCCCTTTTTTGAACCTTAGAAATTGCACTTAAATATGTTGGTACCCAAAGTAAGGTCTTGTCTCGAGGAATATACCTGTGAAATATGAAAGCCCTAGCAGCAACCATTGAATAGATATGGAAGAGGTTAAAGTTTTTCAAAAGTAAGTCAAACATCAAGGTCAAGGTCAAATGGTCAAATTAATGAAGCCCAAGGAAAGGCCTTCTCACAGGAATTACACATGTGAAATATGAAAGCCGTAGCACCAGTCGTTCAAAAGTTATGGCCAAGGTTAAGGTTTTTCAAAAGTAAGTCAAACTCCAAGATCAAGGTCAATGGATTACAATTGTTGGTATTTAAAGGAAGGTCTTGTCACAGGAAATAGACATGTAAAATATGAAAGCTCTAGCACCTACTGTTCAAAAGTTATGGCCAAGGTTCAAGTTTTTCAAAAGTAGATCAAACACCATGGTCAAGGTCAAAGGGTCAAAGTTGTTGGTATGCAAAAGAAGGCCTTGTCACAAGGATTATATATGTATAAAAGTCCTCTCACCACCCATTTGAAAGTTATGGCCAATGTTAAAGTTTTTTCAGAAGTACGTCAAACTCCTAGGTCCAGGTCAAAGGGTCAAAGTTGTTGGTATCCAAAGGAAGGTCTTGTCACAAGGATTACACGTGAAGTATGAAAGCCCTAGCAGCAATTGTTCAAAAGTTATGGCCAAGGTTAAAGTTTGGTAAAATTTTGCAAAACTTGGTCAACCTCCAAGGTCAAGATCAGAAGGTTAAATATGATGGTACCCAAAGAAAGGTCTTGTCACAAGGAATACACATCTGAAATATGAAAGCCATAGCTCCAACCAATCAAAAGTTATGGGCAATGTTAGTTTTTGTGGACAAACAGACACACAGACAGATGGACGGACAGGGCAAAAACTATGTACCCCCGAGTCTTCGATACAGGGGCATAAAAAGAATTCCATTTTGAATGTAAGAAGACCTTTAACAGTAGAGGCCTGTAATATGTTGACGATGCGACCATTAGGGTGATAGCATGCAGATACCTCTTCCATGTTTTAAGTGTACTGTTTATAAACTGTGACCCATCTCTTCAAACCACACGTGATATTTGGTACTTCTAGACTCTGACATCACATGATGTCATATTGCATTACCAAACCGAAGACTGAACAGTGCTAATTTTAATAAAGAATGTCTTATTTACTATTTTATCTGCAATATATCCATTAAGTCAAGGCGATTTTATTTTTTGTTGACATTTTGTTGTTATTCTCATGAGAACGTAACTTTAAATAGCATTTGGATTGCATTGTGGGTCCAGAGTTACTGCGGAAAAAATTCATTTGGATCAATGTACAAAGTCCGAATTTTCTCTTCACCCAGGCATTGCTTTAAGAGCTCGTAGTGATGAGCAGCACTTTTCTCAAAATTATCGTCTCGTCCAGTCAAAATAAGTTGTGAAGAGATTTGTTTATAATTTACCAATTAACCAATTAATTATATCAACACTCGGACGACTCACAGGTGTAGTATCATCTATGTAAACACCCAATTAACACGTCCATCCCAGCCCCAGGCGTTCACTGTTATCCAGATAAGTCCAAGCTGAATTAATTTTACGCTTGATTGACGTCTATACATGCGCAATCAAAACTTAGAGAGATAGAGAGTAAAAAACAATGAAATATGTGTAACGGGACCCAGGTCTTGGTTCGAGAGATGGAGAACTTCGAGAGATCGGAAGTTCGAGAGATCAGGAGTAAATTTGCTTAGTTATATAGATGAAAAAAAACGGGACTGGAGGTTCACTTCGAGAGATCGAGAACTTCGAGAGATTGGAGTTCGAGCCATCGAGAGTCACCTGTATATTCCAGTAGATTATTTACAGAGAGACACACAAACAAACAAACATGTTTATTTCCCTCAGTTGCACAGTAAGATTCTTGTATTGCAATTAGAGATGAATATTGGGGTGTGTATCATTACCACTACATTTTCAAAATTGTCATTACCGCTACATACTCCTTACCGCTACAAAAAAGTATACATTACCGCTGCATTGCCTCATTTGTTAGCAAGCAGCTAATGTATGTACAGATTGATTTAAAGCATATGTACAACATATACATGCATAAGACATGTTTCCTCTGCTCATCATGGAGAGGTGAAAGTAGGAGGTTGAGCAGGATTTTTTTTCACTTTTTAGCTCACCCCAGGGGTAGGACGGAGCCACAATAGAGAATCCAAGTTTTACATTGAAATATATAGGAAAAATCTTTTAAAATCTTCTTCTCAAGAACCACTTGGCCAGAAAAGCTGAAACTTATGTGGAAGCATCCTGGGGTAGTGTAGATTCTAAATTGTTCAAATCATGACCCCCGGGGATAGGGCGGGGCCACAATAGGATATCCAAGTTTTACATTGAAATATGTAAGAAAAATCTTTAAAAATCTTCTTCTCAAGAACAACTGGGCCAGAAAAACTGAAACTTATGTTGAAGCATCCTCAAGTAGTGTAGATTCTCAATTGTTCAAATCATGACCCCCGGGGGTAGGGCGGAGCCACAAAAGGGAATCAAGTTCTACATTGAAATATATAGGAAAAATCTTTAAAAATCTTCTTCTGAAGAACCACTGGGGCAGAATAGCTGAAACTTATGTGGAAGCATCCTGGGGTAGTGTAGATTCTGAATTGTTCAAATCATGATCCCCGGGGGTTGGATGGGGCCACAATAGGTATTACAATGGGGGAAATCTGGTAAAGTCAACAGCATGGCCAAAGTTACTCAGGTGAGCGTTGTGGCCCATGGGCCACTTGTTTTTTTAAATCTTATTTTATTTAATAAAATATTTAAGAAAAAATTTTTATACCGAAAATCGTTCATTTATTACTTATTTATTCGAAATTTATATCCATCAATGACTAATCCTGCTTTGCCACGATTTGTTACCAACTTATCAATAGTAGCCATGACGTTTAACTGACGCTAAATAATTGAATTTCGACTACAGACTAAATGAATCGAATATGTAGCGGTAATGAGTGGTAATTGCCAATGATCTTATCGATAAAATATAGCGGTAATGATCACCCGAAATCTCGAAGAAATGTAGCGGTAATGAGTTGAAATTTTTCGTAGCAGTAATGTTGACCTCCCGAATATTGCTGCCTGGTATTCCAGTATCATAATTATGTCATAATATAACCAGTGTTTTATTGTTTCAAGTTTTAACACCAAATTCCTGAAATCTTTCTGTATACATGAAAGATTCATTTCAGACACAAAAATTTGATTTTGGAAATAGGTTCTATAATTTTGAACTCATACAGATCTCCATAAGTTTTGGTCTGATTTAAATATAACTTTGTTCGAAAGTAGAGGACAAAATTCTGTATGCACGGGTGAACTATGTCGCTGTGTTTGCTAA
Source organism: Saccostrea echinata (assembly GCF_033153115.1). NCBI lineage: Eukaryota > Metazoa > Mollusca > Bivalvia > Ostreida > Ostreidae > Saccostrea > Saccostrea echinata. Next base: position 29,567,583 of record NW_026889750.1, read on the forward strand.
ATATAGAAATTTCTGTGAAATTCTTTTTAAACACTGCTGCTACAGTTTTGTTTTGATTTGGTTTAAAAAATGGAAGAAAGGTATGCTATACAATGGTACACATACTGTATTTTGATAAACAATGCTTCATGTTTACTGAACATAGAAAAATGTGGAATTCTTTCAAAACATTGCTCCTTTTACAGTTTTGGTCTGATTTCAGTAAAACTTGGTACATAGGGAGACTATATCAAAGACTGGTAATTCTATTGATTGATGTTGCTGTAGCTACCAAAAAGTATGAGAAAATCTTGCAAAATTCTAAACCAGAACAATTTTGGTTTGATTTCAATAAAACTTTTCAATTTAAGTTTAGAGAACATGAGATTACATTATTTGTAAATGTCAACTAAATACCTGTATAGATGAATTTGAAAGTATTCATTTTTTTCAGTTGCCATTTGCAAGTAGTCTAGCTAGTGTTAATTTGATTTAGTATTAGGTAAAATTATGTGACTTTTTTCTTCAATTTAATTACAATTATACATTAGTAAAGCACATGATTATATTACAGATGACTGTAACATGAGGCACATGTGTCTTTATGCACATTAAGCTACATTTATTCATTTTATGTGTTAATGAAATGAGCTTTCGTCATTAGAGAAAACTGAAATTCAAGTACACTGGTTTTCAGTAAATGTGATATTATATATAATGGTACTTTCAATGCATTGTATGATTTCTTTTTGTGTAGTTTTTTTTATTTATTATAATAGTATTATTTCTCTATGTTTTCACTTTTGAAAACTTAACAAAAATTTGATTTTTACTTCAACGAAAGCTTTAGAAACCATTGATGGTAAATGTAATGTTTAGCTCCTTGAGAAATCAAAACCTCTTTAAGTATGCAATTATAAAAACCCTTTGGAAGTATTAATTATCAAAACATGCTTTTGTCATAAATCATGGACAAGTTATAAAAATCTACTATAGTAATGAAACATAACAAAGCTTTTTTGTGATGTTGATATTGAACATGATAAATACTGTGTTTTGAAGACTTTAGGAGTTAATTCATTTTACTGAACAAAGTCATTGATCAGTCATTTTTGCTTGTATTAACCAATATTACAGTAGCCTTAATACCTTCTCAAATTTTACTGTGCAGTTTATCCCAAAAACATTACATTCAAAAAGTTTTAATATCTAAATGGGTAAAATTCAGCTGATTTTGTTGACATAAAATTCCTATTGCAGCAACGCCAGAAACCTCTGAAGCCTGGCTAATTGATTTATTACACTTAATTGGTTCTGCACGGTTGTTTCAAAATAGAATATTGCTCTGCAGAGAAAAAGTATTTGCATGTTAAAATAAATTAGATTTCAGATAAGCTGCTAGTAATTAGAAATTTACAGTTACATTGTATAGAGTAGGAGAGATTTTCTATTCACTAGGATAAGTTTGTTGTGTATGAGATAGGAACAAAATGTTTTTTCTTGATTGCAGAAATTGATAAATTAAAAATTCATTGAGTGAAGTAATATTTTTGTGGACTTAAGGAATATGCATTCTTTTGTTTCTTTAGGTTTAATTTTTACCAAGAAAGCAATCCCTCCACTTTCTGTTGGTTTAGTTGTCATAAATTGTTTACATAGGGAACTTTTTCAAATTAAACTTTATGACCTGATTAAAAGCTCATCCTTATCACTATAAATATCTGTACAATGTATATTGGGAGGAAAATATCTGAACAAGTACCATGGCTGAATTTACCATCCTGTTTAATTAGAACCATTTACCCCCAGAAAACAGAATTTAAAAAAAAAAAAAAGCCCTGTACATGGTGATTGGCAAGTTGTTGTACAGGTACAGGGTGAGGGAGTGGGTCTTTTATCAGTTGTCCTAATCACACAGGCTTACCGTCAGGCTTCATTTAATGTGTACTACATCACCGGAGAATTGACAGGCCTCATAATGGTTATGTCAGTCATTCGATTAATTAGTTCAGGTACAACTTCTTATATGTATATAATGTTATGAGGATCATTTGAATGTGTGCAGTACAATTTCTCTCAAAACTTGATGGAGAATTTTAGTATGTGATTAAATTTACAATTAGTAACTTTTTTCAAAACTAAGAATGAAATTTTAAGAAATGTTTTAAAAATCATCAATATGGATACCTTTGCTTTCTTTGTGTTTATGTTTTTGTTTATGGTCTACTCATGTAGTGAAGTAATTGAACATTATAACAAAATTTAATTAAAGGAATATTGCCAAGTAAATGACCATGAGTCAACTAATAATTCAGGCAAACGTAGCTATTTATCACATTTGCCTTCTTTTTGCTAGGTGAATATAATGTTCTTCCTAAATAGTGAAATTATTGCATCAATAAATGATTTATTATTACAATACTATATTTTGCATGATGGAACTTAAACCTGGATTTAACTATCTATTGATGTTGGTAAATGTAATCTCCAATTTTTGCTATCGTCAAACTAAAAAGAGATGAGAATTTTCATTGAACAGGTTGAAAAATTTTTAGAACAATGCAAGAATCAGTGTTCCGTCAACACAAATTTCTGCGTATTTTACGCATAAAAAAATTTTTACCCCCTAAAACATCACCTAAAAGGTCATCATGATGCAGAAAAAATACAAAAACAAACTTTAGAAAAATTTAGTTCAATGGAAAAGGTGAGTCATGACCTTGACCAAGGCCATTTGTTCAAGGTCACTTTTACAAAAAAAATTCTTGAACTGACAATATCTTGTAATAAAGAATATTGGAAGCTCATATTTATACCCCTCGCAACTAGTTGCGGGGGGTATAATGTTTTTGACCCGTCCGTGAGCCAGTCCGTCAGTCCTCTTTTTTTGTCAGCACAACTCCTCCTAAACCGCTGCACAGAATTTCGTCAAACTTTGCAGATATTTAGGCCACAATGTGTAGATGTGCATACTATCAGGAAATTCCGATTCCTTTATTTTTTCTGGGAATTTCGGCACTTTTCAACTTAGATTTTTGGCCGTATCTTGAATATAGAGATGAACAGTTTGTCAGCGCAACTCCTCCTAAACCGCTGCACAGAATTTGGTCAGACTTTGCAGATATTTAGGACACAATGTGTAGATGTGCATATTACCAGGAAATTCCGATTCCTTTATTTTTCTGGGAATTTCGGCACTTTTCAACTTAGATTTTTGGCCATATCTTGAATATAGAGATGAACAGTTTGTCAGCACAACTCCTTTTAAACTGCCGCACAGAATTTGGTCAAACTTTGCAGATATTTAGGACACAGTGTGTAGATGTGCATATTACCAGGAAATTCTGATTCCATTATTTTTGCCCTAAGAGTTTTGCCTATTATTGAAGAAACTTTCCAGCTAGGTAATAAGGAAATCCACACTGGAATCAGCCTTTGTAATGACATTTTATGTGAAATATTTTATGACCTTAAAAGACCCCTATTGATTTTGAGGTCAAAATATTAATGATTTAACACACACACAAAATTTTGAATCTTGGATAGTCCCCCCCCCCTCCCCCTTCTTCAAATTGGTGCTTTGCCTTAAATAATTTCATAAGTACAGTATATAAACAAATTCATATGACTACATCATAATTTTGTTTCCATCAATTATTTAAATGTGTAAGTTGTCATGTGTTGGACATGGACTTACACTCATTAACAAATCGAAATCACTGAGGAATTTAAATAACAGTTTGTCAGCATAACTCCAGCACTGAATTTCCTGAAACTTTGTAGGTATTTCAGACATAATGTATAGATTTGTATATTACCAAGAAATTTTTATTCCATTATTTATCTAGAAACTTCAGCCCAATTAAATTTGTAACATGCAAAGATTTGAATGTCCTTATATGCAAGAAGTTTTGATGTGATGATTTTTTGCAAGTAATGCCCCTTTTTGAATTATACTGTGTATTTAAAATGCACTGTGCTATTCAGTACATGTTGCATTGTCAAGTTTTGGGGGAGCGTGGGGTATGTGAGCTTGCTCACTTTTTCTTTCATTATCACAGAGATTGCTTCTAAACTGAGGGTAGGTCATTCTAGTAAGTTCATGGTCAGGGGCAGAAAAACTGTATTATTTGTGTCCAGTCCTTAATTCTCCAATGAAAACTTATTGGAAGTTGATACTTGATACAAAGATTGTTTATAACTTAAAGAGTGTGTAATGATCTTGACCCAAGGCAATTTTGGCAGGGTCAAGGTCACTGATCAAAGAAAATTGTTTAACTTATGCCCAGTCTGTAACTTTCTAATGGGAAAACATTGGAAGTTCATCTACACAAAAATATCACTTATGTTCTGAAGGTATGTCATGACCTTGACCCAAGGTCCATTTGCAGAAAATAGTATAGAATGTGTATCCACTATCCAATTCATAATTCTCTCATGTATAAGTAGTGGAAGTTATACTTCAAACAAAGATTACTTAGAGCTAAGTGTATGTCATAACCTCTGGTAGGTTCAAGGTCACTGGCATAAAAAATGTAAAATTCATGACAAGTCCAACTTTCTAATAGAAAAACATTGGACGTGCATATTTCACTCAAATATTTTATGATCAGAAGATTTCCTTCTTTTTTAACCAAGGTCATTTTAGCAAGTTCAAGGTCAGTATATGGGCATTTAGAAAAATTGCATTTTGTGAGCTCACTCACAGTACCTCAAGTTATTGCTAGGGTTGTGGAAGTTTATACTTGACAAGTGGAGGTGTAACTGCCTTCAATCAATTGCATTTCAACAAGGTTAAGAACAAAGGAATTTTTAGTATAGTTTGTTGCAAAAGACAGAAATCTTTCTTGAGCTCAAGTATGTACAAGTTTTTTCATTGTCCTAAGTTGGGTACCATTAGGACAGTTCAGTTTTATTTGTATGGAATCTTTGTTTCTTATTATAATTTCATGGGTTGGGATTGAGGCATTTTTGCTGGACAATGTATTGGTTAAATGTACAAATGCATGTGAATTTATCATTAATGTGACTAATAAATTGTAATCCTAAATGTAAGCCTATAAACACTTTTTGTCAGGTACTTGTTTTAGCAAAAGTCAAAGAATAATTATTGATTTGTTAATTAGTTGACAGCTCATTATCAAATTGTCACTCTACACTCAGCTTGCTAAAAAAATAATACCAAAACGTGTTCATTTAATTTACACCAACAGCATGGTTCAACTCTGTTACGGAGGTTCCACACTTGGTAAAACTATAATAGTTTGAGAGTATTGGATAATTATGATAAATTTTTAGTATTAAATTCCATGACAGATACATATAATTTAGGGAGCAATAGCATTTTTGAAGTTAAATCACTGCTGAAAAAAAAAATTAAAAGAAAAGAAAAAAGAAAAGAAACTTTCCTGGGAAGGAGCTTACTGATTTATAGTTTACAAAGCCTACAGAGGTACCCATATAGAAAGAACAATTAAACATGGCTATGACTTGTAATTCTGTATTTTGTGATATATTTTAATAAAAACAAATGTCTACACATTGTTCCTTGTTAACTCAATTAAAAATCAACTTGAGAAATTATTGAATTACCTTTATCCTTTTTTTGAAATAGTACTCAAACTTAGCTTGACTAAGATTCTTTGAAAAGAAAAGAACATTCTCCTCCATATGCTATGATCAAGGATCATTACTTAATTAAAATGACTAAGTTTTAGTGAGGTCTTTGATATGCTAATAGGGAGCACCTGTTTCACTTTGACAAGGGGCTAACAGATTACCAATAGATCATGTGGAGTGTTACAAACTGTGAAACCAAACAATACCTGCTCCTTCCTTTGATGTCAGAAACCTGAGAATATATTTAGCTCCACTTCATACATGTTATCATCAGATTCTTTTTAAAACCAAATACGACTTAAGTTAGAAAATGCATAAAAAAGAGAAGATGCTTTATGATTTTTTCTGTAAGTTTTAATGTCTAGTGAATAATATTAATATTTAATAATAGAAAATTCATACTTGGTATCAATAGGATTGACTTTGTAAGAACCAAAATATGACTAAGAACTTGAGAGACAAAATGTATATAAAATAAAAAATGAAAAAAGGGAAGGTGCTGTGTGATATTTTCCTGTCAGTTTCATTCTCATAATAATGTTAAAGATAGAAAATTAATGAACTTTTTTATTGTTACTTTATTTTTTTTTTCTTTTTAGTGATATAATCTAATCATTACATCATTATTAAAACATTTGTATAAAATTTCTTTCAAAATTAAACAAGCAAAAATATCCTTAAGTAATAATACCTTTTTATTGTTATATTGATTTTAAAATCCCTGTGGGACTTTGATATTAGAAGCTTTCATGTAAAGGAATTATTGCCTTACTATTCTAACAGCTGGCTTTGGAACAGGTGTTGCAGGGCATTGTATGGGAGATAAGAAATTCTATTGGTTATCCTGTCTAGCCTTGAGCCAATCAGAGCCCATGTAGCATAGTTCAAACTCTGTTGTTGTACTTTGTTTAGATACCCATGTGTAGTATTGGACATCATATATTTGTATATTGAAAAGAGTGGAAATGGAAATTATTCAAGCCATTTTTTAATTTTTGGGACATACTGACCTAATTATTGTGACTGTGCTTGATAACATGTGATTCATTTGAGTTTGACTGAGGATTAACTGCTGTTTATGAGAAGTGACCACCCAATGTATAGGGTAAACAAACACAGTGTCCAAGTCAGCATGCTGGTGAAGATGAATACTGTGATAATACCGAGATAGACATATAGTCTAGTGTAGATGATATACTGAAAAACAATAAGTAAAGAGCTGTCTAATTGATCCAGGTTAATTATCTTCTTCTCATCAACTGAACAGGAAGTGACCAGTGTGTTGTATAGTGCTTGTATTGTGCAGTTAAAGATTTATAAGATGGTGTTGTAATGTGCAGTTTTGGTTATGGATTTTAGTGCTCCGTTAACCTGATTATTCGGGTATTAACTGTATTTAGTGCTGAGTAATTCTCTGGTATACTGTATGGATGACCAATTCAAGGCCAGGAAGATGAAAATGACCAATCTCACCCTGGGTGATCTGTATTGTGATGACAAGAGTCCGTTGTCTGAGGTAAAATCATGTCATGTATTTAACAGTCACATGGTACAGGGAGATTTACAATTATTTACAGAAATGTGTACGTAAAAAAGATGTCAGATAAATTATGATGGAGTAAACATGCTTTGTAAAAGTAGATGCATATTTCATAAGAACCTGCATGTGATGAGAATAAAACAAGTTGAGCATGTAATGTGGGAATGAATACATAATAAGCCTTGAACAGTGGTTTATTGAAAGGAATAATGTTTTGATTATAGTTTTTATACCTGCTATATCTTAGTTGCAGAATTTGAATAATACACAAAACCTGGAATTAGTTGCACAGTCTATTAATTGTATTGCAAAATGATGTTGCTAAAATTTATTTTTCATTTTACTTTATGGTCTTCAGGGAAACCATACTCATATATCAATTAAAAATTATGTTATTTGACCCTCACTTTCATTCAGCCAAGAATAATGGTCAATTTGACAGTGTGGTGGTTAGGAATCCTCTTGAGAGGAAATGATTGAATGCAGGAATGCATTGAAACTTCAATAGATAGTCAGCTTAAAGAGAAATGGAATTAGCTGAAATAAGAGCTGATGTAACAAAAGGATATTGATGATAATTACATGAAGCATGGAGGCTTTGTGAAGTAAGCTAAACTGATACCATAAAATTTGTCATGGTTAAGGGAATCTCAGGTTTATAAGTATATACATTAACATAAGCTGACATTAACAGGGCACCCTTCATGATCTCTTGCCTGTATTTGGTTGCCACAGGTACTAAGATTTGCTGAAATCACGATTCTTCCCATGCTTTTTAATCAATTATAGAGCAGTTTTCTTCATTGACTCAGTAGAGGGAGATTGTGGAGTAGGATGGTGTCGGGTGGTTACGTTCCGATTCCGTGTTCGACCTGCGTGGTTACGACCCAAGTGGTTTCGACCTACTCTAATGTATATCCCTACATGTGAATACCTGAGTACAGGGGTATACACTGTGCGGTAAACAAATGGATATTCGGTAGCTGTATATTGTATGGCTTCAGAGATGTACGTGTCAACAGGGACCTATATACTAACGTTAGTATATAGGTCCCTGGTGTCAATATAGGTAGTTGTTTCCGTATAATGTGTAGTCAACATGCAGTGAGAAGGTTTCCTAACATTTTTTTCTACTATCGCGGAGCATGGATGTTGATGAATTTGATTTAATAATGAATTATATTTGAACAGTTTTCCATAAAAATTAATCAAATACTTCATCAATGTACCGTGATTACATATGCACTGTCTAAACATTAATGTAGGTTTCTCCAAATTAAATTACATACGATAATTAACACAAATATACGTGGTCGATATAAAAAAAAAATGTAGACGAAAAAATAAAATGTAAAACTGTTGAAAGTGTTAATTAATTTCGTTCGGAAGCAATTAATTGTTAATTAATTGCTTTGGAACGAAACCACTCGGGTCGAACATGGATTCGTGTCGAAACCACGCGGGTCGAACAAGTAGTCGGAACGTAACCACCCGCATTCAGTAGGATGATTGTGACTGCAGTAGTTTAAAGATAGTGAGAGATTAAAGATTAGGGGTGTTAATAATTGTTTCCTAACTTTTTTAATGTTGAATGTATGTGTTTGAAGAAATTATAAAATACTCTGTGTGTTTTGCATAGGATCTGAAAATTGTGAGTAAGATTTGTGGAGATAGTTTGATGAGTATTTACTGATAGACGGAGAGAACAAGTGCCCCAGTCATGTTAGACAGAGAGTCAGAACAGGAGCCAGGCATATGTTTCTGGTTTGAAAGAATAACAGCTCAGCAATCACTCAATGTCTGCACAATGTCTCCCACCAAAGCCAAAAAATCTCCCCCTGCCAGCAGCTACAAACAAGGCCATCAGTTTTGCTGCTTATATTTTGAAAAAAATCTGATGTATATGACTGACCAGGGCAAGACTAATAAAAAAAAACCCTTTCCCTAAATGATGTCATGGGCTGTGTTTTATTTGTCCATACATCAAATCTGCTGGACAAGTACATAGGTTTCTACATGTTTTACATAGCTATAAAGTTTGTTTATTTAGGCTAGCCAGACATGTAAAGAGACAGGTTATGTAATCTGCTGTTACATGCAAGGGATCATTAATGAAATTAACACTTTTAATTGTCTTCTAGTAAAAATTCAAGCTTTTTGCTTCTGTTTGTGAATGTTATCATTAGCATTCAAATTGGTGTTGCTTGCTTTTCAGATTGGTGGTGTAATGAAGTAGTTTATATAGAGGCTCTAATCTGTCCACAGTTTGATTATAACACTTATTCATTGTTTGTTTGGGTAAATTCTTTAGAATATAAGGGGCAGGTTGGGAACCAAATGTAAATGGTGAGGCTTGTCTTGAATTGATTAACTGTGTTTGTCCCTTGATAAACATTTTACTTGAATCTGTCATTTTCCTATGAGAAAATCCTTGTGGTTTTTGGTCACTCTTGGTTTGTAAACTAAGACGTCACTCTTTTTCCTGTCCTTCAAGGAATGTGCAAATTGTTAGTGCTTGGATTTAATTTGAATATATGTAAATATCCCCTCAAGTAGCACATCGCATTTACAGTGGGACCTCCAAGAAATTTGTCAACAGACAAAATTGTTTTCTCAAAATATTTGACACATTTATTTATCATTAGAGTAGAAAATAATTAAAAAATACATTACATACATCTTCAAGCAAAAACACCGTCAAGAAACTCATATAAGTGATTATACTTAAAAGAAAGGTGTCTTGTCTAGAAATAAATTAATTGATCGTGTGTTGATAAGGTGTGAAAATAACTAGAGGGAAATGTAAAAATTATCAATTTTCTTATTATACAGCCCTTTCCCTTCATTTTTAAGAGGTTACCTATGACTTATATTGATCATTAATTTACAGTTGGCTCACAAGTATACAGAGTAGAAGTCATTATAGGTCTTTAAAAAGGCTACTTTTCCACTACTTATGCGGTTACAAAACAACTCATAGCAAAATCTGGAACGTACATGTATCAGCAAAACACAAAATCTTAAGAGGTCCTTTATGTGAATTGTATAGAGTGACTTTTTCCTTGGTTTAAGTGTTGTAATTGGACCTGTTTCCCACATTTCTAACTCCTTGTCCCCTTCTATAACTGTAAAACCCTGCTTAACTTTGATCTATCTAGGAGGTCTTTTTGTTTCTAGAAATTAAGAACATGAAAATTCATAAGTGGATTTTCTTATAAAGATGAACCCCTGGGATCTCCCTAGGAGATCCAGGGATTTCTCCCCTGACTTAGATAAGGAATCTTAATCCAGATTTATACTTATAAATCTTACAAGCCTGCCTAATTGCTACAACAATCGAATTAGAACTAAAAATTATGTGATAGGCAAGTAATTTCTAAGTCCATGTCAATATTTTCATCATAAATATCATAAAAATGTGGAAAATATATACAAGTGACATCAGTATTTATATGATATTTATCAATATTTTTTTTAACCCAGACTTTTTAGAATTTTAATAAATTAAGATATTAATTATGTTATCAACCATAAAGTAACCTTTTTATCTTTCACCACATTTAGATATTGGCAGCAAAGATCAATAAAAAAAATTATTATAACATGTTATAGGTTTATAATAACAGGTTATTTTCATACAAAGGTCATAAGAATGTGTCTTTCAAATTGTGGTTTGAACTGAAGTCTCTTAGAGATGTCTTTGTTTATTCTGGAGATGAAATTTTCAGCAATAGTTTGATAAATAGGAAAGAATAAATATTTAGCTTAGGAAGCTTGAACAATGCTAAGTGTTATCTGGTATAGCCTTACCTGTACCTGTGTCAGCCTGACTTGGAGGAGTCCTTATTAACACAGTCTATATCATGTCTGACCTGTATTTTGCTAGAAAAAGGTGTATAAGAAATGAATCTGTGAACTTTCTGCAACATAGCTGCATGCTAACATTAAGTTTTTTTGTTTCATGTGTTTCAGATGATGGAGTACAGGGAGGCTCCTGTCAGTCCTGGGGCATCCAGTGTCCACAGCATGGACAATGGAGGGATGGACAATTTGGGCTCACCCACCACTCCATCCTCACCCACTCCAGCCCCAGTAGAAATTGCTGATGAGCGTCTGCCAAATGAGCTGCTGGATGAAATTTGTGAAGACATTGGAATGAAAGAGGGAATGGAGCTTGATTTTGTGGAATTCCTCATGGAGCAAGATATGGTGGATCCCCAGGTATACATGACTCCAGAGGCCATAAGGAACACACTGTCTTCAGTGGCTCCAACACCAGCAGCACATCCTCACAGTAGTCTGACTTCAGTCCCAGCTTCACAAACTCAAGTGACATCTACTCCAAAGAATAGTGAATGGACATCCAGAGGATGCAGCAGTCCAACAACTACTTACTCTGTGGCCTCCAGCACAAACTGTACAGTAGCCACTTCCAGTGGATCAAGCAGTCCTGTAGCAAAGAGGTTCCATCATTCTACATCAGGGCCTTCAAGTCCTGTGCGGACCACTGCTCCTCCACTTTCCCCTCATGGAGGAGTCTTCAAAGCACCGCCCACTCCACCTACACCTAGACGTTCCTCTCAGTCTCAACAAAGTGTTGCCTCACCAAGTATATCAAGTACTGTAGGGCCACAGGTACAGAGACCCTACTCTCCAGCCAGTGTGCCTTCCTCCCCCTCACAGAAATCCATGCCACCTCAATTTCACCAATCTCAGTCACAGACACAGATGGCCCCACCTAAGTCTATCCCACCACACATGCAAAGGCAGAATAGCCAACACAACTACCAGAGACTGGGGAGACCAGCCCCTCCTAATGTTAACATACAGAACATGCCCCAGCATCAGAAGTGGACAGGTCCACCTAATGGTCAGATGCCGAATGGCATGATGGGAAATCAGCCGTGTTCTATGAACAATATGGGGTATCCTGCAAATCAGCAGTTTCAGAGGTCAATGGAATCATGTGACAATGGATATTATTCAGGTATTAAAACCTTTGTATTCCTTCATCTTTGCTGATAAGAAATATATATATGCCTTTTCATTATTAACCCCCTCCCCACTTGAAAAAAGGGGGGTGGTATATATTGATGGGGGTGCTTGTCAATAATACTTGGGTGTACTCATCTCTTATCTGCAGCCCCTCCTATATCGCTGATTAAAATTTAATGAGACTTTCACAGAATCTATATTACATAGTGACATTTTGCACCTCCTATTTTCCATTTTGATTGGACAGATATTTAGGGTTTCCCATAGCAAAACCTGGACACTGTCATTCTAAAATATTGGGAGTACCAATCTCTTATCCTCAACTCCTATACCACTGAATAAAATTTAATGAGACTTTCACAGAATCTTTATCACTTAGTGCCATTGTGCACCTTTTTTCATTTCAATCAGACAGATATTTGGGGTGTCCCTTAGCAAAACCAGGACACTGCCATTATTTCCATAATATTGGGGGATACCCTTCTTGTATCCACAACTCTTCCTATACCACCGAATAAAATTCCTTAGAATTTTCACAGAATCTTAGAAATACATTGCAGTTGTGCACCTCTTATTTTTATGTCCTGCTCAGACAGATATTTGGGTTTCTTATAGCCAAAAATGGTCTTTGCCATTATACTCATGGGAGTTGGGGGTTGGGAGGGTATCATTTTGAAAGCTTAGTGCTCACAGTACCTTTAGTTTTGTTTAAAGTTGGATGTCCTTTTATTATATTATATTAGTGTTACTAAAGGGTGCATGAATAGTACAGACTTTTTCATCTCCGTTTTTTTTTTTAACTTTAAGAGAAGGTGGGGAAATACGCATAATACATAAGATAAAAGCAGAGACCTTTTTTTTGTAGGGTTTCAAATTGTTTAGCTTGAGATATAGCAAGTTTTTATCTGCAGTATTTTCTATCTATCTTTATACATTGTGGTATTGAATGACATTTGAAAGAGAGGAAATTCTTTCTTAATTTTGCTTTAAAATACTTTGCTAAAAATATTTTTGGGGCTTCTATTTGTTTATTGTATGCACTGGATATGCATAGGATATTCTTTCCAGGAAATATTGGGGAAAAAGGGATGAGTTCATACATGCAACATTATGATACCTGTTGGTTTGTGGGAGAGAAATTAAGATATTAATATTAATTATTCCAGCATTTAATTGTAGGGGATACAGCCAGTGTGAGGAGTTATGGGTCATCATCAGTATCATCAACTGTCCCCTCCTCTGCCTCGTCTGCTCAGACTGCCATTCACAATCAAAACTTCAACAACCGACAGACACTGCAGAACATGCCTCCTCAACAACAAAAAAATGTACACTTTAGTGATCTGCAGGGACATCACCAAAATGGGGTGTCTATCCAGAGACAGAACTCGGCAGGGTACAATCAGGGCTATGAGTCCAGTGACTGTGATTTAGAGAATGAGTTTAGTCAGAGAAATGTGCCATCAAAGATCATGCCTCGACTAACACCTTCCATGAAACCTGATATTGCTCCATATATGGTGCCTGGCAATAACAATGGTTCCATGAGTCCTTATGGAGACTACTCCAGAGGAAGCAATAGTCGACCAGGCAGTGGCGAGAATCCAATGGTTTCTATGCAAAATGACTATTTTTCACAAAAGCCTAGTGAAATGTTTAATGTGGATGATAATCAGAATTCAATGCACATCAACAATTATAATAATTCTATGCAACATCCACAACAAAGTGAGATTCAAGAATCTGGCTACAGACCTTCTTGTTCAGGAGGTGCTCCTATAGGAATGCAGCCTCTGAGGCATTTTGATGGACCTGGACCAAACTGTGGCATGCCACAAGGAGAAGCATTAGGGGACCCCATGTATATGGACAGAACGGATGCATACAAAATAGCAATGGGATATTGTGATAATCAGTATGAACCACAAGGCCAGAATATGAACAACAGCTGTATGAATATGGACCAAAAAATGGGCCCAGGTATGATGAATCCTAATCAGGGATACCCAGGTGAAAATTACTGTCAAAATCCTATGCAAAATAATGGACCACGTGGCATGCCTATGCAGAATCCTCACATGATGGGAGGTCCACCACAGGGAAATATGACTGGTGGTTATGAACAAAGTCAATACAACAATCGTATGCAATCAAGTGCCAATATGAACAATTCAATGTATTCGAATCCACAAACGCCGATTAGTGCTGAAAACTTACAGTGTCAGAACCCTGGAGTGAATGGACAGAATTGGGTTGGACCCCAAACTCCAGGAATGCAATCCAAGCCACCTCATCAAGGGATGGCTCCAGGAATGAACATGCACCCACAGCAGGGCATGCAGACCCCAGGGTCCAGCCCCATGCCCCCTTGCACTCAGCCAAACTGCCAGAGCTGTAAAACTGGATCACCTCACCGACCACCTATGTTGGCATCCCAGCAGACTTTCATTCAACATCTCATTTCTGATCGTTCTAATGCCTTCCGCTCTCATCCTCTCTTTCCTTTACTTCGAGATCTCATCATTGCAGATATGAACTTCTGTTCACCAAGTTTTCCTTACCAACTCATTAGTAATTTACCTGCTGACTTTGACAAGCTGTTGCAGAATTTTCTATCTCGGAACCCACCTTCAGGAACATATCAGGGCAATTTCGCAATAGAGAGTGTTATTATGGATGCTCTGAAGTATGCTCATCACTGCCTTATAGGTTAGTATATATGAACATTGTCATAGTGTAAAATACACTAAAAAAAATAACAATAGCCCCTGGAATAAAATGGAAATAGTGAAAGGGTGGGGTTGTGGGAGCTTTAAAAGAATGAATTATATGATATTGAATTTATAATTTTGATGAAAACATACTGCAAATTTCATTATGCATGCAAATGCATTTTGGTTGTGTTTTTTTTATTGCTTGATACCTATTGGCAAATTAGATGAGAAAAGAGAAATCCATTTTGCAAGGCTATATATACCGGTAATCCTTTAACCATGTTTTTAAGTTATATAGTGTGTAGAATCGGTTAGATACTAGTAGGTTGAAATAAATCATTGGAGAAGTGTATGTTTGATATAAATTTTTGTAGTCTTGTAAATTGATTTTATTGGATAACATTGTGTAAATATAGGTCAGAAAAAAGATTAAGGAGTTGTAAAACTTCAGAATTTATGAACCAGATCTGTCTTCTTGTAAAATGATGGCTTGTTAATTCTGCAAACTAAAAAAAGTAATGATTTGCTAATGAATTGTATAAAATTTTCATCAGTGGTACATTACCCTTTCAAATTTCAGAAGCAACAATTCAGCTGAATATGAATTTACCAGAGGATGTAAACAGTTTAATGCTATTCAAACGAGAATAATTGCCCACCAATATATCTTGTAAAATCAAATAAATGTTTTGTGTGATATTTTTACCTGTTCAATGGATGAAATTGTGCACAGAAGTGTTATCAGCTCAGCATTAGGAAATTTGGCATTGATTTTCGCTTTTTGTAATAGCTGACGTAATTTTTCTCTATGGTTCATATAAAGGACCAGAAATTTTATATTGATGCAATTGATCTACAGGGGAGGTAATAATAGGGACTTTACTTGCTGAACCTGCAGCCTTTACAAACCTGTATCGACAAATTGAAACTTAAAAGACAAAATCCCTTCTCTGTTGATATGCTAAAGTTTCCAATTACTAATTAGATAGTCAGATTAAATTGATTGCTGGTATCTTTGATGAAGTTATTATTGCAACCTTTTGAGAGCATTAGGGATACAGTTTTAGGTTTCAAAGTGGAGCTGAAATTTATATGAAACATTTCAGAACTTTTAGCATTTTCAGTATTAATAAGAAAATTTGATTTTCTTAGAAAGAAGTAAATGCTTTTAAATAGATACATTTATTGACAAGTGTAAGTACTATTGTCAAGCATGATAAAGTTGGTCATTGTTTATACAGTCAAACCTTGTTATCTTGAACTCGATAGGATTGAGAAAAAACTTCAAGATATCCAAGGTTATGAGATATCGAGGTAAAATACTTAAATAATAAGTGGTTGTGACTTCCAAATCACTTGAACATATACATGGTATTGAAGATATCGGTGTTTGAAATATCGAAGTTCAACTGTATTTTAGCAATATATTAACTTGATTTTATTCAAAAAAGAAAAAAATATTTCAATTTAATTAACATTGAACAAAATATTGTAGAGAAAATTCGGGATAGACAAGAACAGGACAAAGTGACCAAAAGCACATCTAAATCATTGAGTGCCATTGAAGAGTTCTGTGAGAAGTTTGACCGCTCAGTTCGGCAAAACATCATCAAGGTAAACCAATTTTTTTTTTCCCTGGAGAAGTATCTGGGTTTTGTGACCTTCTTCATATTATGAATATTTCTTGCTGCAAAAAATTTATTTTGTCTCAGTTGCAGAATTGTTCCGGATGGATTTCAAATTGACAAATCACAAATAAAAATTGTTGCATGTAGTAATTGGTTTACAATATATCCATTCACGGGAATCTTTTTAATTGCTTACAGTAATACTGTTCATTGATACATATACATATTAGAGCAGGGTTACTCTGTCATCTCAATACATCAGTTGACCCTCTTAACTCACACATTTACAACCCTTGTCAAAAGAATTATAGTCACAATAGCAGTGGATTGTATGTAGAACTGAAATGAATGTTTGAATATTGGTGAGTGAAAAGTAAATGATGAAAATTCAAATGGAAATTTAGCATTCAAATATTCAGTCACGTGCCTTATACATTCATGTTTGAAATCTGTTGATAAAATTATATTGGTACTTCCCTGAATACAACATATAATAATAATAATTAGTATTAATGGCTATGTTAGTTAATTTATCCTTCTCTTAAGCTTGTCGATGTCCCTATTGACCTGTTGACGCCTCTATTCCTTTAATTAGATTAGAATCTGGTATAAAAAGGCATTACCAGAGATATAATTAGAAAAATTAAACGAGTGTGAGCAATGATAATTATTCTTATTTGTTGAATATATTTGAGATCCGATCAGGATACAGGGATTTTTTTAGGGTCTCTCTGGGGCCGAAATTCGGCCCCATTCCCAATGCTGAAAAGTGCATGTTTTTCCCAAAATTATACCTAAAAATTCCCAATATGAAAAAAAGTATTAAGTTGTAAATTATTGAAATAAAATAATGACAAAAAGGTGTTTATGTTCTCTATGTGCGATGTACGAGCCATCCGAGGAGTTCTGAGAAGTTATTCAGGATACTACGGATGTTTGCATGCATACTTTTTAAAGCGGGATCGATGTTTAAAAATTAAAGTCGGGATCGTTATCTAAAAAATAAACGTGCATCATGTCAGTCTCTCCAGTTTGCCTAAGACAGTAATTTTCAGGCTGGGTTGAATCGCTCTTATTCTTATAAATTGGTCAAACAATACCGATTATCCACTCATCTGGAACAAACCCACTATCAAATGTTATTTTAAAGAACTTCTTACATAAAGGTAAAAAAGATGACAATGTATAAATATGTTCATTTACGATGTTATCATACCCTGCGGCTTTGCCATTGCTAAGCTTCTGAACTTCAACAACCGCTAATATTTCATATCACTAAAGTTGGTTTAAGCCAGCTTTATACTATAAAAAATAAGAAAAATGATTAAATATTTGACTTTTGCTTGTGTTTTCCTATTTATTTGTATGAAGATATTTTTCCCAATTTCAACCAAATATCACTATTTTTCCCAATCTTGACGGCCCCGGCCCCTGGAATCAAAGGGTAAAAAAATCCCTGGGATATTTCTTTTTTTCAGAACATTGAGTTTGATTCATATAAAGAATAATTAATCCTAAAATATATTTACTTATTTGAAACACGTATCTATACAGTCTGATCACTGAGATGGGTGTCTCTGTTTAGCAGCATGTTTAGTGGGGTGTGACGTTGTTACCCCAATAATGCATTTGAACCATCTGCTAATCATCGTTTTTACTATCAAACTATGACAAGTTTTCTGTATTATCCATTTGATTGAATTATTCAGATTGTTTTATGTAATGATGGTTTCTTTGACTATGACAATTGACAAATCAAATTTAAAGTACATATATTTATTAATTGGATAAATTATTTTATTTTTAACACCAATATTTACATTAATATAATTTCCTTTTCTGTCTACTGCATTTTTTATTGGCAAACAATCTGAAACATCCTGATTGTAGCAGTTATGAATGAAAATTTATGCATTTTATTTTTCACCAAATTTTTGGCAAATTCCTAAACTTGCACCTTAGACAGGTCTATCAAATAATGTGAGGCCAGTAACATAATGCAAAAAAAGGGTATCGGCATATCTTCCGAAAGTTAAAGTTTGTTTTAATTTGTTTTTCAATGTAAAGTTTTTCTTACAGAAAGATTTAATTTTGTTACACATGCTTACCCAGTAGTCTGCAAAGGGTATAGGTATAAATATAATTAAGAAAAAAATACTTTATATATAACATTGATGAATATTTGAATAGAAAAATAGTCCCAAATATTCAAATATTGAATGTTGCTATTCATTTCAGCTCGAACTGTGATTGTGTTATAAAAGTTTTAGCCAAGAAGATAATTGTAGGAAAAAGCGTTCTTTCTGTGTTAGAAGGCAACACTTTTGTACATCAGTTTACACCCTTGCTAAATACAAATATTTATTTTTTATATAACAAGAAAAATAACATGGTACTGCTTTCAAATAAATCTGGAATTTATACATGATATAGAGTGGTTGTACCTAAAATGGTGTCTATGTTGTATTGTTAGAACATCTTTGACATCATATCCTGTTTTTATTTGAAATTCAATACATGTATTTAGTTTTTACTATTGTAAGCAGTAACAAAATCTAACTGGTATATTACACTTTTCTAGTGTGTTGTCAGAATTTGTTAGTAAAGTTACATCATAGTTGTAACATTAATAGCTTTCAAGATTTATCTATCATTTTGCATGGGATATGCACTTGTCACTTAATGCTTTAAAATGAAGTATTGAGTTACTGCAAGGCATGACCTGTAGTCTTTAAACACTCAAATAACAAACTTTCAAAACAGCAGTCAGAGTTCTGGCCAAGCTTTATATTGGAGATCTGATATCTTTAAGTGGGCAAAATTTCACAAGTAATTTCCCAACAAGAATAAAAGATGTTGATGTAGAAAAAGCTGACAATTATAGCTCTAAGGTCCCCTATTCAGTGGCCGACCATGAATAACATGGGGACTTTTTGAAATCCAATCCATTCATTGAGTGAGGCATGCATACAGAGACAGCTTTTCTGGACCTGTTGATTCAGTGAAAATCTATGCTGGGTAGCATTACCCAAGTATTGTTCCTGTTGGTAGGAGAATGTGCTCCTATAAAGAAAGAGAAGAATAGACTTCACTTTCTTTTGTACCCTAGTTGTGTTGAGATACTTATTGCCAAGCTATTTCAAAGGATTGGCAAATCATTTTAAAACATTTTCCAATCTTCTGTCACTGAATGTTTTCAATTTTTGAAAAAAAAGGTAAAATTACAGAAAAGCTCATAATGTTGTCTTCAAAACTTTCATCTAACATTTTATTTGCAATTCAAGTTGATCATTTACTTTGTAAATTAAGTTTGCAAGTGCAAAGAATTTGAAATCCAAGTTTACCATTTACTTAGTTAATTAAGTTTGAAAATGTACTAAAATGTAATCATTTCAGCAATAGGAAATCTGAGCTGTATTTGTACAAAGTATTACAAGTATAGGTCATGTGCGGTATTGGCAATATCCCCCATACAATGACTGAAATCCAGCTATTATTATCAGAGGGTTTATTTTTCTATGGGACTTTGTCAGGGTTTAGAAAAGTCTACCTGGTCCAAGGCACAGGAAATGATTCATTCATCCAGATTTAGATGTCCTAGATAGAAAATATGGCCACTGTAAAGTGAATGTGTGTTTATCAGGCCTTATTCTCTCCCCAGAGTAAGCACCTTGTCTGATAGACTGCATACTGGATATTCATGTGGGAGTTTTTATCACTCACTAATCAAAACCTGGGATTTAAAAAAAAGTACTCGAATGATAGTTGCATTGAAACATTGATAATACCGGTAATCATGGTAATATTCAAATAGAATGTAGTTCTCATATTAGGTACATGATGATACACTGGTAATTCATCAGAAGATATTTGCAGCAAGCCTGTAATTTGAAGAAAAATACAATCTTTTTCTAAGAATTTGAGAATTTGAAACAAAAAAAGTAATAAATATTTGACAGGTCCTGTATCATCATGTTGCATGTATTGCCTGATACTGTAGCATTGATGATGGACAAGGTGTGTGTGATAGAGAGAAAATGATGTGTATCTTAACTTATCTGTAGCTGAATCAAGTGATGGCTGTCATGTTTACTATAGAAGTAAGAAACGGTGGTAAAATGAGGGAGATCTCAATCCATTATTTATATACACGCAATTATGTCACCAAATATGATTTAAAGCCCTACAGTAAATCCCTAGACTTTGTTATCTTTGTCAGGTCTAAATGCTTGACTTGCACAAAACATAACCTTGTCGATCAAACTGGTTGACATGATGGTGATCGAGACATGCTAGTGTATTGTTTTCTGTTTGTGTGGTCTCTGTGCTTTGCTGACTTTCCCGCCCATTTCTAATACCCCTCAACGGAGAGGAATTCACCCGTAACATTTAATCAGACAACTTCTCCTCCTTGAATTGATGGAATTCCTAAACAAGTGGCTGTTTGGTCGGTGGAAGGCGGAGAAGATTAAAGTGCCTGCTTGTGTTGGCCACTCCGTCATTAGACCATGTTTGTACTGGAAACATTCAACAGCCCCCGTAAATGGATTCATTAAATGGGACCAATAAAAAAAAGACCAGGAATAAGTGTTCTTTTTATAAAAATTATCCTATAGTTCAAGCACTTCATCAATTGTAGGTTGAAGCTTTGAACAATTTTAATGGAATTTTAAAAAGTACATGTAGTTAGAGAGAGAGAAGAGAGAAAGAAAGAGAGGGAAAGATTACCAGTACCACACATATTTTTACTGGCACATATTCAGAAGAGAATTACAGAAGACCCACTTTCTTAGTTTTATTTCTTAGTTTTTCCTGTGGTGTAACTTGGCATATATACTGGGTAACTACATTGCATCAGTCAACCCCTGTTGACTTCGACTTTAGCTGGCTCACTCTCAACAATCTGAATAGCTTTGCAAAGATTGAAATGAGAATGCATTATGACAAAAAACTATTCACAATAGGTAACTAACATACTCTTGGATGGGAAGATGGTTGGAAAAAGAAGGGAGCAAATGCCAGGAGTCTGATTTCTGTATTAGAGCTTGTCTTGAGAGATTTTTTTGTTTTCATGTGGCTAAGTTTTTGTTAAAAAACAGAGAGAAAAAAAAGCAAACACCAGGTGCAGTAAACTTCCTGACATGCAACTGTGTATGTTTGTGTTAGAAGGGCATTCTCTATTCAAAACATATGATCCCATCTTTTGTTTTGGGTTCACTGAGAGTGGCACTAGAAAGAGAACACTCAAAATATCTATATCCTAACCAGATCTAGCTTTCAGACAGGAGTTTAATAGTTGTGCCCCTTTGGTGGTGTGTTAACTTAATTGTACACATTGCTGTAGAAAGACTATTTTGTGTGTGTGTTTTGTGGGAGATGGAAGTAGAGATTAGCTGAAGCATGGCAGAGTTGTGGTCTTGTGTGTATTGCTAATTTCTTTTTTGCCTGGATGCTGGGAAGTTTGACTGACACACACACGACTAATTCAGTCATGATAGACATCTTTTCCAGGCCAGTTCAACAAGAACCTGCCAGGGGAACTAGATTAGACATGACTGCAGGCCCCTGGCTGAGTCATACACCTGCCTGATAAGGTTTCATTATAACAAATTCATCCGAGGGATTTTTTAAATGAATAATCTGGAAAACAAACTCAACTCTTATCAGAAAATTGAAAGACCAAAAGCTATGTTTACATGGTAGATACAACATGAATTCCAACACTTACTGCCTGTATTAAATGTCAAATTTCTTTATAGTTGATGTTAACAATATGATGTATAAAAGTCAGTGTTCAGTTAGGAATTTCAAAACATTTCCTAGTCAGATTTTTGGAGCCTTGTAATGCATACCTGTAGCAGTGGGAAAAGTTGTCTAATTAGGTCAACAGATACCCAAATCAGTAGGAAAGCTCTTCTGATTGAGTTGTTTAAAAGTCAAGATCATATGTAGAAGATAATATTTTATTTTAGGTTGTTGAAACTGAATAACATAAAAGTTAATAAGCAATGCTTTTTTTCAGCCAGCAACATTTCAGTTGCCAAACCACAGTGGAGGGGTGAGCTCATCATCCATGCCCGGCCAACCAATGGGAGGGAATATGACCCCCACCATGGGTACCCCCACAAAGGACCACAAGTTTAGCAGCATGGATGGCATGATGGTAAACTGTTTGCATTTTTTAGTTGTCATGAACAATTCTGAAATATTCACTCCACTGTTTACCCATATTCAAGAAAAGATAGTTAGAAAACCTGTAAAATGAGTAATGCAAGGCATATTATATAATGCAGTCAGCAATTCTAATTCATTATGCAGATAAATGTTGAGGTTTAGATTGGGGTTGTTAAGTGTGGAAATGTATAATGAAAAATTATGGTTACGTGTTAAAAGGAATTCATCTAGTAATTTACACATCTAACAAATTACTGGGGGAAAAACTCTCAGTCATAATTTATTTTCTTGTTAGAATTTATTTCAGCTTGTTTGGTTGTTTATCTTTTTTTGCTATGTTGTTATAATAAATTGTAAAAATGTTATAGATGCAGGGGTTATTTGCTTCACCGAATGCAAAGAAAGGCCTAGATCTGAGTGCCATTTGTTCTCCACATTTCAAGTCACTGAAGGATTTGGCAGATTGCAGCGACTCTACTAGTATTGTCAGCAGCAGTAGCAACCATGGAAAGTCTGAGTCTAAAAAACATCCAAGTCTGCCAAAAGAGGTATTTGTAGTCTCATTATTGAAAAGAAGATATGTTTGTTATACCAAGAAGGTTGCAATGTTTGTTGAGCCCCCCACCACACCCCACCCCCACCCCTCCATGAGTTTCCTTTGTGGAAGATCCTTTGATGAGGATTAATAGATTCCATGTACATAAACAGTTTTAAGCTTTCCATTTCTTTGACCAGTTACTTGGAAGTTTATTTCAACCCTGCAGCTTATTTGAGGTGAAATTTGCCAGTAGTTTATTCTGCAGTCCTTGAATGTTAGTTAATTACCTTGCAGTTTTTAGAAACTGGTGTAAATATTTTAATCATTTCGTAAAGCTTGGGTACAAATTTGAGGACTTTTTATTTCAGGCTGTAGCCATTATGCTAGAATGGTTAAGACAACACAAAGACAACCCATATCCCAACGATGATGAAAAGGCCATGCTAATTAAACAAACAGGACTGACTATAAATCAAATTAATTACTGGTTCACAAATGCCAGGAGAAGAATTCTGCCTAAATGGGCCCAACAGTGTAAGTGAACAGGATTCTGCCATTAAATGCCCAGTTTCTGGAGTAAGTGGCACAGAGTTCTGTGATTCCTGGAAAATTGTTACATATCACAAAACAGTGCCTGACGTTATAGTCCAAGGGGAGTAACTCTTGAAACTTACTGGGAGCATCCCTGGTGAACAGAGCGGACATTACACATCAGCATTTTGAGATAGTATTCTTGGATAACTTGTGAAATGTGTTCATTGTCCATGACAATTCTGGTTAGTGCTTTGTTTACAAATCTATTTAGAGTATTATTTTGTGATGTCCAATATTGATATCAAAGCCATGTTATGCTATGCACAGAAGTTAGCATTACTTTTCTCTGTGATTTTAGATGGTCCTGCAAGGACTTTTATTCTGTAATAATTGTGTCCTAAGGACTAGTAACATTAACTTATTCATAGTTTTAGGGGGGAAAAAAAGCTATTACCAAAGCTTTATGCATAAACTTTACCAGTGTAAGCAATAATTGGTGTTTTTTATGTAAACTTCTTTAAGCTTTTAGAGAGGATTTTATTCTGTATGTTATATTTATAGTAATTTTTTTTTTAATTTTTATTTAATATTTAGTACCTTAACTAGAAAGGACACAAACTCAGAGAGCTCATAGTTTCAGTGTTGCTGTCTGAATTTTATACTGACTTTTTTGAAAGTGGCCTTCATTCAATTTTTATTTTCACCCATTGAAACAAATATATTAACAACCAGAGAGATCAAAGTGTATATACCTTAATACAACAAAAACGTGCCAAACTGTCTCCTGTTTGTCTGATATTCCACGAGAATTTGGTGCACTTTGTAATACTAGTATGTAGGTATAGCTATAAGAATACTCATTTTGTCTTTTGTTTTAGTTCTAAGATATTGATTATAGTAAATTTTTAAGCAACTTTCACCTGACCATTTTTAAACTCATCAGGGGGATGTGACATCCTCTGGGAAAAGTCATGAAATAATGTTCCTGATTCTCTTTACTTTTGCTTGATATACCTGTACAAATGTAGAGCTCTTGTTGTCAGATTCTGTAACTTGTCGGATCCTCTGTTTTTTGCTGGTTCTCTTTCCTTCCTTTTTTTTTTTCTTGAAGATTTCCGCTGTAAAGTTTGTATATAGTGTGTGTTCAGTGGAATCATTATGTTATGAATCAATTGTTTATCTTACTGAGAGGTTTATTGAAAGAGTTTAATCACAGTTTTATATATCATACATGTTCATGAATGATTGGCACCTGAAATTCCACTGGCCAGTGTGTGTTGTTTAGAATTTTTTAAAACATTTTTTACAGCAGTATTAATGAAGGTAGAACATTTTTCAGTTGTCTTTTTATTTTGATACTGGAATAATTGCTGCATTTTATAATCTTTCAGAATTTTTTTTTTTAGAAATCGGTATCATCAATAAGCTTTAGTAGATAAGGAGATGTTAAAATAAAAACTAGGATTTTGCAAGTACATGTATTGATGAACAAAATAATTATGCTGTACCAAAGATCTTCAGAGGATTACTTTGTTTTAAGCTTTAAGTTTATGACAAAATTATCTGTGTTACCTTTGTACAAGTGATTCATTCCAGTATGGTTTTAATTTCATCAAAAAGTTGTAAAGTGTACAATTACCTCACTAGAACAGATAGAGACATATCATTTACAAACCTGATCAATTATTCTTTCTTTAAGTAAAATTAGTTGTGATAAATCTTTGGTAAAATATATTTCAAATTTCATTCCAGTAAACTTTCTATATAAAAGTTTTATAACATTTTATAAAAGTTCAAAAACCTTTTATATATGTGCCCAGGTGCATAATTTTTTCTCAAGTTCTTGATATTTCATTCAGTTTGGTTTAAATCTGTAATCACATGTGGCAGGTCACAAAAATTTTTCTTATCAAAAAATTAATGTTAAGAATTTTTTTTATATTTTTTTAAAACAACTGATTTTTGTACGCCCGTCTGAAGACGGGACGTATTATTTAAGTTATGGACTGTGCCTTGATCTTACATTCACTTTTAATTCTGATATTTTACTCTAACATGTATATGATAGGTTGTATCCATGCAGCATGTAAATATTGTGCCTTATAACATGCTATTAATAGATGTAAAAGGTGTTTACCAATATGAAAATGCTTTAGAATATGTCAACTTTTTTTTACCTCATTAAAATTGTGATGTTGATTTAAGTTGTGTTTAGTTGTTATAGATATTTCTGACCAAAAGGGGCTTGGTGATGAAAGTAAATTGATTAACATCTAGAAATCATGCAAGTTTAAAAAGAAAATTCTTGTACCATAAGTTGCTATTAATTAACGCCTTCAATTGCATGAATAATGGGTATCATTATGTAATTAACAGGCAAGTTATAGACGAGATTGACCATAAGCATTTCTGGTGCATGTCCCACTTACCTAATGATAATTTCCTGTCTCTGAAATATAATGGGTAGGACAGTTTTAGTTTGCTCATAACCAAGGAATGGAGTGTTTATGCCTGAACAGTGCATTTGCTGAAGAAATGGATGTCATTAAATGAATAATTTTATATTGCCTCCTAAACCTATTGTTAAATATGACTGCTGCTTATATTCCTGTGTCCAGTAGGTTATAATTTTTAGGTCACCTGAGTTTACTACTTGAATATGATTAAAGATCATAAAGCCCTCACTAAATTGTAAAATGAAAGTCGCACAAGTCGAGAGAGTTCCTGACCAGTTCCATAGAGACAGAATTTGAAATAGCCTGAGAATTTTTTAATGATGGAACAATCTCTATAAAAAGCAGTCAAGTCAAATCCATATATATAAATACTTGGTATATGTACGTGCCATTTTTATATATAATACCATGTAAATTTCTCTTTACATTTATATAAGGCTCATGGGCCTTGGTTGTCATCTGAGTATCAAGCAATTCAAGTTTGTTCTGAGGAAGATTCACACCCTGTTTCAAGGGAAGACGATTAAGAAATACATGTAGTGAAAATTGGTGGGATCATTTAAAAATCTCAAGAACCACTTATATGTAGGGTAGATTCAACTTTGTTCAATTGATGTCCCCTGGGGATGGGATGGACTGCAACATGAAATCAGGGTTTTATCTAGGAATGCCAGTATGTATAGAAAATATCTGTAAAAACCTTTATCTGAAGAACAGCAGGACCACAATAGCTTACATGTAGTAAATTTAATGTAGAATCAGGTTTGTTCAAATCATGGCCCATGGAATATGTAGGTTTATAAACACAGGTGTTTGGTATAAGATTATGAAAAATGTAAATTTTTGTACTGATAGACTTTCATTTGGGCTTTCCGTAGAAAAGGTCAGTTATTGAAGTGGTGAAATTGGCGGATGGGTGAAGCCAAAAGGGTACATTGTCCAGATAACTCCTACAGTTTTCTAGACAAGAACTTTTTTGTAGATCAACTGTATATATACCAGAGATGTGCATGTTACTTGGATTTTGATTTTTGATAAACCAGTTGTTGAACTTAGTCATTAGTTCTACTGATCAGAGACCAGAAGAGCTTATGTGATAGTAAGGTGTCCGTCGTCCATCTGTCTAGCTGTCTGTCTGTCTGTGAACAATTTTTCAAAATGCTACTCCTCCTACAGTTTTGGTCTGATTTCAATATAACATGGCACATAATGATAAGTATACAACACTGACATATATGATTCTTTAAATTTGTTTTTGATTTCAATGAAATGTGTAGCCATGGTTACAAAGAATAGAAAATTCTGTGAAATACTTTAAAAATGCTACTCCTATAGTTTTGGTTTGATTTCAGTATAACTTGGCACACAAGTAGACTGCATTGAGGTACATAGTTCTTAATATTGTATTTTGATTTTGTTGAACAGTGTTGCCATGGTTACTAAAAGTAGAAATTTCTAAGAATTTTTTTTGAAAACACTTCTCATCCTACAGTTTTAATCTGATTTCAATAAATCTTGCCACAAAAAGAGACTAAACCAGGGATCATTATTCTATTTATTGATGTTGCATAGTTTCGAGTCAAGGAGCTACTTTTCTCTTCCTTTGATGTAAATACAAACCAGTAGAGCTACAATCTTGTAAGAGACTTGTGGTTTTTTTTTTTGTTTTTTGTTTTGCTCTACTGGTCAGAGACCAGAAGAGCTTTTGGATAGTAAGGTGTCCATCGTCCATCCATCTAGCTGTCTGTCTGTTTGTAAACATTTTTTTTTTTCAATTTGCTACTCCTCCTACAGTTTTCGTCTGATTTCAGCATAACTTGGCACACAAGTAGACTACACTGAGATACATAATTCTTATTACTCTGCAAAATAAAAAAGTTCCTATCTTGCAAGATTTTTTGATATCAGAGCAAAACTGGGAGGAGTAGTATTTCACAGAAATTTCTTTTTTTTAGTAACCAGGGCAACACCATTTATCAACAGCTACTCAGTCAAGAAAATTGTGTACCTCAGTGTAGTCTACTTTTGTGCTAAATTATTGAAAGCAGACTAAAACTGTAGGAGAAGGAGTGTTTTGAAAGTATATAACAGAAATTTCTACTTTTAGTAACCATGGCATCATTGTTCATTGTGAATTTCATGGCCCCTAAGTCAGGGGTTCCGGTGATAGGGCAGGGCTCTAATGATTATATAGTGAAAATGCATTAATTCTTTAAAAATCTTCTCCTCTGCTCCTGGGTATTAAGCTGATAAACTAAGTACATAGTTATTATGAGGAAGAGTGCCTCTTCAAAAATTGTGAATTTCATGGCTCCTGGGTCAGGGGTTCTGTTGCGGGGGGGGGGGGGGGGGGGGGGGCTTATTTATTATATACTGAAAATGAATTAATGCTTTGAAAATCTCCTCTGTCCCTTGGTATTAAGCCAATGAACTAAGTACATAATTATTATGAGAAAGATTGTGCCTTTTCCAAAATTGTGAAGTTCATGGCCCCAGGATCAGGGGTTTTGGTGTTAGGGTGGGACTCTAATGATTATACATGTATAGTGAAAAAATGCATCAATTCTTTGAAAATCTTCTCCTGATTATTAAGCCACTGAACTAAGTACATAGTTATGATGAGAAAGAGAGTGCCTCTTCCAAAATTGTGAATTTAAAGGCCCCTGGGTCAGGGGTTCTGGTGTTAGGGTGGGGCTCTAATGATTATATATATAGTGAAAATGCATAAATACTTTGAAAATCTTCTCTGCTTATTTATTATAGACTAAAAATGATTTAAAGATTTGAAAATCTTCTCCTCTGCCCCTTGGTGTTAAGCAAACAAACTAAATACATAGTTATGATTCAAAATTGTGAATTTCATGGCCCCTGGGTCAGGAGTTCTGACTGGAGCTTTGATGGGGTTCTTTTGAAATAAAAATATTTTTGTTTGATGTACTCGGACCAATTTTTATTAAGGAGGGTACGTAGGTGGGTTTTTATTTTCTTTTATTTTAGGAATTATAAAACACAATGATGAATGTTAAAAAATCACAGAATTACACATTTATTCCTCCATGACTCTTACCTAAACTTCATCAACATAGTTTATATGTTTGTAAAATGCAGCAAAAACCAAAACAGACAGATGGATCCTAAACTTTTAAAGCAAGTCAGACAATCTGTATTTTTCAATAAACGAAAAAGAAAATTAACAAGAGGCCCAAGGACCTTAACGGTCACATGAGTATAATACAACACTGTAAAGGATCCATGGAAGTATAAAACAAAATTAACTGATAGATGAAGCAATGTTGCCAAAGAATTTCAAACATAGGTAATCAAAGATTACGAAGCTCACCTCGACGAATGTTATCTATCAAGTAAGGCAAATCTCACATCATATTTTTTTCTAGTTAGTGTACATCCTAAGATCAATATCCATGCAAGTTTGGTTTAAGTAGGACATATAGTTACTTGGAAAAAGACCTGCTCAAAAAACTTTTAAACTATTTACTAATCAAGAAATTTTTTGGTCAGTTCCAACATCCAAAGCAAGTCTGGAAGTTTTCATCTTTAGATGCACCATCTATGCAAGTAAATTCATAACAGGCCATAATATTATTTATTATACTTTCATGTTAAATACTAAAATCTGATTGGTTTAGACGCATTTAACAATCTGTAATGTTACCCTCAGCGTTAGCAACACACTTGAAAACAGGTAACATTACGAAAATATCACATGCGTTCAAATCATGCGCGTACGGTTCACCGTAGAATTCTCAAAACGTCGGTTGTGCGTTTGAAAGAAGCCGAATAAACGACGTCAATAAAAGCTTGCGTCCGATGTAGCTTACTTGAAAACAACAGACGAAACATCCTTGCGAGGCAAACTTTAGATGATAAAGGACTTTTTGAGTAGCAAACAAACAATAGAGAGGTTGGTAAATCTTTTCCGAAGCTTTCTTATTGAGAAAAATAGAAGCGGGGAGTTTGAGAGCTTTCTAAGCGTGAACTTAACGACGATCTCCGAATTTTTTTTTTATGACATCCGAAATCAATAAGACATTCAGTATAATAAAATAAATAGTGCACGTTTTTGAGGGTAACAGTTGAAATTGACACCCCTCGGAAAACCATTGTCAACCTCCGCTGACGCGTCGGTTGACAATGGTTTTCCTTGGGGTGTCAATTTCAACTGTTACCCTCAAAAACGTGCACTATTTATATAATAGCTACTCCCAAAACTTTAACCTGGTCACTCATGTAGAAAAAGAAGGTCAGATTAAGAATCCAAAGCAAGTCTGGAAGTGTCCATCCGTAGAAACATCATCCATGCTAATTTGGTTAAAATATGGCTAAAATTCACTCATGTGGAAAATCTAGGTCAGATCTAGCATCCGAAGCAGGTTGGTTAGTGTACATCCCTAGATGCATCATCCATTAAAGTTTGGTCCAGATAGGGCTTATAGTTACTTGCGAATGGACTTGTTTCAAAATCTTTACCTAGTCACTCATCCGGAAAATCTGGCTCAGATCCAGCATCCGAAGCAAGTGTGGTAGTGAACATCCCTATATGCATCATCCATCAAGTCAAGTCCAGGCAGGGCTTATAGTTACTTGGGAATGGACCTGCTCCAAAAACTTTAACCTGGTCACTCATCTGGAAAATCTAGGTCAGATTCAGCATCGAAGCAAGTGTGGTAGTGTCCATCCCTAGATGCATCATTCATGCAAGTTTGGTCCAGACAGGGCTTAAAGTTACTTGGGAATGGACCTGCTCCAAAAACTTTAAACTGGTCACTCATCTGGAAAATCTAGATCAGATTCAGCATCCGAAGCAAGTGTGCTTATGTCCATCCCTAGATGCATCATCCATCAAGTTTGGTCCAGGCAGGGCTTAAAGTTACTTGGGAATGGACCTGCTCCAAAAACTTTAACCTGGTCATTCATCTGGAAATCTAGGTCAGATCCAGCATCCGAAGCAAGTGTGGTTGTGTCCATCCCTAGATGCATCATCCATGCAAGTTTGGTCAAGGCAGGGCTTATAGTTACTTGGGAATGGACCTGTTCCAAAAACTTTAACCTGGTCACTCATCTGGAAAATCTAGGTCAGATTCAGCATCTGAAGCAAGTGTGGTAGTGTCCATCCCTAGATGCATCATTCATGCAAGTTTGGTCCAGGTAGAGCTTAAAGTTACTTGGGAATGGACCTGCCCCAAAAACTTTAACCTGGTCACTCATCTGGAAAATCTAGGTCAGATCCAGCATCTCAAGCAAGTGTACTAAAATCCATCCCTAGATGCATCATCCATGCAAGTAATTAGTTTGGTCCAGGTAGGGCTTATAGTTATTTGGGAATGGACTTGCTCCTAAAACTTTAACAGATACGCCGACGCCGTGGGTATAGCATAAGCTCATCTCAACTTTGTCGAGGTGAGCTAAAAATCTGGTAAAAATACCCTTGCTTATTGTAACGTGCTAGACCAGAGTGATCTCCTTTGGATCATACTTGGTTTTCCCAAGTCTTACAGGGATGATAAAGAATGTAAAATATACATATACAAAAAATACTTGCCTATTGTGTAAGGTATTCAATATATACAGATATGTTTTTGTCACTTGCCTAATGCTACAATTCAGTACACACAGACTTGGGTATACAA
Organism: Saccostrea echinata; assembly: GCF_033153115.1. Lineage (NCBI taxonomy): Eukaryota > Metazoa > Mollusca > Bivalvia > Ostreida > Ostreidae > Saccostrea > Saccostrea echinata. The sequence continues at coordinate 29,599,408 of NW_026889750.1, forward strand.
CATGGCTCTTTGCCACTTGTCACTAATTACAATAAGTCATCCTGGTCTTTGTGATTCTTTGTTCACTTTGATAAAGTATAAAACAACATCCAGTCTCTTGTCAACCATGACTCTTCTACCAGTGACACTAACTTAGCTCAACACAGTGTAAACATACTGTGTACAACTACAACTTTTGCTACATACAGTAAAATTTGTCTAATCCGGACTCTGAGTATTCTGGACTTTTGTCCATTTCGGCTATAAATTTTAGTCCCATGCACTTCTTTAACAAATGTATTATAAAAAATTCTGTGTAGTCCGGATACTGTCTATTCTGTATTCCAAACGGTCAAATTGGTCCCAACTACTCATAATTGACAGTAATTATTTCATCTAATCCGGCCACGCAGAATTACCTGAGTCACTTCAATGCAATTAACACCTTTCGTGACCTAGATGTGCTAGCATGTGTTTACATAAGTATTATTAGACGAACTGAAACGTGGCGGTGACACAATCCACTTGAAGAAATATAAAGTTAAGTTACAAGTAGATTTTAAAAATGCTTACATGTTTAACTTGCTTTCAACTCCATATCACCCTGTTTAACATAAAATCAAAGACAATATAGTTACAAGATTTAAAAATCAAAATATAAATCGGGATTGAAACTCAAACGTCTCATTTCAAAATGGCGCCTTAGCATTGAAGGGACTACGTAAATGTATACATGAAAATTAAGATGTCAATTCAATAAGTATCACATCGTAAATAATTGTGTTTATGGTTATTAAAATAAGTTCCGAATTGCAAAACCTGATAAACTTGATATACACGTGTCTGTAGATTTGACTCTGTTAACATTTCACGTTGAAAGTCTCAAACTTTGTGAACAAAAAAGAAAAATTGACAGTAAGTCATGCGATTTACTTTTTTAGTAATTTTAGACTACATAAATATCAAATGATTTTGTCATTTAATTGTATTTTCCCAACATATGCAATGTACTTGTTAATAAAACAACGGATAAATATTTCAAATATATTTCTGCATTTTTCCTGCACTCCGGATTCAGTCTAATCCGGCCAAATTTTATGGAACCGTTGGTGTCTGGTTTGTACAAATTATACTGTATATAAATAATCTTTATGTCAATCTTTTATACTGCTTTCCAGGCAAGAATCTGACTTTGAGCATACTTTGAAACAAATTCATACTTTAAACCAAACATTCATTTTTATTTTGTTTCTATATACATAACATTATATTGTAATATCATTCAATCAAATAACCTGTTAATTAAATTATATACAAGGATTTCTTGATTAACAGTATTTAGCAAAGGGGAGTAACTCTCATTTGCTTCACATCACAATTGTGTACTCTGCCTACTAGATACCCAGAAGCAAAGAAAAGGCACATTTACTTATAATTATATTAAATACATTTACATTGATATTATTGCATTTAGTTTGTTTGCTTAGTACTCAGGGGCAGAGGAGAAGTTTTTCAAAGCATTAATGCATTTTGCTAATAAATCAATAGAACTCCACCCAAGTGCAAGAACCCCTGACCCAGGGGCCATGAAATTCAAAATTTTGGAAGAGGCATCATTTCTAATCATAACTATGTATTTAGTTTGTTTAATTAATACCAAGGGGCAGAGGAGAAGATTTTCAAAGCATTAATTTATAAATTAGCCCCCCCCCCCACCACATGGAACCCCTGACCCAGGGGCCATGAAATTCACAATCTTGGAAGAGGCACTCTGCTCATCATAATTATGTACTTAGTTCATTAGCTTAATACCCAGGAGCAGAGATTTTCAAAGCATATATTTATTTTCAGTATATAATAAATAAGCTCCCCCCTCCCCCACATGGAACCCCTGACCCAGGTGGGCCATGAAATTCACAATCTTGGAAGAGGAGCTCTTGCTCATCATAACTATGTACTTAATTCATCTGCTTAATACCCAGGAGCAGAGAAGATTTTCAAAGAATTAATGCATTTTCACTATATCACCATTAGAGCCCCGCCCTAACACCAGAACCCCTGACCCAGGGTCCATGAAATTCATAATTTTGGAAGAGGAGCTCTTGCTCATCATAACTATGTACTTAATTCATCTGCTTAATACCCAGGAGCAGAGAAGATTTTCAAAGAATTGATGCATTTTCACTATATAATCATTAGAGCCCCGCCCTAACACCAGAACCCCTGACCCAGAGGCCATGAAATTCACAACATTCTTGCTCATCATAACTATGTACTTAATTCATTGGCTTAATACCCAGGAGAAGAGGACAAGATTTTCAAAGAATTAATGCATTTTCACTATATAATCATTAGAGCCCCACCCTAACACCAGAACCCCTGACCCAGGAGCTATGAAATTCACAATTTTGAAAGAGACACTCTTCCTCATCATAACTATGTACTTAGTTCATCGGATTAATACCCAGGATCAGAGAACCCCTAACCCTGGAGCCATGAATTTCACAATTTTGGTAGAGGGCTCAATGCTTATTACAATCATGCCAACAGTTTGACTGCTTGATGTCCAGGAGTAAAGAAGACTATTTTTAAAGATTGCATTAATTTTGATGGTTTTAGCCCCACCCCTCAGGCCCCAGGGGGACAGGGGCCATGAATTTCACAATTTTTACTCCCCTTCACCCATAGATGCTATATGCCAAAATTGGTTGAAATTGGTTAAGTGGTTCCAGAGAAGCTAAAAATGTTCAAAAGTTTACGACCGATTGACGACAAACAATGAACGACATACGATGACGGACGAAAACGGATAGCAATAGGTTACCCGAGTGACTCAGGTGAACCAAAAAGCTAAAGTACTGAAAAAAATGATTGGGTATGGTCAATTTTGATTGGTCGGTCGGAGTACATCAAACAAAATTTTTTTTATTGTTGGCCTTGCACAACTCAAATAAGACTGATCCAGGTTGGCTTACATATACTCCATAAAACACCTGCTTACTTTACATTCATCCACAAAATATGTAACAACTGTTAACAAATTGCACCCCTTGGGTACATGATATACACCATGCATATGTAGGAGTATAAATGCATATTCAAAATCAAAAGCAGTCACCCTGTCAATTATAACTACCATGGAATTTTGGGTTGCAACTTCCACCCACCCCTGCCCCATGCAGATGCATCAAGTTTGATGGTCCTAGACCTCACAGGGTGCAAGATATGATTAGGACATGATTCAATTGTGCACAGCCTAAAAGGAGGCCAGGATGATCTACTTTTGGGTCACCATCCCCTAGCATGCTGGTACAACCTTCTTCCCAACTGAACAAGCTTTATGATCCTTGGCCTCACTGTGTGTAAGGAATGATCTGAAGATTTGATTTCAAAATGAAGCCACAGTGACCTACCCTCATACTGTGACACATCTTCCCCTCAAGATTAATCAACTGACAATGTTTGATGTCCTGCAATATAGACCTGTGCAAGATATGATCAGACACAAAAATTAACAAGAGGCCCAGGGGCCACATCGCTCACCTGAGCACTCTGGCTAGGAAAAAGCAGAAATCAGTTCAGTCTTGAAAAGTTTTGATATAAAAGTGGTTCGAGGGGTGGAGGTGGGGGGTTAATTTGAACTTGAATCTATACTTCAAAGGGATGCTTTTGAATTAATATGACAAATAATGGCTATGCTGTTCTTAGAAAGACAATTTTTATCGATATATCATTTGTATTCCTTTGTATAACTATGATCCCCTGTTATGGCCCCTCTATTCTCCTGGGGGTTCATGATTTGAACAAAATTTGAATCTACATTACCTGAGGATGCTTGCATTTAAATATGACTAATTATGGCTTTGCTGTTCTTCATCAGAAGATTTTAAAAGGCTTGCTTTTTCCTATGTATTCCTATGTAAAACTTTAATCGCCCATTGTGGCCCCACCCTACCCCTGGGAGGTCATGATTTAAACAAACTTGAATCTACACTACCTGAGGATGCACCCATAAAAAAAAAAACAATCATGGCTTTGCTGTTCTTGAGAAAAAGATTTTTACAAATTTTTCCTATGTATTTTATGTAAAACTTTGATCACCCATTGTGGCCCCACCTTACCCCCGGGGGGCATGATTGGAACAAACTTGAACCTGCACTACTTGAGGATGCTTCCATGTAAATATGACCAATCATGGCTTTGTTGTTCTTGTGAAGATTTTTACAGATTATTCCTATGTATTCTTATTTAAAACTTGGATCGCCCATTGTGGCTCCACCCTACCCCCGGGGGGCATGATTGGAACAAACTTGAATCTACACTACCTGAGCATGCTTCCATATAAATATAACCATTCATGGCTTTGCTGTTCATGAGAAGGAGATTTTTAAAGAATTTTCCTATATATTCCTATGTAAAACTTTGATCGCCCATTGTGGCCCCACCCTACCCCCGGGGGTCATGATTTGAACAAACTTGAATCTACACATCTGAGGATGCTTCCATATAAATATGACCAATCATGGCTTTGCTGTTCTTGAGAAGAAGATTTTTAAAGAATTTTCCTATATATTCCTATGTAAAACTTTGATCGCTCATTGTGGCCCCACCCTACCCCCGGGAGTCATGATTTGAACAAACTTGAATCTACACTACCTGAGGATGCTTCCATATAAGTTTCATTATTCAAGCACAGTGGTTCTTGAGAAGAAGATTTTTAAATGATGCCATTAATTTTTCATGAATTCATGATTATCTCCCCTAAGAAGGTGTGGCCCTTCATTTGAACAAACTTGAATCCCCTTCACCCAAGGATACTCTGTGCCAAGTTTGGTTGAAATTGGCCCAGAAGTTCTGGAGAAGAAGATGAAATTGTGAAAAGTTTACAACGACAACAACGTCGACGACAGACAACGGACAAATTTGATCAGAAAAGCTCACTTGAGCCTTCGGCTCAGGTGAGCTAACAAAGGGATGGGAAAGCCTATACAAGTAAATAAAAATACGGCCCACCAAAAAATAAGGGCATATAAGCAGCCTCAGTTTTTTACCTATGCTTTTTGGAACAAGTAGACCCTCTGAACAAGTCTTCTCTACATCTCTGTGAACAGCTCGGAAGCAACCGATTACAAATCGAATCAAATTTTAAACAGGCACTCATGCCCCTTCAATACAAGTGTTTATAGCAAACCTCTTAATACAACCATGCATCAGAAGACAAGTGATGTTGTTTGAACCCAACTAATTGCAGCAAAGCTTGTTATCTAACACAGGATAAAACATTCTCAATTGTTCCAACACCAAGATGGACACTAGGACAGGACTAATTTTCATAGTTAATACTACATGCTTCAATTATCCACTTCAATGTTAAGGAGTCATAATAATTGTAATGTATACTTTCCCAGATTCATGCTCTTGTATTCTAAATGGTAAAATAATTTTGTGAACATTCTTAATCCTACACGATACCGGTTTTTTTTATAGCTTACCCCTCCTCCAAATCTGTCTGAACATGCTCACCCTACTGCATATACTTTTGGATAAACTTATGCCAAGAATATATTAGACACAGAAAATAATCTCCAATATACATGTACTATACTGTGGACCCATTTCCCAAATGTTCTCGATTTTCAATAAAAACATCAAACATCACTTAAGGAAATTCAGATTTATTTCCCAATGCAATTTTTAAGTGGTGCACCCACACCACATACTATCACAGTTTTGAACACATTGTGTATATAAATTTCAGCATTTTTACAGGGCCATTATTTGGCCGACAAGTATCACAAACAACTCATGCATTCATGTTTACAATACTGTCACAGTACAAAAACAGATCAGACAAAACATGATTTCAGCTTTTAAAATTTCAGTCAAACTTTCTTATAAATAAAGATCTATAACTATACTCTCTTTCTCTTTCATGTAACACAGAAATTGACCAGGTTTATCACCACTTGATATCAGCCGGTATCTCCATTTATATATTCCTCTAATCTATAAATTTAAGCACTAAGTTATCAAAGAAAAAAATCAATACAAATACAATAGTTAAATATGCTTTCAAACATGCTTAATTTCATGCAAAAAGATATCAGGTCCATCTAGTCAATTGAATAAAGAGATATATCAATTTACACTTCTCATAGTCAACAGCTTAAATCATAGAGACAATGTGAAACAATAACCTAACCCCCCCCCCCCCGTTTTATAATTTCTGAATACTAGTACAATGAATATTGCACATGCAGAATTACATCACAAAACACAAAATCCCTCAAATGCTGACTTTTTAAGGCTTTACAAATTTGGCAGTGTTCTTTACAGTGATTAATGTACCTTGTTCACAAATAAAATTGCACTCAGATAATGTTGCTTTTGATTCAAGACTTTTACAGAAAATGTGTAACTGACTGGACGGATGATAAATAAATGTGCACTAAATGTCCTCACACTCAACCAAATACTTATCTCTCTACCACTTTCTAGACCTGGACTCGCGAGGTAGATTTACATCAGCTACATTATATGGATGATGTGGACAATACATATGCTCACAACTTTACAGGTGAAAATGACAAAGAAATTGATGTATATCTTGCTTTAGGAAATAAAGTACTAAAAATTAATAATATAAAGTTGCAGTAGAAAAGTAGTTAAAAATTTGTAGCTGTAGGTTGAAATACATTGAACCTATGGCAAAGCTAAAATGGACATTCTTTACGTTATCATAGCAAACTTTCATCAAAACTTCTGATATGGCATTGCTGATAATGAACACCTGTCAGAAACTATGAGACCTTGAAACATTTGATGCAAATGGATGGAGATGTAATGGCTGTTGATGTAGTGGTCAATGGATCTGCTGTTGAGTTGAATGCTTGTGTAGGTCTGGCCGGTCATGCCTGGCTGGTCATGCAGAACAGAGTTTGTCACTGTTCACCTTTACAGGACACCACAAACAATTCAGGTCACATCCATTGCTACAACCTTTTCTCGTTTTATGTTATGGATGTTGTTCAGTCTTGCCACATCTTCATGGTTTTGCCTGAAAAGATAAGTAAATATTCAGAATGCTCCTGGATATATTGTTAACAATTGATCAAACTTTGTATAAATGCTTATTATTTAGAACAATGGTCATTGGATAGGCTTGAATAAACTGGCATATTGCTTGAAGGTAAATACAGTATTTTCTTTTCCTTTTATCCTCATTCAGCAGAGATACCCCCCCCCCCCTATCATTATTTTATTTTATCCTAGAACTTTATTTTCCAAATATTGAATGGATATGGTGTTAAAATCAACAATACCTAGGCCCTAGACTTATGTATTGTTAATAGAAACACATACAGTGTATAACATTTTAAACCTTAGGTTTTACTAGCCCACATCGATATTTTGAGGCTTAAGATTTTTTGTTCACTAGGTAATTTTTTCTTCTTCAGTCTTTTCATATAATAATCTCTGAGAAGCATACTTTGCAGCCCACATCCTTTCATTTCTTGCAGATTTTGACACTCCTTGTATGAAATTCAATGTTTTCCTTCACTTTGAGAACTCACAGTCATAAAGTTGACATAATTCATAGTCTAGAAAATGTTTTGAAAGTAGGAAACAGTTGAAAAGGAAAGTGCATTTATTAGTAGAATCAAACCAGGGACAGGGTTAGGGAAAGTTCTGTTAAAATTTTTAATTGCCATATGGGCGATAACATTCTCAAGAGTTGGTTGCCCCCGGCCAAAATTACTCACATTTGCAAGTCTGCAAGTTTCAAAGGACTCCAACTTTAAATTGTGTCTAAGTCACTGTCAAACCTATCACAACCTTCGACCTTAAACCACTGACATTTTGATTTTAAATACAAATTCTATCATCTTGCTGCCTACCACCATAGCAGCTTATCAAAAGATAACCCTCAGGCTGTCAAAATCACGAGGCTTCTTCCTCTGTCCATTTAGCATCTCTTTAGTAAGAATGTGATATACGAAAGATCAAATGTACTCTATTAATAGTGTCAAGAATATTGTTGTGGACACATGCACCCTAGCACTTATAAAATACATGTACACCTCCTTGTAATTTTGTTGTAAGATAATAACACCTGAAGATTTACATCAATATTCAAATCTTGCATTCAAGACTTGTAATACATCTATTACTTCTGATAAATGGCAGATTGAATGGTTTCAATTATTGAATTTACTTACGCAGGTATTGAACCTGGTATAGAGTTTTTGTAGCCTGGTGTAAATTTGAGCAGGTTTGGACCAACAGCAGAGACAGTCTTGTTTGGGATGGACGTTGTTAAGGCAGACAGACTAGATGACAATGAAGATGATGATGATGAAGGAAGGTGAGAATGGTGAGATGCATTGTTGTTGTTGAGAGGAAAATTAAGCTGAAAAACTGTCGCTGCTGGAGAAGTTGAAAGCCCTGTGGTTTTACCTAAAATGAAATGTAACAAATACTATATGAAATAAATACAAAAGTTATAATTTTATTCCAAAACTTTTCAACCACTAGTGTAACCTAATCATAAACAAGAGGCACATGGGCCACAACACTCACCCAAGTTACTATGACCCTTCTCTTTTTTTATCACCAGATTTTTTCAATAAATATTTCTATGTAAAATTACAATAATAATTTCTGGCCCAGTGGTTCTTGAGAAGAAGATTCTGAATAACTCCACCAAATTTTCACTATTTCTTAATTATCTCCCCTTGGAATAAGATGTGGCCCTTCACCTGAACAAAATTAAATCCCCCTTTATCCAAGGATACTCTGTGCCAGGTTTGGTTGAAATTGGCGCAGTGGTTCTTGAGAAGAAGATAAAAATGTGAGAAGTTTGCAACAACTACACCAACGACAGACCACTGACAAAATCTTGATCAGAAAAGCTCACTTGAGCCTTTGACTCAGGGGAGCTAAAAAGACCAGATGACCTTAACCACAGCTGTTATAAAATGACTAATATCATCTGTTAAGGCACACTCAAAGCATCTCTGAAATAATGCAAAGACCAGATCAAATGTGCAAATTCCTCCTGTGAAAATATAGGAACTACCTGAACTCTGTTATTCTCTATAGTCACTAAAATGCATTAAAAAAGCATTCAAGGATGCACTACATCTATGTGTAGAAGTCTGATTTGGATATATATATAGTTAAACAAAAGACCCTTGGGCTACAATGCTCATGTGAGCTGCATGGCTATCCCTCTAAAATATGTTATATCTTTGTGATTCTTAAGAAAGTCAAAGGGTATATATATTGAAGATTGCATGCATACATATTGATTTAACAAAACTGTGTAAGTAGTGTGGTTGTTCTTCGAGAAGTCTACATATTCCTATTTCAAGCTCTGAATCCCACTTTTTTTAACCTTAGGGGCTACGACTTGCACAAAATTGATTCTACACTACCTAAGGAATATGTATATGTGCACATTTGCAAATTAATGTGAAAATTGGTGTTCCAGAGATGTTCAAAATTTGTTTCTAGCTCTGAGGAACGATAGGAAATGACCTAAATGCTGTTCTTAACTGGAGACAGAAAATGTAGATCATATGTGTTATTCAAAGCATGCATCTATCTAAGCATTTGAAAAAAGCTGGGAACAGACCTCAATATTGAGTGCAAGCTTCCATCTACATAAACAATGTAATCCAGTAATAATGTGAATGAAAAGAAATTTTTACTCATAAAATAGTAAGTGAAGAATTCTTAAAAATCCTTACTTGAAACGATATTTTTGTGGTCGATTGGTCCATTACTTATGACACTGGAGATGGGGGGTAGCACAGTTGCTTGGGGAAGCAAAGACAAGTTGGCAGCTGTGCTGACTGCTGCTGCTGGTACAGCATTGGTCAAGACAACAGTCTGTGGTGTTGGGGGATTTTCTGAGGCAGCAGCTTGTGTTCGAGATAATATAGCACCTGATCTCGCATTCTGAATCTGAGATGTGTTCATGACTGCTGACACAGCAAATTTGGCACTATCGGAATCTAAAGTAAATCTGGAAGTGGGTTGTGAGGAAAAGGAATGTTCTAAACCATTGCACGAATTGTTGAGATCAGAGGTGTCTTGTTTAAGCAATTGCTCTTGCTGTGCACGCTGCATCTGCAAGAGTTGTTCCTTGTGAGATTGAAAGCTCTCCATGTTGAATTCTACGACATCTTCCTGAGCAGCATGTGAGGGGTTACCACAAGATGAGGATTCTTCCAACGTGGGAGAATGTGGACGAAAATGTGGACTATTGATAAAACAAGATAATTCTTATATATAGAGATGTTTTTTTTATTAGTCAATGCATGGTTTTACACTTCATTAAAAAATAAACACAGATATGAAAACATTACTCATGGACATTTAAACAGTAAAGCTGTTTAGAGAAATACAATGTACTTACATTCTTTTATCTCTGATGTATGTCACATAATCCCCAATAATCCCTGAATAAGACCCTGATGTCATGTCAATTTGGTGCAGTGCATCATCCCAAGGTGTGGCAGCTCTATCTATTATCACCCTATAATACAGAGGTTGAATAAAACACTTGTATATTGGATATAGCCTGCTAGTAGATGCATTAAAGCAATGTTTCTCTATAGATTGCAGTTTTAAACCAGTTAAAAGGTCTACACTTTCAAGTGACCTATGATTAGATTCTACACACATTTTCAGGTTATAAACAATTTTTGGTCAACTCTATTCCCCTTGGAACTTTCTATCCATTTACCCTTAATGCCACGATTTGATGACAAACCCTTAATGACTAGTTCTGATGCACAGTATTCTGTTGTTGATTTGGCTTGAAATTACCGCTTGTTTATAACTACCACAGCTCAGGTGGCTACCTGAAGATTGCATCAAATTGAACTTAGAAATTGACCAATGATTTACCTATGAAAATGAATCAAAAGATTCATGGAATGTCCCACCCACCAAAATTCAAAATGGCGGACTGTAACATACAATGTTTTCTTGAGTGGAAAACTCAATTCATGTGCATTATTTTTTTCATTCAGTAAAGTATTACAAGGATTTTAAGTTTTAAATTGCCTATGAAATAATGTTTTGAAAATTATTACAAATGAATGACAAAGAATATTCAAGAATAGGTCTTTAGATCTGTACTAGCCAAGTACCATTTTGTTACCAAGATGCAGAAAATAATTATTTGAACATGATTTGACAGTTCAAGCAAACTTTTAAAAACGTTCAGAAGTTGTGTTATCTCAAGCAAATCTGAAAATCGGTCGGCAGGATAGACAATGAAATAGAGCTGCAGTTTATGGGATTTCTAAGGAATTAAACCAGTAAAATTGATAAAATATAATTTTACCATCAATTATGTCATCACACATAATTTCTAATATTTTCTTCAAACAATTTTGTATTGATGAAGCTGATTTACATGTTGAACATATCTCATTTTCATTTACACCTGCCATTACTCAGATAATTTCTTTACAAAAATTTCTGATCTGAATTATGATCACAGATTTGAAAATTTCCATATAAATTCATTGTCATATGTATGATAGTTTATACATACATGTAGCATGAATGAAAAAATTCGAATCTTGAGAGCCCAATTTTTAATTGCATTTGAATTAATCTAAAGCAGTTTTAACAGCCAGGCAAACACTGTAAGGATATGGCCAGTGAACCAATTGTGGCATTAAGGGGAAAAGAATCAAATACTAGTATGGCCTTCCAGTGTCTTTCCAGTATAAAGTATTATAGCCAATATAAAGAGTTCTGGCCAAGACAGAATGGCATTGACAAGTGTACAAGGTGATCCCTTTAAACCACCTTAAAAATTTTTTTGAACATGATTCAATTTTTTTCTTAAATCGAACTAAATGACATTCCCATAAAACTACAGGTCTCTGAAAATTGATACCTTTGTTGCATTTTTTTAAAATATATGTTTGCAGGACCCCCCCCCCCCCCCCCCCTTCCAGTGAAATGGTGTAAAGTCCTTACCCATGCCATTTTGGTTTTCTGTAAATGACCTTATTCTTGCCCAGATGAACCTGGGTCAAGTTCATACACACTCTTAGGTTATAAGGAATCTTTTTGACAAGTTCAAGTTTCTAATTTTTTTCTTTTTCGATCAAGTTTTGACCCAGACAATATTACACAAAACAACAGATGGACAAGTTGATTCCTATGTACTCCCTCCCCACCCCTTGCATCTGTTTTAATGCAGAACAGTGTGTGCTTTTATATTATTTAATACCAGGTACACACTGTCATTAAACCCCAGAGTAGCACCAATTTGCAGGTAGTAGTAATCAGATGGGAAATAGTGCATTTTCAGGGAAAAAGTTTTTCATGTTATACAGAATAATAGAACTAGAGGTATAATAAACTTTCATAACTTTCTTTTTATGTGTACCTGTATTTTTAAAATTGTGAATTTAAAATTTTTCCTTCATTCAAAATGCACTGAACAAGCACATGTGCATAATAATATTCCTAAATACATAGAATATGATTTTTTTTAATCACTATTTTAGAATTTATCTTTTTTTTTTGGTTGATTTGAGGGAGGGGGGAAAACAATCATATTTTGAGAAATATGTATTACCAGTTGAAACTGGGACAAATTTTGGCCCTGAACTCCCCTCACCCAAATTCCTCTCTCACCAAATAAATCAACTTACCTTCCTCCTCGACCAACCCTTCGCCGTGCATATCCAATGCATCGAGAAGGTTGTGATAATGAACAAAGATTGTATCGGAAATTTTTCTTTCCCAATCCTCCCTCTTCAGGACTACACCATGGCCAATTACCAAGTCGATTAAGTATAGGCTGTAAATTCATCACATGAAACATACAGTATAAACTCTATAAAAAATTTGAATAAATTCCTTCACATTTCATAAATATCAATTTTTTTATGCATCTTTATACATACTGCAAAGTAATTGCAATGCTTTCTTCTTCTAAAGGCAAAGGGTCCATCAGGGTCATTTTCATCTTCATGATCCGATGGTGAAGTTCCCTATTAAAAGAAAAAATTATCATTACATATATTTCCAGCTAAATCACTGTCAATTACATTGAGAAGCTGGCAGTTTGTAAAATAACAGCAAGTATCCAAAAAAAAAAAAATAAATATCTATGCCCACCCCCTTTCATCCTTTGGATTAATTAGTAATGTACATATCGTAGTCATCCTACATGTATATGAAGTTTTGAGCCAAGTTTCCTAAGAAATAGCCAACATTTGATATATGGATGTAGCAAACAATTTGCTATCATCTGTTAAACTTGAGATGAAATTGAAAATTTCTAAAATAACCTTAAAGGAGAACATTGTGCATTTAAATTTTCTTCTACAATGTTATAACCAAACAGGAATTTTAAGATGCTAAATCTATAGACCTTGCTGCATGCCACGCCATCAGCAAGAACTTTCAAATTAGTGCCCCCCTTCCCATGTAGTAGTTATGTCATGGAAGAAACTATGTTTGTCAGTACAATAGTCAAACTGTAAACAGTTACCGGTGAGTATCCATCCTCATCAGAGCTATAGGGTTCAGGGTGTAAAACATCAATATCATAATGGCTTGGCTGTACTGTAGGAGTAGTAGGCTGAGTCTGCTTGTGTTTTCTTTTCCTGTACTCCCTCTTCTTTCTAACTCCTTCCTCCTGTAATAGACATTTCTATTTCATATCTGACTGATAACCAGAAACAAATCCATTAGCTTAGAATTATATTTTTAGTTGAATCTGTGAAGAGAATTGTTCACATTTTATGGTGCACCTGCTGCAGGTCTTACCAAACTTTATGATTGGACCACTCCTCAACATAAAGGAAAGCCATCAGACAAGAATTGTAGTAGGATAGAGTGATTACACATGACACAACTACAATTCTTACCGCTGAGCCAGCGCCCCAGCTGTAGGGAGGGATAAATAAGGGTAACTTGTGGCGGATAGACTCAGCTTCTTGAAGCATTTTGCCCTCAAAGTCTTCACCTTGGTATCTATAAAGGTAAACAAACATGCAAATTTATTCATACTTTCGGCATCTATAAATTTACCTTCATAATTTCCAGGGCTCTATTACCACTTTTTAGGACTGGGGCCAGGGTCATTGAAATTGGGAAGATAACCAACCTTTTAGGAATTATGGGAAAATCGCAGATTAAAACTCATCATATCATATGTTTTGTGTGTTTGTTTTCCAATGAATTTCTGTTTTGCAGTATACAGGTACATGTGGGGCATTTTAAATAATTAATTTTGGATATCCAAATAAATTTTCCTATATTTAGGGGAGTAATGACTATTGGGAAAATGAACATATTCGGTTGGGAAAAAAGGTACTTTTTTTTTAATTGGGACTGGAGTCTTTAAACAGCCCCAGTAATAGACATATTAAGAGCTCTGATTTCATTCAAATTGTTATATTCAGTTAATATCCAATACCTACATGTATTTTAGAAGATAAAAATACTGGAATGAGTAATACCTTTTCTCCATGATCTCTATTGTTAACTGCAGCATCTCTTTCTTTGCCTTTTCCCTTCTTTTAATCATTTCTAATATTGTTCTGCAATATAATGAAAAATCTTTTATAATAGTACTATTCACTGAATACAGTAACAGTTTAAATGATAGTTTTATCAAAACAGTTATCTAATATTACCAAGATTACAAGTGTATTCTTCATATGACCAAATTTATCTATATATTTTACAACACTTGATATATATTTTTTGATGAGAACATTACCTACAGAGTCCAAAGTACTACAATAACATTATAATACATGTTTCTAAGCTTGAATACTTACACTGCCCTATTTAGATCCCTTCTGAGTTTCAACATTTTCTCATAAGATGTTTCATCATTCTTTCGATTCTAAAATGTAGTATTAAAAACAATTGTTAAAATATACTTGTTTATTTTGATCAAAAAGATCTTTGTCTGTTCATTTTAATCAAACAAATCTGTATTTAGAAGTTATAATTTACTAAAAATGTTTACCTTTCTTGTTTGCATCTTTTCTGTTCTCCGCCTGAATGCCACATATGGATTATTTGTTGTAGATCCATCTCTTTTTTCTGTTTTTACTTGCAAGATTAAGGGATGTTCCTGCAACATAAAAGTTAACATTTTTTTTTTAATTCTGCACAATATTACATGCCTTGTACAATAGATTCACAAATTTTACATCGACTTACCAATCGTAGTCTTTTATTTAGCCAGTAGTCATACACAGCAATAATGAGATCATCATCTTCTTTTAGAAGCAATTTTGCCTCTTGTAATGTCACAACCTGTGCAGATAGCAATCCTAGTTACTAATTTTACAAACACTTCCTAGCACACAATAGTACTTCTGAGGAATATTAAGGACAATCTATACACTAAAGCATTTTTTTTTTTCTGAACTTTGAGAAAATTGGTGTTAAATTGGCCTTATCTAATTTTCACAACAGGGTACCTGGCATTTAGCCCCAGGAAAAATGTTCAAAGACTATGAAGTATTGCTGTAGTTTAGTTAAGGGGGGGGGGGGGGGGGGGGGGAATAGATGCATATAAAGTCTTCAATTGATTCAACTTGGCCTATTAAAATGTTAAGAATGCTTAAATCTATTAAAAATTGAGTATTACACAGTAGATTTCACTTTACCACCACCATTTTCAGTAGTTGAATTTTTAAAATTCTAAAAAGTATTCAAAATGCATTCCAGAAAAAATTTCATTTACTTAAAGCTCCTTTAACATTAGTAAGCAACACAACTGTATAGCTGCTGAAGCAGACATTTTACAGTGTTTTCACTTGAAAGGAATTATTATAGATTTTAAACTTAAATTTAAAATTTAAATGTAAATTTTAGAATTACCAGAATCATCATGTTTGACTAAGAAAAACTTTGAAATGTGCATTATTTTTCTCCATTGAAATATATGCAAAATTTTGGACCATGTTGCTTAATTTTTTTTTTTTTAAAAAACACCTGTTGTCCACTGCCCTTTTCCAGTCGGTCCATCATTTCCTCAAATTTTAGAGGATTAATCTCCATCTTTTTGCTCTGTTCACTGACCCATGATTCATCTTCACTGTCCATGTCATAATCTGGTATCTCCTGGTCCATTCCATAAGCTGAGGGGGAAAAAAACACACCAGTAATACAACTAAGTTTAAATCATGTAAGTGTCATTGGCTCCGTGTTGTGAAAAAAAAATGCACAAAAATTTGAAAAAACTTTGAACTGCAGCTATTATCTATTATAGATTACAGGTAATTCCATTCTCTGAAATTAACTAGTGTAAACTTGCGCGCAGTAAGGGCAAAATGATTACACATGTAAATGGCGACGTTTTGGTTAAATTCTCAAACCTTTTAAAAATTGAGTAAACATTTACACGAAGGTCATTATCAATGTCTATCAGAAGTAGGGTTGGATACTGGTACTCGGTACCAATACCGTACCAAATAGTTACTTCAAAAATACCGGTAAAATACTGTTTCATTTAATACCGGTACTACCGTAAGTTTTGGGGTATATGTCGATGGGGTATATAGGTCGAAAGGCTCATTTTCAGCCGTAATTTTTAAAAAATCCTTAGATAGGACGAACTCAGAAGATAAGACGAGGCTTTGTATATCGATTTTCTAGAGATTCTTACGTAGATACTACGTATCAGAACATGTAAGCCTCTTTAACTTAACCCGTGATATTAATGTATTGATAAAATAAACTGGTATTTTTATGAGTACAGCATTTTTTTTATACAAACATACCTAGAACTTCGTTGAATTGTGATGTAACGTATTTTCTCCAACTTGCCTGTTAAATGCCGTCGTAGTTTCACTCTGTCGTTAAACACATAAATACGGTAGTATACAACAGCTATAATTAGGGAAATACCCGAAATCAAACAATAATTATTTCTATTTTAGAACATCGTGAACACATTCTTTTATTCCGACATTATTTACCGGGGTACAATATTAACTTCGAAGACCGCCATTTTTATATTTCTTGTCCAGGGATTTGCTAAAACACGCAATTGACTATTACATATAACTGTGAGCAATTGAAATTAATAATATTATCATGCTTTAATTTTGCTTGAGATGTTGTTGTAAAAAATAAATTTAATTTAGAGTACATTCGCAATTTAACAGTCATCATGAATTTCACTGTTTTGTTTGTTCGATGATGTATTAATACCCCTGTAACGGCACGTGGATCTGTTAATCATGCCCTTCGGGTGTTTAAACCAACACAGGTGTTAACACCTTTGTGTACACAGTGTATATCCATTTATCTGTCAGACGACATCTTCGCTAGCCAAGGGTTTCTGATACGCTACTCTCCTCATAAACCCTTGGCATACGGTGCTGACAAAAGACGGGATTGTTTTTGTCACGTGATCATGATTCTTACAGATTGCGTCATCGACAGAAATAAAAAGCGTATTTAAAAAAAAATTGTTTTTAAAGAATAATTAACAAGAAGGTATTGAGTTATGTTAATTTGTTACTTAAACATGTAAAAATGCAAATCTACATCTTCAGTATAGATTCTTAATCACATATTATGCACGTTGCTTTAGATATTGGATGACACCATATAGCTATTTATAGAATGGCATGTAATCTTACGGATCATTGTTTACTTGCGTTTTACATTACCGATGTTAAAGAATCAAGAAATATCCCGAACGCAAATATCGTCATTTAGAAAAAACAATTGCTGATTGGTCGAACGATGTCGATCAACTCCAATCACAACTTGAGAAAAAAATCCCAACTTTTTTTAACACCGTATGCCAAGGGCTTATGAGGAGAGTAGCGTATCAGAAACCCTTGGCTAGCGAAGATGGTCAGACGATGAAAATTATATTAGAAGCCAATCTTTGTATAATTCAGTGTACCCCTTGGGATATAAAACAAAATAGTTATGACTAGCGGTGTATTTAGTGAATAATTTTAGGAATTTACTGGCAACAATTTATTTCACGCATTTTACATTTACTCGTAAATAAATATCACAAGACAATGAAAAAATATTTAGGTATACTATTTCAATTATTCGTTACAAATAAATGGTAAAAAAAAAAAGAAAAAAAGATTACAATTGCGATTGTGAAAAACTCTTCCTTATTTTAAACTTTGATACGGTTGCGGTTTTATTTTTAGTAAACGATTGCGACTTCCAACTTCACAAGATGGACACAACATTTTGTAAATCTACTTTGAGACATTATTTACTAGATGATATTATAAGTTTTCTGTACATTGACGGATATTTAATGGAACTTATTTTGTAAGAAATCAATGAAATAAATAATTAATTAATTCTTTGTTTATTTTTTTTTTTGGGAAAATAATTTTAAAAAATACGAAAATGGCACAGATTTCCTTTAAAATTGACGTTAATTTTACTGATTTGGGGGCATTTTTCGTAAACCTGAGCCTTAGATAGGACGATTCGTTAAATAGGACGACCCCAGCAGTTCTGAGAAAAAAAGTATCGTCTTATCTTCCAAAACTTACGGTAATAACGGTACTATTTCTTAATCTTAGAAACATTTTAATACATTCAAAATGATTTAAAACTCGCTAAAATAGAATTCTCCACACATTGAAAGGGTAGGCTAATTAACAAAATGGATGCTTAGTATGACTATACGACACTTGCTTTCGACTGCCGATATTCGAGGTAAATCAGTACGTATTTCTCTTTTAATAAAAAAGAAAATTAAATACATTAAAATAATCATGTTTTAACTTAATTAATAAAAACTGATAATAAATGTAAATTAACAAGAGGCCCAAGGGCCAGATCGCTCACCTGAGCACTGTGGCTAGGAAAAAAGGAAAAATCAGTTTAGTATTGAAAAGCATAAATGAATAAGTGGTCCCAACCTACCCCTAAAAAGGGAGTGGGGGGGGGGTGGGGGTCATGATTTGAACAAACTTGAATCTACACTATCTGAGGATGCTTCTGTATAAATATGACAAACCGTGGCTTTGCTGTTCTTGAGAAGAAGATTTTTGAAGATTTTTCCTATATATTCCTATGTAAAACTTTGATCGTTCATTGTGGCCCCACCCTACCCCCGGGGGTCATGATTTGTACAAATTTTAATCTACACCACCTGAGGATGCTTCCAAATAAATATGACCAATCATAGCTTTGCTGTTCTTGAGAAGAAGATTTTTGAAGATTTTTCCTATATATTCCTATGTAAAACTTTGATCGTCCATTGTGGCCCCACCTTATCCCCGGGGGTCATGATTTGAACAAATTTGAATCTACACTACCTGACAATAACTCCACATGAGTTTCATCTTTCCTGGCCCACTGGTTCTTGAGAAGAAGATTTTTCAATAATGCCATTAATTTTTTGCCATTTCGTAATTATCTCCCCTTGGAGGAGGGCGTGGCCCTTCATTTGAACAAACTTGAAACCCCTTCACCCAAGGTTACTTTTTGCCAAGTTTGATTGAAATTGGCCCAGTAGTTCTGGAGAAGAAGATGAAAATGTGAAAAGTTTACGACAACAACGACGACGACAGACAACGGACAAATTTTGATCAGAAAAGCTCACTTGAGCCTTCGGCTCAGGTGAGCTAAAAAGGCAAAATGTCGCAAAAATGTGATGTGCATTTCTATCCATCTTCTAATGTTTCGTTGTTCAGTGCAACCAAACAAAATGGGTCCTAGCAACCATGGAAGTTGTGTATACTTGTGATTATGTATCTATTCAAGTTAATTTTGAGATTCAATTTATTTGTTTTGTTGGTCATTTATTAAAAGGTTGAAATATAAACATAGTTTATAAGCTCACTTTAGGTTATATAACATTGAAAGGTTGATGATTGGTGAAAGCATATTTGTTATGAAATGAACCCTTATTCTCATTCATCAAGTCAAGGTATAGTACCGTATCGTTAAAAATACCATATCGTTTCAAAAATACCGGTATGGTATCGTACCGTTTCATCCTTAACGGTATCCAACCCTAATCAGAAGTAAAGATAAATACAAACAAGTTGTTTTAATATTTACCAAAGAAAACAATTGTTTTCTGTTTTAATTGATACCGGAAACATTATTAAACAAAACTATCTAAAACCCGATACCGTCTATCATATATTTAATTCCCATTTTCCAGTAGCAAATACTAACGATGTATTATGATTTGATTTCATTTTCCTTGATTTATTTTGATTAAATTAATATAATACATTTTCACCAGGCTTTGCAAAGTGTTTCAATACAGTCAGTAGATCGCAGTATACTTAATTCAGTATAAAAAGATCCATCTTTGCAAGTTAAATTTGGCAATCCTTATTCTATGCCTGGTATGTAGCCAAACAAAATAGTGATGCAATATTGGGTGACGGGTGTAGAAAGTGAATGAGTTTTATGTAATTCATATTCTTTCATCATAAAAACCAACAAATAAATAGTTATAACAACTCATACTTACAGTTACATTATAGTGAAAGAATAGAGTATTAAATTAGTGTTTCATGAGTAAGTAACCATAAAAATTCAACACAAAATATTCTCCCATTTAAACGGTAATGTTCCGTTTACTGCTGATTGTTTAAACATTTACAAAATTCAGTAAACGTTTCACCCTTAGTGTGCAGTGCTTCATCTAAGCAGATTTTTCCTACTTGTCCATACAAACAAGTTACTGTGAAATTCACTTATCTGAACACAATTTTTACTTGTCTGACAATTTTTCTATAAAAACGTAATGGCCAAGTTGAATACTATTGCATAAATTAGAACAGAATCTTTAACAGACAAAATCTGTTTTGTAATTTACATGTACTTCTCATTTCGAGCAAAACACAAAACAAAATTGTACGAAAATGATTATTTTACAAAACGGAACATATATCCAACACTATCAGTGATTTGGAAAGGTTTGCGCTATAGTCACACTGAAGTGAAAAAATGGCACATTAAATAAATGTTGGCAGAGCACTACATATGTGAAAATTAAATTTAGTTAAAAACATGTTCTTTGTTTACTTCACGTTTGTTTGTCATTTCTGCAAATGGCCATTCAGAATATATAGAGATGGCCAATTCATTTTAAAAATGGCTCATTAAAAATTTTAAAGATTGCACGAGTTCAATTGATCTTCATGGGCTTCCTAATGAATTATGCTATCACTCTATTTGGAGACACACATTCCTGATTAAAAGCATTATGAATGTCCTGACACCATTCCAGTAGTGTATTTACCTTGTATGTGAATAAACTGCTTAGAGGGTTTAAAATCATTCTTGTACATTTCATGATAATTTTCAGCTATATCATCCACTTCAGGAATAGGGATGACAAGAGCCTCCGAAGTTCCATAGACCTGCTGTGCCGACAATGCTCTTTGTAAATGGTGCTCCTACAGATAGATTGTATACATGCATTAATAACTTCAGGACAGTATAGTTGGAATCAGAAAACTTATTTGTAGTTGTGGTGATGCTCTATTCTAATAGTTGACTACAAAAATTAAGCAGCCAAAAAAAAGTGCTTTGATTGCAAATGGCAGCAACAGACCAACAATTACACATCTTAACTGGACCATTGCAACATGTATAACCAATGCATTTAATTTATGGCCAATCATATAAAGATTATTTTTATTTTTTAATCCTTTACACAGATATAATATAAGGAGAAAATACTAAACCAATCTATTTGCAACATATATGAAACTTTTTTTTTCAAAAGGATGAAATGTAAGGACTAGCAAAAATTTGCAACTGCAAATGTCCTGGTCTTGGGAACATGATATTAACTCATCCTATCATAAAATGATTGTTTAATTCAAGGGTTTCAAAAAAACTTCAGTGCACCCCCCCCCCCCCCCCAATTGTGTCCCCTCTCTTTTTGTATCAATATATCATGGGATCTTTTCTCGCTTTTAAAAAAAAATCTCCCCACAATGCTGCAACATTTGAATTGCTGGTAACCCGGAATATCATTAGCAAAATTTTTACAAGTAGCTTTTCAGTACTACCATCATCAAAAGAATACCTTTCCTTTTGTATTCTATTTTATTCACATTACACCTTCTTATCATAAAAAAATTAAACTGATACACAAAAAAAAGTTTGCGTGTCATTGATTCTGAGAGTTTAATTTGATTTCTGTATGAAATCAACCACATCTAATTGAAACGTAATCATTAAACTATAATGCTTTGTTGAGTAACGTTTTCTACTTTCACTTTCGGAGTGAGAAAGGAAATATCACGTGGCTTCTAAAAATAAAACAATTCATTGAACTCATTATTTTAGGAAACAGATCCCTTGTACATAAAAAATAAACAAAAAATAACTATGTCTGAAGTTTTCATGGAGTAATTTAATCATATCATCAGTCAAAATTAGTTCCTTCAATTCTCTTGAACCGAATACACAAAAAATCCAAGATGGCGGACTGTTGACCGCCAAACGGCGCAAAAGGAAGCATACCGTTTCCTCCTCTTTCTCCATTCCTGTTGGCATCTGTGGAACAGATCGGTTGATAGTTGCAAAATCTGGTAGGTCAGGAACTTCGTCTGCTTTGAAAATCTGCATTGGTCTCGTGGCGTCCAGCGCCCGAGCTCGAAACGATACCTTGCTCATCGTGCTGACCTCAAATATGCTAATGAGCAATCCACGTAGAGCCTTCTAGATTTTGAAGGCAAAACCAGTATAAACTTCTTTAAGAAGCGTATTTTACAAATTCAAATCACAATATGCATTAGTTCAAACCTTATTACAATAACCATTGTTTCATATGAGTCTTAATTAGTTCCAGTTTAAGAAACACTTTTCGCGAATTTTAGAAAATCCATCATGGCCGCCATTTCGGGCCGTCAGTACAAATCCCAGGGTCCCCAGTCAGGTATGCGCGCGCAACTTGATTTCATTGAAAAACACAACCACGTGGAAAATGGACCGAAGTAATAATTTTTTCGTTTCTTCTAATGAACATATTTCTTTACAGTATATCTTTGAGAGATATTATAAATTCTTTTTCTCCCAACTATTGATAATTTTTCATTCATATCATTAACTGAATCTTTAACACATTATATGCTAATGTGCGCTTGAGTAAAAATGTGCGTGAGAAAAAAATACCACGTGATAAGAAGTAATCCAACCAGAAGCGGTATCCAAAATCGATATTTCTTGTAACATTTTTTTTTTCACTTCCTGATTTTTTTTCTTTTTTAAGAATATATTTCGCAATTTGATAAATATGCATACATGTATCATATCAGAGAAATATAAAATGGTTTTATGTCTCTGATTATATATGATAAATGTCCAAAACTCAATAAAACTTACATATATATGTATATTATATACACAATAGTATTTGAACTATACTTTTAATAAGTTATGTCATATGTGATTAATTGTAACAAAAAGCTTTTTAACTTCTAGTTGTCAGTTTCTGTACAACTTTTTTTTAAACATGAATATATGTAATTTATATTTAAAAAAATACAATAATCATAGGTTAACTTTTGAAAGGAATTTGTTGATTTTTTTTTTCAAGGGAAAATATCAAATATGTCTTATATCAGGAACCTATATATAGGTCCCTGCTTATATAAAAAAAAGTAAAGCTCTGCTTTAATAGCCAATGCCCTGAAATACTGAAAATAACACACTCATTTATTAAAAAATGTCATATATCTAGAAATGATTGTATTAAATAATTATTGTACAAATGATTGTATGATGTATGCACATCTTCACATTCTAGAATATTGTTTAAATGTATGAACAATTAATGATTCTTGTATGGTGTGCCTTTGCCAATTATTGTAATTGTGTCTGCGCCAATTAATAAATATTGTATTGTATTTATATATGGTATTTTGGTAATACTATTCTTTTTCAATTTTCTATAACATCTGTGACAATAAAAAAAGAAAAATACCATATATTTTTCAGCTTGAAAAAAAAATTAAAAGGGGGAGAAAAAAAATTATCACCTCCAGCAGAGAACGAACCCCAAACAGTGATCAATATTGTATTTATTGTATCACTATATAAACTTTACCTTGCAAAACATTTATATCACTGTCTCAAAAAATTTTGAGGAATGTTTTAAATGATGAGAATAAAGAAACAGACAAGGTGTTTCCTATATACACCCCCAACTTCATTTTCTGGGGGTACAATTATTATAAATCATATCATTAATATTTTACGTTTTGATAATTAAGTTTCAATCTGTAATTACTCACTTTTCTTTGGGCTGCAAATAAGATCTGATAGTCATGCACTAAAAAAGTAATCTTTGTACAAAAAAATATCCATCTATTTCACAGGAAAAATGAAGGCTGCAATCATTCCTGGAAATGGTGCTGGTGATGTTTTTCATGCCAACTGGTATGGATGGGCATATAAGCAAATAAACAAATTAGAAAATGTAACCTGCAATTTACAGAATATGCCTGATCCCATCACGGCAAGAGAGT
Source organism: Saccostrea echinata (assembly GCF_033153115.1). NCBI lineage: Eukaryota > Metazoa > Mollusca > Bivalvia > Ostreida > Ostreidae > Saccostrea > Saccostrea echinata. The sequence goes on from NW_026889750.1 coordinate 29,623,896, forward strand.
CCATTTGGATTCCATTCATGCATGACAAGTTGGAATGCAATGAGGACACTATTATCATAGGACATAGTTCAGGGGCAGAAGCGGCTATGAGATTTGCTGAACAGTACAAGGTCAAGGGCATCATTTTAGTATCAGGTACTTTACAATTGATAATAAACATAAGCTTTGATGGAATATGTTATGCATCCTGCAAATATTTAATAATGAAAAGAAGTTTTACTATCCTTAAGGAAATAATGTTGTTTTTGGAAAAAGGTACATGGAATTAAAAATACTGACACAATATATATATATATATATATATATATATATATATATATATATATATATATATATATATATATAGTAAAACTTGTTTAGTAAGAACACAGATATAGTGAATTTATGGATATAACTAATTTTTTGGGAATCCCCAGCAAAATTCTTACTAGTTCCTTGCAAGATATTACAATTATAAACTCTGATATACATTTGTAATGAACTTAAGATATAACAAACCGATTTGTGTACTGTAAGGGTAAAAATAAAGATATATCCTCCTATAGCTAATTTTTAAAGATTTCAAAATTGAAAATATTGAACTGACTTTTTTTTGTAAGTATTTATATTTGAAATTCATCAGAAAACTTTAGTTCTCCAAGGTAAGTTTTGGATTTAATACTTCTCCAAACATACTCCGTAGTCATATTTGAAGGAACACAGGTACATTTTGAATTTGCTATACATACAATACTCTAACAAATTTGTTATATGGATATAACGAATTACGGATATAGTAATGAATTCACAGGTCCTTAGGACTTTGCTATAACTGAGTTTTACTGCACATGGAAAAATAGTTAAAGTTACATAAGAGTTGTACAATTTATTTATAGCATGTGTCACAGACTTGGGAGATGACAATGAGCGTGCCAGTGGATACTACAGCAGGCCCTGGGACTGGACAAAAATCAAGGCAAATGCAGGCTTTGTGGTACAGTTTGGGTCCACAGATGACCCATTTATACCCTGGGAGGAGCAACAAACAGTAGCTGACCAACTGAACACTGACCTCAGAAAGTACTCTGATAAAGGTCATTTTATGAATAGCACATTTCCAGAACTGATAAATGTAGTCAAAGAAAAGGTTCAACAATAAATAAAGTACCAGTAATACGTCATTGATTTTCTCTTTTTATAAATCTTTCATAACTTTTGAAAGTTTTTGAACAAGCACCATGATTTTTGTGAATAAATTACATATTCTTAAAAAATCTGCAAATATAATGGCAAATCTCTTTCATAACTGCAAAAGTCCTCCTTCATTCCCAATTGATATGAACACTTAAATTTCCAGAAAAAGGGAAAAAAAATCTCTTTAACATATAAATTTATTATTCTAAAAAATGGGAGAAATATATGCAAGGACATTGCAAGCAATTTGTTAAAAATGATTATACAAAAGGCCAACAATATTATCATAACAATAAGCACAATTGAATTAGGTCCCCTAAGTTCCTTTGTGTTATTTTTTCCTGCTTAGTACCATGGAGGCCACATTTTCTAATGCATCCCTGGCTTTAGAATGTCTCAGTTCATTAAGTAATTTTATGGCAGCAACACTGTGAGCTTCAGCTAACAGTCTAGTTTGGTAGACACCATCACTCTGAAAATACAAGATACAGCAGCTCTAAGGGGAGGCCAATGATAAATGTGTGAATGTAATTCTCAGAGCATAACATTAGAATTACATATCTGTTTTCAAATATCTACACGTATCTTGTAAATCTTACAATATTTTCTCTTACCTATTATAAATGTTAGGCTTTTTAAAGGGGATCTAAACTTACCTTGGCAACTAGGTTTCTGGCTAATTCTACATCTCCTTCATGACAAAATCGTCTCATTATCAATGCATTTAGTTCCCTGTGTTCCTATGAAAAAAAAATATCATATATCAAGTAAAAAAGTTAACATTTCTGTAAGAAAATGAAAATATCTTGGAAGTTTCCTACTTTCACATCCTACAAAAAATTACTTTTAAAGTTCATTTGTTGTATAACAGGGTGTGAAACTGCAGAGTTCTTAACACACTCTGATTTTATATTTATACCTTAATATGTGGAACATTTATACAAGTTCAGGGATCGACATTAACGGTTGTCCGATTGCCCTTGACAAGTAAATTTTCAGTTTGTGCAAGTGAAACTGTCGACGTACTTGTCTGATCGGGCAAGTGAATTTTTCTCATAGAAATGTACAAAATTTTGTTTACATTAATTTATAAATAAAGCAATAAATTGAACACTTGATTTCCGCCACGTACCTGACTGACTATGTTTTTGCATTCGGAATTCGTCGATAGCGTTTTTGGATCATACCATTCATTTAAAAATCGAGTTCGTTATTATTTTATGCTCAACCTCTAATAACTCTGTTAACTTCTTATTAGGAATTTAGATTATTTATTCACTATAAGTACAGTGTATTACGTTGTATCCTGATCAAGATAAGATGTATGTTTCATAGGAACTATCTTCCTTTAGAGTTGCTTCACAGTTATCTCTGAAAATTACGATTCACAAAAGGATTCTACCAAAAATAATTTTTAAAAATATGAATTTTATTAAAAGGAAACGGAGGATTCTTGCATTCTCTATCCAGAGTTGTCGTTCCTGCTACGCTCCCACATACACCTCTGTCAATGCTTGTTATACAAGATTCTTGGAAAAATTGTAAATGATTAAAAGTTATATTAATAATTGTTTTAATTATCAGAAACCATTATTTATTTTTAATTTATTACACCTTAAAAGGATTTTTTAATTAAGATTTTAATTTTTACTCCGCAAAATACTTCCCTTAAAACTTTAAAAATAAGTCGTTTTGAGGGATTATAGATTTAAAATAAATGATGAATTATCATCTTTATCGATAATTACAATAATTAATTACTATTTGAATTTCAAATTTTCACCTTTTAAAATTTGTACAAGAATCTTGTACAACGAGCGTTGACAGAGGTGTTGTGAGTGTAGCGGAAGACAACTCTGGATAGAGAAAAAGGATTCTTGCTGCATGGCAGTGTGTGTTAACGGCTTAAGTTTACAAGGACAGTAGTATACATTTATGCACAAATGCAGCATCAAAATATTTTCAGGTAGTTCATCTTGTCAAATTGACAGTAATGTATTCAGTCACATTTTTTCTTATCATAACATTTACAATAATAAATAAAATTTCTTCTTAATTTCTTAAGTCCTTTCCTAATTTTGGGCAACCAAGTTTTGCATTCGGACAAGTCAAAGTTTGAGATCACTTGCCCAAAGGGCAAGTAAATCTGAAAGTTAATGTCTATCCCTAAAGTTTGTGTAATTTATGTTAACTCTTTCAATACAAAAATATTCATTGATTGGATCCTACCTGAGCTGCATATAGGACAGGAGCAGTAGCTAGCCCTAGCTTCAGATCAGCAGCTGTAGGTTTACCCATAATGCTTTCTTGGGATGTAAAATCTAGCAGATCATCTATGAGCTACAAATAATAGACTTTGTCATTCTGCTGTTGACAAGAGTTAATAAAACACAGCATCTTTCTACATTAACTCTATTTTTCAGAGCCTTAGATGATTTACCGTACACATTTCTAATGCTTAAGAGTTTTTCACTTTTTCAAAAGCATATAAAGACTCATGGGCCATGGCAGTATCCTGAGTATCATGAGTTTCTCAGAGTATTACAACTTAGCCCAAAGCTGAAAATGTTCAAAAAAAAAATATGCACATACTGCTACCCACATCACACAATGAAGGTGGAAACAGATAGAATAGATCACCTGAGTCACTCAGTGACCTAAAAAAAATCATAAGTAACATGAAAGTTACCTGAAATGCCATTCCTATATTCCGTCCATATTCAAAAGCTACCTGAGTTATCTCCTCACTACAGTTATTTAAAACAGCAACCTGAGAAAGAAAGTGGATATTACTATACATGTACAGGTATGTCAAATCTCCAATGGAACATTATCTTTTATATTCTTGTCTTCTGCTAATGTCTGCACTCTCAAAACAGGCATCTAGTATTGTTTTTGAAAGGGGGGCAGCCAGAAAAAAAAAAAGACCTCTAAAAAAAAAAAAAGGAAAATAAATAAAAATTTATGAATAAAAACAGTTCAACTTTGAAAATCCTATTTTGTGGGGGGATGGGGGTGGGGGTGTTCCAACTTTCTTTCACAACCAAATTTTATTAATTCATTAACAAATTACCATGATTTTACTATGCTACAACAAACAAGAGGCCCATGGGCCACAACACTCACCTGATTAATTTTGGCTCTGCTGTTCTTAAATACATTTTGTGGCCCCATCATACCCCGAGGATAATGATTTGAACAATTTAGAATCTACACTACCTCAGAAAGATTCCTCATAAGTTTCAGCTTTTCTGGCACTGTGGTTCTTGAGAAGAAGATTTTTTAAAGATTTTTTCCTACATATTTAAATGCAAAACTTGGATTGCCTATTGTGGCCCCACCCTACCCCTGGGGGTCATGATTTCAACTACCCCAGGATGCTTCCACAGAAGATTCAGCATTTCTGGCTCAGTGGTTCTTTAGGAGAAAAATTTTAAAGATTTGTTTCTATACATTTCAATATAAAACTTGGATTCTTTATTTTGGCCCCACCCTACCCTGGGGGTCATGATTTGAACAATTTAGAATCTACACTATCCCAGGATGCTTCCACATAAGTTTCAGCTTTTCTGGCCCAGTGGTTCTTGAGAAGAAGATTTTTAAATGATTTTTTTCTGTATATTTCAATGCAAAACTTGGATTGCCTATTGCGGCCCCATCCTACCCTTGGGGTTCATGATTTGAACAATTTAGAATCTACATTATCCCAGATGCTTCCACATAAGTTTAAGCTTTTCTGGCCAAGTGGTTCTTGAGAAGAAGATTTTTAAAGATTTTTTTCTATATATTTCAATGTTAAATTTGGATTCCTTATTGTGGCCCCACTCTACCCCCAGGGGTCACAATTTGAGTAATTTAGAATCTACACTACCCAAGGATTTTTCCATATAAGTTTAAGCTTTTCTGTCCCAGTGGTTCTTGAAAAAAAGATTTTTTAATGACCCCACCCTATTTTTGTCTTTTCTTGATTATCTCCCCTTGTAAGGGGGCAAAGCCCTTCATTTTAACATTTAAAATCTCTTTCACCCAAGAATGCTTTGTGCCAACTTTGGTAAAAATTGGCCCAGTGGTTCTTGAGAAGAAGTTGAAAATGTGAAAAGTTTATAGACAGATGGATGGACGGACAGACAGCGGACAACGGGTGATCAGAAAAGCTCACTTGAGCTTTCAGCTCAGGTAAGCTAAAAATAAGGGGGCGGGGGACCAGCCTTACAAGAACATTTTCAATAGCAAAAGGCTGTGTTTGGAAAAAAGTTGGGCCAGAACCCTCTGTTTAGATTTTCTTTCTATACCAAGTTATCTACATACTAATACTCACTGCTTTACAACTGTTTGCCATAAGGCTTGCCGTTTTCTTGTATGTTTTCTTCAAGTAGTGGTTGAATCTATCATTTGGTTCTTCTTTTGATCCTAGCTGCATAAATTCCCCTGTGAAAATATATTGTTTTAAAATAGCATTCCGAAAAGCAAACAAAGCAGTAATATACCAAACAACAAACTCATATAATTTTTATCATCATTAAAACTCAAGCCCAGAATGATTGCAATGCACTTCTTCAGGGATAGACGTTAACTTTCAGATTCACTTGCCCTTCGGGCAAGTAATCTCAAATTTTGACTTGTCCGAATGCAAAACTTGGTTGCCCAAATAGGAAAATAATTTATTGCCGTACATATTATATTAAGTGTGAACAGATACACTACTATAAATCTGGCAAGTTGAGGTACCTGAAAAAATTTAGATGGTACGTTTGGATATAAATGTATACTGCCACTTTCCTTGTCAATTTAATCTGTAAACACACACTGCAATGCATCAATAACCATCAGTTTCCTTTTTCATAAAAAATCATTTTGGGTAGGATCGTTTTGTTTTGTGAATTTTGATTGATGCAACGCTAAGGAAGATAGTTGCTATGAAACATACATATCTTGATCAGGGTAGGTCATGTTATATTCTGTCAGTGTGAATGAATTAAGTAGTTAACAAAGTTGTAATACGTAGAGCGTATTTAACCTGAAATAAAAAAGAATAACGAACCCGATATTTAACGAACGATATAATCTAGAAATCCAAGGGAGCAATGTCAGTATCTGGCGGAAATCTCGTGTTCAATCTATTGTTTTATTTATAATTAATGTAAACTAGATACCAATATACATTTCTATCAGAAAAATTCACTTGCCCGATCGGACAAGTAAGTTGACATTTTCACTTGCCCGACTGAGAATTTACTTGTCTCGGGCAATCGGACAACCGTTAATGTCAATCCCTGTTCTTATCTAGAAGAACTAGGAAAGGGCACCTTACAGAGAGATTTTAGTGAATGAGTAAATCCGAGTACATGTACCATAATTTACGGACTATACATCAATGTGGTAAATAGGTCAAAAGGCTCATTTTTAGCCCAAGTTTTTTAAAAATCCTTGGATAGGGCAAATTCGGAAGATGTGTGGAGTGTAAGGACCAAAAAGTCTTGACTTCAAAGATGCTTGTCCCCTAAGTCCAGTCAGGAACCATAATTTTGGAAACTTTTTTTTACTATTTATCCATAGATGTGGGATGCTACATGTACATACAAAAATTGGTTGAAATTGGCTTAGCCATTACAGAGAAGACACTGAAAATATTCAAATGTTTATGAGAATTACAACAAACAGGAACAGACAGCAGTCAGTTACCTTGTTACTCAAATGACCTTAAAAATTTACTTGAAAGTCTCCTTTGTAAAATCTTATTTTTCAACAATAATATTAAACTAATACCTATAATAATTAATGTCAAATTCAATGTTTATGCTCAAGGAGCTAAAAAGAATGTGAAAGCAGTCTGACTACTCCTTTTAATCTAACCTCTAACTAGATCTTCGATGACCTGAGACAATATTTTGACCACCTCCTCATTTCGTAGCTGGGCCAGAAGCATGGAGGATACAGAAAGTATATAATCCCCTACCAAGATGGCCTGCAAAGAAAAGGTAATTTTTGAAAAGTTCCATATCAAACATCAAAGCAAGATTTTTGAAATTGCCTGATGATTTTTTTTTCTAAAACAAAATATTAAGGCACTGTTTAATATGAAACAATAGTGGAGTTTGGTCTCAATCCCTTAATCAAGGGAATTTTAGTAAGAAACAATAGCTATTCTTTTTATCATTTTTAAATGAACAATAAGAATTTTCAACAGTTGCAATTTTTTTCCCCTCAGAAGTGGCCAAAATAAATTTTAAAGTGAAGAAAATACATTTTTTAGCTATGGACAGAAAATTGATAATTGCGAAATGCAGTAAATTTGACAGTGCTGTGGTCAACTGTTTGCCAATTAAATTCTCACTTGTTACAGTTATCTCTCCACACCAGTGTTAAATTTTAATTGTACATATGAGCATAAAATAATAATCATGTAAATAATCGTAGATGAAGATATAAAGGTTACTGATTAAGAATAAAGATATTCCAGTTCATGCTAGTTTGAAAGAATTTTTTATTAGATCCAAGTTCCCTAAAAAGAAATGATTGATTAAAACATTATAAATATGAGAGTTTTACATCCATGCATGAATTCCCCCCACCCCCAAACATGACTACTCTATTGCTCCATATATTGATACAGTAAAACACACTTACAATAAACATGCTTATAATGAATTTAAGCTCGCAGGGAAGTGGTTTTCATTCCCTTGTGGCTTTAAAATATATCAAGAACTTCATGGATGTGACAAATTATGTTTATAATGAAGCGAAATCATCTGTCCCTGGCACTTTGTTATAAGTGTGTTTTACTGCAATATCAGCTTACAAAGTTGGTGCCTAAGAAAAATTGTCCTGGCTTCTAAAAATTTGCACTGGCATATAAATTTTTTTTTGCTTTGGAGCCAGCTGGCACCTAAATTTCATAGGTTACTTTAAAGCCTGAGACTAGGAGTTAGCTCCAAGTATGACTGGTAGTAAGCATCCCAAGATACATCATCCTTTCATATTGGTCCAATTCCTTTTGGTTCTTGGTGGAACTTAGGGCCCAATTAATGCTTATATATTAACTTGAAGAAATCCTGCTCCAAAAACTTTAAGCTGGCCTATTCCAGTAAAAATATGTCAGATTCAGTATCAAGCATTTATAAAAAGCTTCCTAACACAGCACATAAAAAGTATGGGTAATAGTTACTTGAAATCTGACAAATTTTTAACCTGGAATTCCGGCATTCCAACATAAGGCTCAATTCCATTGAGGTAAGTGGTAGATCTTAGTTTATGTGAATCACTCTTCATCTACATAACCATGCATACTCTTCATATGCTGTCTGATTTCTGTGTAGAATAAGACTTCTGTTTTTATACCCAACATATATACTCGCCTATAAGTCGGTCCGCCTGTAAGTCGGTTGTATTTTTTAAGTTTAAATTAGAGGGATTGACCTGCTGAAATACCAATCTTTTCAAAACTCATGTATAAGTCGGATAAAGAGTTTTGGACCAAAGTTTAACTCCCAAAAAACTGACTTATAGGCGAGTATATAGGGTACCTTTCTTTGCCCCCATCTGTTGTCTACTGTGGGTTTTCCGCGTCTTGTAGAGGAGTTGTCTATCACATCATCATGTACTAGACTGGCAGTGTGAATCATTTCTGTTATCATGGCTACTTGCTTTTGGGACTGTGAAATTCTGCAAATAAACTTCCTCATGTATACATCTGCTCTGAACTTTACAATAAAATTACTACATAAAGTTCCCCAAAACTCATGCATAAAGTTCACTAATATATCACAAAGGTGCATTTGTTTCTATATTTAAGGGGAATTTTTTTGTGAAACCATCAGGTATTCTTTTTTATACATGTATCATTCTACACATAAAATTTCAGCGGAATAGGAAGGTAATTTTTAAACAATTTATTCCTTCTTTCTAAATTAAAATTTGAAAGAAAAAAAAACACAATAAATTGTATCTCTTACATTAAAGAAAAGTAAAACAATAATGTTAAATTAAGTACAAGAAGATAAGGAATCTGAATGTTATTTGAATGGAATAAAAGAAATCTAATTTCTCATATGTTATTAATTCACAGTCTGTATCTGATCAGGCTTTCATGTCCATGGTGGATATTAATCATTAATAGAATTTATAATTACCAAGTTTATAGTTCAAATATTAATCCAAGAAGTTATAATATCAGAGTTTGAAGCATTAAGCTTTATGTACAAAGACATTCATTATTCTAAGTGGTTATAAAACTTCATTCTTAATGAAACCAGGATTGAATTTCTCATGTATCTCTACAACAAAGTACAATTTATACTGCATCTTGTTGGTTTTCATCAATTCTTTCAGCACCCTTGGTATTTACACATACAATAACTTACACATCTGAGGTGTTCTCATGAGCATTGAGGGTTTTTGCCATTAGGAGCACTATCAGAGGCCGAAAAGTTTTCCCTTGTCCATCAAAGTAGTATTGTGCCATTTCTCTCAGCTCAGACAAATGTGTTCTAAATGTCTACAATTGAAAGGGAAGATTATTTTGATGACTTGAATTGGAAGAACATGACCATCAATTATGCAGAATAAAGAGATAATATTAGTGTAATATAATCTAATATTTCACATAATAAGTATTGGCATTAGGTTTTTGTTTGTCTTTGTTATTTTTGTTTACATCTGTATACATATGCATCAATGTTCATAGATTTACAATTAATAGTAAGTGGATCATTACCTTATTTATATTGTTACATATATGATCAATCTCTGGTTTAGCCAGCTGGAATGGATTTATGTCATTTTTGGAATCTGTATGAAGAGTATGTGAAGAAAGTCCTCTCTGCTGCACAATGCGAAGTTTGCAATGAGAAACCTAGAGAAAATTCAAGTAAGATAAAGCACTACTGATCAATCCACATCATTTTTAATAACTTGATAAACAGGTTGGGACCAATTGCCCAAATGGGATATAATAGCCCAAATGGGATATAAATTTACAGTGCAAAATATGTACATTTATAATTTAGTTAGGAATATTATATAAATCTGCATCAAAATACTTAAAAAGCAAAAACTTTTGGTAAACAAGTCTTTCTTTATTCCCACTGTTTAGGAGATTGATCCCTCAGAGGATGCTAGTAAACTTCTTGGGGATCAATCTCACATATAGTAGGGTAGAGTAGAAAAATTTGCTTGCCAAATGTCTTATTTTAAATCCTACTGTCACTGCATCCTACAATAAAAGGGATACAACGTTGCTTATCTATAATCTAAACTTACTACATGTATACTTAATGCAGTTTTATTCAAAATTATAAAACTGAATATCCATATGACAATTCAAATATTATGTTTTGATAAACCTGAACCAACAACAAGCCATTGGCAGGTTTTTTTCACAGTCTAGAAAATTATGCTATAATTTAAATATCATATTTTAACAATAAGTCAGCAAGAGTACTCATTTGTTTATCTTATGCAACATCAGCTGTTCAAGGTTGTATAATAATAGAGAAAATTCGGGTGTTCCTTTGAAGCACCTATATTAGATAACCTAACATTTATCAACAATTCCAAACACGCTCTATATATGAAGTACCATATGTAAAATATTAAGTTTAATATTACATATGACAACGCTGATAATGCACCATCCTGTTGAAAATACTCACTGTGAAGGTCGAACCTCGCCGGTTAAAAACCGATCAATTTGTGTGATGAAACCTTACCTGCCACGATCTACGTTCCCTCGCTGGTTGGGTATTAAGTGTGTTGTTTCTAGAAATACTACACGTTGAAAAATACCTTTTTAAACATTGTTTTAATACTAAAACATCACGTAATTGTATATTCAGTCTGCTCGAAACGGAAGCCATGCTCAGACGGTTTCGAATTCAGAATATGAAGAATGTCATGCCCGACACGATAGATTTTAACACCCTCATTTTTAGCTCACCTTTTAGCTTTTCTGATCACCTGGTGTCCGTCGTCCGTAAGTCCGTCCGTCTGTCTAGCTGTCTGTCCGTCCGTCCGTCCGTCTGTAAACTTTTCACATTTTCAACTTATTAGGCCAAATAAAAAAATATGTGTGGTTCCGGTTATCCAACCTTCCCTATTTTATACTCCCGACCCTAAACTTTTTTTGGCAATTTTCACATTTTTTCCGAAATTTCGCCTTAACTGTGAAATACAGGTAAGAAAAAATAAAAAAGTACTAAGACAAACTGGGAATTTCTTAATAATAGTATTGTAAATACAAACCTTGAAAATTGATTAGGTGTTTTTATAATGATTAGTTAATTACACAGTATACTAAGGCGAAATGGGAATATCATATTTCACAGTTAAGGCGAAATGGGAACTCCAGTATTTGGACAGGTAATTAGGTTTTGTTTTGATTTTTGTTTTTTTTTTTTGGTTGTCAGAATTTTTTGGGGGGAAGTTGTCCCCTTTTTGAAACCGTTGCCTCGGGCCTAGCTGCCAAAAATGATTCGCGCCCGGATGTTTCGCCCCAAGAATCGGCGTGAATTATCTCACATTATTTTTACTATTTCCTCATATTGTTATTTATCTTAATTATTAGTTATAGAAGAACATTATTATGTTGTGTGCACACATTCATGACTTAAGAATATGCATTGCCAGAAGTAATTTAAGGGAGCCGACTGGGGTTTTAATGTGTGAAAACTACAATAAAAAACATTTTTCATCGGCGGTGTATATAGAGGGTCCTTAAATGGTAGGTCAGTCTAATTACACAAAAGTACCCTGAAAATAGGGTGTAGTGTAGAGAGGGTCCTTAAAGCCCCCCTTTTTTTCAAAAAAGAGAGTAACACCGCCCTCACAAAATAGGTTTTTCGAGTTTTCAGGCATAAAAATTGTCCACATACGTTCTTAAAAAAATGTTGCGATCAGTGAAATGTGAACCGCTAAAAGTAGTAATTTGCAAAGTTTATCACATATACAAATGGAATGCGCCCTTTTTGGTAGATTTGTCAATCAATTTCAACTTTGACCTTGACCTTAGAGTTTGACCTACTTTTCAAAAAACTTTAACCTTGACCATAATTTTGAACAGTCATTGCTAGGGCTTTCATATTTCACATGTGTATTTCTTGTAAAAAGACATTCCCTTAGGTACCAACAATTTTGACCCTTTGAACTAGACCTTGGAGTGTGACCTACTTTTAAAAATCGTTAACCTTGGCCATAAATTTCGAACAGTTGGTGCTAAGGCTTTCATATTTCACAACTGTATTTCTTGAGACAAGACCTTCCCTTTTGTACCAATAGTTCTGAGCGTTTATCCCTGACCTTGGAGTTTGACCTTCTTTTGAAAAACTTGAACCTTGACCATTTCTTTTGGATGGTTGGTGCTAGGGCTTCATATTTCACATGTGAAATTCTTGAGACAAGACCTTCCCTTGGGCACCATTAATTTTGACCATTTTAGCTTGACACTTGATCTACATTTGAAAAAATTTAACCTTCGCCATAACTTTTCAACGGTTGGTGCTAGGGATTTCATATTTCACAGGTATATTTCTTGAGACAAGACCTTTCTTTGGGCGCCAACATGTTTGATATCTTGAACTTAATCTTGGATTTTTTTTTACTTGCATTTGAGAAACTTTCACTATCACCATGAGCTGCCATACGGGGACATGAGAAACTTTCACCTCCGCCATGAGCTGCCATACGGGGTCATCAATGTTTCACAAACACATCTTGTTTTAATTCTTTTTTTATGCCCCCGTATCGGGGATATATAGTTTTTGCCCTGTCCGTCCGTCTGTCTGTCTATCTGTCTGTTTGTCCGCAAAAAACTTTAACATTGCTCATAACTTTTGATTGGTTTGAGCTATGGCTTTCATATTTCCCATGTGTATTAACTGCCTTTCCTTGTGCATCATTAAATTTGACCATTTGACCTTGACCTTGACTTTTTTTTTTGAAAAACCTTTTCCATATTTTTTCAATGGTTGCTGCTAGGGCTTTCATATTTCACTAGACCTTACTTTGGGTACCAGCTTATTTGATTTGCATTTGAGAAAGTTTAACTTTCGCTATAAGTTGCCATACGGAGGCATCTTTTTTTTACAAACACATCTTGTTCTTTCTTCTTTTTTTTCAAAATGGTGGTGCCAGGGTTTAATTTGTTTTCGTGTTTATTTTTTTTTCGGGGGGGGGGGGATTAAGAGTTAATGTCACCACTATTATATCCCCCATTGAAAAATGAAGTCTATATAGTGATGGGGTTGTCCATCAACATAAGTCTGTCCTTTACATCCTTTACACTTCTTTACACTTGGGGGTAGTCTTCCCTTATCTGCAACTCTTACCACCACTGAATGCATAAATTTTAATGAAACTTTCACAAATCTTTATTACATAGTGGCATTGTGCATTTCCTATTTTAGGTTTTGGTCGGACACGGTATCTGGGGTTTCCCAAGACACTGCCATTCTTTCTGTAATATTGATGGTATCCATCTCTTATATGCTCATCTCCTCATGTACCACTGAATAAAAATATATTTTGATCCGACAGACATTTAGGGTTTCCCATAGCAAAACATGGACTTTGTCATTTTTTGTTTAACACAGGAAAGTGAATAAAAATATATTTTGATCCGACAGACATTTAGGGTTTCCTATAGCAAAACATGGACTTTGTCATTTTTTGTTTAACACAGGAGGGGGGGGGGGGACCAATTTCTTATCCGCAACTTCTCCTGTACCACTTAACAAAATTTAATGAAACTTTCACAGAATCTTTATTTCAAAGTGCCATTTTTATGGCATGTCAAACGTTGCAATATTCGATCTTTTCCAATTGTATTGTATAATTTTCCATTTGTATAGTAAAATTTTCCATTTATTCTATAATTTTTCATTTGCATTGTAAAATTTTTATTTGTATTCTATATTTTTTATTTGCATTTTATGCGTTGCATTGTCAAACATTGCAATATTCTATCTTTTCCATTTGTATTGTACAGTATAAATATCAATACCAGAAAAATATCAATATTGACCGAGGCGAAGCCGAGGTCAATATTGATATTTTTCTGGTGAATAACAAACCATATTCACCACCGAAAGAGTCCATAATTGTTTTATTATATAGTCCGGATTTGAATAAATAAGACATTGGAGGTTGAATGATGATACCACTTCCATTTACGAACTTCTGTCGTAGAAAAATTAAAAAAAAAATGTTCAGATTACAAATTATACCTTCCGTGTTTTCCTTATGCTGTTTGTAAGACATCGTAATGTTTAGAAAATAATCCTGCGATAGGCTTGGCTTATGTTTTTCCTGCTCAGATACACAGCTGGCTTCGGCCGTTGCAACCATTGTTTACAACGCTGTTTGAGGTGTTGATTGTGACGTCACAATGCCGCTGCACGCGCACCGACCCTCCGGTGAATACGGCTTCAAAACCAGTGAATATGTAGTGTTATGAACTGTTTGCGTTTGTATCTAGATTATATAGAGACTATAAATAGACTATATAATAATTATTTGTATTCTATAATTTTCCATTTGTATTATGATTTTTTATTTGTATTGTATCATTTTTATTTGTATTCTATCATTTTTCATTTATATTCTATCATTTTTCATATGATGTATTGTATAATTTTTCATGTATTGTATAATTTTTTATTTGTATTCTATAATTTTCCATTTGTATTCTATAATTTTCAATTTGTATTGTATAATTTTACATACAAATGGAAAAGTATACAATATAGATGAGATATTATACAATACAAATAGAAAATTATATACTACAAATTGAAAATTATATGAACATTATACAATTCAAATGGAAAATTATACAATACAAATGAAAAAAAAAACATAATACAAATAACAATTATACAATACAAATGGAAAATTATACAATACAAATAAAAAAAGTATACAATACAAATGGAGAATTATTGAATGCAATTTAAAAAAAAATACAATGCTATGGTATGTCAAATGTTCAATCTTTTCCATTTGTATTGTATGATTTTCCATTTATATTCTACAATTTTCCATTTGAATTGTATAATTTTTCATTTGTATTGTATAATTTTTCATTTGTATTGTATAAATTTTCATTTGTATTCTATAATTTTTATTTGTATTCTGTTATTTTCGATTTGTATCATATAATTTTCAATTTGTATTCTATAAGTTTCCATTTGTATCAATTGTATAATTTTACAATATTAAATGGAAAAGTATACAATGCAAAAGGAAAAATATACAATACAAATGAAAAATTTTACAGTACAAATGGAAACTTACACAAATTGAAAATCTACAATACAAACCATTTGTATTGTATAATTTTCCATTTGTATTGATTAATTTTCCATTTGTTTTTTTTTAATTATTTGTATTGTATAATTTTTATTTGTATTCTATAATTTTCCATTTGTATTGTATAATTTTCAATTTCTATTGTATAATTGGAAAATTATAGAATACAAATGGAGAATTATAGAATACAAATAAAAAGTTATACAATACAGATAAAAAAATTATACAATACAAATAAAAAATTATACAATAAAAATGAAAATTATACAATACAAATGGAAAAGATCGAATATTGCAACGTTTGACATACCATAGGAGCATATGCTTAGTTTTGCCCGATACACTGTAGAGCATCCATAAAGGACTAAAATCTTTGAAAACCATGCATTTGAACATAAAGTGCTGTTTCTTAAAATTAACTGAACGATAATTAGAAATATTTTTCAAAACTAAATTCTTTTTTCTTCAATTGACATGAAAGATTAAATCCATATTTAATATTTTTCAAATGATTTTTTTAGCCAGTGTACAACCCTTAATTTCATGAATTTGTAAATATTTACCAAAAGTCTTTGTGACAGTGTTTTCAATCCTTAATATGATGATGAACATTAGTTGTGTTAGGAGCCTGGATCGCCGGTTGTTTGGGTCCGGATTAAAGCCATCTAGAACGGAAGATCCTAGGTGGGGTCAAATGAGTGCACTTTATATGCAAATGTACAAAATGCTGGATTTTGATTGGTTATTGGATAGGGGGTGAACTGAGTGCATTTTATGGGGTTTGGCTGGGGTGTTTTGAGTCTGGGGTCTTTTTCCCCCAAATCCTGGATGGCTGGGTGTTTTGAGTCTAGGTGGGGAGATAGGCGGGTGTTTTGAGTCCAGGTGGGGAGATAAGCGGGTCAATGGAGTGCAGATAGGGAGGTCAACCAGTACAGGTAAGGGGGTTCATAAGTACACACCATCATCTACAGCTTTTTTAATAAAAAAAATAAGTTTTTAAGTTTTAAATCATTTAATATATGTCTGTATTCACACAAGAATACAAAGTCAATTTTTCTTCTGCAGTTTCAGTTTGTCCTTCACAGTCATATTCTGGAGTTCCCGTTTCAGTTTGTCCTTCACATTGGTAGGAATCAGGGTTTTTCTCCTATGTTTTCTCCAAGTTTTCTTTAACTAGGCCTAATCCCTTGTCTTCTATGCAGTCACTAGCCCAATGTCCTAAATTTGCCACACAAGTCTTTCCGTTTCCTAGGACAGCCAGGTGCCCAATAACCCAGCTCTTTGTATATGAAGCATATGTCTGTCTCTTTAGTCTTTTTCGTAGCTCCTGTAGCTTCTTTTTTCTAGTGAGGGACTCTCATTTTGTTCTTAACGTTGTTCACTTTTGTTTCCAATCTTGCCATTTTTCCAAGTATAAGCTAAGTCCTCCATTCTGAGGAAAATTTGAGGTGGAACATAATTAGGATTCATCATTGCCCTTTTTTCAGGATACCCGGACCCTTCTTCATAATTTGTCTCATTAAATTAAAGAGCAGGGTCAATCGCATCTCAAAATCCGCTCCTTTTGTCCTTTGTTGGTTCCCAGCTAAACAATAGGAGACGGGGACCAGATTAACAAGGACTTTGATCGGAATGACGTTTTCAATCACGTGGTAACACATAACATGGATGGTAGTAATACGTATGTTTCTCAAGTAAACAATTGTTGCAACTAACGTCTTTGGCTACTACTTGCGGAACAGTGTTTGCAGGAACAATGGAGGAACCAGCAGAAGCCCTTCCTGAGGAAACTGAGGAGGATCCACAAGGTAAGGATCGGGCAATGCAAGGCATGGATCGGGGGTAGGAAGTCTATGAAAGAAGAATGGGTGTATGCCAAATAACATGAGTCATTGGAGACCATGAGGTTTCTGACACAAAGCATCATGACTAAATTTATACATCTGACCATTTACTAAAAGTACTATTGAAAACTTTTCCTTTGCAAATGCATTATGCATTATGAGCGTGCTTGATTATAAATATTTATAACCTTGGCTTAAGACATCTATTTGTTCGTGTTGCACTGCAAGTAGGGTATTGCATAAGCATATGCAATGAAGAGGAAAGAGGACATCCTCAGTCATTTGTTAATGAAGATGACGACAGGTGTGTGCCTAGCCCGGTTGCTCAAGTTGCATAGAAACCTGTGACCTAGATGCACCTTGGAGTTAGATTATTGATTACACACATAAAGAACCTACACCCAGTTTTACTGAAGAACGAAAGGAGCTTCACTTTGTATTGATTATTTTTCACCTGAGAATGTCAAATATTTCGAAGTGCAAGGGAATACCTTACATTTTTGGAATAATTTCATTTAGAGTCGTTTAGAACCTTATGATCTTTTAATTCTATGTCAGATGGAGACCGAGAATGCAAATCCTAGCTTGGTACATTCATTTCTTGCAAAGTAACTAGAAAATGTTTAATCTTGCATTTGCAAAACTAGGATCATCACTGTAACACCAGTCTTTTGGTCCCTCCTTTAAAATTACAGTACTGTAGGAGGT
Organism: Saccostrea echinata; assembly: GCF_033153115.1. NCBI lineage: Eukaryota > Metazoa > Mollusca > Bivalvia > Ostreida > Ostreidae > Saccostrea > Saccostrea echinata. Next base: position 29,641,922 of record NW_026889750.1, read on the forward strand.
TTAACTTTTGTTTCTTTCTACATGTTCTTTAACGATGCATTTATTTAACATTGACATTATGCATGTTATTTTTGTTGTCTTCAAATGTTTTTGTTGAATGCCTGCAGCCTTGTTGCTACATATTGGTATAAAATATATATTATATATATATAATTTGTTATACGGTGTGACTATTGTGGGGGAGGGCAGTTGTATACCATCAAAAACTATTACATAGCTTACACTTTTCACTTTCATCCACCTCTTCAAACTTCTTACCGCATGAGACCCAGTCTAGACTGTGATTAGCTGCAGATCTATAGCTCGCTGGTCAGAAAAAATTGGGATGGATGACCAGAGAGCTACAGTGCCACCCATTGAAAAAATTGTATATTATTGCACACAAAAAAGTGGGCTGTTTCTTGATTTATTTATTTGTATTTTTAAACTGCCATCTCAAAATATTACTTACTGTGTGTTCCTAAGATATTGTTTAACTATTTCCACATCAAAACATTTCCCAAAATCGTTGTTTATAGCCAACCTGGACCTAAAATCTGGACCATCCAAAATTTCTCCTATTAATACTGCCATTTTGGATGACAAGATAATTCGTCAATAAACGCGCTTCTTGCAGATGTCAAGTACAAGAGTAGTTGATAGGGTTCTAAGGAATTTTTTGAAATCGAGCTTTAATTTGTGTAGTTGAGGTAAGAATTTGGAGAAATTAATCAAGAACCGAGTGCAACTTTTTGTGCGCAATAAATATACAGTTTTTTCTATGGGTGGCACTGTAGCTCTCTGGTCTGTCAACATTTTTTTTTTCTGGGGAGCTATAGTTCTGCAACTAGACTGTGATGTCATATGACATTGTATGTTAGTTACACTTCTATAACGGACTCTAAATAATGCAATATTTAATGAAAGGTAATTTGTAAAGAAGATGAAATGTTTTTGTTTCTTTTAAAATCTCCACTCGAACTAAATTTTCACAGTAACTGTGGGCCTGATACATTCACTTTTATCGCATGGAATTGTGGTACAAAAGAATTCTGGAAAGGTTTCACACAAAAATTTGCTTAGCAAATGTACAGATTTCAGTTTGAATTTCTTAATTTGTTCTTACACATTAGTCTAATGAGCTCGCTGCACTCCCTATATCATTATTGAAAGAGCAGGTGGTTATTCAATTACATTGAATTTTATTATATTATAAGTTTTTATATTATTATATTAGCAAGATTGATAAAAAAGCTTTGTGATAATTATCTATGATAGGATAGTATCACATGAACAAAAAAATGAATCAACCCAGAAAAACCATGAGGGATTTTTCTTTATGAACTTTATTACATTCCTGGTGACATACAATGTAAGACTACAGAAAATTTTTACTTTTTGGGAAAAGAATTCACAGAGCACCACTTGAATTTCCTAATGATGCCAGACAAACATTCCAGTATTAAATACCTTCCAGCTATACATCATGATACATACTTTTGATTTTTCACCAATTTATTAAATGTTGCTAGGTATACCAAGACTTGTCAATTTTTTGTACTAAGTATTTTGTTGCAAATTGGATCAGGCTCAGTAAAATCTGAAAAACCTTGTCCAGGCAGCATTAAACCTTTAGGTATGAAAATGATGCAAAGTCCATAGGACTTAGGTACAGGCTATGGTGGGAGTTGGAGGGTGCAGCAGTACTTCAAAATCCAGTAAATTTATCTCCATCATGTGTACATGTTAGTTCTTATTCAGTAGAAATGATACTGTGTGTCACTGTGTACTTAATTCAATGTAGTCAAATTTACTGCAGGTGTACAATAGTTGATTGACCTTTTGGAATAATCATGATCATTTATCATTATTTTATTTAGTATTCTTATGCATCACATATTTAAGGAGAAATCATATTGTAGCAGTATTTATTAATTAATTAGTGCTCAAACCACAGCAAAAAGGCACCAAATATGAATTCTGCGGACAAATGGCACAAGTACAAATTATCTGGAGTATCTTAACTTTTAACAACCTCCTACAATCTTCTGTAACATATAAGTCCCACACCTTTGCATTAGTATTATCATATGGTACTAAGGCTGCTTAAGTAAAGGGAGTAATCCTTTAAAGCCATTCCCTTTATCTCTCTCCTCCCACTGTATCTCTTGAAAGGTTAATTATGGAAATATGCAGTGTTCTTTACATTCTTAGACAGACATGTCTCATGACAAGAACAACTTAAGGTTCATCAACCCCTCTGATAAGAGAGATAACTCTCATTGAGATAAATGACTATTATTCCTTTAAGAGCTATTCCTGTCAAATTTGGCCCCACAAGGTATTTTGAAATTGTGTGTATTTTATTTATACTAGATTGCTATTGGAAAGTCACTAGCTTTAAAGCAAATTTATATTAGCAAACAGAGGGATGATAAACCTTAAAAACATTGCCAGGTAGCATCAGAGATTATGTATATCCAATAGTGTATGTAGTTAGAGAATCTATATAGCATTCAATGTTAAAGTGGAGGGGAAGGGACAATATATGTATGAGTTTAAAAGCTTAATTGTGTTCAGTGTGAAAGGAGGACTTTGGACCAATGGCATACATTAGTTTGAAGCATTTATGGCATCCGGTGTTAAAGAGGATGGAAGGATGCAGTATAATATTGTATTGCTTAAAGATCTTCAGTTCATTGAAAGCTGGGTCATGAGGTGTAAACATGCATAGTGTGCACCTGACTTTATATTTAAAAGTAAAAGGTAAACGTGAATTACAAATGCCATGAGTCTCATTGATGAAATATAAAGATATAAACATGTACATGTTTAAGCAAAGGTCTGAATCAGTATGAATTTCATGCATGCTTATGGTAAAATTTTAAACAATGTCAATGTAAACAAAATGCTTGTGTAAATTAATCCCCTTGTAGAAATTAAATGACTGGAGCAAAGAGTACTTGAGCATGATTATTGATATTAAGTATATACATGTATTCATGGTACATGTATTAAGAGTGCATATTTAAAAGCATGGATCATTCTTTGAAAATAAAGTTGTAACATGTATTTATAACCAACAGTGAATGACTGAACAGAGCGTTGACCTTTAATGATTATATTATGGGAAATTTTGTACAAATGTGTATGGGTGTGGATTCATTGTAGACATAGTTTAAAAGAATTAAATAAAACATATCAATCAGAATTTAAATATTTTGTTGATTTTATTGCTGAGTGCTTCCATGACATACCGTCTCCATTCCCATATACATGTACATGACTCCTGCCCAAGGGGTTCAGGCTCCAAGACAGGGCTTTATATAGTATTTTGTAATAATAAATTTCATGTATAAAATCTTCTTTACCAGCTAACATCTAGGAGACAAACTGAGTGGTTAGCAATAACAAGCAAGTGATCTCGACATAACTGTGAAATTCAGAACCTCTGTCTTGGGGGTTTAGACAACAGGGTGGTGATATATTCTGCACACAGTGAAAATACATTTAATCTATGAGAATCATCCTTTATTAGAAAGCATTTTGATGACAAACAGAATGCATATCAATAAAAAGCAACTGTGATCTTGACATAAATTGTGAAATATCTGACTTCTACCCAAGAGGTTTATGCCTTAGGGTGGGGCTTCTATGCAGTTTGTGGTGAAAATTCATATCATCTCAAAAATCTTTCTCTTTACCAGCAAGCATTTATGAGCCAAGCTAAGTGCATAGCAATAACAAGTAAGGAGGTGTCATAAACTGTGAAATATTTGTACCCTGCACAAGAGGCCAGGCCTCAGGGAGGGACTTATAAATGCAGAATATTATGCATTAATTTAACTAACAATCATATGCCTCAATATAAATTGTGGAAATTATTACCCATATAAATAATGCTGAAGATGTTCAGTTCCTTGGGTAGAGCAATATGTAATATGTGTATATAGAGAAAGTTGAAAATTATCTTTAAAAATAATTTGCTAGCTGCCATCTAAATGATAAACAAGCAAATTAAGCCCCACCCCCCAACCTGAATTTTGAATTTTATGCCCTCTGCCATTGGGGAATTCAGGCCTTAAAGGGGGAGGGGGGCTAAATGTTGTTTTAAAATGCATTTCATCTCCTTGAAAATCATATTCTTTACTACCAAGGAACTAGAAGACAAAGTTGGGTTGAGGGGGATTATTTGATTTTTTTGGGTGTTTGTGTGTCAAAATCAAAAGTCTGCTACAATGTATTGAAGATACACTGTACAGCAGATGCGGCAGTTTCTCAGATGACAAAGTTGGGTTGAGAAGGGGGTTATTTGAATTTTGGGAGGATCCAAGTCCTCTGCAATGTATTGAAGTTACATTGGACAACAGGTGCTTCAATTACTCAGGTGACTGTCAAGACCCATGGGCCTCTCATTTGTTCTTTTTGGAATAACAAAAAATTAGTACAAGTGTACATTCAAGTTAGTCTCAGTATTTACGGTTAGGGTGGGGCCAAAATGCATGTAGATGTGCAAGTTTGATGTAGAAATATATGATGGGAACATTTTTGAGAAACATTTTAAAATTACATGGATGCAATTACTCAAATCAATATGTTTGATCCCTGTATAGCTTCTGTTTTCTTTGAACCATGAACATTAAGTATTTTTTCTCTAATTTAGTTGCCATAAAGAAGGTTAAACCTCCAAATAAGAAAAGATTTGAAGAAGAGTTGGAACAACTCAGCAGTAGAATACGTGACCTGGAGAATGAATTGGTAGGAAGTTTTAATTTTAGTTTTAGACACATCTATTGTGAAATCATCTGTTCTTGTAAAATAATTGATTTAAGAAGTAAAAAAAAATGCAGTAATATGACAGTTTTTCAAGATAATGTAGTAACTGTATAAGAGAATATTTTGACTTTAATGAACTTTCCAGAAAAAACTGCAGCCAAGTCAGAAAGGTGACATTGCAAGTAAAAGGAGTGAGAAAATCGAGATCATCAACACATTGAAGACAATAGATACAGAAATCCGAGCTCTCACTGCAGATGTTACAAAGAGGGTAAATTTCATGGAATTGCTTGGTTTTATTTCCAGATACAAGGCAAATTTAAATTTGATATGGGTAGAATTCTCATATGTTTGTCTTTACAGAGAGCTGCATTAGATAGGTTACAGTCAAACCTAGTGTATAAAAATGAAAAGAAGATTGATGATGCTGTCGGGTAAGTTGAGGCCATTATTGAAACTAATGCTTTTTAGCACAAAAACTTACATGATCAGTTATTTATTGTTGGTATGCATGCTGAAGAAAGGAAAAAAAACAAATACAAATATTGTCATTGGTGGAACTATCTGAAAATGGCTAGATCAAGATTTCAGAGTTGAGATTCAACTTCCAAATTTCCTAACAAAATAAAGATTACATGTACTTACTTACAAAACTCATAAGAAGTAATTAAAGAGGACTTTTATGTAAAATTGTCTTCACATTGAAAGCTTTCTCAATTTACCAGAGGTTTTTAATTGGGAAATCCAATGTATGGAATATCATTTGTTTTCTGTCACAAGAGGATATACATGTATGTGTTATGTAAACTTAAAAATAGAAATAATAAAACATTGTACTTCTATTTTGATATAAGTAAGCAGCAAAATATTTGTTATCTTGAACATTCATGGACAAGGAGTTTACTTTTATCCAGAAAAAAATAGTTTTGGTTTTTTCTTTTCAATTGAATGATATATTTTGTATATCAGTTGACTTTCAAAATTAAGCACATTATAACTCATAATTGATAAAACAAAAGTATGTACCAGTGTATTTATAAATAAACATATGCATTTACCGGGGTACTAATAATATACCCATTGGCAAGCTAATAAGCATTTAATTGACTTCCAAGAGTGGTTGGATTCATTTACAATATGTAATGGAATGTTGATAATGTATATGCTATTCGAGAAACCAAATTTTAACACATATAGTAAATTGCATTAATGGAAAATCCTACTTTATGTTAACAATGGTATACTCTGTAGGAAATTGGAATATCAATTGAAGAGGACCAACTTTAAGCTGTCAGAAGAGAAAAAAATTGTAGCAGAAATAGACAAGCTCCAGCGCTCCAAAAAAGTTCTTGTGTAGGTATCTTTAAAGGAGAATTAATCCATCATTATACATACAAAATGTAAAAATGATTTCTATTTTTCTGTTTTATACTTAGCTTACTGTGATAGTCGTACAGGTATTTCATTGTCTCTGAATACTGATAGGAGACCATGTGTAAACGAATAGCTGACCATTTGCCTGACCTCAATTTTTTGCTCAGAGAGATTTCTCTACAGTCACTAAATGGTAAACTCTAATGATTGAGACTTTGAACAATATATATACATCATTGGGTACTGGAGTTCTAACAATAAAATATATGTAGTGAATCCAAGAAAAAATAGGACAAGAATCGCCAGGATACAAGAGGCTTACTATCATGTAAACATACATCTTTTATTTTTTATTTTAGTCAGTATGTTGCACAGAAGAAAGAAATGGATGATGTTCGAGAAAGGCAGAGACAGTTACGGGAGGAGAGAGATGTAAGTACATGTACCCTTGAAAGTATTTAAAAGAACTGTTGCAGAAATCTTTTTTTTCGTTCTGAGTTATGGTAGGTCATTTGGTAAAGTAGTTAATTTCCATTCCAGCGATTGCAGAAGGTTGTAAACCGGATAAGAATGGAAGAAGACAGCATCAGAAGAAGTAACCATGACAGGAAATTAAAGCTGGACCAGGTTAAGAGAGGTGAACTCTTAATGATAACATTGTATCAATTATCTTTTCTCTGCTAGTAGGGAGAAACTTGATATGATTCAATAATTTTATCGATTTCAAATTGAGAATTTTCTTTTTGAATATTTTTTCCCCAAATCAAATACAGTACATGTATTTCAATGAATAAAAATCATTCACTAATAAACTCTAAAGTGGAAAAAAGTGTTTCAAGACTTGTAATTTGTTGTTATGTGTTTTTTCGATGTTTAATGCTCTTTGAATGTCTTCGAGTCTTCATGCTGAAATGTTGCAAAATACCTGTATGCACTTGTAGAACTGGACGAATTACATGAAATAAAGAGGAGAATGGTCCAGGATTATAAAGCTTCTGAAAAAGAATATCAGGATGTCAAACAAGAGGAGATTAAAGTCAAGAGGCAGGAAGGCCTGATCAAGAAGCAAGAGAGAAGGAACACTATGGAGTCATTCCAGCAAGATCTGTAAGTTATAGAACTATGTAGAGGCATTTTATAGTCACAATGAATATATGAATTCATCAGATTTGAAATGTATCATAGCATTTGGCATATCATGTACAGTGTAGCATTGTAGTCCCCTTTGAACTCTGGGCACTTCTAGAGTCACAAACCTGTACATATAAAAATGGTTATATTCATATAACTGTGGGTGATTTTCTGGAGGACCACTGTAACATTATATAACAGACAGTAAAAAGACCTTTTTAATAGCAGCAGGAGATCAAATTTTCACATAGGAATAATTACGGGGAAAAAAACTCTTTAAAAATCTTCTTTAAGATTAGCTAGGTCATGATTAGTCATATTAATTTGGAAGGATCCTCAGGTAGTGTAGATTCAAGTGTGTTCAAATCATGGCCCATAGATTGGGTTGGGCCACAAAATGAGATCAAAGATTTACATAGGAATAAAAAAGGTAACATCTTTAAAATTCTTCCTCTGATGAACAGCAAATTTTTCAGAACAGGTTCTTCATGAATAGGTTGAGGGTACAAAAGGGGATCAGAATTTTACCAGGGATTATATAGGAAGAAATCTTTTCAAGATTGGCAAGACCACACTAAATCATATATATAAGCAAAACATATCTACGTTGTATGGAATCATTTTTTTTAAATTATTGAGTCCTGGGGTTAGGGTTGAGCTGAAATTAGGGACCCAAATTTTATATAATTCATGTGTACAGGAAAAATAAATCTCCAGAACAGCAGGAGTATGTTGATTGATTGATATTGAAGCATTCCAGTGTTGTGTGGATTCAACTTTGAATAAATCATAGCTCCCTTAAGGCTAGATTTTGGTCCACAATATGGAGTTAAAATTTTTGTGAAATTAAAGATGGAAATTAAAAAAATAAACCTGTTGATGAAGAACAGCAGGACTAAAATGACTCAGATGGGCATTTTGGCACATTGACCATTTGTTTGGAATATATTATTTGTGGTTTTTCTAAATATAATACATGTAATTTACAAAATATTGATAATATAATTTTTAATCTCTTTTTGAGGAAAGCAGCCATCAAAGGATATCGTAATACATTTACAAGCTCATGAAATGTTATTGATTTTAGATGTCAAGGAAAGGTTCTCAGATATTTGCTTTGTATATATACATGTACCTTGGAATATTTTAGGGAGGTTTATGGAACAGCTCGAAAGCCATTTGAAGATGAGGTGAACCTGTGTAACACCCTGATTAATTATCTGAAGAAGTTTAACACTGCAGCTGATGAGACAATAGACGACACGGAACCCTCTCCCCGAGCATCTGGCTGGTCTCTCATCAAAGGTATACTTTAAGTTTTGTTTTGTAATGAAATTTTACATTGCTCAATGGAAAAAAAGTTAGACATAAACCTAAAGTGGAGATCTTTGTATACAAATTTATGGCAACGTAATGTACATGTCTGTAAACATTGTTTAAAAAATGGTACATTCATTTGGCACATACAATTGGTGCATATTTATTGGACATAAACAGAAATGATACCAAGTTACATTAATGAGAAAAAATTTGGAACAAAAATGGAATTTGGAATAGTTAAAACCATAGTGGATTGTAGATTTATAACTCTACTCTACTTTCTATTAAGGAGTTGGGGAATCACCAGGTAACTGAGGTTTTATTAATTTAATTAGACATTATTTAGAGACAGGTTACTTTTATATCATTTTAACCAATGATGAAATGTATGTTTTAGTTGTCCTTTTGTTTTGTTCAGTATTAATCACAGTTTTCACATACTGGAACTTGATTTCAAGGCTCATTTACTCTGATCAAATTTGTCTGTCATTTACAACCCTGGATTATAACTTTGAAATAGTTAGAGGCTTATATTATTATTGTATACCTTGAGATATTTTGCAATAGATTTACAATGTACACATTAAAAAATGAGTTTGTCCCATTTAGAATTTGCTCAAAGTGTTTTGTCACATTTGGGATATGTGCCTTTTCATAGAATACGGTACTTTTTTTTTAAAAATTTGTATCTTGTGCATGAGGGCAATCCAAAGGGGGAAAAAATAAAGCAGAGAAAATACCCATTATAAGGCCAAAATAAAAAATACCTTTGTTTCCCCTAACGCGACCGACCCACTTAAATCCCGCCGACTGAAAAGTTTTTTTAAACAAGATTATTCAAATATTTTCTTTTTTTTATTGTTTATTAACTTTATAAAATACAATTTCATCAAAATCCATTTTTATCAGAACGGCAGCTTTTTTTCTACATTGATTTGGCGCCCACAACATGTGGCCACAGAGGTTAAGTTAGTGTTATAAAACTTCGGCGATGTTTCAATCTTATTATGTATCTTTAACTTATTAGAATCCTACACTCTTGAAACATTTCGTGAATAAAATATACCATGACTAAGGTTTGTTTCAATGGTATTTACAAATTTGTCTACTAAAATTAATGTACATGTAGGTACTAGTAAGCATAGCAAAGCCTGCCTCATGAGCAGATGAGGGGCCCATCTTGTGTAAGTTGTGTATACATATCAAAAAATTTCACTGCATTTCATTCGGTTTGATCTAATAAACAGTTCATGCATGATCCTAGTTTTACTATATGGGACCACAGGAGTTGTAATTCTGTCTTTGTATTTATTATTTATTTCATTTTGATAAATATAATTCAGACGTCGTTTCTTCATTCCTTTTATTTGTGGGTTAAACTTCGTGACTATAACATTAGATATAGTATGGTGTCCGGATAGGGCCATTTGCAAAAGCTCAACAGCGCGTTCAGAAAAACACGCCATCGCGCTAACAAACAACACGCCATCTTGCTATCACAATTATACGAAACACGCCATCACGCTTATACACAATATGACGTCGTGCTAACACGCTTTCAAACAACACGCTGTTGCAGTAACACAACATGCCGTCGCGCTGTCACACAACTCACTAACACAACTTTGTGATAGCGCGACGGCGTGTTGTGTGTTAGCGTGACGGCGTGGTGTGTGTTAGTGCGACGGCGTGTTTTTTTTTCTGAACGTGCTGTTGAGCTTTTGCAAATGACCCTATCTGGACACCAAAATATATGGCATTTTAGTCATTTTTAGCCGGGCTTATTGCTCAAAGAGCAATTGCCGGCTATTGTCAGCCTGTTCAATGCAGGAAGTGTTGACCCCATAGTCGCCAAATTAAAGTTACGTGTAAAAATATAGTACTTACTCTCAACCACTTTTAAGATAATACAAATGCTAAATAAAGCAACAAAAATGAAACGAAGTTTTATCTATACAAATAAACATCAGTAGTAATGACTTTGAAAACTTCAGTCCAAAGTCAAACACCATAGTTCATCTGTGTAATGTTTTTTAATAGTCAATGTTGTCGTAGCCTAGTTCTCTACAAAGATGGAGAAAAGCAGGAGAGGGAACCAGATACATACGACTCTGACCCTGATAAATTCAGAGTGTGGTTTTAGGTCCCAAAAACTAATTGGTTTATCATTTATTTTGATATTTTAAAATCAATTTTACATAAGATTTTTAACAATTTTTTCAAATAAGTTAAGATGTCATTGAACCCTTATTTTTATTATTATTATTATTATTTTTATAATTGTTTGTACATATTCTTCCAATGTCTGCAGAGCTCATTATTTAGCTGTTAATACAATGTACAGGTATGGCTCATGTAAAAAAAAAAACAGCTTTGTAAACAAGCATTCTGAGAGTATTGCATTAGCAATAAAAGACCCCTACCGGCAAGTGTAATCTGGTTCCGTTCCCGTTAAAAATTGAAAATGCCATAATTCCGTCAAAAATTAATGAAGCAGGACGAAATGCAAACTTGATCTATAACTAATCAAGGTAAAGCTACACACCAAAAATCAGCTCAATATCTACAAGTGTTTAGAAGAAAATTGCGGAAAACCCGTAAAAATTGAAAAGGTCGTAATTCCGTCAAAAATCAATGAAGCGGAACGAAATGCAAACTTGATCTGTAACTCATCAAGATACACTCACATACCAAAAATCAGCTCAATATCTGCAAGCGTTTAGGGAAAAAGTGCGGAAAACCAAGTGGGACAGACTGACAGAGGGACAGACAGCTAGACGGACGGACAGACAGACAGACGGACGGATAGACTCAGAGGAAACCTATAGTCCCCTCCGGTTTCACCGGTAGGGGACTAATAAGCCCGGCTCTCTGTACTCCTAAGTACTTTGATTAGATATGATTTGGTTGAATTAAATATTGTTATACAAGTAACTCTTTCCAGATAGTGTTAAAATCTTTAAAATTGGTTTATGTTACAGCCTCCTGAGACATCCAGTGCATTTTTCTTTAGTTAGGCCCTTGATAATAGGTAGTTTCTTTGCTTTAAAATCCCTTTAAAAATTGTTGGGTCGACAACATTTGAACATCTACCTGGTGGAGGGCTCCAAATTTAAACTTTTGCTTGCCATTTATGGCCATTGATCATTAAGCATCAGTAAGGGATCTTTTTCGCTTCAACATCTAGACTGTGACACTGGACCTCCGTCTTTATGTGCGACACTGGACCGAGCTACGTTTTTACGGTCTCATTCGACTAACCAGTCTCCACGTCCCACATCGGGACCTGTGACTTAGAATAAGCTTCTAAATTACATCCTGACTCCAAAATGAAACATTCTAGAACCACTGTGCCACGCGGAACCCTTGACATTTTGCCTGTGTAACCACTTAATGATGATAGAAGGTTTGAAAAATATACTCGGATGTCCGATGGTTGAGTATTTGCGAATCTTGTCTTTTTGTAAATATTCGATTTCAGTAAATTTACACTGGCCTGCGATATTTCATAAGTTCAAATGAATAATATTTGTGAATTTATTTACCATACATGTTGCTTTTAAATTTCATTAGGATGATATTCAGTTTAAAAATCGGTATCTTTTGTTCTTTCTTATTTATAAAGATATTATTCAATTTTTTAGAATGTATTTTCATAACTGCTGTCGGAAAAAAAAAATAATTTACCTACCTACCTACCCAACTTCAGATTTTAGGGTCGGGTTAGGGGAAACAAAGATATTTTTAATGATGGCCTAAAGTATAATGCCCAGGTCAATTTTTGTATGCATGCTTTCTACTTTAAAACTCTAAGAGAAAGCAACATTACCTACTACTAGACAGATTTTTGATGCAGGGCATAAAATACATTTATTTGTGAGCAATGTTACATTTTTATTGCTTTTGGTTGCTTATACCTTACCCATATATTCCCCCATTTAAAAATTATATGTACCTGTGCACTGTGCCACATAATATCTTAACAAAGTACATATAACAAACATTGAATGTATATGTACAATATTTCAAAAGCAGATACAATGTGTAATTTCCATCTCAATGAAATCAAATTTTTTAAGTTCTTTTTTTTTTTTTTTTTTTTTTTTTTAAATTTCCATCTCATGAAGTGATCACTTCTCAAGGAATGTTTAGGTATTTGGTAAAATTTCCAAATTTGAAGCACAGAGCACATAATTAGAGAATATGATTTTATATTGATTGTTTTATTAATTAATTGTGAATGTTATGTGTGTGATGCTTAGTAAGATTATACAACATAGCTTATTATCTTATGTTTCTGTGTAATGGTGAATAGAGGACAAGACATGCATGAAAACGTACATGTACTTACAACTGCAATTCTGTGAGATTGGGTTATAAACATATCATACAAACTGAATGTGTAAGAAAGTTGCACCATTGCCATAATTGTGAAAAATGAAAAGATTTCAAACTTCTTTAAAAATTATTATTACTCATGAAATAGTTTTTCTGAATTGATTTGGTTTAACGGAGTTAATAAGTCTTTATAGCTGGCACCCTGCATACTTTAAAATTCGGACATTTATGACTTTTTTGGTTTCATTTTTAGCTGCCATATCTAATGAACTAGAAGACGGAAAATATGTCCTTCTGAAGAAGGATGAGGATGAAGAATTTCCAGATCGCCGGCTAAGGCGATGCAAAAGACCAAGCAAGAAAGGTCGTAAACAGTCAGTGGTGAGTGTCATACATCTTAACACATTTCCCTTCAGTCAGTTCAATTCACTTCAAGGTTACAGTCATGAGCATAAATAACATAAAACTTAACATAGATTAACCCATACAAAGTAATAAATGGGAGGTAGACAAAAGCCAGAAATATCTATTTACTCATTGTTTGTTTTCTCTGATGTCAATATTATTTGAAGAAAATGGTATGTGGGTTAATTATGATAAAAAACTTGGAACATGATATTTTATTTGAAGTAATAAATCAAGCATGCATGTTGATTTTTTTAAGCCCTTTTTTGTACAAGGAAATTTCAGTGATATGCATTTATCTGTTTGAAATGCCTTAAGTTTGCAAATTTTTCAACATGTTTGGTTTGTTTGCTTTCAGATGAAGTCATTGACCCACCCACCACAGATTTTCTCCCAATTTGCCTCACTTAACCTAAATGCCCCTTCAAATATATCAGAAATTCCAGCATCTCTAGAACAGCTCCATGCTAGAAAGGCAAGTAGAACAAGTATTTTTTACTAGCTTACCTGAGCAAAAGGCTCAAGTGAGCATTTATGATCAAAGAGTGTCTGGTGTCATCTCCGTTAATTATTTGTACACTTTCACTTTTTGAATTTCTTCTCCAGAACCACTGGAGCATTCAACCAAACTTGCCACAAAGCATGTTTGGATGAAGGGAATTCAGATTTATTTAAATGAAAGGCCACATCCTCTTGCACAAGGAAATACATGTAATTCATGAGTGGCATCTTCAAAAAATATTCTCAGAAACCAGTGGGCCAGGAGACAAATTTTTATCGGAAAGCTTCTTCATTGAATATAGATTCAAGTTTGTTCAATTCATAATCCCCAAACTTTGAACCCTCAGTAGGGGTTCAAAGTTTTGCATGGGGATATATTTACAAAAGAATCTTCAAAAATATTCTTTTCAAGAACAAGAGGGTTATGATTCATATTTTTAAAATATGCAAACATCCTCTGGTAGTGCAGAATTTAATTTCTTCAAATCATGGTTCCCTCTGCCCCCTGGGAATAGGGTGGGCGAAATATAGGTAAAGTTTTACATGGACATTTGAAATAACATTTTTAAAAAAATTCTTGGGAACAGCAAGGCCATGATAAGTCATAATTACATCCTTTTCTTGAGCTTGTCAATGTCCGCATTGTACATAACATGCATATTATGCAACCATCCTTATGTAGTGCAGAATTAAGTTTGTTTAAATTGACTAGGGCCAAAACTTTACTTGGGAATGTAGAGAGGAAAATCTCAAAGCTTCTTCTGTAGAACAGCAGGGCCACAATTAGTCAAACCATCCCCAAGTAGTGTAGTATTTGCTTAAAGTCTGGACCTTGGGGCATAGGAGAGGAATAGGGAGTCAAAGTTTTACATGGAAATAAAGAAAAATCTTTAGAAAGTATCCCATACCCCTCTTGATTGGGTGCATGTTCATATTGTAAAATTACTTATTTTTTCAGCTTATTAACGTGTGTATGCTTTATATTTATCAAGTTTATAAATAGTTTACATCTTTTACATGTATCATTTGATTTTTATAGAAATATTATGAAGATGGTGCTCAGATAAAACTGAGAGTATACACCCCATCTGTAGAGGAGAATAGCGATGGTGGAGTGTCAACCAGTGATGGTATATCAGCAACAGAGAGTGCCATGTGTGAGATGTCTCGCCAGGCTAGCCACACAGAGAGCATGGAAAATGCCAGTGGAACAGACCAGTGTCTAGACGAGTTGGTCCGAATGTCCGAGACTCTGAGTGAAAAATCAGAATACACAACGGAACGCAGCAGCTCCGATTCCACAGTAAGGTCATCTGACTCGGATCACTCTGGTCACTCAGTTAGAGAGATTTCCAGAGAGTCCAGAGATTCTGAAAATATGGCTGCAGCGAGTGTTCCTTTGGCTGAGTCCTTGGTTGTTGGGCAGAGAAGTATTGATTCTTTAACTGATGACTGCTTTCAGCCAAATGACCTCGTTACAAAACAAACAGTGGGTCATATATGTGACAGTAATATAGTGCCTCCAGTAAAGATAGAGGATAGTGATATAAAACTGGTGGAGGGTGCCACATGTGGTAATGTGGTGCTTGGAGCAGGAGAGATGATGTCAGCATCATGATGTTAATCTCAAGAGATGACAGCGGGCTGTCATTGTCAGCTGACTAGGTGTTGATTGTCAGCTGGGTTTCTGACGAAGAAAACACAGCGTGTCAGCTGAGTTTATTTATGATTATGATAAACTACCAGTGGTCTAACTCTTTGTTGTCATTTAAAAGAGCCCACAGCACCTACTTCATTATAGACAACATATCACAATCTAAGAAAAATACATCCATGACTAATGATAAGAATTAATTAGCACAATTAGATGATAGAAGCATTTTTATTGCATTTGCTCATTATAATATTATGGTTTTTAATGTAAACTTTAAGTAGTTATATTCCAGCACCAGATTTACAGTAGCAGAAGGCTTGGAAAATAAATTTTAAAAAAATGTCTTATTGTTTTACTGTTTAATTTTATATGTGTTAAACACAGGATTTCATAATATACATACTGAAAGTGCTTTTTATATCAATTATTTATGTTTTTTAAAGTTTTGTTAAGCATGAGAAACAGATATGTGGGGAAAGTATTTTACAATTTTTAATAATTTGTTGAGAATTACATGACATACATGTATATGTTTTCAGTAAAGTAAAATATGCATTATGTATTCAGTTAGTGAAATATATGCATATTTTGGGGTCATAAATTTATTAGAATTGTAGAAGTTGATGTATTTTGAAGGTTTGTAGGTTACGTCAGTATGACTGAAATTCTGTGTAAGATTTGTGGCATTGCACATTATCTTATAAACAAAGAAATACTACTTAAATGCGTTATGAAGTGGACATGTGCATTATTATGTTTTTCTTTGTTGTTAGACCATTTTAATCAACAATTATCATTTATGTGGTGTAGCCATTGACTGTTATGGTGAATGAGTTTCATTATTTTATGTTGTAGAGTTTAATTAGTAGCACCCAATATGATAAAACCCCATTATCATTAACTCTTGTTTTGACATGACTATTTTGTTTGATGTAAATTTCCTGTTTTATTTATTGTTGTAGATTAGGTTTAGTATATGTGAATTAATTGTCCCAGTTTATTTATTTAAGATGTCTCATATATCCGAGATTTTATTTTGTTTCAATAACATATTCATTGTGGCTGGTACAGATTAAATTTTTAACTGTGTTACTTATGTATTTCTGGTTATATTCACAAGAGCTTCAATATGCTCATAAAATACAAGGGGAAAAAATGAATTTCTAATTGATTGAAATCAGTAGATCATCAATAAATTCATGTAGTTTTCTTTCTTTTGAACACAGATCAGGGAGCCCTGCAATTACAATCATATCTTTGTTATTCAGGGTCTGTTTGTGTGTGTGCTTTTTTTTTTCTCCAAACCATATCTCTGCATTGGATACACACTGTACCAAATATATATAAAACCATGACTGCTTCAAGTTTCAGTTTTGGGTTTATTTGGTTGCTTAAATGCTTGAATACATGTTTAAGTCTGATATTTCATATCTCTTTTGGTTGGTTTGTTACATGTAGAAGTACGAACCAGAAATCTACTTGAAAGTGTTTAAGTTTGTGAGAGTATTTTATTCTGCAAGGTCACCCATACACATAGTGTCAAATCACAGTGTCATTATATTCGAATCCAATTCACTAGCAAAAAAGGAAAAATCATTTTTTAAAAATTTAACATAATAAAACAATGCACATTTTGGTGTGCTGTCTCTGAATTTAGGCATAAGTGAACATGTGGGTCATGAGAAATCTTAATTCAGTGTGAAGGCTTGCGAGACTCATTTTGTATTGTAGACAAAAAAACTTACTAACTTAATTAGTCCCAATTTCATATTTCTCCTTTTTTGTTCGTTTTATTTTTGTCAATACTGTATATTCGGATTTTTATTTTTGCCCTAATACATTGTTGAGAAGTTTGATATGCCCGCAGCTGTGTTGTTTCTGTCAGTTTATATGCATTTTAAATGATTAGTTCTGTTTGAATTTTCCCACTGAAGATCAGTGTGAAAAGCAGAAATCTAAAAAAGAAAAAAAGGGGTGGGGAGTTAATTCCATATACAGTAAAAAAAAATCTTCATCCAACAGTTGAATTGCATGATACAGACATTGAAATCTTGTTGTTTTAAATGAAGTGCCTAGTTCTTCTTAAAGAGACTTGTTTTAGAGACTTCTTCGTTCTTTCCATATGTAATCAGCATGTGAACTGCAGGTTTTTTTATGGGAGAGTATTGAAAAGTTCATTTATGCAGATTTTTTATGCATACATGTATTTAATATTCATAGCTTATTAATTTGTATTTATTCTTCACAACTTATTTTTATCAGACATTGATTCTCTATGGATGTTGAGTGAAGCCTGTGTGTTGTTCATTAAAAAAACCCTGTGTATACTGATATTTTGAATGATATAGGTTGACCGTTGATAGAAAATTGCGAGAAAAATTTGTCAAGAAAATACCGGTACAACGGTGTGTTCCCATTTTGCCAGAGCTGTGAGGTCCAGCTAAAAATAGCTGAAAAGTACCAAAAGGAATTGCAAATTTTGCTAATTGGAACTTGATTTTTAAATTACATTTGTATATCACGATTTTCACTTTAAGCATCACTGAATGTAATTAAACTGAAATTAAGTTTTACCTGGATTTTTTTCCAGATATTTTTTTTTTTTAATGTGGGAATTGATTGAATATTAAAAAAAAAATTAAATATCCTTTAATAATGCCATACTTGATTGTATTTTTTAATATAAACTCTAATATGTTTTCCAAAACAAGTGTGTTCAAGGTACAGTACTAATTTCAAATAAATATTGAGATTACATTTTACTTTAAAATTAGATATTATAATTCCATACTTGTTTTTAATCTTTAATACAGATTCCATCAAAATATTTAATTTCATTACAGAATCAATCTTGCTAATTTTACATTCACATTCCTTAAACCAGGTAGATGAACTTAAGTATTTATATATAAATATTAAAACAATTAGCTTTTCAAAAAAAATGCAAGTTATATTGTATCAAATATGTAAGAAACCATTTCCTCATCTAGACTCTTAGTACATAAAAATAATTTAATAGTAATTGTTGTAACAATTTAATAATTATAGCAATTGCTATGTGTTATACAAGTTCCCATTTCATTCTAGTTCCTAAATACCCAATAAGGCAAAATACGTAATTTATTTTCAACCTTGATTCTTTAGCAAAGAAAGGATAGTTACTGTAATAACTTGATAAAGTGCATTTCTATTCTAATGCTGATAATTGTTTTCACATTTTTCCATGTTCACATTATGTCAATTGATACAGTGCATTCCTATTCTAATGCTTTGGTGATAATTGTTTTCACATTTTACTACGTTCACATTTATTTCAATAACAAGTTGATATTTCCCCATTTATGAGTAAAGTAATCAACCCATAAAAGACATGATTATATATTTGATTGTCTGGTAATATTGAGGCTCATCCTTTATTTGCTTGTTCATGTATAAATGATGAAAAGTTATCCCTCAATTTCAATTGATATTCATAATTATTTAATATGTGATTGAAATTTGTATGTGATCAATTTTCTGTTTCTTTTGAGTTTTAATATGAATACATTTTGTTTGATCAAAGTAAATTGGAACTGCTTTCTTATTTAAAAAATATTCTGTATTTTTTAAATAATGTATTTTGGATAAAATAGTAGTTTTTAAATTTGATTGCTCTGTTTTAGAAAAGTATTGCCATTTTATGAATCATGTTTAGATTTGTTTTTCTTAGCATGATTTGGGGTGAAATTTAAGTTCAAATGTCAATGAAATATATTGTGGCAAATTTTTTCATAAATGTACACTGAATTTGAAATTCAATAAAAGTCGTGAATCAAAACATTTGAGCTCTTTATTTATCATTTGACTCTTAATGATTTCATCTTGCTAACTTTACTTACCATACAGACTTTGGCCTTCATGCACAGCATATCTTTATTGATAAATGCTTGGAGCAAAATGCTTTGGTACTGAATACAGGGTTATTTTTGCCTCATGTTTTTTTTTTCTGCCCTTTCACAGCTGCAAACAATTTTGCACCATTTTATATTCACTCAGTCATATTTCTGTGTAAGAAATTATATTGTGTTCTTTGAATTCGCCCTGTTTAAATTTGCCCACCTGAAAGTCGGGCAAAAGGGGCGAAAATTAAATGGGGGCAAATATTTCCCTATATACAGTATAATGTATACAACTTCCCAAGTCAAGGGTTTCTGATCCAGTCCGCATCACATAAACCCTTGACCGAATAGACTAGGTTTGACAGGGTTAAAACCTTTTTGATTGGCCTCATACAAGTTTGCATGAGCCAATCAAAAACATTGTTTTTTCAACCTGTAACTGGATCGTAAATAGAAAAAAATTCCAGTTTTAGTCTAAAAAAAAACCATTAATACCAATTTCATTTACCATTCTATTTTTTTCTTGAAACATACACTTCAAAAATGCATGACAACAGTTTTCTTTTAATTAAAACCATTTTTTTTAAAATTCATAATGTCTGAAAGTGATTCTATTGTTCTATATTTACACACCCATACATAGAGTTTGTGAACAACAGTGGACAATCCATTGCATCAAAGTCACTTGTTCATAATCAAGCTGTAACATGTGTGGAACCTGTAAAACTTGATCCAGGTCCTCTTGATGCAGTCTCTGTCCTGTAAATTTTTCCTGAAGCCTGGTTGTAAATTCCCTGATATTTGGAATACTGCTTTGACAGATAATCTCTGAACTTATAATTCTTCCCTTATCAAAGTTAAATATTACAGATAGTTCAGCTTTAAGCTTATTTGAGATGAATTTTCTGTCTATAGTGAATTTTGGCGTTCTGCCAAATATCCACTCCCAGTCCTCTGAAGACTTCCGGATCTGTGTCACGCCTGGAAATGAGGCTTCATCTCCAGGATCTATCCACTCAATCTCTCCCTAAAAAAAATCCTCAATAAATTTATATGTATATGACATGGTTTTTATTTTTGAAAACTAGGTTGAAGGATTTTTTGACAATAAAATAAGACAAAGAATCAATCTTAGTGACTGTACTTTTAACCATCCATATGTATGCAGTTTCTGGTATCCTACCAGTGTTTTAGATGTGATGAAAAAAAATATATGTCAAGAAGCAATTTGCCACAATATTTCTTTTGTGTTTTGTACAATCAGAATGTCCTGTTTTTTATTTTGTTTCTGCCATTATACACACATTTGAAATTGTTTTTGGATATTTTCCTGATATATAACAAAATCTTTATTTCATATTTCTATGAGTTTGAGTGCTTTTCTTCCTATCAATTATAACGTAATTTTTAAGTATTTAAGGTGGACAATGCTACAGAACTGTACATATTTTCAACAATTTCTCTGTCTCATAGTCACTCACAGAAAATCCTTCAATCCTGACAGTGTGCCATTATACTCACCTGAGCTCCAGCAGCCTTAAAATACTGGTGACCTATGACATCCACCAATGACATAAAGTCTATAGTGAAGTCACATTCCGACAGGTTCTTTATATGGGATCTCTTACTGTCTGTAGCTTTGCTATGGACACCCAACTGCAACAATTGAAATTTTTTATATAAAGAAATTAAGTCTCTTCCATATGTATAATTAAGTCTTTGATCGAATGTACAGTTGATTATTTTTGATATATATATATATATATATATATATATATATATATATATATATATATATATATATATATATATATATATATATATACATATATATATATATATATATATATATATATATATATATATATATATATATATATATATATATATATATATTTACTGGTATCTCAATCATTGAAATACATTTCTTGTTAGGAATGAAATATTCATGTGCTTCTTTTACCTTAAGTAAATATTACCTTCATAGGACTATCCAATGTCATTTCAAGATTCTCACTATTGACATCATGAAGAAGAGTAAAGTGATGGAATGTGTTGTTTTTACCTAGTTTGGAGGCTGTTCCTGACACCTAGCAACACAAATGAGATTTTGGTATCTGTGCACAACCGCTAAATACATGAGATTCTCGGGAAACAATGCTCAGGCCTAACTTAAAAATATTTTTTTGTTTTCAGTTGCCTACCAATCCACTTAAAATGCATTCGACCCCCCCAAAAAATTTCAGCTATTTTCAAAATGATTTTTTATGCTCAATTTTCCCAATTTACAGAAAATCTGCTTAGTTTTCGTATTTAGTGTTACTTTTATATCTGTCAACTAGGCACATAAATTAAGTGTAGCATACAGGTGCATATACTTTTTAGCGCCCTATAGAAATCTCTCTGATTTGTTGTCTTATAAATTGTACTAAACAAAAATTATTTTAAAAAAATCCTTCCTATTATAACTAACCACTCTAATAATTGTGGGTTTGCAACTGCAAACTGAGAATTTTTCAAAGCTTGCATTCAGGCCTCACCAGTACTCTTTGTGTTTGACAGACTTTAACCATGATATCTGTTTGTACGTACAATACAGTTGAACTTAGATACATGTGTATCTCAAACATCAATACATACATGTACTACATGTAGTATCTCAAATACAATGAATATGCTGAAGTGAGATTGAAGTCCCACTTTTCCTTCAAGTAATTAAACCCACAGAGTTTGAGATAACAAAGTTTGACTGTATTTCATTTTTAATCTTTCTAAACCAACCTTGTACAGTCCATCCAACACAATGTCTTCCCTGGCATTGACCTGGAGATCCACATCCCACTGGGTGGTGATGGCTTCCACCACCAAGTCAAGATTCTTTCTTCTGTTGTACAGTTTATAAGTCTTCAGAAAGGAGCAGTTAAGATTCCCCAAATCATGATACACACATCCCCCACCACTGATCCTTCGAGCCAGCTTGATGCCCGACTCCCTCAGTTTGGGAACGTTACACTCTAACCATGGATTCTGATGTCTTCCTATCACCACAGCAGGTTTGTTCTGCCACATTAATAGGATAGATTTCTTTTTTAGATCCTCTTTCTCATAAAGCCATTCTTCAAAGGCTAAATTTGTGTATATATCATCAGAAGTTGAGACATACACTTGATGTGTATGAGTGTTCTGGGAGAAGCTCTGTTTACTTAACAATAGAAATTCAGCTGGGATAAATATTCTCTGCTTCAGTTTCCTACACAGCTGAATCATATTTCCTCAAAAGTATAAACTCTCCCTGTAAATATTATTAATATTCCAGAAAGTATCAATGATTAAAAATATGTTTGATATTAAAAGTATACATTCAAACCTTGTTATCTCGAACTTGACAGGACCAAGAAAAAACTTCAAGATATCTGAAATATCAGGGTTAAAAATAGTTAAAGAAGTAGTGGTTGCAATTGGGACTTCCAAATTTCTTCTACATTTCCATGGTATTCGAGATATCACTGTTCGAGATACCGAAGTTCAACTGTATTTTAATTAATATTAATCAGCTGAGCTAAGTAAATCAAAGAAATAATGATGATAGTGAAGCAAACTAGTGAGCAAGACTGTCATGACTGCATGTTATATGTCTCAAAAATTGTTAATGAAAGAAAGTGTACAGTGGATTTAGGAATTAGATCATCGCCCAAATTATTCTTGATGTAACTTAACTTTGTATAGCATTTGAACTGTAAGAAGAATTCCAGAGTTTGAACTTCAGTCAGCTGTCTACATTTTCTCTGATGCATGCATGGTGCTACATGTAGCTGTGACCAGAGACATACAGTGAAACCTGTCTAATCTGACATGCACTGGGAGACTTAACTCGTGTCAGAATAGACAGGGTGTTGGATTACACAGACGTTAAGAACATGGAAAATAGTAAAATGGTAATTAAAATAAAGGTCAGAATTCACAGTGAAACAGATTGCACAGGTGTCAGATTAGAAAGTTTTCACTGTATATGGGTTATATGTCTCGATCGATCTGCTGTGACCCACAAGCCTTTCATAAATGATGCCTAAAACTCTCACTTAACATAGAGAATTTTAAGACTTGTAATGGAAAGCTGAGAAATTAAATGGGAGGAATGTAGTGAATATGGCCAATCTGGTTCACTGTGGGGTTTATTACTGTTTAAATGGGATTAAAAAAAACACTGACCAGACAGACTGTTTATTTCATTACAAAAACAAACAATCTTACATTTGGATGCCAGCTTTAAAGAAGAATATATTTATCATATATAAAAACTACTTATTTAGCTTTGTCAAAGTGAGTCTTACTCTGCATATTCTCGGTATTATTCTTTTTCAATTTCTTTAAAGATTTCTCCTTTTTTTTGGTAATTTTTTTTTTGCTTTCAATCAAATCAGGGACCTAAATATTTATTATATAGGTCCCGGATCAAATGATTTCCAAGCGCCTGAAATATTTCCCTATAAGTGGTCTGATATGTGTCATATAACGTTACAGTTCTTAAAAGTCATTACCACGCGAATTTCCTCGGATGTTCAATGTTGTATATCAATTTTTGGATGTTTCTAGAAGCATACCTCTCATGGTTCCTATATTAGGTCATTGAATCTGTGGGATTAGTTAAATAAAGTCTATAAAGTATATTAGATGTACAGAAAACAAAACTACATTCATTCATATCGTATCTAGAAGTTTTTCGTCATGCCCTAGTCATGGGCGCCGCCATTAATATCTCTTCGAATCTCCTTGGATGTTATCCTTAAATATCAATTGTAGTACCCGAGGCATACCTCTGCTATAAACATGGCAGCTGCCAGAGTCAATTTTGATGTTTGGCTGGCAGAAAAATTGACATCTTTGAATCCAGAGGTAGATACTGAAGTTTTTGTGACCTACATCATTGGTATCCTTGAGACAGAAACAGATGCTGATGACACAAAAGAGTCCATTATGGATATTTTGGGAGAAGTTTTGGTAATTTAAACCAACGACTATGTATTGTACAGATCTTGATAATCAGATAAAGTAGAATCTGTTAGCCATTTTTTAGTAAAGTACACCAGATAAAGAGTTATTTTTTGTTTTTTCACAGTTTCTTTAATTTAACACATTACAGCTTAGTTTCCATACTAATACATGCAAGGCTCATACTTGCCTATTTCTAGAAAATTCTTTGATATTTTTAGGTCACCTGAGTCACTCAGGTGACCTATTGCTATCCGTTCTCGTCCGTCAGCGTGCGTCGTACGTCGTGCGTTAACATTTGAACATTTTTAGCTTCTTCTCTAAAACCGCTTAACCAATTTCAACCAGATTTGGCATATAGCATCTATGGGTGAAGGGGAACAAAATTGTGAATTTCATGGTCCCTGCCCCCCTGGGGCCTGAGGGGTGGGGCTAAAACCACCAAAAATAATGCAATCTTTAAAAATCTTCTTATTTACTCCTGGACATCAAGCAGTCAAACTGTTGGCATCATTGTAATAAGCATTGAGCCCTCTACCAAAATTGTGAAATTCATGGCCCCAGGGTCAGGGGTTCTGGCCCCAGGGTGGGGCTATATAGATCATATAGTGAAAGTGCATTATTTCTTTGAAAATCTTCTTCTCTGCTCCTGGGTATTAAATAAGGTAATTAAGTACAAAGTTATGAAGGGCAAGAGTGCCTCTTCCAAAATTGTGAAATTCAAGGCCCCAGGGTCAGGGGTTCTGGTGTTAGGGCGGGGCTCTATAGATTATATAGTGAAAATGCATTTATTCTTTGAAAATCTTCTTCTCTGCTCCTGGGTATTAAATAAAGTAACTAAGTACATAGTTATGATGAGCAAGAGTGCCTCTTCCAAAATTGTGAAATTCATGGCCCTAGGGCCAGGGGTTCTGGTGTTAGGGTGGGGCTCTATAGATTATATAGTGAAAAAGCATTAATTCTTTGAAAATCTTCTTCTCTGCCCCTGGGTATTAAGTAAAGTAACTAAGTACATAGTTATGATGAGCAAGAGTGCCTCTTCCAGAATTGTGAAATTCATGGCCCCAGGGTCAGGGGTTCTGGTGTTAGGGCAGGGCTCTATTGATTATGTAGTTAAAATGCATTAATTCTTTGAAAATCTTCTTCTCTGCTCCTGGGTATTAAATAAAGTAACTAAGTACATAGTTATGATGAGCAAGAGTGCCTCTTCCAAAATTGTGAAATTCATGGCCCCAGGGTCAGGAGTTCTGGCCCCAGGGTGGGGCTCTATAGATCATATAGTGAAAGTACATTATTTCTTTGAAAATCTTCTTCTCTGCTCCTGGGTATTAAATAAGGTAACTAAGTACATAGTTATGATGAGCAAGAGTGCCTCTTCCAAAATTGTGAAATTCATGGCCCCAGGGTCAGGGGTTTCTGGTGTTAGGGCGGGGCTCTATAGATTATATAGTGAAAATGCATTAATTCTTTGAAAATCTTCTTCTCTGCTCCTGGGTATTAAATAAAGTAGCTAAGTACATAGTTATGATGAGCAAGAGTGCCTCTTTCAAAATTGTGAAATTCATGGCCCTAGGGCCAGGGGTTCTGGTGTTAGGGTGGGGCTCTATAGATTATATAGTGAAAAAGCATTAATTCTTTGAAAATCTTCTTCTCTGCCCCTGGGTATTAAGTAAAGTAACTAAGTACATAGTTATGATGAGCAAGAGTGCCTCTTCCAGAATTGTGAAATTCATGGCCCCAGGGTCAGGGGTTCTGGTGTTAGGGCGGGGCTCTATCAACTATCTAGTGAAAATGCATTAATTCTTTGAAAATCTTCTCTGCTCCTGGGTATTAAATAAAGTAACTAAGTACATAGTTATGATGAGCAAGAGAGCCATTTCCCACATTGTGAATTTCATGGCCCCAGGGTCAGGGGTTCTGGTGTAAGGGCGGGGCTCTATCGACTAAATAGTGAAAATGCATTAATTCTTTGAAAATCTTCTCCTTTGCTCCTGGGCATTAAGGTGATAAACTAAGTACATAGTTATGATGAGGAGGTGGGCCCCTTCCAGAATTGTGAAAGCCATGGCCCCTGGGTCAGGGGTTCTGGTGTTAGGGCAGGGCTCTATTGATTATATAGTGAAAATGCATTAATTCTTTGAAAATCTTCTTCTCTGCTCCTGGGTATTATTTAAACAAACTAAATGCATGACTATGATGCATAAGGATGCCTTTTTAAAAATTGTGAATTTCATGGCCCCAGGGTGAGGGGTTCCGGTGTTAGGGCGGGGCTCTATTGATTATATAGTGAAAATGCATTGATTCTATGAAAATCTTCTTCTTTGCTACTGGAGATTTTTTAAACAAACTAAGTGCATGATTATGATAGGCAAGGATGCCTCTTCCAAAATTTTTGGG
Source organism: Saccostrea echinata (assembly GCF_033153115.1). Classification (NCBI taxonomy): domain Eukaryota; kingdom Metazoa; phylum Mollusca; class Bivalvia; order Ostreida; family Ostreidae; genus Saccostrea; species Saccostrea echinata. The sequence continues at coordinate 29,668,664 of NW_026889750.1, forward strand.
GTTCTTGAGGAGGGGGGCTCTATTGATTATGTAGTGAAAATACATTAATTCTATTAATTAATCATTAACTAATCCTGTCTGCTCCTTAGTGTTGAGCTGATAAATAAATTGCTTAGCTATGATGAAGATGGGAGCTTTGAACAGAATTTTTAAATCTTGTGGTCCTAGGGTCAGGGGTTCTGGCATAACGAGGAAGGGGGGGGGGGCTTTTGATAATATAGTGGAAAAGTGTTAATTCTTTGAAGTCCATAGTTATGATGATGAGGGTAACTCTTCCAAATTTGTAAATTTCTTGACCTTTGGTCTTGGGTTCTGGTGTTAGGGTAAGGCTTTGTTGAATCTGTAGTGAAAATGCATTGTACCTGTGAAATTCTTCTCTGCTTCTGAGCATATCGAAAGCAAACTGAGTAAAAGTTTAAATGATATAAGTAAGCGTATTTCTACCAGATTTTTGAACATCTGGACAATTTGTCTTAGCATTCTGGTCCTGGACAGGGCTCTATTAATTTGTATTCTACTGAGAGAAGTTATTCCACTTTTCCATTCACCTTTGATAATTAATCACTGTAAATAATGTATTTGAAAGATTAATAGAATAAGATACATGTAATTATGCAAGAATGTTTATCGTATAATTCAAAAAGTACTTTCTTAGTTTTAATAATCAGGCAGACCTGTAAGTAATAGATAAATAAAAATGAGACAAAAATAACTTATCTTATTAAAAGTTCTTCAAAGACCATAAGAGAGATCAATGCTAGAGGGCTTAATATGGGTTTAAAAATAGTACAGAAGCACTAATAGTTTGTTAATAGTCTGCATGGTGATAATATTAAGTGGGGGATTAGAACTAAAGTTATGAGTTGATACTGAATACTAGACTAATTATTTTGTTGATCCTGATCTTCCTACTTCTCTTGCTTTAGGGCAACAAAGCTTCATCTGTCAGTGTATTTAACTTCTAAATTGTTGTATTATACTCAGGTGACCATTAAGGACCTTGGGCCTCTTGTTGGTAAATCCCTTTTCCTTTTCCCTCTTACACAAGGTATCGGAATTCATGACATCTCATTCTTAAGAATATATCAATACGTAGAGATAAATAACTTTGTCAGAATACCTCACGTGTAACAATCAAGTCGTACTTAGTAATAAAAGACTAACTTTAGATACACATTTATTTTTTGGAGATAAGGGAAAATGTGTTTTCAAACATACAAGCAGATTTTTCTCTGTGTGAAATAATTTTGCTCCTTAAATTCTCCTATAAATTGAATGTTGAGTAAGTTTTTGACAGCATGTCTTTCAAAAAGTCTGAAATATCTGATGTTTTCCAGGCGTTTTTCAAGATTTTGATATTTTATGTGCCAGGAAAACGGCACCATTATGAAAAGTGGAAATTTTGCCGCCCTCAGCTGAACTTGATTTTGGATACTTGCAAATCAAATTAAATGTCAAACTCACAACTTATCAATAGCACAATGCTTCTAGTTCTCACCAATACCGCTTAAAAGAAAATATCACTCCACATATTGATACAGGTCTCACAAGATTTAAAAATGCATGAAATGAAAACAAACCTTAAAAAGTTTGATAAAAGGTTTTCACCAGACACTTTATATAACAAAGGAACAATAAAAGTGATACTGGTAAGTACTAGAAGCATTGTATTATTGATAAGATGTGAGTGAGACATTTTATTCGATTCGCATTTATTGAAAATCGACCCAAGAATGCCACCTCCAGTTGGTTCTGATGTTTTCCTGGCACATAAAATGTAAAAACTGTGAAAAACGCCTGGAAAAAGTCGGATATTTCGGACTATTCTTTCAATATGGATATTACATTCATGTAGCCATGATTATACATTTACAATGTATTAGGAATTAAGAATTTAGCAGCAAGCATTCAAAAAAATATGTTATGTACTTTAAAGACCTATGTCTTACTATGTTCCTTCTCTTGAAATTTTGTCTGAGGGTTAGTAACATTAATACTGCTAGTGTCAAAATGTTTACATTAGAGGTGTAACAATACATTGGTACATCGATCATATTGATCGCAAGGGTTCATGGTATGCTTGGGTATTGTGTCTTTAAGAATGTATCACGATACGGTATAAGTTTATTTTTATTGTCTTTCTTGAAAAGTCAAAAATGTAAATATGACCTAACATATTGTTGTGTTCAAATATTAGGGAAAACAAGGTAGATTTAGAAGAATCAAATCTTGAGACAATGAATTCATTTGTAATAAATTTTTGTAAGCAGTGTAAAGATATTCATTTTATATTTTTTATATATAACAGTTTATTCAATTATTGACTGTTGTATCATGATACATGTTGTATTGCATGACCGTATCATGACTGATATGTATCGTATCAATGGGTACCTTGCAATACTCAGGCCTAGTCTACATAATATTTTCAAGTGTGCTACTTAACAATAACCGATTCCTGCATTATTTAGGAGAGTGAGCGGGAGTCAGTTTGTGAAGAAGTGATACAAAGATGGAACCAAGAACACAGTAAACCAACAGAACCAGAGACAGGTCAGTCAGCACTCTCTATTGTATTGTGTTTTATACAAACAGGTTCATGAGTAACTGAATTTTAAAGGATTGGCTTAGTATGTAAATCATGGTGGAAGATAAAAATTTCACAAACCTTGTTATGTAGAACTCATTGAGAGTAGAATATATATGAAAGAGAAAGTGGTTGGGACTTCCAACTCACTTTGACATAACCATGGTATTTGAAATATCAAAGTTGGAGATACAAAGTTCAACTGTATAGTGGTTTATCAATTTAAGTCTTTGGAATTATCATCCTTAGCCGAGAGACATTCATCCTTAAGCTGTATTTAAACTTGTTTCAGATACAACTAAACTCGCAACCCAGTTGTCTGATATTCTTGTCAGTGAGAATAAGAAGATTGAGAGCGTGAAACCGAAAGAAAAGAGTGCTGAAGAGATAGCCAGGAAAGAGGCCATCTTGGCTCAGTATGCTGCTGTCTCAGATGGAGAAACGTATCCTATTTAAAAAAAAAAATAGATTTGAAAAGTAATTTTTTTTTCCTGTTTTTAGGTTAATTGATGATGAGTGGAAAGCAAATCAAATTTTTTTTTTTCCACATTACAGATTGATCTACCAAAAAAAAGACAATAATTTGCATTCATGTTATCTTTGAAAAGTTATATAATTTCTGATATTTTGAAATTCTGATAGTTGACTTTCAGAATTTCGGAGTGTGTCAGAGGTCTGATTTTAATCAGACTGTGTTATGGTAGGTCTCACCTTTGTTTGCTTCATTACTGGTGCATGCCTAAACAGCTGATTCAAAGCAGATTGTTTTTTTATTGTATGATGTTCTTTTTTCTACATTGATTCTTGCTTAGGTGTTTTATTTATCTACCTTGACCTTCAAATAAGAGATGAGGAGGAGGAGGAAGAGTTGGGAGGGACTGACGGTAATATTCTTTCTTAATCATTTGACAATAATCAGTTGACATTCCCTCAGACTCTGTTTTATCTTTGCAATACAGGCTCCTCTGCTTTCTAGTTTTATGATCACCTTCTCTTTTCTAGATTTGTGATGACCCATCTAGTATTTTGACATTTCTTGTAGGAGGATTAGTGAAAAATGACAATGCTGAGGCAGTTCAAAGGGCTGTGCAGGAACAGCGAGAAAAGTCCAAACAGGAATACGAGAAAAAGAAGGAGAAAGATAAACAAGATCGTGAAGTACAAAAACAGAAAGAGAAAGAAAGAAAAGAGACAGAGAAGAAACGAACACAGAAAGGAGAGAGACGAAGATAACAGAGGTCTATAGCTAGGATAATTAATTGTTTAGTACTCTTTTTTTATCAGTATACAATTATACCGGTACACACTTTCATGGCTGCAGGTGTACTTTTTTTGCTAATGTGGAAAAATGAAATTTCAGTGGAAAATTAAAACAGATAAATTGTAATATGTATATAGATATGAATTACATGTAGTATAATTAGAAATAGGTTCACTTGATACTTTTTTATACCCCCTGCTTGAAAAGCGGGGAGTGTATAGTGATGGGAGTGTCTGTCCATCTGTCTGTCTGTCTTTACATCCATCCATCCATTATGCTTTGGGGTACCCATCTCTTATCCACAATTCCTCTTATACAGTACCACTGAATAAAATTTAATGAGACTTTCAAAGAATCTTTGTTACATAATGCCATTGTGACCACCTATTTTACCTTTTGATCAGACACATATTTCGGGTTTCCTGTAGCAAAACATAGACACTGCCATTCTTTCTATAATATTGAGGGTACCCATCTCTTATCTGCAACTTCTCCTATTCCACTGAATAGAATTTAATGAGACTTTCACAAAATCTTTGTTACATAATGCCATTGTAACCTCCTATTTACTTTTTGATCGGATCAGGGGTACCCCTTTTTTATCTGCAACTCCTTTTATACCACTGAAGAAATTTAATGATACTTTCACAGAATTTTTATTATATAGTGCATTTGTGCACCTCCTACTTGATGTTTTGATTGGTCAGATATTTGGGCTTTCCCTTACCACCAAATGGACTTTTCCATTATAATCATATGGGAGGTGGGGGTTATCATTTTGTGAGCTCAGTGCTCACAGTACCTCTAGTTTATATTATACAGATTCATATTATTTACGCACATTTTTATCTGGTTTAATTTTCTATTAAAATGTATATTTTTTTCATTTTTGAGTTTTAGCAAAAGAGATAACAAACAATCAAACAAAAACATAAAAAAAAAGAAAAGATTTAGCCTCTTTAGAACATCCTGTATATCTTCACAAATGATTTGTCCTTTAGGAATACATCTACGTATATCTTGGTAAATTGCAGTATATAATGCACTGCATTACAGATACGTGTACCAGTAAGTGAAGTTCCAAATAAATATTGATCCAAGACTGTATAAGATTCTAAATTTTAAAACTCTGACAAGTTCTTAATCAATGTTTTGATTCTGTTTCATTCTTTTGCATTGACACTTAAAAAATATTTAACTTTGAAGAAATATTCCATTGCTTTTTTGGTTGTACAGTACAAGCACAATAGACTGTTTTAGATTTCAGCATCAACATGGCCATACTGCAGACATGTATCAGTTTATGAATATGAAGTTTAGCAATCAATTCGTTTTACTTTTAGGAGATACATTGTATTATGCAGTACATGTAATTGGAAAGGAGTGGATATAAGCAGTTATGATTATCACTGTTGTAATTCATAAAATCACCTGGTATTAAATGAGTACACAATGTTATATTTTTCTCTATACATGTATCTCTGCATCTGTTAGCTTGTACAACATAAATTTATTGCTTTATGCATTGAGACCTGGATTGTTGAAGTAATTTATAGGACATTGTTGAAAATAAATACATATGACATGTTTTCATCTTCAAATTTTCTGTAGAGAATGTTATTTCAGTGTTAATCTTCAGAGAAATCATGAACATGATCAAGTGCATGAGAAAGGTATCTTCGACTACAAAACCAATTCTATTTCCATGAGGGTCAACTCTCTAGAAAGTTTGAATTGAGACATATATTTATTGAATATATTCTTCACGAAACAAAGAATAACAAATTCTTATTGATTTTTTTTTTTATTTTATTCTCTCAAAAAGGGGAAATTTTTTTTTATCAAACTTTATAATTTATCTTTTATAGTGAGTTAAAATATATCACACCATGATTATACACTGTCCATAGATTAGTATTTTATTTACACTGTCAATTATCTTTATTCATGCATTTAATAATCCTTAAATTTTGCACCAGCATCAAATGTTTGACAGGAAAAACACTGGGACTTGCACTGTATAAAGTGTCTTTCAGTTTGAAAAGTTTTAAAAGTGTCCATTTATTTATTAAAGAAGCAAAATTTTCCCATAATACCTGTTTAAACAATATCTGTTCCAAACAAGAAATGTTTCAGAAACATGTATCTCTCCCTCCCCCCTCCCATGTTGCAAAAATAAAAAAAACCCTACAACTTTAAATTTGGAATGTCTGTAAACACAACTGGTCACCTACTAGTTAGGGGCAAATATAATGTACATATACTAATTAAGTTTGATCTCTATCAGACCTCAATAACATTAGGGGTAATTTACATCTCAGAGGATACCAGTGTACCAATATTAATGTCTGTAAAGCAAATGGTTCTAAGATACTTAGCTGATAATCTCTTCCTATGTCTACTGTGATTGTCTGTTTTTTTCCCTTGATATTTGACCTTAAAATCAATAGGGATCATATACTCCTTAGGGGAACCAGTGTAACAAGTTTTGATGTCTGCCAAGCAAAAGCTTCTCAAAATATTGAGCAGACAATATCTTCCCATGTCTAGAGTACCTCGGTAATTTGACCCTTGACCTTGTGACCTCAAACTCTGCAATGGTCAATTTCACCTTAGGGGAAACCAATGTGCTTAGTTTGATGTCTGTCAAGCAAAGAATTCTCAAGATATTGAGCATTCAGCATCTCCCTTTGTCAGGTTTGACCGTTGACCGTGTGACCACAAAATCAACAGTGGTCATCTACTCCTCCATGGAACCATTGTGCCAAGTTTGATGTCTGTCATGCAAATATTGAGTAATCAGTATCCTCCCATGTTTAGTTTAACCCTTGACCTTCTGACCCCATAAGCAATAAGGGTCATTTTCTCTTTCAAGGGAACAAATTTACCAAATTTGAATTCTGTCAAGGAATGGGTTCTCAAGATATTGAGGGGTCAGTATCTTTCCATGCCTAATGTAGTTTGACCCTTGACCTTGTGACCTCAAAATCAATAAGGGTCATCTGCTCTTTCAAGGGAACCAGTATAACAAATGTCTGTGAAGCAAAGATTGATTCATCTGCTCTTTCAAGGGAACCAGTATAACAAATGTCTGTGAAGCAAAGGGTTCTCAAAATATTGAATGGTCAGTATATTCCTATGTCCATTTTGATCACAATTGACCTTAGACATGACCTCAAAATACACAGTGATCATTACTCCTCAACAGAAACCAGTGTACCAAGTTTGATGTCTGTCAGGCAAAGGGTTCTTAAATATTGAGTAATCAGTATCTTCTTATTTCCAGTTTGACGTTAAGGAGGAATGCTACACCAAAATTTTTATTGTCTTTCTTGAAAAGTAAAAAAAAAAAAGTCATATAAAATAATTAAGAGCTAATATCAATCTTTACATGCTGAAACTATGCTTCAACTGTGTTTAAACATTCATTAAATAAAATTTTGGTGTCACATTCTACCTTGAAATAATAAGGGTTATCTACTCCCTGAAGGGAAACCAATGTACCAAGACTGATATGTGTCAAGCATATGGTTCTCAAGATATTGAACAGACATCTTATGTCTAGAAAAGTTTGACCCTTAACCTTGTGACTATGATTCAAAACTGGGATAACCTTACATTTTCCTCTTTCATGTTACATAATTTTCAAACTTGCAGGTGAAAAGCAAAAAGAACTTGGATTGCATCTTTAAGGATGAAGACAAAGGGTATTGGTTTCCTTCCTTGGTCCAGCCATACATTTTCTCTTTTCCTGTTACAGTTTTTTTTCTCCTCTCCACATTCCACCGGGAAGAATGATTGATTGGAGATGCACAGACATAAATTGCAAAAAATGATCAGTAACCATAGGGAGTGGTATATAATGGGAGCAGCAATGGCTAAGGTTAATGCTAGATGGTACAATATACACATAGATGATAACGTGTTCACCTACTTGTACATTGTACCATCTTGCAATAACCAATGACTATAATCATCTTCTCTGACAAAATGCTGAACTAAGGATAAGAGTTGTCTCCCATCCAAGAGCCTAAAGCAAGGCAAGCAGGACATTTAACTGCAGAATAGGTGGAAATGAAAACTACCACTTGTTATTTGAAAACAAACAACTCTTGGTTTTAATTTTTTATTTTACATCATAAATTAATGATTATAAAGCAAACAGTCATTCTGACAAAATCAGCAACCAACATCATGTAATAATTAGAAACAGATGGTTCTTCTCCCACATTTCACTGGATTTTCACAGATAAAAGTATAATTAAGTCATACACAAATACATAACATGATCTCAAAAAATATACATTTTCACAAACAACAGAACACATATGACTCCTCATAATGGAGAGTAAAAAACTGATTGAATATTAACCTGCTATTGTACACATTACAGAATGAAACTAAACAAACAAGTAATCGTTTCACAACTAGCATTTATGCATTTTCTGCAGTCATGTTCTCTAGTAAACACATTTATACACATCCACACACAATGCACATATCTGACCCACACAAGATAATTAACTCCAATCTATAGCTCCTCCTTCATATCATCCAAGTCAATATCACTCAGATCTAAATCCTCTTCCACTGGTAGCTACAAATAAACAAGGATAGTGTAAAGTAAAGGAAGTAATTACTATTATTGCCACTTAAAATAAAATACCTGCATAAATAATATAAATCTTGTGAGTACAACTAGTAGCTCTGAAAACCATACCTCTCCATCTTTACCATCCCACTGCTCTGTTTTCTCTATCTTTGCTATCTTGGAGTCTTTAAGTGGAACAGGCGCTCCCTTACCATATGACAGATCTCTGTCGGAACACAAAATGAAAACCAGTATAGTGTGCTTTTACTTCTTTGTATTAGTGACAAATAAAATTTGTTGAAATTAGCCATGGAATCATGTATGAAATGTTACCTTAAAAATTCGTTGATTCCTTTCTCACTGAATGGTCCCTTTAGTAAGACGTAGATTTGTTTCCTTGTATTTACAGCTGCCATGGCCTGTGAAAAAAGGGCAAATGTAAGATGCACAAAGTGAAAGATGTGTTTGGTTTCATGAAAATTCAAATTGAAGTAATAGATTTAATTAGCAATATGAATGAAGATGGCATACAGGATAACCAAATCCACCAATGCCAAGAGATGACTCTAGCTCCATCTGTTGGCCAGCTTCTGTCCATATCCAGCTACAATCAGAAAGGCTTCAAATTACAATAAACTACATACTTGCACAATGCTAGTCAATGTACAAAAGTAAAAATCACTTCCTTCTCATGGTGAAAATTTTTTGAATCATGTTAAAAGGAGAGGTGGTATACTTACCCCCAGGGTTGTTTCTTGAACTTGGCTCCCATATCTTTGAGGATTTGTAAGTAATCATTCCTACATTTAGATTGACAGTCCAGGATGTGGGGTAAAACAGCAATAACACAAAGCTGTTTTTCTTCACAGTTCTCCTTAATGGTGTCTTGTGATAGGATCTATCAGCGAAATAAAAAAAAAAGAATGCATAATAATTCTTCGAGTTACTCCATTTCTAAAGTAAAGAAAGAGTACATTTATTAAGATTTAACCATTGGTTCTGTCACACTATTATCAATCTGAAAATTAACGTCCAATTTATTATCAAGTTATACATATATAACAAAAAGGAGTTATTCCTTTAACCTACCTGCACAACTTCTGGGGGTGGGAGGTTGGCAGCAAATTTCTCTGTGACCCAGTTTACGATGTCTGATGAGGTCCTTCCTCCATCATAATCCTCAGCTTCCCCATCCTTCTTACCTGCAGGGAACATCTTAATGGTGGGATATCCTCTTACCTATCCAATCAAAACAGGTCATATAAATATATTCACTGTATGTACATATATTTAAGAGTTTTGTTTCAAAAATATTTAAATGAAAATGCATCGAACTCCAAATTTTAAAACCTGATGATTTTGTATAATATTGCAAACTCAACTTGGTGTTCACATAAATTTTACAACAAAGAAGGTTGCATTTAGCAGAGTTCTCTAACTTACTCCATATCTGTTTGCCATGACTGTGTGTACTGTAGCATCCAAAGCTCCAAACTTGACTTTGCCTTTCATTTCTGAGGCAGCACTTTGCCAGTGTGGAGCCAGATTCTTACAGTGTCCACACCAAGGTGCAAAGAACTCAACCATCCACATATCATCACTGTCCAATACGAGCTTCTCAAAGTTACTGTCTGTAAGCTCTACCACATCATCAGCACTGCCACCACCAGACTGAAGAAGTAAAATAAAATTATGCATACATGTTTACGTACAAGGAGCCTGATTATGATGCTACATTTATTAATAGGGAATAATAAATGCATATTTGCTCACTTAACATACAATATACATGTAGGTCAATGAAATAAACATGATCAAATTATGTAAAAGGATGTCAATAGAGCATAGTAATCATTTTAAATAACTTGGAATACAGGGCTTAATTGACTCTTTGGTACAACCTACTCCACTTACGGTTTATTAAAGTCGCTTATTTTGAAATATCAGTTATTTTAAAGTAAAAGTAAACCCCCAATCTCAATTTCTCATTATCTTTGCAATAAAATATTGGTTAGATTGAAATCGCTTATACTGAATTATCGCTTCTTTCGAAGTAAATTATTGGTCCACTGAGCTGATAATGAGTTGTTTTTATAACGATTATATTGAAGTCCTGCTGGCCAGTTGCCGTCATAGTTGGTGACATTGTAATTTACAGGTAGATGATATGGTGTCAGTAGATATATTCTGATATATTAATTAGTCTTCATTGCTTGAATTGATAAGAAATAATTACTGAGAGTTATCTCGTTCTCTCAGATCACATATTGACAGTGCTTTTGAACAGAGTTGTTTGAACACATGCTTGTGAAAACGGGTCAATCACAAGAAAGGTTAATTTGTTTTTAAATAACTAAAATGAATTTATGTCTGCGTAAAAAAATGTGAAATCTAAATCCAAATTAGCGAAGGATAAATCTGGCACACACTAGCAATGGTATACATGTACAAAACAACAGAATGTTGCTGTTTTTAATGTAAATTATGTAAATCTTTGTAAATGCTGTATGGCTATTCAGGTTTTATGTATGGGGAGAGAACTACATAAGTTTCTATAACTTGTGTTCAATCCCTTTAATTGACATATTGTCAATAAAATATGTTCAAAACAATGGATATTAAGCCCTGAAACATCTCATAATTTTTTAAGCTATGAACCTATGATCTGGTTCAGAAAAGGCCCATGTGCAAAAAAAAAGGTATGTCAAAATAAAAATCTTACTTTCCCCCCTCCACTTCCACCACTTCTACCTCCTGATCCTCCTCCTCTACCCTTCAGTCTGTCCTGAACCAGTGTTCTCAGTTTTGACATAGCTTCACTAACAATAGCGTCAGCAGTTCTTCCTCCTTTATATAAAACAAGACATGTTGGTGAAACATAGATTCCTTGGTCCTATCAAACTTCATTAGGAATTTTTACTGAACATCTTATTTTTGCATTATTAGTGATGGTCTTGGCAATGCAAATATTATAAATGTTGCTGATATTCAAATCACAAATATATTCATAAAAAAAAACAATTCCCAAAATCAGTAAAAATAGATTACGCTAATAATAAATGCCCTTTTACGGGATAAAATTGCTAAATTTGTCATTATATGGTATATTAGTAATTCTAACTCATATATTTGCCTACACATGAAATGCTGACAATTATCAAATATAATTTTAAAAATTAATAATTTTACTCTTATGGAATGAGATGAACAACTGTATGCCTTATCCTCTTTGATCACAAATTAACTTGCCATAAATCTCACTTGCAGTAGATAAGTAATAAAAAACTGGAACTATTCATGTACTCTTGGAAATTTCGCTTTAATTATTTGACTTTATAGATTTATATGCATGCTTTAATTTGCACTGATCAAACTGACCACATCATTGTAATATGATTTACCTTGATAATCAGATGGACTGTTTTTGTTGGCTCCAAACACCTTGATGGTTGGGAATCCCTGAATCTGATACTGCCCTCCCAAGCTCTGGTGTTCATCAGCATTCACTGCTGCAACTTTCACTACACCCTGTTTAGTGAAGACATTTTAGAGCTATATATGATGCTGTGCTCACGGGCATAAAGTATTTGTACAGTTTATACTGCATACATGTATTTAATAGTTAAAAAAAAAAAATTCTTTGAATATATGACCTTTGTTATTATGTTTCACCAATTAGCAATGTCAACCATGTTTTGTTTGTGAGAACTTAATAATTTACATGTATTTTAATGTAACATATCAACAAGGCAAAAGACTTTGTGTCAAAATAATTAATAATAAGAATGAATTCGCATAACAAATTGTTATGATGATAATAAAAATTATGCTCTTTGATAAAATACATTTCCTGTGGTCTTGTGGAATTAAAGTCCAATGAAATCTTAGTAATTAGACTACCTTCAAACGTAAGTATTAAATGTACTCTATTTATATAGTGTCTAAAATAATTTTTAAATGGTGAAAAGATTCCAAGGATTTTACCTTCAGAGCAGTTGCTGCCTTTTTCCATTCTGGAGCCAGCTGTTGACAATGTCCACACCTACAGTACATTATGAAACAGATTATAAACAGAGATTCTTTGAGAGGTGAAATGGCAGTTGCACACATTTATCACCATATCAGTTAAGTTCAAATAATTTAGTAGTAAAAGACTTAAGTAAATTGGTTTGTATTACAATATATGCAAAGATTACTAGAATCATAATCATCATTAAAACACTGCACTAGTAAAATAAAAATCATCATTCATACCACGGTGCATAAAACTCTACAAAGACAAGTGCATCACTTTGGATAACTTCTTTGTTGAAATTAGAGGGAGTTAACTCTAGGACATCATCAGAGCTGGAGTACAAGGCAGAGGCCGAAGACACTGCCACCGCCAACACTGAAAGGAAAAAAATTAGATAAGTACAACTTTTTGCATCCATGTTGTCAGCAATAGTATACAAGTCAGTGAACCTTTTCACAAAAAATCTTACGACATATTTTTATCTTACGTGAAAACTTATGATAAAAATCATTTTCACAAAAAGTCTTAAGAAACTCCTAACTGCAAAATCTGTCGTAACTTTACGAGAGCCCCAACCCTTTCTTAAGTATTTTAAAACTGATTTTATTGTAAAAATATAACAGCAAAAACCAAAATACACGTTAAATTGAACTTTTTAAAGCAACTTCCAATAATATTTTATATTTTTTTCACAATCTTAGTCGCAAAATTAAATGAAATACACTACAAAATATTTACGATGTAAGTTTCACTTAAGATTTTCGTATGATCTTTTTTTACGTCAGACTTGTGATTGTGACGTCAGGTTTTAAACTTCCTCGCTTCTCAAACGATTGCATTTGATATTTGTAGTCAATAATGTTTGTTATGCTGACAAATGTCAAAAACTAAGTTTTATTTTAATTTTCACCCACTTATTTAAGGATTATACAGCAAATTTAGGTCGTTGCTAGGGATGAAGTCTGTCGTAAGTAAAATCTTAAGTTCAATCTGCTACGAATGCGTTCGTGAAACGCACTTAAGATATGTCGTAAGAGATTCTTAAGTTAAAATCTTACGCAAAAACTTAAGATTTTTTGTGAAAAGGGCTACAGATCATCAATGAAGTAAGAAGTGAACTCCTAAAACTATGCGTTTAGCACTATCACATCTGTATTACATGCACATCTAGCACTAATGTGTGAAATTAAAGAAGTCAAAGGTTTAGATCATAAACTGATTACAAAGTACTGTTATACATACAATTATGAATACAGGGGTAAAACAAAAAAAAACTTAAATGACTTGTCTAGTAGTTATTTTCCATCGATATTAGCTTTTATCTAATCCATTCTTTTTTTCTGACTTCTTTGTTTTCTTCACTTTACATATAATTCAATATAATTGTTCCCGGCGCAGATCCTGGAATTGAAGTTAGGGGAGGGCAAAAAGTAGGCAGGAGGTCTGGGGGCTGCCTTTGAAGCCCCGTGGGTCCAGGGCGAAGTCCTGGTGGGGGCCCAGGGGGCAAAGCCCCGGAAGCTCCTGGATTCTAGAGATTTAGTAGGGTAAAAATGAGGTCTAACGAGTAGAAATTTTTCCATTTTCTCAATAAAACTATGATGTATACTAACTTTGACAATTTTAGGGGGGTGCCGGGTGCACCCCCCTTAAATCCGCCACTGGGTTCAAAAATAAGAAAGGACCCTAGGAACTTCGCTTACTCTGTTAATTGGTTGTTAAACACATTTTCCACAGACCGTTCAACAATTGACCTACTCCTCGACATTCGGTTAAGCCCAGTTTGGTTTTTACTAAATCTTGTCTGAATATTAAGGTCTTGTACATTTGAATTTTTCAGTAAGGGATAGACATGGTTCTACCACAATCATAGAATATGATAGATCTATCCATTTTGAAAATGAAAATTGACTAGCTTCTTTTCACTTAGATGCATTATATGGATATTAACAGTGACAGGTATTTTTTCGACAATTTAATGAAATCTACTTGAGTGAAATCAGAGACTACACTTACAGAGTATCTTCATTGTCGTTTGTTCTCCCTTTCTCTCAATCTCTACTCGGCTGCCGGTTTTCTGTCAACACGTTGTTGTCCCGAAATAACAAGCGTGGCTTTTTCTGATTGGCTAAAACGAAATACGTGTAAGCTGGGATTCACCAAGGGGGAAGTAAATCTGCAACGTTTACCTCTAGACTGAGTGATAATGTCAGGGGCGTAATATGGTGGGATGCTGCAATGAATAGTGAAATGGAATATTTAAGCTATAACTCTGAAAATCCACGCTTCGTTGACATTTATTTTTTATCGTCTTTTCACTGAATAAAAAATATTTATTGCTTTTTTTTCCCCAGAGAACGAGGTTAAAAACTTCGTTTAAAAACGGAGTTTCAAACTAAACTTTTCGCCATAAAATTCGATTTTGGGCTCACAAAGGCTTAAAACCTCATACTTTTTATTTTTTTTTCGATCGCTCACGCGATCTCATTTATACTGAAGTCGCGTACGGCGACACTATATTTTAGCGCGTTTTTCTGGGGACCGGTAAACAGGTAAAGTCGTTCCAAACCCTGTGACCCCCACTAGATCCGCGCGTTTAACGAGACACCCTACGGCCATCTCTCTCTCTCTCTCTCTCTCTCCACGTTAATTATTTCTTCTTTAGATGGACCAAAGTTACGTTGTTTATTATTTCTACCCTACTGATGGCTCAAGTGTCTTGGGCCTATTTCACCAGCTATGTTGCATTTTGGTTATTTAATCTTTAGATTAAAATCTTTGTTAACCAAGATGCTCGAGTAATTATGAATGATATCTGATTCTTGATACATATTTAAAAATTCCTGAATTTGATTTTTAAAGAATTTTAAAGAATTCAGTAATATTTTATACGGAAATCAGCAATATTTTTTACATTTTTTTTCACCCATAGATTGATCCTAATAGGCTTTCGTAATTTTCTACTTGAATCACATCGTCAGGAATATGCAGAATTACAGACCATGTCACATAAACATATTTTAGAGTTAATAATATTTGCACGCTTTTTCATTTGAGAGTACGAAAGCCCATTGAGCTCATTTTGGTAGGTAAAAAAAAAAAAATTCGCGTTATAACGCGAAACTTTCGCGAATAAACGCGTAACTTTCGCGTTATAACGCGAAACTTCCGCGAATAAACGCGTACCTTTCGCGTTTAAACGCGAAACTTTCGCGAATAAACGCGTAACTTTCGCGTTATAACGCGTAACTTCGCGAATAAACGCGTAACTTTCGCGTTATAACGCGAAATTATACATATAAAGTCATTTTACTCAGGAACCTGTGATCTTGACTGACAGATAACATGAACGCAGAGGTGGACTTCTATGAATTTATAAATGACATTTCTTCAGAAGATGTAAAAGAGAATTGATCGATGCGAGAAATGGATAGATTAATTAGTGTTGATTTTGCATTTAATCTCAAAACCCTACTAATTAATTAAATGAATATTTAAAGATTTCCTTGTTTCTCACTTGTTTAATCAATGAAATTCTGTAGACTAATTTTTTTTTCTCAGGAAGATCTCCACTCGTTGCTTTCTTTGAATAAATTGTCAATGTTTTCGTAAGTAATGGTATGACCAAGTGGTGCAACCTTAAAATACAATGTTGTATTTCTACAGTGAGTCTATCGGAGATGAAATATTTGATACGAATATTTGTCATCCAATTTTCACATTAGGTTACTCATGTGATGTGACACAATTGTTCCGTGAAATATACAAATTTACCTCATTGTAGTCAATTTTCTGAGATCTTTTATTTCAAATTCTATACAGAGTGTTCAATCTAATTAAATTAGACTTGTATTTTCGCTCGTCTACCATACGCTTCAACACTTGTATTGAACAGCATTGAGAAAGACAAAATGTGACGGCAAAAAAGATTTAGAAAGAGGAAAGACACATTCAATGGCGAGAAAACATAAAATTTCAGCTCGTGATAATCTAAGTTCAAAATAGTCTTTCGTTTTTCACTGTAATGAATAAACTAGATCATTATAAGTAAAACAAACCGTAGACTTATGCAAATGTCTCTGTTTTACAGGGAAAGTTTCGCGTTTATTCGCGAAAGTTACGCGTTTATTCGCGAAAGTTACGCGTTATAACGCGAAAGTTTCGCGTTATAACGCGAAAAATATATTTTTTTTATCTACGAAAATGAGCTCAATGGGCTTTCGTATGAGAGAGAGAGAGAGTGGTTGTTCCATTGTTTTGATACTTTATTCACCTGTAGACATTTTGAATATAGTTCGTCGTTATAAATAAACAAAAGAATGGAAACTGACCAGATTTTTTTAAAATTTATTAATTCCTCTTCTCAAATACAATACATGCAATCGTCATGCATCAAAATTTAGAATAGGAGAAATATTAAATTGTATATGTTAGACTAACCTTCAGATGCAGCGTGTTTATGAAACTTTACGCTACACCGACATCACACACAAAAAGTAAGTACAAACTGATAAAAGCTGTCAGCCATTGTTTTGATTATTGCTTTCAGTGTTTAAAATGCATGCAAGGGAAGATATCTTTAATTAAATGAAGGTATGATGTACGCAATGTTCAATCCAATAAGAGATCTCTTCAAATATTAATTCAGAATAATTGCGCGTATCATTCAATTTTTCATTGCATTAATTAGTCTGCTGAAATGATGCTTGCAATAATGGAATTACTGCTCTTTTCAAATTGATTAATGATATTAAATATACTTCTTCAGTTGAAGAAATCAACAATTTAATTAATGTGCGCAATAATTGAATAATTCCGCGCATACCTCTAAACTTCAATTTATTCTTAAACATTTTAATTTTTCCTTCTCTTCAAAAGATAGATCGTAATTAATAAATATATAAAGATGTGTTTTAAAAAGTTATTAAATGAAGCATCAAATAATCATACGTTGGTGAGTGGGAATAACTTTAGCTATACACTAAAAAGAATCTTCGAATGACTTTATTCTTAGAGAATAGAGAATCGAAAACGTATTACTCTTTCCATGAATATTTAAATATCACCTGAAAATGCGACATAACCCAACACTGTACAATAAGCATCTAATAGACATGCCAAAGTGCAAAAATAAGTCAAATATTTCAAGAAAATTATTTTTGAAGGTTACAAACAGTTTTACAGCCCATACTGTTTTGTTAAATTCACAGCAAATACGAAGTAGATAGAAATAATCGAAATTAAGATTTATTGTGATTAAATAAGTTAAAAAAAATCAATTGTAGCATGTTGATATCGGTAGTCCATAATACCAATGCATAAATACCACCAATCAAAAACAAAATACTTGAAGTTGATACGATAAAATCATGGATTGGCCTCATCAGTATGCTTGAATTTGCAGTATGAATATTAATTCAAGTAAATATTCAAGTTACAACACTGTGCATGTTTTTGGCGATGTTCCGTCCGCGTTGTAGTTAGATAACTTCCACCAAATCGTTTTGATGTATTTATGACGCATACTTAATATCTTCTACAATTTAACTCTTTTTGAGAAAGATACGTGTTGAAATTGATCCAATCAAACAGTGACAGGACATAATATTTTTTACATCACCTATTTTAATTTAGGTTTGTTGTTAACAATACACCCCAAGAATTGATTTTTATTTGAAGGAAAAAAAATCTTCGCAGGGTTCTTTTGATTTATTTTTTTCTTCAAAGGCGCATTTATCTCTTCAACACGTGGTCCGTATGATTTTTAAATCCGTGCAACTGAACACGGACATAACCGATATTCAACATCATTTCACCTCTATGCCCATATAGCATAATGATAAAAATGGTATCTAAAGCCAATCTGAATGCCCAAGTAAATGAAATAATCCGACTCTACTGGAAAATTCAGTGCGAGTTCGTTCACTAAATCTTAATCACAACAGAAGTAAAACAGGATAAAAATGTTGCAGAAATGTTTCATAATTTTGATCCTTTTTGCATTAAAATTTAACCTAATTGAGGGTAAGTGTGTTTAGTCTTAGGAAATACTTAATAATTACAAAAAGCTGTGATCTTAAAAGCTTAAAAAAATATAACCAACAACTTTCCAGCTACTACTAGCAATAATAAAAAGGATAGATCAGGATATACAGGAACATTTCTTCCGGCAATAATTTTTTTTTTTCTTTTACAGGAATTGCCTGTACTGGTATGACAACTTTAGGAGCGGATCCAGTTTATAACAACGAGACTTTGGATAACAACACGGGTAAGTGTACCCCCCCCTAAAAAAAAAACTTCTTTATAAAAATGTACGGTACCACTCGCTTCCAGTTCAGTTCACGAAAAAGAATCCTTACTGATGAGGGAGAATTTGAAATTCTTCAGCCATTTATTTTTAATTACAATCGTTGTTATAAGATATATACTTTTCAGGGTTTTCCGATTGTAGGGAAATTAAATCCCCAAACTGATTTAAGGCATAAAATTTTAACAGAGACATCTGTTGAAGATTTACCCATGGTTTTCAATGGTAGTATATAATGCATGAAATTCTTTCAAAATGTTAATCGTCCTACAGATATGGTTCAATTTCAATAAAATTTGGAACACAGGTATAGTAACCTTAGGTAGAAAATTCTGTGTTCCGGTTTTAGATTTTGCTTACAAAAGATATTCCTCCAACAATTATGGTCTGATTTGAATAAAACATGGTACATAAGAATTAGGAAACTATTACAAAATTCATAGATTCTGTATTTTTTAGGCTGTAAAATTCGTTTAAAGATGCTACTTCTGCACAGTTAATAAAATAGTGCAAGTTTAGTACACATCAAGATGTACAATTCTGTAAATGTTAAGCTAATAAAAGGTATATTCCAAGTTCTGTCGCAACTTCTTTTAGTACAAACTGATAGAACTATAGAGTCTCATCAGAGAATCTTGGGTTTCACTCCTCTGACCTAAGCTAAATGCCTGGGTAAGAGGCACCTCTTCAGGTACATAATTAATGACGAAATTCACCATTACATTCACTTTTATTTTCTTCTTCAGGTACTGGCTATTTAATGACAGATTCGTCCTTCACCGTTGGCTGCTGTGGAGTACTGGTCAATTGGAAGGTCTTTATTCAGAGTCGGGGATCAATCAACCTACAAATATGGCGTCCAGAGGGTTCAAAGTATAAATTGATTGGGGAAAATATCTACTCATTTGACTCTCGTAAGTAAAGCTCTCTCTCTCTCTCTCTCCATTAGGAGTGTCAAAATTGTGAATAACTCTATGAAAGTACATTCGAATATATTCAAATATTCGGTATATCGTACTATGTTTTTTTTTTAAACCCCAGGTATATATTAAGCGTTTTGCGTTGGTATTTGGGAATAAAATGTCATGTAGAGTTTTGAAAGTCAGTACAATAAAGTATTTTTAATATTTTTCAGAATATTTTATAGAAATACGAGTGTTGTTCAACAAGTTCGTGGACAACAACTTTTAACATTTTCATCAAACTGAATGGTCCTAGATGTACTAATTATATATATATATATATATATATATATATATATATATATATATATATATATATATATATATATATATATATATATATATATATATTTGTGAAGAAATTTAAATCCGAATGGTTTGGGTTTAATTGTTTGAACTTAATCATTTTGTAAACATAGCGGTCTTTAAAGGTCGCAGGTAGTGCGCGTCATGCGCACTACCAGGCTTAAAAAGCTATAAACTTATAAATAAAGTTTTTGGATTAAAGATATACACGCTATATAAACGCGATTTTTTTACGTGAAACAAAATGATTAAATGATTTGAGAAACATGATGTGTAATAGAAAATAATTACTTTCCACAAAGTTTTACTAAATAAGTCGTTGTAATTACAAAACAATTAAACAAGATCTGCAATTAAGAATTCAGCCTAATAATGAATATTGATGAAGGAAGTGCGTAAACAGTATATAGACACGCATGTCCGCGGGAAATCATAGACAACGAGATACGTTGCACTTTGACTACGATTTTGAATAAAAGTTAATATCTGTCATTACAGAGTAGATGGTTAATACTGGTTGTTTTCAAAGATAAGTATCTTTAAGCATAAAACGTATGCCATCCATGTCAAAAGTTATTTTGTATACCAAACGGCCTACCTCGTTTTCTTGACGCCATTTTTGTTTATCAATCTCAAAGTAGTGACGGTGTCACATGATGCATGAATTTAAATAGAGGCATTACTTTCCTAGTAGGATAATAAATAATTATAATTTGAGATCTTTATAATGCGTTCATTTTCAGTTGTGTAATTTACAATATTTTCGTAACTTTATTTGGTGAACAAAATAAATAAATTTCCAACTTTATTTTTAACTTACGCAAATTATAGCGTGTATATCTTTAAGATATTTAATTATCTTTCATAAGCAAGTCCAATTAAGTCAAATTATACGCAAATAAAGCGGCTATAGTCATTTTCTGATAGCTTTAGTATAAATTATTGGACAGATAGTGAAATTATTAAGAAAAAACCCACAATAATATCTTTCTAAAATTAACAAAAAAAGCGACGTTGGCAATCCGAATGGAGCAGCGTCCAATGCCTGAAATGACGTCAGAGACAAAAAACAAAAAAAATATTCCAACAACTGGAAATTATTGAAATATATTTAGTTCCTTGATTTTGGAGACACTTTACGAAAGGGAAAATCACTGTTATTTGATGTAAAAAGGGTAACAACTACTTATGACGTTGTTATAAATCTAGCGCAACGTCGAATTTGGGGGTGCAGCCTGTGTAGACGAAGTGTTTAACTATAGTATATTGATATGACGCTAGTAAATTATCATGTATTGTTTTGAATTTTAAAAATGTATTCAATTATGGTGTATACATATATAAATTTATTTTATCGTATATATATATATATATATATATATATATATATATATATATATATATATATATATATATATATATATATATATATATATATATATATTATCGTACACGCTTGACAGTGTGACATGATGTGAAGTGATTCTTAAGAAAACTATTGTGTTTGACTACGAACTTCATGAACAACCCTCGTATATTGACTGCAAGTGTAAAAGTCAAAACAATTCAAAAATATCAATTGATTGTCTTACCAAAGGCTAAAATGATAACTCAGGTACATAATTGTGCTAGATTGATATTGCATATAAAGACTAAAAAAAATATTTAAACTAAACTGTGAAGAAAATACAATGTATAAAGCGATATTACGCAAGGTTGTAGGATGAAATAAAATGGAAATGTATCAATATTTGACAGGAGAAAAACGCACCCGTCTCTCAAACGCATTTAATGTAAACATGTCATTCATGAACGAATTGTTAATTTACGTTTATGACAGAAAGAATGAAAACTAAACAGGACCATTTTTTGATTATGTCAGCAAAGAAGTTGTATAAATGAAGATTTAAAAAATATATTATAAATAACAAAATTAAATTAATCATTAAAACAAATGTAAAGTTTGAAGATAACGAACACTGATCAATCTCATCAATCCAGTAAAGAATAAAAATCGTGAACAGGGAAAAAACACGGACCTCCGGAAACACCAAGGATGGGATCAGGTGCCTAGGAGGAGTAAGCATCCGCTGCCTATGTATTGATCAGGCAGATCAAAACGAGGAATATTGGAAATATAATGGAATATGGAGATAACGAACAGTATTCAAGCTCATAGTCCATTCAAACAATACAAATCGGGAGCAAACACGGACCTCCAAAAATGGAATGAAGAGAAGTTGATCGTGAACATTACGAACAATGATAAACTTTTTAACACTTTTAAAACAGGTTATTTTACTAAAAGGCACCCAAGAGGCACGAAAGTGTATGTCTATATTTTACATATAAAATGAGAAAAAAAAATCACACGGCACCTTACGCACGTGGATAAAGGAATATTTCCCAGTTGATTCGATATGCAAGAGCATATTCTACGTGCAAACATTTTCTAAAACGAGACAGGCAACAAATGAGTTGATGATGTTTGTTTGTTTGTTTGTATGTTGTTTAACGTCCCTCTCGAGAATTTTTCACTCATATGGAGACGCCACCACTTGCCGGTGGAGAGCTGCAAATTTTGTCCTATACTCGGCACTTACGGCCATTGAGCAGTGAGGGATCTTTTTCGTGCCAGCACCTACTGGGACACAGGACCTCGGTTTATACGGTCTCATCCGAAGGACCGGTCTCCACGTCCCACAGTGGGATTCGAACCCGCGACGTAAGGATCAACTCCTTACGCCGCGACTCTAGAGCGAACGCCTCACATTTCATTTTGAAAGGAAGTTGATTTTAAAATATGCATATTTATTAATTAAAATCATTAATAATGCTTTAACATGAGCATTAAACTTTACACAATTTTGGTATACCATCGAGTTTATTTTTATCAATGCTACTAAACTCACACACAAATTTCAATATTATATAAACGGCTGAGTAGAAATTTGTTTATCTCATAATCAAAACGGAAAAAAACCCATACAAACAAGATACATGTAATATGTTTCTAATTCTTTTCTGTCACACGTCACAAATTCACTTTGATCAAAAAATGCTTATAAAACTCTACCAGATTTAATTGGCAACCCATGTTTACAACATCTTAAATTTATATAAATAATAAATTTGTAAAAACCAGGACGCGCAATTCAATTTATTGATTTAACGATGGTACAAACATACATACACTGTACATGTACACGTAGCAATAAAAACATACCAAATATACACACGATTACATTTTATTACTTCAACAAGGTATCAAAACATTCTTCCTCATTTCAAAGTGCTCTCTCAAAAATTGAACATTTTTTATGGTACACCTGTTACTAGTGGGATTAACGATGTTGTTAATAGGGTTACTTTTCATAGATGTTTGTGTATTAAAACATCCTTATACATTATTCTACATGTACCTTGAACACGGACGGTACATTACAGAATTTTTCAATTACTATAAACACTAAACAAGTATGACCAAAAAGTTTTTTTCTTCGATTTGGAGGCCTAGAGTGTCTGCCAGTTTCAAAAGAGTTATAAGAACTTATTTTATTTTGGTGAATCGTGATCTATCACTTCTTTTATTATTGTCTTAGAGTACTTTGTAAAATATACTCATCAAAATCAATCATTCTGCTTCTTCAAAATGTTAATTAACCAGAATCTGTACGTCATAGAGATAGTTTTTATGTTAAGTTTTTACTGTGCTTACATAATATTCTTAAAATTTTCTTTCTTGAAAACTTTATACGACCTCAGACAATCTTTGTTTTATTTCTGTCTTTTAAAGTATAAAACTTCTTTTTCCATGAAACTCCGAAGGGCTAGTTTTTATCTTCTTTTTATGCAGACACTAAGAGCTGATAATTACAATCATTACTGACTTCACTCTCTTATAAACTATGATGACATTTCAACATACATCCATAGCAGTTCATACAAAACAGTAAGATTTTGTGATTGTATACACCAAGTATATCTTCAAACTTTGATTTGGAACTTTTTTAAATGGAAAACTCGGAAGATATCAAATCCATTTGTAGTGAGTGATTCATGTTTTAGAAATAAGTAATAATAGGAACTAACATTGGATTTTATATTTTTAACACCTCTAATCTGCTGAAAACTTTATGTTACTGGAAGATCACATTTTATGGCAAAATATTTTTCTCCGTTAGTAAATTTTCATGTCTTGTGATTGGTCATCTACAAAATTACTATGTTAAAAATTATTCTGATTCAACATACAAGTAATCTGAAGTTGATATCAAAATGTTGATGGAGTTCCTCATTGACAATATCAATGTAGTCTTTGGAGACCAGGTCTTCCAACAATCTGTTGGAATTTGATGGACACTGATTGTTCTCCTTTGTTAGCCATCCTGTTTTTTTTATTCTTATGAAGCAGAATTTATTCAAAAACGTCTTCATGAGAAAAAACCACTTGCTGTGGCCTTCAACTCGACATTTAGATATATCGACGACGACAACGACAATTAACAATAGTTACTTTCATTGATATGTCGACTCGATGTACTAGTATCCAAGTGAACTTGAAATAATAAAAGATACTACAGAGTCTGCCACATATGCTTCATATTTGGATGTTTTATCGACTTAAACGATTATGTCCAACTAATAACTAAACTTTATGGAAAACAGAATGACTTCAGTTTTTCCATCATCAACTTTATACGTATTGTCTTTTATTAATTTTCAATCTAAAGTTGAAAATGATCATTTTCAACTTTAGATTGAAAATTAATAAAAGACAGGTTTACAACAATCTGTAAAGGAAGAAGATTTTTAGCCTTTTGATTCATACATTTCAACCATTTTTTTTCAAATCAGACTGTTATTGATTGCGTTGTAACCCATTTCTAAAATCTGTTTATTCTTTAGATAACATCCATTGACATTCCAAATAATTAAATAATATTAAGTTATACGATAAATATTATAGTATTTTTCAATATATGAATGATTTATTTTCTTTATCGAAAAATTAAACAGAAAAAGAAAACAAGAAGAACACATAGTTAGCAGTAGTTTTTTAAGTATAAATGCAGCAGTGGGTGCAAAATAACGTGGAATCTTAAATTTCACAGTTCAAGTCAGTGAGGTTGCTGAAATTATCCAACTTAAAACTATACACGCACTTTTTTCAACGGGGCCAAAATTCCACGAAATCATCATTTCTGTTCAATCTGCGGGTAGAAAATTAACTGGATATCTTAGATTGCAACTATATGCCTTAAATATACTTATTTTACACTGGGACAAATTTCTGCGGAAAATTTGTGACCGCGTACATAGCGTAAATAAGTTACACGTGGAAAAAAAGTATATTTATAGTATGCCATAATGTCTAAACAGTTTTAAAGCTTCTATTAGACGCAAAGTTGTCTAGTATTGTTCTACCTCATATCGTTTAAGTTTTTAGGGAGCCATGATCGGCTCTTTGTAGAATGCTACCATTCTGAGATTGGGATATATAATTGGCAGCATCCCGCCCCTCCCAATGAAAGTCGACCCCCCATTAGATGTTAGCCATTGTTAGGAATTATTGCGAAAGAATTGGATAGACGTATTTAATAAATTATTGCCCCTTTATAATGAAGCAACAAATGATTCTTTTCTAAAGCAAGTCAGCTGATCGTTCAAAGTCTTGACATCCCCCAAGCACAGCAAGTTGTGGTAAAACAAAATGACGTCATCGGATGGTGAGTACATGCAACTTCAGTACATCCATCAGAAGTTTATAACATAGAGTGTAATGAAATATAGAATATATTGCCTGTGCAAATTAAAATATATGTCGAAGCATTGTTTGAATATTGTGACCATTATGAATATCCTATAAAATTAATAGCCCTTAATTGAAATTTTCATTATAGAATATGACGTATCTCTTTAAACTTTTCATCTTTGTCACGATATAGGTACAGTTCATCTAGTGACATGGTTCCATATAAATCGGGAGCGGGATCCGCCAGTGGTAATTATTTGCAGTTGTTTACCACGCCTCCTACCGTGGGGACATCTTATGAATGGAGTACAGCGAATTTCTTCAGCCAACGTTCATACGCTGTTCAATCCACGATAGATGCAAGTAAGATTTAAGACTTGTGTTACATCTTAAACGGTGATCAACTGTCTCATTATCCAATGTACATGCATCAAATCCTATTTTTGTGAACTAAACGTTTTTTTCTTCTCATGCATGATTGAGATTTTTTTAATCACCCATTGTCATTTCACTAAAGAGCTGTTTTGCTTAACTAAAGTTACAATCGACGCAAAACGTGTTCATAAAGAAGACTGGCTTGAAATATAACGCAGAGAATTTTGGGGAATGTATGTTTTAATAGCCCAAACAAAGTAATCTTGTCGGGCAGAATAAAATGAACTTTGAATCCGGTTACTGAAAAAAATGTATGTAGACTTGTGCAAACTTGATCAATAGTGCCATGGAGAGCCTCCGGAGCGTATACAAATACCTTTAATGAAACAATTCAACAGATTAGTGAAAACAAAATTGTCTTTGGTACATGTACGTAAAGTAACCATTTATTTATTTGAAAAATAAAATGTAGAGTTACTTTTTTTCAGATGTCGCACCAACATTCAAAAACCTTCCAGCAACCAAGACGTTCCAAGACAAAACTCCCGCCACAACAGTAATGATAGTGACTGTAACAGACGATAATTCAGGAGATGTGGCGACGCTGTCCGTCAGCCTGAAAACGCACACCGATAAATTCGAGGTGTCCTCTAGTACGTAAGAATTAATCCAATCAACAAAATCAAGCTCATACACTGATGGTAATACCTATTTTATCAACACTTTCTAAAGAAAGTTTGGTGTATTGTTGTTGTCCTGATCCGTCAGTCTGCCTTTCACTCCTTGTTCTTCCTCAAACTCCTTTTACATTTTAAGCAGTAACCAATTTATCTTTTGAATTTAGTAAGTGATCTCCTGTATATGTGAGATAAGGTTAGGGAGTTTTCAATTTCATTATGGGGCCAATTGATGTTGAAAAACTACGTTTTTCTACAAAACCGTTTTTCTAAGATCAACGCAGTAGCCAAATCATCTTTTGGAATTTGATTAGTGATATCCTGTAGATGTCCAAAAAGATTTTGGAATTTTTATTTTAATCTTGGCGCCACATTTTGGTAAAAAAGACGTTTTTTCTACAAAAACCATTTTAAAAGAACTCTTGTTACATTTTACTCAGCCAAACCATCTTTTGAAATATGATTTATGGTATTCTACAGATGTACAATAAGGTTTCGGAGTTTTCATTTTTATCCTAGGAGCCATCTTTTCGTCGAAAAAAAGGTTTTAGTTCTACAAAAAAACCATGTAACAAGAACTTTTAAATCTTACTCAGTAGCCAAATCATTTTTGGTATATCTGGAATTGTTGATGTGCAGTAAGGTTTGGAAAATTTTCGAATTCATGGTCCAATTTTCGGTCGGATAAAGGCGTAGTTCTGCAAAAACCATCTTCCAAGAACTCCTCTGACATTTTTTGCAGTAGCTAGATCATCTCTTGGAACGTAATTGGTGGTGCAATAAGGTGATGGAATTTTCGAATTCATTCTGGGGGGTAGTTGGGGATAGCTAAAAGTCATTTTTTTTCTACATTTCTAAACATAATTAAATTTAATTAAACTGGTAATGAATTAACGATATGAAAATACTAACAAGAAAGGCCCATGAGCCACATGCTCACATGATCATTTTATGCTAAATTTTATATACACCTATATATTTCTGTAAATTATGGAACGAATATTGTGGCTTCTTTACTAATTATCCAAGTACAAGAGAATACATTTAGAGGCTAATACGTGCTGGTATTTTTGTCTTCTTACATCTAGTTCAAAATATTTTAGCCTTGTTTTTGATAAAATTTTAAAGCTTTCTGTTAAATGTGAACAGTTTACATAATTTCTGAAGTGAAAACACAGTAGCTCTATTATGTATTCAATTCAGATATGTGCCAAAAGGAAAAAAATATTAATGACAGTATAAATGTTTGGGTAAAATCTTGGCTTAAGAACAGGGTTAAAGTTATAATTCAGGACAAAAGTGAAAGATATGAATAGATTAACGGTTAGAAATAGAGTTAGGCTCGAAATGAGGGTTGTGGGAAAGTTATGATTTAACCGCAACCCTGGGTAATAATACAACCTAGCAATGTTTACTGGTATGTCCTTGGAAGTTCAATTGTTCCACAGACTCGGTAGCGCCAAAAGCTGGATGGACCTGGTCAGTGGGAACCTTCGACGCTAGTGTTGTTGTTACCGATCAGTGTGGGAATTCTGGGACAGAAACGTTAACAATCGTCATAGAAAACACGGTACAGTATGCTGAAGGGCCGAAAAAGCATTCAATCAGAAGTGAATCTAATCAAAGGTCATCCAGAGTATAAAGAGTGCATGATAATTAGAAAAGCATTGTATTTAAAACTTCGAAATCAAGATAGGAAATTAACTTGATTAAGTAATAATTTTACTGTGTTCATGCTGTTAGTTTGCTTTTCATTTGAAAATGTGAGTAAGAGGTTCAAGATTTGATTTTGATAAATTAACCAGGCACCGGATATCTCTTACCTTCCATCGGCTTCAGAGTTGTCTGAGGTCGTGACGTCAGAGACTAAGCTCGGAGATCTCTCTGTTACTGATGTACAAACCTATACATGCTCTATATATGAAGTTACTCCATCTTCCGGAAGCGCGAAATTTATTCTCAAGCAGGCATCAGGATCGTCGGGTAACTACCCAGAACTTGTGTTCTATAAATAATTCTTGATATGACTAACTTGTGAACCCTTAGTATAACAATATTTATAGAGTATGATTTAACTCAGCTCTGTTTGTAGTGTATTCGATTTACTCTGCGGAAAACCCAAACTTCGTATACTCCATGGTGTCCCAGTATAAGGTCAACGTTACGTGTACCGATGTATACAGTTTGACGTCATGGGGAGAATACACTGTTAATATTCTACCAAATAAGCCACCAGTACTCGGCACATTACCAGGTACTTTCCGGTTTCCAAAATGAATATATCCCTTATAAGTCAACGTATTTAAAACATTTTTATAGCCTAGAATGAATCATACTTTGAAGTCGTTTGTTAGAACTTTCATTGTATTTACATTAATATTATTTGACGTTTTAGCAACACAAGCTGTATCAGCAAAAACCACAACGATTGGAACAGAGATCTTCAGCGCTCTAGCAACTGATACCGATTCAAGCCAGATCTTCTACAACAAAACCTGTTCACCAAATCCGTGTCCATTTGAGATATTTGGAGGTAAGTAAACAGATATTGATCATGTGGTAAAGTGTAAATATTTGAAAAGTGTATATAGTTTTAGTATTTTAGGATTTTGTGTTTATTTGACATGTTTAGTATTATTATCTACAAAATAATTGTGACATTATTACTTACAGGAAATTTATTTAATTTAACTTAGTTATATTTCAGCAGTTTATTATTTATTTAAGGTATATTATACTTTAGAAGATATAATTATTTAGGAATTACTTAAGTATTAATAAATATAAGTTCCCCTTATTGTAATAAACTTTGAGAGGTCAGTGACCTATGAAATAACCCATCAGTGAGATTTCATTGGTCGAGGTTTTTGGAGGGAAATCTTTTTGTGGGCAGTGTATTTTTGGTTGGAACTGGTCATACCAGTCTTTGTGTTCAAACTGACAGGATGTCTTGATGTTCCTGATTTCATACGATTTGGGGTGTAGCAGTTTATTTTCTTTGATTGTTCAATTCCAGAATATCAGGACTGTCACAGCTACATGATTGTATAACTTTCCATATGTACATCCAGACCTTTTGACCATATTAAAGGGTCTACTATAGTATACTACTCTACTCTATTGTTACCATGGTTACTATTATTTAATAAAATACAACAATGAAGCAAGGACCAACTTTGTTTTTATTCAACGAACCCTATTACAATCACAATACACGTACAAACTTATCTGATCATGCTTTTTCAATATCTGATGCTATAGAATAAAACCAATTTAATTTCCATACATATTCTTAATTTTCAATGTTTTTAAAGAATACCATGTAAACGATATACAGAATCCTACTTTTAGATGGAAAGATTAAAGCTACTGAAGACCTTATGCTACACAAAGTTCCAACTTACGATATGCATATTTATGCTTACGATGGACGCACCCTTGTTGGACCAGGAACTCTCACCATCAATATAAATGGTAGGTTTATAATGCGATGTCAAATACATGTACATATTAATTAATTGTGCAATAGGTTTCGGAATCTTTATTTTTATCACACGGATTTACTTTTGATGAAGTATGGTTTATTATGGAAATTTTTGCTATGGTAACTTCATTAAGTATGGAGAATATACTTCTTTTTTCTGTATATCAGATATTAACCACGTCCCTGTTATCAGCAACATACCCACGTCCACAGTTACTGTTCCTGAGAATACGGCCGTGGGGACAGAGGTATTTACAGTACAAGTGACGGACCAGGACCCAGGAGACACCCATACATACACTGTTACCTACAGTCCGGCGGAGGGAGGGTTATACTTAACTATGGATGCTAACAGTATGATGTAGTGAATTAAAATTTCTTTCGAAATAGAAAAGTTCTATATGAAGACATTCAAATATGATTAGAAAGAAGATAATAGACAAGAATAGATATATATATATATATATATATATATATATATATATATATATATATATATATATATATATATATATATAAGAGGAGAGCAATTTGTAACCGGTTAACCGGTTACTCGATTGGAACGATGGTAATCGGTTAGAAAATTGGTTATAAAATCCTTAATCGGTTAGTCGGAAAAAATAAAATACGTGTAAATTTCCTTAAAACTCGATTAACTATCTCAAAAAAACCTCTGAATATTGATGTTATGACGTTTTCACATTTGATTCGGCTGATTTGGAGGTAGATAATAAAGACTCTCAAGTTTGAAATCGTTGGGGTAATTGGTCATTTTGCGAAGTGTTTGCTGTGTAAACACTATGTCGTTACCCAGCCTGTCCTAAATTTCTTTAATGATATTAATTAAATCTTTGTTGAGTTCTGTTAAATGATTTGAATGATTGCAATGTGTATCTTACCCCGTCTATCCTTCGCAGTTATCTGTCAAATTATATTTTTAAACACACATTGTAAATTATGTGACAGTTCATATAGCGTATTAACCAAGCATTAACATTAATATTACTAACGTCTTTTACAGTTTTCTTGTGTATATAACTATAGTTAACTTAAAAAAGAAAATACCAGGAAAATATGTTTTTCGATACGATTAACCGATTAATCGGTCAGAACGACTTGCGGTTAACCGATTAGTAATTCTGTATTCGATTGCCACCCCTAATATATATATAATATATATAACCTTTGTTTTTCTCAGATTTCTACAAAATACAATTTTTTACGGATTTAAAATCGCTTACTTATTGTCAAAATTGTCTATAGTTTTAATGTTTTCAAGAACCAGAACTTTGACTGAAAAAAGAGAATTTCGAGAATGAATTATTTTTGTCTATCGAAATATACATAAAAAAGCCCGGATGTTATTTCGAATAACTCTCCTCATAAAATAGACGAAGTGAAAGTAGTAACGTTATTTTTTCGACCTGGCTGAGGGCCATAAAACTTAGACGAGCTCATTTTGTATCCAAGTTCCACTTTTTCCAAAAGGAATTATTAGTGGAAAAGTGAGACTGAGATCAAGAGTGAGGTCATCTAAGTTTTATGGCCCCGGGGCCTGAAGAAACACTTACCTTAGTTTTTCATTTGTGCTACTTTCTGCATAGCATAACTCAATACCGATTTGATTGTTAACGGTAATGTATCCTTTCAGCTCCATGTTTTGTTGAAACACATTTTCATTTGACTTTCTATTGGAATTATGATAAATCTATAAAAGAAATTAATAAACGTTTGATTCTTGGCATGATCATATGTCTCAAACATAATTATTGGTTGATTGTATAAGGTTTGATTAGAAAAAAAAATTGAAAAAGTTAGTGATTTGGAGGCGGCAATGAAGGAAGAAGGTTTTTTTTTTCTAATCTGTAGTAAACCATAATTTACTAAAACAATTTCCTTATTTTTCTCAAATTAACTCTTTTTTAGCTCACCTGAGCTGAAAGCTCAAGTGAGCTTTTCTGATCATCCGTTGTCCGTCGTCTGTACGTCCGTCTGTAAACTTTTCACATTTTCAACTTCTACTCAAGAACCACTGGGCCAATTTTAACCAAACTTGGTACAAAGCATCCTTGCGTGAAGGGGAGTATAAATTTTAGAATGAAGGGCCAAGTCTCCTTCAAAGGGGAGATAATCAAGAAAATACAAAAATTGGGTGGGGTCATTAAAAAATCTTCTTCTCAAGAACCACAGGACCAGAAAAGCTGAAACTTATGTGGAAGCATTCTGGGGTAGTGTAAAATCTAAATTGTTCAAATCATGACCCCCGGGGGCAGGGCGGGGCCACAATAGGGAATCCAAGTTTTACATTGAAATATATAGTAAAAATCTTTAAAAATCTTCTTCTCAAGAACCACTGGGCCAGAAAAGCTGAAACTTACGTGGAAGCATTCTGGGGTAGTGTAGATTCTAAATTGTTCAAATCATGACCCCCGGAGTAGGGGAGGGGGGACAATAGGGAATCCAAATTTTACATTGAAATATGTAGTAAAAATCTTTAAAAATCTTCTTCTCAAGAACCACTGGGCCAGAAAAGCTGAAACTAATGTGGAAGCATTCTGGGGTAGTGCAGATTTTAAATTATTCAAATCATGACCCCTGGGGGTAGGGCGGGGCCACAATAGGGAATCCAATTTTTTACTTTGAAATATGCAGAAAATATCTTTAAAAATCTTCTTCTTAAGAACCACTGGGCCAGAAAGACTGAAACTTATGTGGAAGCATCCTGGGGTAGTGTAGATTCTAAATTATTCAAAACATGACCCCTGGGGGTAAGGATGGGCCACAATTAATACTACAAAAGGGGGGGAGAAATCAAGTGAAAAACAGCAAGGCCACAGTTACTCAGGTGAGCGTTGTGGCCCATCGGCCTCTTGTTTTAATCTGGATCAGCTTAATGAATGTGAATGTGTTCACCTTCTCCTGTACTTATTCAAGGAAGAGATCAGACTTCCCACAATCTCATTGCCTATGGTGACCATGGCGTCTCTTTGTCTCATAAAATATCACTCATTTGGCCATCAATATCATTACAATGTGGTCGGTATTTTTTTTTTCCTTTTGAAGCTGGTGTAATTTCTGTGAAAGACGGTATTGACTATGAAAGTCTTCGAACAATTAATAAACTTACATATGACGTCACAATAATTGCAAATGACGGTAGAGAAAGTTCAACCTCGCAACAGATGACGATAATCATTACCGATGTAAATGAACAACAGACGGGATTTGTTAAGTCGCTATACACCATAGAAACAGGAGAAGGAAAGGTAGGTTTTATTTTATGTACCATTTATGAGAAATAAACAATATAACTTATGGGTAACACTCGAGAATCGTATGTATTCCATGCAATTAGGAATAAGTATCGTTATTTTGTTATATAATTTTTAACTTTTTTTTTTTTTTGATTTTAAACATGAAAAAAAAGAAACTTCTCAAACCATAAGAAGATGTTTACAGTTCATAGTGACATGACTACAGTCTGACTGACTCTCCAAATTAAATTTAAAAACTTTTGTTTTAAAAAGTACCATAAATGATAATATTATGCTTCAGTCAGGAAATATGTTGACCAATCCATTTACCGGTACACAAGTTCTAGATCCTGATTTTAATGAAGTTCAAACCTTTACCATGGACTGTGGTGCCAACCAAGGAAAATTCAGTATGGATCCAAATACAGGTGCTTGTTGTGAAATAAAGTCCCTTATCATTTTATTCTTTAAAAAAAAATTAGTCCTTGATACAGTTACAATGTTGAAATTTAATCATTTAAATAAGGTTCCATAACCCAGTCTGTAGAATACGATCTAGATTCTGCTGGGAAGGAACAGGAAGTGGTGACATGCACAGTCACAGCGACGGACAAAGGTGGACATACTGTAACAACTCAATTGTCAATCACAATAAACGAGATAAATGACAACGCACCTGTTCTTGACAAAGGGAGCTACTCTTTCTTTGTTTCACAATGCTCATCAGTCGGGTCGTCAGCAGGTCAAGTAACTGCCACTGACAAGGACGTTAAACAGGAACATAAGGACGTGACCTTTACTCTTACTTCAGGAACGGGGTTTTTAGTAGGGAATGACGGTACAATTCACGTTGCACAGGATTTGTGCAATGTACCCGTGGGCACGAAGTATGACTTCACTTTAACTGCAGTTAATGCAGACGGACTACAAGATACTGCTCCAGTTAGCATTGTAATCAGAGGTATTTTCTAAAAGTAGAATGTATTTTTTTAAAGTTACTTTTATGTTTAGAATACATTTGGATTGTGTTAATATTGCACAAGTATTATAAATTGTAAATTATTTTGAAAAAAAAAGATATCGTAGGAAGTAAAACATTTTTGGTATTGAAATTCTTTGCGATTTTCATTCGAATGTCAATCGATTGATTGATTGATTGATTGTATGTTGTTTTACGTCCCATTCGAGAATTTTTCACTCATTTACTTCAACATATACCGGTGGAGGGCTTCAAATTTAGATCTTTACTCAGCACTCAGGGCCATTGAGCAGTGAGGTTTCTTTATTGTGCCAACGCCTACCGTGACTTGGGCCTCGATTTTTAAGGTCTCAGGACCTGCAACTTTCACTTCAAAGTGCCGAGCGCTCGGCGAAGGTACAGTTGCTTCCTATTTTTTGTCGACTTAGGTCAGTCGCGGCCGTGATTCGAACACACGACCTTCCGATCACGGAGCGAGCACTCTACTGACTGAGCTACCGTGATGGCAAAATGTCAATCGAAAGTATAACAAAACACCATCACATGTCAATATATATATCCTTGCCCAGGTGCCTCTATTATATGGCTTCTTTGATTATTTCTGCCCTCTATAGACCCCACTACCACCACTTCCACAACAACAACTACCACCACCACTACGACTGCACCACCTAGCTCTGGAGGATCAAGCATCTCCACAGGCGGATTCTTTGACAACCCAGAGAACCTGGCTTGGTTCATACCTGCTGTACTCCTGGCAGCTTTGATGATGGCTCTATTTATTTACTTCTTGTACAAGTGTTTTCGTCATCCTGGTTTGTTGTCAAGAGTTTGGTAAGTAGCATTTCCTATAAAGTTTAACTATATTTTTTAAATTTTGGCTTTAACAACTTAATTTTTTTACAGCTGCAAGAAGAAAACTTCACCCAGACATAGAGGTACAATGACAGAAAACATGATTTAAGATATTAAGTGAAAAAAGAACGTTTTATTTAAAAGCTCTTGAATTTTCTATTTAATGTGTTAGAGTGCTTTCAAAATGTTACTTAAAATTCTTTATATTTTCAGTGAAAGAGCCGGAAAAGATAAATGGGAAGTACGAGTGGAATGTTTGGTCTCACAGTGACTACACAGACAACAAGTAAGTCTCAATTTTATTGTTCCAAAGCCTGCACGGACAAAAATCAATGATCTTCCGCAGAGATTGCACACATTCACAAAGATATGCTTAGTTTTCTTATGAGCCTCAAAAGCAATCTTAGAGTTATCTTTAACAATGTTATAAATGCAAATACTAGAAAGTAACTGCAATTATTCAATCTTGTCCTTGGGCAATTAAATATTTGTTTACATCAATGGTCAATAAAATAATTATCGATTCTTTGTGTTAAAAAAGTTTTCAAAGGTACTTAATTTATTTTTAAAAAAGGGGTATTACATTAACCCGTTATGCCAAAGAGTAATGGGTGCAACAAATTTCTTGTGGATTTTTCACTAACTTGAGCAACCAGGAAAGTCATGTTTAACTATTTTAGGGAACAGATATACTTTATGTGCGTCACATTTTCCTTTCTTTTGACCTCAGAATCACCATTATTTATGTTACGTAAAGTGTCATTGCGATAAGGATGGTATTTTTTCCTTATTTGTTTTTATTTCAATTTTCAGGATCGAGATGCGTTGAAAATCCTCTTTTGAATCGTCCAGTGCTCTGATAGTAAGGCGATTTCATCGAGTGTTTATACATTTTAAACAAAGACAAAGAGTCTCAATGTAGATATAAAATGAATAGCAAAGATATTTGTATTAATCCCATTGAAATTCTAAGAAACGCTATTTACAAAGCTGTTAGGCTTTTAATGTCGAACAAAGGAATCTGTTGACAACAAATTATGCTTTATATAAGACATTTTTTTCATCATTTTTCAAATACTAGAGTACTGTTTTCAAAATTGTTTTGAAGGAGCTTTGAAATCTCTTTCTCTCTCCTTCCTTCCCTCCCCTCCTCTTGATCGATCGATTTATATCCTATAAAGTGCTTGAAAAGAGGAAATATATTCAGAACTCTCAAGACAACATTTTTACTACTAATATTTGTAATAATGAGAGAAATAAAATCATATGAAACCTTTTGACCAGAAAAAAAGTTGTTTATATCTTCATGAGAAACAAAGTTGTTGGCATAGTATCTTTATTTAATTGTATTAAATTTTTAATGATGAATATTGTGCTGTAACTTACTTACTTACTTAGGCCTGTCGTTCTGTGAGGAACATAGGCCATCGACGACAGTCCTCCAACGAACTCGATTCTGGGCTGCTTTTACTGCATCTTGCCAGGTCATGTCCTGAGTCTGTAAAGCTCTCATAAAAAATCAGTGTTTAAACAAACGCATGTACAAATCTCCGACACTCCTTACATTTTTAAGAAAATAAAAATGTGCTGAAATATGAAATGTCAAGAGTCTCTGTGTTATTTTTAGGTATCTAAATAATTACTTATGTTGTACTATTGACTTCCAGGCATGAGCCATATTTTGACTGACGTTTTTCATACTAATTGATAGGCCTTTATTTACACACTGAATTGTCGACGGAATTTTCCCTTATTTCTCGATCATTACAAGGAACACACGGCGGGTGTGACCGGATGGCAGGGGATAGTCACTCCTCCATGGTACCTGATCCCACCTCTGATGTTTTTAGAGGTCCGCGTATGCTCTGTATTGTCTTAATGGACTTAGAGCTTGAATACTGTTCGTTATCTCCATATTTCTTTTTTTTTTTACTTTGGTAGAAACGTGGAACTGCGATGTGTCTACGTTAACAATATTTTGTATTATAGATATAACATCAGGCACAGGTAAATTTAGACATTAATTACAGTGCAGTGATTTAACTATTTGAATTCTTTCATTATTCTCTCAATTAATAATTAATCTATTATTATTATTATTATTATTATTATTAGAATAATTGATTTGCTTACAAATGATCAAAATTTCAAAATGAAAAAAAATGTTTCTCATATATGGAATATTGTTTAAGAAGTTTTGAATTTTGATACATCATGGAAAAATATTGTGATAGGATTTTATAACAAAAATGAAATGAAATGACATAATCTTTGAATATCAAAATCCGTTATTGCTCGTAAATATTCAAACATAAAATGTATTGTAGATTAGAAAAAAAAACAAACAAACAAACAAGAAAAGTCTCAAGAAATATTTAATTATATAAAGAGTACATGTATATTAAATATTGTTTTCAGAAGTGTGTAAGAAAATTCAACATAAAATATATTCTAATGTTATAAAATGTATCTAAGACAAATTATAATTCATCAACCTATTTTAGAATAAGTGTGCTGTTCTACAATAATTCTCCAGATATTACATATTATTTGTACAATAATATATTTAGATAAAAATACGTTAACATTGTTTCAGCTCTTAAAAAATCAATTGTACTCCGATAGTATATTTAAAACAAATTGGTCTAATTAATTGCATTGCATGTTTTACGTACGGAAGAAATCTAAATAACTGTAAATAGCTTGTGTCTGTTAGTGATTCTCTCTACAGGAATCTAGTTGTTGTTAAAATGTCCTTATTCTCCACAGGCTGCAGTTTTTGGCATATTGACAATTAAAAATAATTCCCATGTTACTCAGAAAGAGAGATACATTTACTACATGGTCCACACCTAAAAAAACCAAAGATTTCTAACAATACCAAATCAGTTGATAGGCATCAAGTTGAGCCTCGTTCACCAATGCTGCTGCCCAAGCGGTTGTAATCAACAATAATGATTTAATGGCTATTATGGCTGCACTTGTGTTTGAAAATGCAGACAGAACAGACCCGGGGACTTAGGAATAACAATGTTTTACATATTTTAATAAGTTAGATTTTACTGAGCATTATGTATATGCATCAATAAATTCAACACTTGTTTTAATTAAAGGGCTTAAAATATAACAATGATATAAACTTTCATACTGTTTGGGCAAATTGTACTACTCTAATGCACTAGTGATATCTATGATATTCAGTGGGACCAAAGAGATAACTTCTCTTAGGATTATATCTAGTATAAATTGGTAAACTATTTAGGAAACCCCATGATTTGCTGAATAGATTTGCAAGTAAATTGGTGTATTAGCACACTTAAACTAAGTTAAAATGAGAAAATGGATCATTTGTTTTTCCATCGATTACATAACAAGTCTTTTAAATCGTATCAAAGAACAATTTTCTCTTCAAGTATTTTTGTACACTTATAGATGTGATTATGAAATTATGCTTTTTGATAATGTTACAAGAGTTTTTCATTACGTAATATGACAGTTTAAATTTTTTTAGAATTTTAATGAAAATCATTTGGTAAATTGCTTTCTAGAATTCTTGGACACACTACATGTATGACTTTTAAAATTTACCTTAGTCAGGGGATTATCAATATTAAAAATTCAATGTTCTTTTAAACAATATTGGCAATAATTCCTGTTTTCTTGTAGTTTGAAAATAAGTTCACCAAACAGAGTGAGAGACTTGAATATGTGTAACCTTCTAGCTTTTAAAGATAGTATGTCAATCTCTACCACCAAAGAAATGGAAAAAAGAGTATAGGTAATGTTAAGGTCGTACATTACATATATTTCAAGCTGAATGGGGCATCCACTTGAACTCTGCAGTCTTTCTCTAAAGGGTTAACTTTTAGGTTTGCCGAATAGAGGCAATTCCATAGACAAGTTAAGAGAAAATACAATGTATTAGGTTTTGTATTTTTGTCAAAATTTACACAATCCTTCCTTTATAATTTTCGTTATAACTGCGTGATAAGTGATTTACACCCTATTAGATAATCCTAAGGAAATATAGGCATGTTTTCTTTTCAGAAATGCAACAATCCACTATCATTTCCTTATCGTTATGAATAATTACCTCTATAGTTTGCGTGTTTTAATGACAGCGTCTATGGTGCAGAAGTCATATTTGATGAATTTGATGTCTGGTTAATAAATGTTTGTTTGAGGTAAAATCATGTCCAAGTACTTTGGTGAACTTCATACTAGTCCATTCGATTTGATTCGGCGATACCTCAATTCATGATCCTCGTAATAGGTTTATCAGGCTTATAGACAACTCCCTCTTCAGTGAAAAATGGAAATCCGACATTTTCATATCTTGTGATTTGTCGTCTACAAACTTTCTGTTTCTACTAGTTCTCTCTGAAGTTAATATTGAAAAGATAATTGACTTCCTCAATGACAATATCTATGATTTCTTTGGAGACCAGTGGTACTACAGTGTAATTGTGCTCCCTTATTAGCAGTTCTATTTTTGCATGTACTCCCACGAAGCATAATTCATTTAAAATGATCTACATGAAAAGAAGAAATCTCTTGTTGTGACCTTCAATGGGACATTTAGATATATGGACGACGTTTTTTTTTTTAACTCAACAATTGTTATTTTCATTTACGTGTTGATTTAATATATCCTGTTGAACTCAAAATAAAAGACACTACAATTTGAAACATCTGTTTCATATTTCGAGTTTTACTGGAGAAAGCCATAAATAGCAAACTAACGAATAAGATATGATAAATGTGTTAACTTCAAGTTGTCTTTTGCCAACTTCTCTTATTTATATAGCAACATTCCTTTATCACCTGCATATGGTATTAGTTCTCGAGTTGATGAGATACCCAAAGGATGTTCTGCATACAAACAATTTTCAAATCAAGAAGACCAATGAAAAATAAGCTGGTGTTACAAGGGTATCAACAATTTCGTTTTATGTCAACATTTCACAAATTCTATTCCCGATATAATGACCTTGTATGCGAATACTACCTTTTGTTAGGTCGAGTGTTGAATGACGTATTTAATACATATTGTTAGGGGATTTTTTCCATAGTAAATTGTCCAAGAATTACTCCCGTTTCCCGCATGAAGTCAAACGGCTCATGCAGAATGTGATTGATTGACAGGAGATGCTTTCTTTTTCAAGGCACCTGATCTCACCTATGATGTTTTCAGACGTCCATGTTTCTCTGGTCTTAATTTGTTTTGCTTAATTGAACTTCTAGCTACCCCATGTTTGGGCCGTGCCAAAAAATATGTCAAAGAACGTACATATGCCGAGAAAATGTAAATGAAATTTTGAAGGTTCAAAATTATGTATTTCGACTATAAAGAAGACAATATGCATATAAAAAGAAAACAGAAATATTGTCATCCCCTGGTGAAAACTTAGATTTGTGAAAAGGATATCTCAGTGGCATATTTGAATCCTCATCCGACATTTATCAAATTTTAAATGTATTGCTTTTTCTTCAGATGAAATGATTTTTAAAGACATTTACCGATACATTCCAATGTAAATGTTGACGTTACGTTGTAACAAGTATATTAATTGCGAGAGCATAATTTTAAGAAGTTTTAATTTTAGTAAGAAGTTTAAGTTTGATTCAGTGGTTCTGGTGTAAAGAAATGTTCTGATGACACCACCCTTATATTACCAATTTAAACTTGACATTTTTCTAAACAAATCCGAATTTTCTATGCAAAGATTTTTGTCTCATATTTTATGGTGAAAACGTAATAGATAGAAAATAATGTGCTTTATAAATAAAGTTAAATTTCATTACAATGTGTATCGGTAACGATCCTCTAATAAAACTAATATTCAAATAACTGTATCTCACTTTCATTCTCAATGGCCCTGTAGTGTAGGGCGCCGCCGCGAGAATTCCATCGGCATCTTCTTCATTTAGGGCAGTTTTGTAAATTTGTAGATTTGTTGTAAAATTGTAAAATGTGCTTTATATATATATATATATATATATATATATATATATATATATATATATATATATATATATATATATATATATATATATATATATATATATTCTGTCAAATGTGATAATATCAATAAACGATGTTACTTTAAAGGAGAATATCATAAATAGTACTGCTGTAATATTTCCTAACTTGGGTATACCTTGTATAAATACGGGGATCAGTGAATAAGGGTGACTATGTAAACATCAAATGCATGCATCCAATGAAGAACACGATAAAGAGAAAGGAGAATTGCATAGTAAAATGATCATATTTTATAGGAAAGACGCAAATATTAAACGTGACAAGAAATGAAAGTATAAGAGGAAGTATTGATAAAGCGAGTGTAGTATAGCTTGCTGTACATGTATATCTAACTACAAAAGTGAAAATGTCAAATGAGACGGAGGATAAATCCAAACATAATAATGGAAATGACATTGGTAACAAAGACGTAACTATACACTCTGAAATTGGTAAGTCTTTCTATATTTATATATCCTAAATTTATAAAATCAAGATTTTAAATTTCAATTTAAAAAATTTGAATGAAATGCTTCGCGGTTTTACAATGTAAAATTGTACAATTTTGTATAATTTGATAACTTATTACCCATAGCAGTGCTAAATCAAATTAGAAAAAGTAAACATTTAACATAAATTTACAACAATGCTGTGTAAATGTTCCTGTTTTCATAATGCTATACACATCTGTAACCTTTTCAGGTGCCGGGTTGATAACAACTATATGTTTGATTGTACTGGTGATGGTTAACCTCGTCTTCACTTTCTTCTTCTACAGGGCATGGAAGAAAAGGTATATATTTCTCATTACTTGAAAATGACTAATTACATAACGAAAATGAATCATATTGGACCAAAACGTATGATCATAAGTATGATTCATATTTCCTTGGCTCTGGATTCTCAGTTTTTTTTTAAAGTTGTACACTATGAAATGAAAGAAACTTTGAGCTATTAAACAATAATATCCGAGCAGAGGGCCAGTCTTAAAAATGCATGTCTTGATATTTTAGCGCCGTGATTTCGATTTAGCGTATGAATTGAAATATTTTTACGCATGGGTCTGACAGTTTTTCTATTTAAATTTTGGTATTTATTTATTTTTAATATTTGAATTTATTTTCAATTTTGATTTATGTTCCGTTGTTTCTATTACTATTTTTTAGTTTTTGTCCGTCGGTCGTAAACTGTAGAACATTTTTAGATTCTTCTCGTGAATCATCACTGAACCAAATTCAACCAATTTTGGCATATGGCATCAATGGGTGAAGGGGTAAAAAATTCTGAATTTCATAGTTCCTGCACCAAGGGTCCTGAGGGGTTGGCCTAAAACCACCAAAATTAGTGCTATCTTAAAGAATCTTCTTCTTTACTCTTTTTTACACGCAAAACGCTCATGGATTTAGTCATGTATACCCCGGTAATGAATGATAAAAATTAAAATCAATGTATCGTAACTTTTTTTAAAAATTAAAATCAATGTATCTTAACTTTTTTTTTAAAAATTAAAATCAATGTATCTTAACTTTTTGTCCAATAGATAAACATGTAAAATAATTATGGTAAGCCAAAATTTAAACATGTTTCTTTTTACACAGACAGGAAGTGCGTCGAAGACAAAGTATGGTTGAAATGAATACCTTAAATCCTTACAATGCACTTGATCGCATGCCTGGACATGTATACTCCGACGTCCTGGATTCACGTTCAAACTGTCAGTCTGGTAGATACGCAACAATCAAATCGGTAGATAAAGTAAAGGAAACGGAAATTTCTGAAGAAAATGTGCCACCGCTCAGAGCCATTAATAGAGACAAATTGAAAACTCTAACGACACTATTTTCATTGCACTCTAATGATGTTAATCGTACAGTTTCAAGATTGAAAGCTGTTAATACAGG
The DNA here is from genome assembly GCF_033153115.1 of Saccostrea echinata. Taxonomy (NCBI): domain Eukaryota; kingdom Metazoa; phylum Mollusca; class Bivalvia; order Ostreida; family Ostreidae; genus Saccostrea; species Saccostrea echinata. Next base: position 29,711,998 of record NW_026889750.1, read on the forward strand.
TATTCAATGATTTTCAATGGTCGTTGTAATACTTTATATGTATGACTATGCGTATCCTAAATGTAAGGAATTAAAACTGGTGACATTTGTTGACTATATACATGTATACTGTTTTCTGCGGACAATAATTTGATTTTGGGAATAATGGTGATGTTGTTTTTGTGCACGACTCTATCACCAAATGTAAAATGTGTTATCCTTCTCTCTGTCTCTTTATCTGTATTGAAGTATTTTTCACTCATTCTGCGGAAGGTTTTGCAAAGAACCAAGGGAAATTGTTAAAGGTTCCAGGTGATACTAGGCTTGCATGGCTTACTTTTAAAATGAACCGGATTACTTCTGAGGGTGTGAATGCAACGAGTGCTGTCATTACACATACTTTAAGCTCACTTGAGCTGAAGGTTCAAGTGAGCTTTTCTGATCAGAATTTGTTCGTTGTCTCTTGTCTTTTTTGTCTTCGCAAACTTTTCACATTTTCATCTCCTCAAGAACAACTGGGCTAATTTCAATCAAACTTGGCACAGGGTATCCTTGGGATTAGGGAATTCAAGTTTGTTCAAATGAATGGCCGTGCCCTCTTCCAAAATCCTATTAAAGTTCTAAAATCTTCTTAAAAACAACTGGGCCAGAAAAGATGAGACTTTCGAAAGCTTTCTGACATAGCATGGCGTTGATTCAAGTTTGTTCTTATCATGGCCCACGGGGTAGGGTGGACCTACTATGGCTGATCAAAGTTTTACCTGGGAATATATAAAAACATATTTAAAAATCTTCTTCTCAAGAACAGCAATCCGATGATGAGTCATATTCAAATGGAAACATCCTCGGCTGGTGTAGATTCAAATTTTTCAAATAATGACCCTTGGGGTAGGGATGGACCACACTGGGCAATCAAAGTTTTAAATAGTGAATATATAGGGGAAAAAACCTTAAAAATCTTTTCAAGAACAGGAAACCAATTATTAATCATATTGATATGGAAGCATCTTCAGGCATTTTAGATTCAAGTTTCTTGAAATCATGACCCTTGGGGTTGGGGGTAGGGTGGGGCCACAATGGGCAGTCAAAGTTTTACATGTGAATATGTATAAGAAAAAAATCTTAATTTTTTTTTTTAAAGAACAGCAAAGCTATGATTAGTCATATTAATGTGGAAGCATCCTCAGGCATTGTAGATCCAAGTTTGTTCAAATCACGACCTCTGGGGATAGGGTGGGCGGCATTGGGCAATTAAAATTTTAACAAAGGAATATATACATGTAGGAAAAATCATCCTCTCAAAAACAGCAAAGGCATATGTTTAGACATATCGATGTGGAAGCATGGTCTGGAAGTGTAGATTCAAATTTGATCAGATAATGATTCACGGGGGTAGGGGAGCAAATGGCCAATCAAAGTTTTACATGTGAATATATAGGGAACAATTTTTTTAAAAATCGTTTTTCTCAAGAATAGCAAAGCTATGATTAGTCATATTAATTTGGAAGCATCCCCAGGCATTGTAGTTCAAGTTTGTTCTTCAAATCATGACCCGCTAGGGTAAGGCTGAGCTATAATATGTGATATAAGTTTTACGTAAGAATATATAGGGAAAATAATCTGTTAATGAAGAACGGAAAGGCCAAAGTTACTTAGGTGAGCATTGTTAAAAAAAAAAAGATCAGAAAGTTCTTACAACTTAGAAAAATAGCAAGATTCATGAAACATGTTTGCATAATTTAATCATTGAATATTATAAAAAGGCAACCACTGCTGTTTTTCGGTCGATACGATAATAAAGCAACTCTCTTAATACAATATCTTGCCCTTCGGCCTCAGTAAATGGGTAGTTAAATCAGGGCATTGACCTCAACGTGCAATAACTGTATCTAATGAAACATGAATGTCCAAAGTGTAGCCTAGTTGATATGGAGAAGTTTGACCTTGATCTTGCTTATAGAACATTACGCAGTCTTTAAGCATGAACTTCTGTGTCAAGTATGGGCTGGTAAATTTTTTTTGGTATGGACCAAACAATTCTACTCGCCCTAAAAACATGCCCTAGCTTTGTCTTGGAATGACATTTGATCTGTGTCACACAAAACCCTCTAAGCTTTACTTAAATTGTGTTAAAAACTTTAAACTTTTAATCCCCATGATTTTTCTAGGGTCGAGGATGCAGGCGTAATTCATAATTAACATGTTTATGATAACTTTACGCTAAGTAAAGAGTCTTCATGTATGACCAAGTAAGTGTCAGTTTTACTAAAATAATTCATTTGTGATCAAACGAGGAAATTTATGTCTTCCTTATGATATTTAGTTTTTAGTGCCAAATAATAAATAGAAAAAAAAAGGAATTGTTAACAAACAAATATTGAAAGGAAAAAAAACCTGTCATGCTCATCTAAATTAATAGTACATGTAATCAGAAACGAATAATCTGTAGTGTTAAAATGATTTTTTTTTAACTGCTAAAAAGAACATTCATTTAAGTAGTCTATGATCTACTGAATCTGATTTGATGATAACATGTACATTTAAAAAATCAATGTAAGGTTGCAACATGTCTAATAACTTGTCTTTTTTTCTTTGTCTATACGTGGAAGAAAGGTTGCAATCATTGCAGAAAAAAATACTATTGTATCTGTTTTTCTGCAAAGTTACTATTGTGTATAGCCGATTTGGCAAAGAAGGGGTATTATTGTTCGAATAAAATCAATATGAAAATAAGTACGTCTACAAGAAATGAGTTTTCTCAACAATTTTTTCCAATAATTGTCAAAATATCACAGGATACACGGGCTTGTTGAAAACAAGTATAATATATATCGAATACTTATATCGAAAGGGCTTCAATTGCCACACGATATTTAATGTCCTGACTATTTGTTCACACCATGTCTAGTTTCGTTTACGACGAATTACGTGCACTGATTGTTCCAATTCCTTATGATTCCTTTTACTCTGTATAGGATATTCTTATCTATAAAATAATTAAAAGCCAGTTATATGAACTTTTAAGGTACGAAGTGATGTCGATACTTTTAATCAAATACTTTTTGGGGGTTTTAAGATAAACAACTAATTGAGAATCTCTCCTAAAATGACGTAATTGCACATTTTTGATTCGCAATTTATAGCAGAATTCTAGGTGAATTTATGTAACCTTCTTATCAAGTTCATTGTATTAGACCTCATTATATATATTATGGTAGCATATTTTTGCCCCCTATATGCAAGTTATTTTTCTACGAATTATGTTAACATGCAAGATGTCAACATGCAACATGTTTATGATGACGTACCATATAAATATATTAACTTGCATCTAACATTGTAAAACACACACACAGTTGCATTACAAAGGGCAAAGTGTAGGCAATTGTGTCATCTTATTTGCAACGTGAAATGTGAAGATAACGAACAGTTATCATGCTCAAAGTCCAATCACACATTTAAACAATACAAATTGTGAGCTAGCAAACACAGACCTCTAAAAACAGAGGTTGATCAGAAGTGAGCATCACATGTCGGCAGGTCATATCCGCCATGTGCTCTTTGTCATGATCGGGTAAACGAAAAAAAAATCCCTTGACAATTCAGTGTGTAAATAATGGCCAAACATTTTATGTGAAGGCGTCAGTCGACATTCGACTGAACGATAGATTGTATTTTCAAACAAGTTCATTGTATCGACCACAGAATTTGCAAAATATTGACTTTAAACGAGATTATTGATATCTTTGTATTATCAAATTATTTGTTAGTAGCCTGCCTTGTTTAAGAAATTGTTCGTACGTAGAGTATCGAATCAACAGGGAGGCATAAACCCCATATGCAGCAAAATAATGGTATATTGCAACATAAATAAGGGAAGTTGAGGATAGAAAAGTTGAAGTCTTCACGTTTATCATAAAGTTTAGTTGTTAGTTTGCCATCAATGTCTTTTGCTAGTAAAACATTCAAATATGAAACAGATTTGTCAGACTCTGTGCTTTTATTTCAATATCATTAAGACATGCATATCGAATCAACTTAGGAATGAAAATGAATATTGTTAATTGGTAAAACGTCGTCGATATATTTATTTATGGAATTGGAGACCCACTGCAAGGGACTTCTTCCTTTTAAAAATAAATTCTCTTTCATAAGAATTTGAAAAACAATGTCTACTAATATCGGAGCACAATTAGTATTCATGTGAATTCCAACGGATTTTTGGAAGACCTTGTCTTCAAAGATTACATAGAATTGTCATTGAGAATCTTAAACATCTTTTTAATGTCAACTTTGGAGCACTTATGTGTAGAATAAGAATGTTTTTTAGCAATTTGTCTGCAGATGACCAATGACAAGGTACGTAAACTTACGTGTACCATTTTTGGGAGTTGAACTATGTTCAATCTCCCTTGGTCATCACGGGCTTTCTAAGCGCAGTAATTTGTATTGATTATATAGTGGCCGTCCGTGGGGCTTCTGTGTCGACCAATTTACTCCTGTGATATTCAATGTAAACTTGCATAAACGTCCGCCATAAAATAGTCCATTTCAATTTTCTGAATTTATCTAATTTTGATAAATAATATGAAACTAAATCAATTGAATTTCATTTAACTTAATTTGAATACTATATTTTGATTAAATTAAAATTGATTTATACAGAACTAAAAAAATGTTGAAAATTGTCGTCACGAACCTCCTTTGCAGCACATACAGCAGCATCTATAAACAATGAGAGGGAAATTAACGACAACTCTGTACAAGCGACTATATGACTGCGCGAAACCTCTTTGCATTGACTGACACGTGGTAAAAATTATTTCACAATCAATGTAATAACTTTTTTTAGCCATAAATATTCGAAGTTTTCAACAATATTTATTTGGTAATACAATAAACATCAAAAGAATAAAAAAAATTACATTGATTTGGATATAAATGAACAATTGTTCGTTTAATATTGAATCCTAACACGTTTAACATCGAAGAGGAAGAAAATCGAAGAGAAGGTGATTAACGTACACAGAAAGGTGAAACTTTAAGATAAATTACTAGATTAAGCTTTTTGAGTTTTCAAGTTGTTTTCATGTGGCATAAAATTTATAAGCATTTCACATATGAAATTCTTGATAAAATAAGTCGGAACAGCCAGGTCTGACATTCGAACTACATGTACGTATGTAAATTTTAAGTGAGAAAAACAACAAATTATAACCGTTTACGTTAGATCATATAACAAGCTGAAACTTTTTTTATTGTTATTTTTTCAAACTTCCAAACAATTAATAGTCATGTGATGAAGGAAATAAACCATGGCAAAATCTTGCAAATATTTCACCTATGCTTCTAAGTATATTAGGACAGATACAAATGTAAAGTCTATACAACTGTAAATGAATGTACTGTGCAGTGATTTTCGGAGCAGAGATGTCAAAATTTTTGAATCACTGTCAGACATTAGGTCTGACAAAGTCAAATGATCTGTTAGACTGGACAAAGTTTTGTCAGACCAGATACATGCGCTGAATCGCTGATAAAGGGAAAAATTAGTAGCACTAAAATAAGATACCTTTTAAGTTTTATGATATTCGATCTCACAAAAAGTCCTATCTTATGACACAGAGTCTCTAATCAGAGACATGCTTTAACAATTTTGATCGACAATCGTCACCATATACGGACGATTTCGGTGTTTTGTGGTCCTTACCTAGGCACAGCGTTTTAGAAATTTGCATCACGTTCAATGTTTTAAACGGTCGTTTGGACCACTGTTTTCTTGTACGTTATCGGTCCAGAAAATTCCTTACCGACCTTGCCGACAAGACTGAGTGTTTTTGATAACTCTGCAGATAAGAATTACTTATAAAGAAAGAAGTAAATGTGTGACAATTTCAGATGTCATTAATTTTTAATCCTTAATTTCATGAATTTATCAGCATTCAGTGGGTCACGTGTACAACACTAGTACTGAACTTGAAAAATGTGTGTTACATTAATTAATGCATTTCAAATGTCTGCATATAAAAGTGTATTGCAGTAGTACGTTATTATTAAAAAATGTTTCATTTGATTTTATTAATAAAAACAATTAAAATGAATGAATGCATGCGTGTGCGGACACAATGGCTTATTAAGACCAGTGATCGATATGCGAGAAAGATCGATCCTCATAATTACAACAGTTTTATTTCTTGCAGTAGCTCGTTAAACTACATCCGATTTTTAAAAAAAAAATCAAAACAGATTCAAGTCGATCGTTTTAATTCATTGAAAGTTTGAAAAACTTGTCCAGCTCAGCTACATGTATATAGTATACCTGAAATTCAATTACACTGAAATTTGTATCAAATCAAAATCACAAATAGTAAATTTCACTCGCGTCGCACAGTTGTTCAAAATCGTTTGCTCTAGAGATTCAAAGTAAGGTGTTAAACATTACGTCGTGTGTTCGAATCCCACTGCGGTATGCATTCAGAAACGTACCCTTCGGATGAGACCGTATAAACCGAGATCCCATTTCGCATTAGGTGCTGGCATCCCCCCCCCCCACAAAAAAAAAAATCCCTCACTGCTCAATGGTTCTGAGTGTCCTGTATAGGTAAAAATTTGCAGCCCTAGCCTCCATTGGCAAGTGGTAGTGTCTCTTTATGAGAAAAATTCTCGAAGAGATGTAAAACAAACAAACAAAAGGCAAAGTATTCAGAGATACTTACTTCTATATAGAAATTTCTTGACATGAAATTAAAAATTATGGGATTTAAAAAAAATACATAATGATTGAGTTATAAAGACAAAAACATTTTGATAGAAAAATTAAATATAAAATTTGTATAAAAAGTAATTAATGTGTCCGAAAAGAACCAGTTATACCCAAAAGATAATATCAACTACTTGTTCCAATCAGAGGAAGAAAAAAATGACAATTTAGTGTCTGGTGATGGTAACATTGAAAATAAAAAGTGCCAGTTGGTTGTTGGCACCAGGGATCAGGCCCGTAGGAAGCAATTTCAGTTGGGGGGGGGGGGGGCACAGCCATACATTTTCAGTCGAGAGGGCACTATCTACTACCAAAAATTTCTTGACAAGCAAAAAAAAAAAAAGGGACATCAGTCGTTTTTATTGAGGGGGCACAGACATATAGTATCTATGTTTTCTATAGTAATATATATATCGGCAAAATTATTGGGGAGGCACGCCCCCCCCCCCGGTTCCTACGGCCATGGCCCGGATCTTGTACATATTCAGAAGAGAGTAGGGAGGGCGTTGTGCTTCAAATGCTTTCATAGGTATTTTAAATAAATTATCAATGTTCGAAATGTTAAAGAAAGGAGCCCAGAAGATAAAGATTTTATTTTCAGAAATTTGGATGAGCTGTATCAGCATGTCCATTAATATTTTACTGATTTATATATTACATCCAAATGACTTAAAAAGTTTCGTTTGTTTTGAGGAAACTTTGCTGCAATAGAACCATTAGAATGCAAACCATTCAAAGTTGTGTTGATTCAGTTTGCTTAACAAATTAAGACCGCGGAATATTAACTTACGTCATCTCCATCTGTTACCGTCAAAATGTTAAACGATAAACAATGAAATGTGTGGTACAATTTGACACGGACGTCCGAGAAAACATTGGATTGAATTTCCAGTTTGAAATTCATTTTCAATCCACCTCAGCTACGCAAGAACGTACGGTGTTACTGATTGACCAAGAAGACAAATAATTTCAAATTTGGAATAGTTTGAAATTTATATAAATCAGAATTTTCTGTCCAGTGTATTTAAAGAAATATAAACGGACAAATATTTGATTTCTGTTTGGTATGTGAATGTGTGTGCTGGGAGGGAGGGGCTGAACGATCTTGGAATAAATATGAAAATTTTCTTTTAAATTGACAACCCCTCCCTGGTTTTGTTTGTCAAACAGTTTTCAGTGAAGACAAAACTAAAAAAAAAAACCTTTTGTCATCCTAGAAATAGATATATTCTATCATGTGGATGCATGATCTGACTCGACAATTTTTGACCCCCCCCCTTCTAGAATCAAATGGCCGTCCCCTGAAAAAGTAATCTCTGTCTTCTTTTACTTTTACGTATCCTTAAAATTATATGCTAAAGTACTCACATAAATATGAATGTCAAACAACATGTATTTGGGAATTGAAATTATTTGTCTTTCGGATCATACATTCACACTTTAGGTTTAGAAACAGCTCAGTTGGATTGAAAATGAATTTCAAACTAGAATTTCAATCCAATGTTTTCTCGGACGTCCGTGTTGAATTGTACCCGCCCATTTCATTGTCTCTCATTAAACATTCTGATTGTAACAGATGGAAATTTAAATGACGTAAGCTGCATATTTCTAATCTGCCAGTTAATGTTCTGCACTCTTATATTATATGGATACTATGTGAGAATTGGCTAAAAATTAATTTGGTATATTTAATGAATTAAGTAAATTGGGATTTAAGTTGAATGTATTTGTACAGGGAAAAAATCCTCATAATTGCAAGACATTGTTATTAATATTGTGTAGATTTAGAGACCCCTCAGGGTTTGATATCGCCATATTAATTTAATATGCTGACACATTTTTTTCATGACAGGCACGTAGCATTGGAGAGGGGGGGGGGTCTGCCCCCCTTTTTTCCAAACATGAAATTTATAGAAACTTAATATTGTAAATGTTCATTGAAGTCCGTCCCCCTACTGTTTGTTGCAGAATATTCAAATAGGGGTGATGTAGTAGTGTATGAGTAAAATTTGATACTGAAAGAAGTTTGAAACCTATCCCCACACCCAAAAAATAGAATTTTCGAGCCCCCCCCCCCCTTTCAAAAACGATGCTACGTCCCTGCATGGGAATATTAAGTGGTAAAAGTTTTGAAAATCTGAATAAGAACAACACGGTTAAAGTCATTAAAGTTACTCAGGTGAGTATTGTGGCCCATGATCTTCGTTATTCAAATGTTTTTGAAATTATTTCTTATGTTTGATGTTGTATCTCTAGCAAATCTGCAATAGTTGGTTTGTATCTAAAGCATAAAAAAATGTTCCGACATTATAGCTCCTTTACTTCCTGTTAAATCTTTCACATTACAATGTTCAACTCCCATGAGTACTTTCGGTACTTTGATTATTAAAGAAACCCGTGTCTATGATGTTAAAATGCCTAATCTTTAATTTATCGTGAGGAATTGTTGTATAAAGTGTTGAAGAGTAATGTATTGATTTTTGCAAAATTTTGTGGTCTCAAATTTTCTAAAATTTCCTTAGAGGTTTTAAGTATGCATATCTGATTAACACCACTTCTCGAATATGTTTTGTACAATACTCCTGAAGTTTCTCCTTCAATGCTGATAATATATTCGTGAGGAGTAAAAAAAGGGATTTGAAGAACTTTTACAGGAACCCGCTATGTATCTTTGTTTTTAAGGAGATTTTAAGCTTTGGAATCAAGTAGAGGTATTGTAAATCGGATTTACTTTATTGTTAGAAATATTTTTTTTTTTTTAAAACTAACTGATTTTGAAGAAAGACTATGTTGTTAAAGAGACACCCTGACGCAAAAACAGGAAAATTGACAAAAGCAGAATTTTTGCATGACACGTGCAAAATTTTTGCTCAATTCTTGAAAGTATTAGGTTTCAGAACTTAAAAAAATCTACTTTGATGGAGAAAAAAAAATTTTGTCTACCCCAAGACGAAAATATTATTTCACTTCCTCCTTATTGTACGCTTGTGCAGAAAAGTTGAAGAGTTACAATGTTCTCAAGTCACAAGAAATGAATTATCAGATCATATTCCTCACCTTTTCATTCTCCAACTCAATGTTTTTTTTTTTAAGTTTTACGCTTAAAATAAAAGTCGCGTGACCTTGACACCAACAGTAACAACAATACAGAAAATACGACCTTTGTTTTCGGCACTTATATTTTGCAGTTTTTCTTGCTTTATAGTGAGATGGAGTTTGTTAAAACTTCGTTACACTCACTCTTTTCATTAGTCTTTCGCTTTATGAAACAATTATCTTACAAGAAACACATTATTTTGACTCATTATGTAGCTTTATCATACAACTTCATTATTTTAATATGCACTATCATTATGTTAGGCTAATTATGTAAACATGCAAAATATTTATACGAATATGTAATTTACTTAATATGGTAATTGTGTCAACCTGCAACAAAACTATGTTGACAAGAAGGAAAGTTATGATGACATATCCAATTTCCAGATACAAATATTTTTGTGATTGAAAACTATATGCCATTAATGTAAGTAGGATATATAAGCTATATATGGCATCTTTATTGAAAATATTTTATTATTTTTGTGTTGCAAACACCATATTGTGAAAATATATAATAATAATGTTATATGGTAACCACTAATTAGTAAAATAATCATAATCATAATCATGACATAAAATGAGTATAAGGGGTATAAAATGAAGCATGTTATGATGTCAACAAACATGATTTTAACATACTGGGTAATCTTACTTGCTGACATGTTGCAAATGCATTGTCACATGCCAATATGATATGTAGAAATTGTTTAGCATATAATAGGTAGAAACAATCATCCATAAAATACAAATAAAGTTGTTTTTATGTTTAATTTCGAAAGAAGAAAAAACTTCTCAATAAGATTTTTTTTTCTTAGGGCTTTAAAAATGCGGTGGAAAAAATTGGATCTTGAGATCCATTCTTTAGTTCTTCTACAAATACAAATACATGTATAGCATTTTAATTAATCTTGCCTTAAATCGACAACTCATATTTTGGGGAGTAAAATGTTTTATGTATCTAAATCGTCTAAGCCAAGGACAGTTCATGAAGATTCATGTTTTTACACGAACTACTTTCTTACGTTTCCATGATATTTGGGAAACGGATAGAATGAATGACACATAAAGGGTGGAGCTTAGATCCCTTCAGGAAGTTGCTATAATTTTATACATCGACTATATTTGTATTTATATAAAGTGTGTCATTCGAAAATTTACCGTGATTATAATTTCCTGTGGCACAATTCGCGAAACGGGAAAAATTCATTTTAATATAATTGGTTTTCGTCCCATAAGAAACCAAAGAAAAGAAAGTAAGACTGTAAAAGTGGTATTTGTAGAAAATAAAGTCCTTTAGCATAACTTTCTTCATCTTTCAAAAAGCCATCAGTATTGAAAGACACAAAAAATAGTCCATAGCAATTAAAATAATTCAATTTTCCAATCTATCAGGAACTTTAGATAATCAAAAAAGAAAAACTTTGATCAAAAAACTTTGTCTGACGAGCGTCAGGCAGGTTAAGGATCACCTTTTTTAAATGCTGCGAGACTAAGGGTTGAAAGTTTGTGCAAGCAGATTTACATCGGAATGTGTTACCTGCGTGTAACAACAGTTTGCAAAAGAAACAATCATATGTATTTAAGCAAACTATTGATGTATTTACTATATAAATATATATATTGTATGCAGCTGTCTTTTTTCTACGTTTCATTTCATTTGTCTTCTACGAAAGGGGGACACAATCATTGTGCGTTAATGTCACGAGTTAATCTTTGCATCCCTTCCTTGGAATTTTTTCATAATGAATGGCGTGATAACGTCAATTTAAATTAAATTAAGTTTGTTATTTTAACCTGATTTTCGAGCTTAAGAATATTTAGGTTTTTTTTTTAATTTCCCAATTTATTATGCACATAATGAATGACAATGCAATGGCATGCACTAAGTTTGTTAATTTACAATATGAAATTTTTATTGTCACCTGCATATAGGGTTTATATCTCCTAGTTGATTCGATAAGCAAGAGCATATTCCACGTACGAACAATTTCTAAAACAAGGCAAGCTATTGATAAACAAGTTGATGAAACAAGGATATCAACAGTCTCGTTTAAAGTCATCATTTTGCAAGTTCTATGGTCGATTCAATGATCTCATCAACAAATATACAATCTGTCATAAAGTCGAATACTGACTGACGTTTTCATGCTAATTGTTAGGCCATTATTTACACACTGAATTGTCTACGAATTTTCCCGTTTTCCCTAATCATGACAGGAAGCACACGGTGGGTGTGACCGATCGACAGGGGATACTTACTCCTCCATGGCACCTGATCCCACCTCTAATGTTTTCAGAGGTCCGTGTTTGCTCTGTTTCCGATTTGTATTGTTTCAATGGACTTTTGAGCTTGATTGCTGTTCGTTATCATTATATTTAATAAGGTGATGACTTTCAGAAAGTCAATTGTATATCTTATGTATTTAAGTAAATAAACTTTGACAGTTGTGTACACTCATACTTTTATTGTTTTTTTTTTATTTTCCACTTCTAGTTAATTACAGCCCGTACATAATATATGAGAGATTTAGATTATTTTGTTTTCTCACAACTTTATATAAATCCAAATACCAGCTGTTCAAGCATCTTAACATTTCTTGTATTTTTTTTTTAATTCATTCAGTTATATATACACATTTCTCTTTAAGTTATATTACATATATATGTTATTCATTTCATGTATGTGTGTTAGTTAAATTTCTTTTTCCTCCAATTGTTTCAGAGCAGTTTCAGTAAGGTTGCACTGTAATATACAGTAGAAGAATACTTCTTGTAAGTGATATATATTCACATCCGTTTCATTGTATTTCTCTAAAGATAAAGCACAACTCTGATTTATAGTTTTTTCATTCGAAGACAATTGATGAAGGTTTTGTCTTCAGACATATATTGACAGACAGTATCTTTTCCAATATAGATATCCTCTTCAACAAGGGTGTGCACTTTTATAGTGATAGTTATCTAAATATTTGTTACATTTGGTATAAAACATTTTGCTATACACCTAACACACAACATTGTGATAACTTAACATGAACATCCATATATGTCCTAGCTAACTTCTTATATTATATTTTTGAAAATTGTTATTTCTCTTCAACATTCAGAGAGAAAAATTATTTGTTAAATAATCATGCATAAAGTACACGCTTCAATTCGGTTTCCATAAAGATATTTATTTCTTTACATTTTTACCATAAGTATTATAAGTGCTTATATTTTCAGCTGATCTTCCTTGCATTTGAAACTAATTCATGTAACCTTCACACAGAATCATCTTCCCGGCATAATCAATTACACTGAGAAAATGGTCGAACAAGACTAGCAAATTTCCTATGGTGCGACAAATATGAAGGTGAAATTTAAATCTCACAAATTATAAAATTTTCTGTGATATTTCATCTAATATTAAGGCATACTTTATAAAAAATTATCTACAATTTGCAAAAATCTCAGAAGGATCAAAATTATTTGTCTATGAAATAGCATAGACACGCATTAGAGGGCAAAAAGACCATTTTCTCAAATTATAACACAATTTTTCCATATGAGTGGGTCTTCGCTGTATGTTTTTGAAAGTTTATCCTTAAAGTATGCGTAAAAATATGCAATTTTTGGTTAACAAAAACACGGAGCAAAGACCCACTATACCTTAAAATTACAGTTTTATAAGGCAAGTTCATTTAGTCAAGGGTCTCCTCACAAACATTACTTAAATACCACTACTTGTCAAGAGTTGTGTAGCGTAGTTGTACATGTGTTAGTATCAAAGGGAAATGATACTCTGGATTTTTATTGCTAGGGTTCGAAGTTCGAACCCCAACAATACCACATTTTTTAATAATAGTTGATTTTTGCCGGGAAAATTTTCAGTAGGTAAGTTTTTTTGACATAATTTCACAAATTTCAATAATAAGAACTTTACTCTAAATTCTAAATTCAAAAACTGGATATGATTTTTATACAAATGAAGCTAAAGGCATACCATTTGTTCGCTCATTTTGTTTGTTTTCCTTCCTTAAAGTTTATTTGCATTTAAAACAATGTAAAGAATCTTCAATATCATGTCATATTAACAGCTTTCAAATGATATTCACATGTATGTACTTGTATTACTACTGTTTGAGACAAAGCAATTATCATTAATACCATAAATTGTGTTCAATTTCCAGTTTTTATTCATTTGATGAGTTGCAAACAAGTTAAGCTTAATCATGATGTTTCGTACAAAGTCTTTAAAATGTACGGAACAAGCCGCCCCCCCCCCCCCAAGGACGGAAACGTTTATCAATGATTATGCTTATATGCTCTGTAGATATTGATTACTTTAGTCGAGCAAGGTTTTTTTTTGAAAAAGCTATTACTTGTTGATTACAAATCTCCACAAGACACAAACAAAACTCGCTTTGAATTGTATTCTACCGTGTAGTTTGTGTTTGGCATTGTGTCTTTGGTTGTTAAAAAGGAAATGTTATTAAAATACATAACATTGCAACCTTCATGGTCATTTAAAATTGAAGTATATTCATACATATATGTACAAAAGTGTGGTAATTAACAGTATTTCTATTTTGTATATATAATCCATAATAAAATATTTTCCGTGTATTAGGAAAATAAAATTTTTATGTATAAATAACTACTTAAATTACTGGCACATAGTTCCTGGAACCTATTTGTGCAAATGAAGAGAAGATACACCAGAACGTATAATGTTTTTCTTTTGGACACATACTGTTTTCTTTCACGAGGAGATCCATACCTTGAGATCTCTGTTTTTAGTGCTGTTGCTTTGGAATAGTAAGTATCATGAACACATTTTATAATCATTGTTGCCAATTTTAATTCGGCACTTAAATTGAGAAAAGGATTTTGAAACATACAGTAAAACCTCGTATAATTTGATAAAAGAAATTGTATTTTTTTTTAACTATCTTTAAGAATTGCATGCTAAAGAAGATGATGGATCCAAATACTCGCATTGGTCCCCATGGAGCTGCTGTTACGAACATGATTTATATAGGGCCAGGGACTGCTTGATAAGCTGCAAAGACGCAAAAATCTTCGATAGAAAACCCTGTGAAATACTACACTGTGGTATGAATGAATCTTAACGATATTTAATTTTACAGCCCGTCGCCATGTTTGGGCGTGTATGTGTTTAAATATACACTGTATACTGTGATGATTGCTTATATACATGTATATTTATATCATGTGTAAATTAAATTTGTAATCGGAATTCATGAATTCAAGTATTAATATGGTATTTGTTTCCGTTCTCAAATAACTGACCACATAGGGGATCTAGATTTGATATCTACTGAAGCAGAACCAAATACAACAGCCTCAAGTGAAACTCCTTCTACATCCACTGAACTTGGTACGTATCTCAGAAATGAAAAGCTCAAAAAATAGAAAATTCGCTTGAAACTATAATGAAACCTCACCAAAATTCGAACTTTATTAATTTGTACGTACTCACATTCCATATGTGTATATTTGATTTATTTATGTGGAACTAATAACAATTTTCTTTTCGACTATATAAGCACTTGAAGCTTTATATTCTCCAAGAATTTGTAAAATTGTTCATTTGTGAAAAGTATTTCAGGATACACAACTTTGTACGTTTGTTTCTATGTTTGTTGAACGTCTCTTCAAAAATTTTCCACTTATATTCAGACAACTGTACTTGCCGGTGGAAGGCTGCTAATTTAGACCTGTACTCGGCTCTTACGGCCTTTTAGCAGTGAAGGATTTTTCTTTCGTGCCAGCACCTATTGCGACAAGGGACCTCGGTCTCATCCGAAAGACCGGTCTCCACCTCTCGCTGTGGGATTCGAACCCACGGCGCAAGAATCAACTCCTCACACCGCGACTCTAGAGCAAAAGTTCTAACCACTGCACCACGGGAGGGGGGCAATATACAAGATTTAATCATATTTTATTTGAAAAATTTTATTAAGGAGTATAAACATCCACCAAAAGAAATCCAAAATCATTGGAAAGAATCCAATCATTCTCATTAATTGTTTATGAAGTGAATAACAGACCTTTATTAAATAGCACAAAATAAATACGCCAATAGGTGGTTTTTGACTTTGAAAAATAGAGTATGAAATTCTACATATGTGCACAATTTGAACTTTAAAAACAAAATATAAGTTTCCACCAATATAACCAAATTTAAAAATGAAAACGAATATTTTATTGATATGTGTATTACATACTGGGAATCGTTAAGATGCATTCTTATGACAACTTGTCAATAAACATACTGCTATACTCTAGAAATTTATTCTTTAGAACTTACTTCTGCAAAGAACCTCTACTACACAAGTGATCACAAAAGAAGACATAACCGTCATGATGTTGGCACTGTAGAATTTGTATCACCATCTAGATTTGGTGAGTCACCATGCAGATATACACAATGCAATCCTTCCAATTTAAACTTCAAAACTAAGTACCTGTTTTAACTTTTTAGGTGTTGGGATGATAACGACATTGTGTGTATCCCTGTTGGTGATTGCTAATTTTGTCTTCACACTGTTCTTCTACCGCGCTTGGAAGAAAAAGTATTCAATTTACTGTAATATTTTTTTCTATCACTATACCTTAACATTATCTCATTAGAAGTTAAAAGTAAATATACATATTTTATATATATAATGTCGTCTTATTGACCTAAAAAAATTCTTCAAAAGAAAGTAATACGACGCTTGTAATACTAATATATTTATTTTTGATCCAAATTCCACCATTGTTGCACAGAAACATGTATATGTTACTGAGAACGAATCATCCTGTTTTCTTATTATAATTCAGACAAAAAATACGCCGGAGACAAAGTGATATTGAGCAAAGACCCTACAATGTACTGGAGAAGTTGAGCAAATCAAGGAAAGAATACTCCAACACTATACCGGAAAAGATGTCCAAAGGGTCAAAAGAGGACATATACTCTAACATCAGAGAATCCATTTCGTCGTTTTCCACTGGTCGGTCATGCACCTACACGACAATCAATTCTAAAGACAGGAACACGTACATAAGCTCGGATTTCTCTGGCGATTCTGTGCCACCAGTCAGAGGTGGGAACAGAGACAATCTGAAGACCCTCACAACATTATTCCAGTTACATTCCCCTGAGGTTACTCGGACCATTTCGGAACTGAAGACAATAAACGTTGTTAGTGAGAGATGAATCTCTCATTTAACTGTTTTATCATCATTTTTGATTACATGTATATATAAATTGTGCATGCAGGACATCAAAACTCAATATCTTCGAGATATACTGTGGAAATGTCGAATGTGTGTTATTTTAAGGCAATTTATTTTACATCACATAGAATTTGTTCTAAGTTATCAAAAGTTCTCTTTATTTTTTTTCAAGGGACCATTTATTGACAAACAAGTGTGTTATTATTACATAACGGAAATAACGAACAGTTTTCAAGCTCAAAGCCCATTAAAACAATACAGATCGGGAGCAGAGCAAACACGGACCCCAAAAAACATCAGAGGTAGGATCACGTGCCATGGAGGAGTGAGCATTAATTTGTATCTAACACTCTTAATTAGCAGATGCAGGAAATGGGGTACACCATTGACAGATGATTTTATGTATATCAATAGCAAGTGCAAGAAAACGTATACTTTATATGTTAGAAACTTATATTTGTGCACTGAAAGTAATACTAGTATTTCTTAAATTAGTAGAATTGATTTGAGAAAATTATTTAAATGTTATAAGTCAATATGTCTACGTTGACTTTATTCGCCAAGATTTTATGCAGAGTAAAATATTGTAAACGTAGTTTATATCATGGGGTCATAATTCCGCGGAATCACAATTTCTGTTCAATCCATGGGGACAGAAAATTACGCAGATATTTTGGATTGCCTATGTACATCTCAATTGCAATTGACGAAATAAGTACTTCTACCGTATCTAGGAAGTTGAAGTTATTATTGTAATACTAGATGTAAGTTTAAAGATCAAATGACTGAGAGACACATTACTACCTCTTCTTTTAAACTGGGTAATATATATATATATATATATATATATATATATATATATATATATATATATATATATATATATATATATATATATATATATTCGAAATGTTGAAAGATATGGGAACATATCAATAAAAAAAAATATCAATCTTATATTACCTATGTGTATAGGGAGTGACTAACGTTAACCTTTGGAAGCAGCTGGAAATTCACTTACGCTAAAATGAATTTGTCAACTCCACACGACTTTCCCATACCAGCACTAGTAGTGACTGATTTATAATGGTATAAAAGAGAAGGAAACCTCTCAATAAATTTAATAAAAGGAAAACAATGAAAACAGAAAACAATGTAATTTCCCCTTCGTTAACATAATATTTCCTCATTATTTCTTATCATATGTAGGTGAAGATCAAATTTTACACTATTTTTTTAATTTATATATGCAAATCTGATTTTTTTTCTTTAGATACGTATACGTACCCTTGTAAGTAAATTCCTAATTATATACAACCAACCTGACTGTCACAATCAATATTAAATATTAATAAGTGTTTGATTAAAGTTCATGATTACATATTTTCATTTACGGGGCCTCTTAATGTTTGTACTTGTAGTGAACCCAAAATTTGGAAAATGCAGGCATTGATCAGTCACTGCCCATTGTGTTAGGAGTATTTAAACCTCTGCATTGCTGACCATATAGCCGAGGTCCACGTTGACATACTTTACTACCATGCTTGTTGTACAGATAGTTTCTTTTAGGAAGGTAACCATTTCTACACAAGGGTTAAGTTATTTTTTTGTTATTTTTAGGTCTTTATACAACATTTACACCGGTTAAACTGTGCAAGAATACAGGTTTTGTAATTTTGTTTGCTACTGTTTACGTATACAGGTTTTGCTGAGAAGAGTTACTCATGCATGCGATTTTCCTTTTTTGTCCAATGTACATGTACTAGGTTTTTGCTGTGGCCTTCAATATTTAAACATATCGACAACATTTTATCAATTAAAATTGGTTATTTTCATTCATATTCGACTAGATATATCGCAATGGGCTCGAAATAAAAGATACCACATAGTCTGCAACATCTGTTTCATTTGGATGTTTTACTGACTATAGACGATAATGGCCAACTAATAACTAGACTGTACTACAAACGGTATGACTTCAGGTTTTTCATCGCGAAACTTCCCTCAATTATGTAGCAGTATTCCAAATATCACCTGAATATGGAGTTTATTTCTACCAACTGATTCGATAAGCAAGTGTATGCTCTGAGTATGTTCAACTTTTAAACCTAAGCAAGCTACTGACAAATAAGTTGATGTTGATAGGATTCAACAGTTCTGTTTAAAGTAAGCTTTTCGCAAATTCTACGGTCGTTAGATTATAATGGACTTGTTTATTAATAGTACCTATCGTTGGGTCGTAGTTTGTCTGACATGTTTCATGTTATTTATAAGGTCATTGTTTTATACTAATTTTGACCACGGAGTACTCCGTCTACCGGATCAATACACAGGGCTGATGGCGGGTGCTACCAGTCGACAGGGGATGCTTACTCTTCCTAGGCACCTAATCCCACCTCTGGTGTTTCCGGGGGCCGTGTTTTTGCCTTGTTCACATTTCATTTTATTTACTGGATTTATTAAGTTGATCACTGTTTGTTATCTTCACCTTTTACACTATATTAAAGTAACATACCAGTCAGCCTGAAATTTATTTATTTCTATCCCTAGCTGCTGTTTTAGTGGCATTTAAGCTTGGCCAACCAGCTACATTTTCTTTTTCGACTGTTCTTCACCAGATGGTCTTTGATCGTCCTCTTGCTCGTTTGCCCTCTGGCTGCCATTCCAAGGCTATCTTTCAGTCGTTTTTTTTTCTTCTCTTAGTATGTATCCATCTGAGTACTTCAAAGCTGATGTTATCTATTTCTACTATTTCCATTATTGCATTTTTTATATGTTGTTGACATCTTATTCTTAATATTCTTAGGCACTTCATCTGGAATGCGTTAGATGTTTTTCGTCTATTTTTGGTGACCTTCCATGTTTCGCATCCATACAATTCACCGGTCATAGCCTTTAAAAAGGTGTACTTTTGTTTTCCTTCCTATTCCTTAGTGGTTCTATATACTCCACAGCCTTTGAAATGTCTCTCACAAATGTACAGATTCATCCCATCATTTGGACGCCTCCATACCCCCCTTCCACACAAACAAACCAAACAAATAGTGCGTTTAAAACGAATGAATCGTTGCAGCAGCCTAGTGGTACACTGTATGTCGCTGGATATGTGGTCGGGAGGTCCCGTTTCTATTTTCGTCAAACCAAAGCTTAAGACGTATATTTGTATAATTATATCAATATACCTGTTAAAAGTAATAAGGATTTCTAATAAGTGATTTGTAACAAAGATAAACCATATTTCTTATATCAATCAAAGACAGAAATATACCCAAAAAAAAACAAAAACAAAAAAACAAAACAAAACAAAAAAAAAAAAAAAAAAAACACAACAAAAAACAAAAACAAAAAAAAACAAACAAAACTCCGGACTATTTAAAAAATGATAATTGTTGAAATATGTTAAATGCTAGTAATACATACAGACATGTCGTATAGTTAAAGAACCAGTTTAAAAGAATTGATGTAACATGTGTTAATCATGTGTTAATCACTGCTTTGCACTCTTTCGGAGCGATAAAATCTAAAAAACATTTCAGAATGCGACTTTGTGTAAATGGTTTATGATTAAGTAAATAATGCTATGTCATTCGCAAAATTTAAAAAAAAAAAAAAACCCTTTGAATTCAATTGTAAGTTATCTACAATAACAATCCACGTTTTATTTTCTGAAATACTTTATTCATGTTTGATACTGAATTTGAAGATAGAAATAAATAGTGGAATATATCCATCTTGATTACCCGTTGTCATCATCGTTCATAAAGGGACAAAAGCAGTAACAAAGGGATGTTCTTCCATTTAAATAAATTTATTTTAATTCATAAATTCTCTGACATATATCATACAATACTATCCTATACTGATGATTTGTTTTAAACAGAATTGTAACATTGAATTCATTTTTACTTACATAATGCACAGCATAGCAAATTCAATTTGAGGGAAGTTACTGGTCTTTGTTTGAAATGTTATACGTGGTTCTATCTTTCTCAACATGCTCAATTCATTGTGAAAATGATTTTCTGACAAAGTTGATTTCAACATAATATAGTTTCAGAAAATTTATTCATTATTATTATGTTATTATATATTACATGTATATGAGTATGGTTAATTATGCTACTTCACGAGGAAGAAATACATTCATAGAGTAAATCGTAGTGGTTGATCACATATTTTTGATAATCTGGATTCGAAAAAATCAAGCGTTGGTTACAAGTTCGTTATTCTATATTTGTTCTTTCAAACGCACTTGTTCCACAATTATGTGCATACTTCACACAAGTGTCAATACATAATTTCGATGTGTTTTCAATTGGAAAATATAAGAGGAAGAAATATTTTCCATATCGTGATTACAGGACAGGAAGTTGATAGTAATAAGCATGAAGTGTACATCATAATGCAAAATGTCTAAGTAAGATACCGCAATATTATCATGTGGCATCATTACTTGTTTATTTTACAATGGTATATATCTTGCATCCTTAATTACAGAAAATTAAACCTATGTTTAGATGAGTATTTTTATATAAATCAAAAATATAAGAAGGAAAAAAGGCTAATCGTTATCCTCGGAGATGGCAGATATTAGATGGTACAAAAACAAAAACAAAATTGAATGCTTCCTTGATAATTTACAAAGCTTCATAAAGCAGGAATAGAATACATTTGTTATGATTCAAAGAAAAGCTGCTGGCTTCAGACAAAACACTAAGCCTCATTCAACCAAGTAAGTTTAATCATCTAATTTTGAACGTTCACTGATAATGTAGATAACTTAATTTTAAGAAACAGTATGGCACCTATCATTGAATGTTCATAAAGTTCTGCAAGAAAGCATTTTTCTAAAAAAAAAATAAATAAATTGTTTACAATAATTAAAAGTATATCTAACTTTCTAATCGATACAATCCATATGTTCGTAATTTTTAATGAAGAATTGATAAGCTGATTGCGATTTTTAATCCCATTTCAATCTGAGAAGATCTTCAACCTATTAGACAGGGAAACATTCTGCATGAAAGCCAAGACTCGAAATATTTATTTTCCTTTTGTTTGAGCAAGATTCCACATTCTTCTTCATCTGGTGCTATCAAAGAAGAATGACGAATCGAGCCCACGTGAGCAAGGTATTTTCAAGTTTCTTTCCTATCAGTCGTTCATTTTTTTAAAATATCAATATTAATCATTATTTTCTTAATATTAATCAAAGTGAAATGTACCTTTTTATAAGGAAATAGTTGATCTCAAACTATTTAAAATAGGTGTTAAATTGTAATTTTTTTGTATTACGCATATCTTTTCCTTTTCAACTTCAATTTTTTTTTATAATTTCAAGACAAATATTTATAAAGACATTTGTTAACAATATAAAGGAATGAAATAGGTGAAGTTAGCAAACAGTGATAGATCTAAACAGAAAAAAAACCTTCAAACAATACAAATTTGTAAAAAACGAACCCCTGGAAATTCCAGAGGTGGAATTAGATGCCTGGAAGGAGTTGACCGGTCACATCCGCCCTGACGTATTGATCAGGTAGAAGAAAAAAAACACTTACTCCTATCTAGTATAAAACAAAGGCATGAGAATTTGTTTGAAATATGTCAGTCAAAATAAGACCAATTGATAGGTTGCATTTGCTAACAAGGTCAATATAACGACCTTAGAAATTACGAAATGCTGACTTTAAACGAGTTCGTTGAAATCCCTGTAACATCAACTTATTTGACCTGCCTCGGTTTTAAGAATGATCGCTCTCGTGTATCGAATAGAATGGGAGAAATAAACAACACATGCAGGTGGAAGTGGAATTTTACTAGTCAGTAAAACATCCAAATATGAAGCAGATGTGGCAGACTCTCTGGTGTCTTTTAGATCGTGTTCACTGGGATATATCGAGTCAACATATGAATGGAAGTAACTTTTGTTAATTGATAAAACGTCGTCGATATATCTGAATGTTGAGTTGAAGGCCAAGCAAGTGTTTTTCTTCTTCACATGTAGAAGTTTTTTTAAAATAAATTCTTCTTCATAGGAATATAAAAACAGGTCTGCTAATAAAGGAGCTCAATTACTAAGTAGAATCCATCGAGATTCCAACAGATTGTTTGAAGATCTGGTCTTCAAAGACTACATAGAGGTTGTCAATGAGGAACTCCAGCGTCCTTTTAATATCAACCTCAGAAATACTTGTGTGTAGAATCAGTACGAAATTTTGCAAGCTAGATAATTCTGTTGTTGAAGAAACAGTTGAAGAAATCAAAAAGCCCAGGTTTTAATTTATCGTGAGGAAGGGTTGTATAAAGTGAAGAAATATCAAAGATTTTAACGTTACCAACTTTTGAAAAAAAATTATCCACGTTGATGCTACGAGATTTGAGTGATCCGAATTTTTTTAAAATAACATCAATGAATGAATGAAATATGAAGATAACGAACAGAATTCAATCTCGAAAGTCCAATTAAACGATACAAATTTGGAGCAGAAAAAACACAAACCTCAAAATTTAGAGGTGGAATCAGGTGCCATGGAGGAGTGAGCATCCCCTGCCGACCGGTCACACCCGCCGTGTTCTCCTTGTCATGATCGGGAAAAAAACCGGAAAAATCCGTAGACAGGTCAGTGTAAAAGTAATGACCTAACAATTAGTATGAAAAACATCAGTCAGCATTTGACTTAATGATAGGTTGTATGTGCAGACAAGGTCATTGTATCGACCGTAAAACTTGAGAAATGATGACTTCAAACGAGACTGTTGATATCCTTGTTTCATCAACTTGTTTGGCAATAGTTTGCCTCGTTTTAGAAATTGTTCATACGAAGAGTATGCTCTTGCGTACCGAATCAACATAGAGAGACATAAACCCCATATGCAGGAACTTTTATATTCACAAGTATCTCATGATATGAAATGTAATGTATTCATTATTATCTGATTTTTATGAAATTCTGCCTGTTTGATAAACTGTTTAAGTGGTTTTAGACATGAAGAAAACAGATTTGCTCATAGAAACACTATAATCATGTCCGACCAGGCAATGATTGAGTATCACGAAGTTCAAGATGTGGGTGAGATTTTTTTCCTTATGTTTTCAGATATTATTTTGATAAAAAATAGCTCATTTATAGGAAATGTGACCAACCAATAAGGTATATATGTCCTGGTATTTGATAGTAGGTGCACGACGCACAAATAAAACAAAGTCTTTTTTTAGAATTACTAGCATGATAAGCTAATACTTGCTCAAGGAAAGTTTAAATTTTTTTGATTATATTGTATTACGAATATAAAGATTCTATTGAAATGGATACATAAAACTCTCTTTAATTTCTACAGCTTTCCTACCAGCTGTAAATTTTTTTCTTAATCAAAATCTTTTCTACGAAGTATAACTATATCAGCGATTGCATTAAAAAAAAATTCACAATTACTTTTGTCATAAACCATCATCAAAATGAAAAAAAAAATGAATATTTCTAAAATTATATACACTAGTCCCTTTGATTGATTGTTTTGTGAAATAGTTCCATCAGGTACCATCACGTATTTATTATGTAGTTCATTGTACCTCATTTCTACCTTCGGATTTTGTAACCTATAATCTTTGGCCTTTTTTAGTTGCACCTTCCTTATTTTGTAGTCTATTTGTACTTACCATATTTTTTTTTTTATCCTTTTTTATATCTTTCTAACTTTTTTTCTGTACCTTCCTATTATAGCGAATTCGCATCTTTCTTATTTTGTAGCCTTTTGCACCTTTATTACTTTGTAGCCAATTTGTATCTTTCTTATTTTGTAACCTATTTTTACCTTGCTCATTTTGTAGTGCATTTATACCTTTCTTATTTGTTAGCCCATTTGTACCGCCTTATTTTGTGGCCTATTTGTGCCTTCCTTACTTTGTAGTCTATTCGTACCTTCCTTATTTTGTGTCTATTTTTATCTTCCTTATTTGACAGATGTTGGAGTTGTTGTCCTCTTTGGGATATTTATGTTGCTGTTGTTCAACATAATGTTCGTGTGTATATTCTACAGGAAGTGGAAGATAAGGTACTTACAATGTATATTCATGACAATGGCATGTACAGCCATGTGCAGCCGTCTGCTTGATATTTGTTTATTTACATATCTATTCCATACACATTTTTATTCCCAATATATATTTTAAAATACATAAAATTCCCGAGACACTGATTTCCTTTAGTATCAATTCCTCCAAGCAAGTTCACTGATTTCCTTTAGTATCAATTCCTCCAAGCAAGTACACTGATTTCCTTTAGTTCATTTTCATAGGTGAATTTTTAGATTTTTAGACATTAGATAATTCACAATATGTCCACTGGCCAGTGGTTATAGCTCACGAACATACAAAGATACTACTGCTTTCTATTTAAAAGAAAAGTTTTTGCAAGTTTGTAAAAATACTTTAACATAATGTTTGATTCCATAGATTGAAAGCCTATATGGGACTTTTTTCATAGAAAATATTAAGCTTCCTACTAATTACCGACCTCTTCTGTGGAACTTCTAGATTATCTAGTTTTGCTGGAGATTTAACATTAGACAAATCTCATTAATATACCCTGGGACAATCTTGAGGCTTCAAACACTGGGAAAAGATCCTGAGTCAAAATTTTTGTTTCCGAGGATATATTTAATTCTGCATTATAATTATTTGTTCTAGCTTTCTGAGATTTATTGCATCTGATGACTGTGGTAAACATAACCTACACCAGCATCTGTCTGCTTATCAGCCTCAGTATCAATTTAAATTTTATTAAGAACAAGGATCCTTGCCCTTCCGTCCGTCTGTCAAACTAACTTCTTACTCAAACTTTTCTTTTTTGAGGCAGTAGCTAAGTCATATTTTGGACCATGATTTGTGCTCTCCTGTTAATGTGTTATAGAGTTTTTTTGGAATTGTCATTTTTCACAGGGGGGTGGGGGAGCATTTTGGGGTGGAAAAACGTCGTTTTCTATGAAAATTATGGTTCGAAGCAGAACTCCGTTTTTATGTTAGGCAGTAACCAAATCATCTATTTGAATATAAATGTTGGTTATCTGTAGATATGTAACAAAGTTTCCTTATTTTTTATTTTCATCCTGTAGCCATTCGAGGGTCGAAAACGAAGTTTTTTTTTCCTTCGAAAACCTTAATCCTAAAACTCTTCGTACATCTTTTGCTGTAGCCAAATCATTTTGGGAATATATATTTAGTGATGTCCTGTAGATGTGCAAAAAGGTACTTTGGATTTTTTTTTCACCCCGTGGCCATATGAGGGTCCAAGAACGACGTTTTTGTATAAAAACTTGGTTCCCGGAAATTCCCTTATATTTAATGCAGTATCAAAATCATTTTTAACACACTTTTTTCCTATAGTACATGAGCCTTTTGTAGATATATATACATAGCAGTATGAATGAGTCAATTTGACTGCATGCACACCTGTAAACTTTTTCACAATTGTCTTACAAATAAGACCCCTCCCTTTTCCAACAAGTTTCTTTGCTGTAGTAAAAGTAGGTCATGAAGAATCTTATATTTCTGTTACATTAGAATATGCTATGAGTAATATTTTAGAAAAGTAAAATTTTTTAAAAAAGTTTATTGATGTATGTCATATTGTATGTATGTAGAATTTTCGTCTCGGTCGAAAGAATTTTTTTTTTTTTTGGTGAAAAGGGCTACAGTCCGTTCCCTAACCAAACTCTTTGATCGCTTTTTTTAATTCTAAAAATGTCATGAATTTTATTTTATAGACGGAACAAATTCCGTTTTGAGTATTTAAGATATGGGCGATCAGAGTACCTACGTAGGCAAAAAGCCCAGCCAATTGGCATTTCATTCAAGTACGTGCCTGATTGGTTTCAGCGAAATTGGTACAATCGTTTTGGCATTCAGTCGATGAGAAAAGATTTTTCGAAAGGCCAACATAGAGCAAATGCACATAAACGTATGCAACCAAAGTGGTCGAACACGAAAAGTTTTCGTAATGAAAAAGCAACAAACTCTCTCCACAACGAGCAACCAAAGCGCCATCCAACAAAGACAAAAATCATAGTTAACGACGGGCTATTATCTAAAAGGATAGACCTGTTTAAAGTAGGAGTCTCCAAGGATACCATTGTGGAAGGGAAAGCGAGGCTTAATGCAGAATCTTTACAAAATAGAAAACCAAAAGGACATCCAGGCATAAACAAGAATTCTACAATTGATACAAAACAGATTCGAACATTTACAGGAAGAACACCATATCAGTGTCCTCTAAAGGACTCAGAGGTAGAAATACATACGGAGAGAGAAGCAACAGGGATGTGTAATAAGAGATCAATTAACTCTGTAAATCAGTCAATGAATTCATGTTCAGGATCAACTTCTGACAGTAAAATAGAAACACTCAGTACATTATTTTTAATTCACTCTGATGATGTATTAAAAGTTCTCTCGAGGATGGAGTCACAAAAAACAAAACCAAATGAATAGGGCGATAGTGAATCAAAAACGTAATATATTAAGTATTCTGATTGATACTTGGATGTAGATTGGAATACTGTCAATATATTTTAAAACTGCAAGTATTCATGTTTTATCATGTAGCTGATAATTATATATACATGTATTTGTATATGCAGATCAGAAATTTGTTATGGTTATTCTATTTTATTTTATTTTTGTTTTGTAACAAAGTAAAGTGAGATTAAAATGCAAATGCACCACTTGCTTCTATATGTACTGAATTCTTAAAAACAGAAAAATATGGAAGTTCCATTTGAAACAATTTTGTAATAAGAGGAAACGTATACTCGTAGGATTTGAAATTTGAGCAAAAAATTTAGCGTTCGACGACAGCTTAATACTTATTGAGATTTAAACAATTTCGACGATTACTGAAGCCATAAAAGTTGTATGTACTGATTTCTCTCCTGTTTGTCTGTCGGACTGTCTGTTTGCAAATGTCTACAGTGATCCTTAACCGTACGGTTTTCAATGGAATATTAGAAAAAAAATGTATACAGTAGACCAAGGACGAATCGATTAGAATTGAGGTGAACCAAGATGAAGAAAGAATGCTTTGTTTTTTGTTGTTGTTTGTTTATTTGTTTGTTTGTTTTAAATATTTTATTTCCTTTTTTCTTTTTTTTTTTGTTTGTTATTATCCTTTTTTTCTGCTGCTGCCTTCATCACTTATTATCAATTCATTGTATATACATGTATGTATTAATGACATATATAACAGTTCTCAACGAAATTTTATAAGAAAATGTTCCCTCGAGCGTTATGCAGGAGCACACTCCAAAAGATACAGTTGTAGAATTTTTAATCTATATGATGAATAGAATGAAAAGAAAAAAATATAATGAAAATTTAAAACTATAGAATTAAAATACAACTAGCGAACAACTCCACGACAGATGTGAATAAAAAATATCTTCGCTGGTAGATTTCTTAACGACAGTCTTGGCGCTTATTGTAATGGATTGTTATTTATTATTATTTATCTCTCTTTTATTATTATCATTATTTTTTTTATTCATGAGCCATGTTTATGATATCATGGAGACTTCCTTCTGGAACAAAATATATCTACATAATATATGTAGAACATGAAAGTGAATTTGTTTAATATAGAATTAAAATATAATTATGAGTTTTTACCCTTTCCACTAAACCGTCATCAAGTCGTTATTTATCAACATCCTTTGAATTTTCCAATCCCCTACCCCCTCCCCCCCCCCCCCCCAATGTGCGCGTCGAAATGATTACAAATTTTCTTGAGAAAGTTTCTTTTGTATTTACATGTATCTGGCAAAAATTTTCAGTCTTCTAGGAAGATCATGAAATATATCAATTCAAACATGTTTTTCTCTGTTCTCCCATCAAGTAAATCTGTATCCATTTTCACAACCTGCAATAAACCCGAACCCGTCAATAAAAAATACAGAGTTTTGAAAAGCAAATTTGAGGAATTCATATACAGCCACTTTTTGATATACTACGGCTTCCTCCACCACCAACATCTGTGCCAACGAAACATGTTAAAAATAAGGTATTTTTAAAAAAAAACAAAACAAACAAACAAACAAAAAAAAAAAAGAAAAAGAAAAAACCCCCACAAAATATATAGGCTTTATTTATACTTGAATAAGGCCCTTTTCAAACTCAATAGTGATAAAAGAGTCGCAGTAATAAGACACATCACAATTTTCAAGTGTAAATATCGGAAATTTCATCTAGCAAATAGAATGCACAATAGACATGTCTCAGCACAAAATAAATCAGATCTTGTCTCCATCAGTAAAGAATATAAAAAGACGATGGATAAATGCGTACGAAAATATAGAAATGATCTATTAGATAAATTAAAAAATACCCTCAACAAACTCCAAAGACTTCTGGAAAATTCTAAACGCATCTGATAATGGAAAAAAAGTGCTGTTAACATTAATGATATGTACAAATTTTTGATATGTGTCAATGATCTAAAAGAGCAAAATTCATTTTGTGATAATCAAGCATCTGTCGCAAATGAGATTCATGACCTATCTGAGAAGTTGGTTAAATTCTGTAATACGTAAAGAAAATATACAAGCTGTTAAAAAAATAAATAAAAAAATGGCAAATTACCGGGTTTGATTGTATGATAGAATTATCATTTTTCATCAACATTACCCATATTTATGCCAGTCTACTTAAAAAAATTTAACAATGGTATATGAGAGATGAGAGTGGGCTCGTTCCAGAAGAATGGTTGATTGGTTTAATTAAGCCAATATATAAAAACAAAGGCGATCCCACAAAGCTTGATAATTATCACCCTATAACTTTACTTAGCTTCTTCGGAAAATAGTTCACATGTATTCTGAATAACAGACTGGAAGAATACGCAAATGAAATCAATTTACTGCAAGAAAACCAAGCCGGCTTCAGAGAAAATTATTCTACAATAGATCATATCCTTGCAATACAGTTTCTATCAAATATTCTAACGTAAAGAAAGAAAAAATATTGTGTGCTTTGGTTGATTTAAACAAGCATGTGATACTGTATGGCGGAATGGGCTTTGGAGCAAGTTACATATTAGTGGAATAAATGGCAAATATTTGTAAAATATTCAAAATATGTACAAAAGTGTTAAGTGTGAAAAAAATGTTGATAGAATATTTTAGCTGTCATGTTGGAGTAAGGCAGAGAGAAAATCTTTCATCATTCTTATTTGTAAGTATATGATCTTGAATTTTTACTGAACAAGAATATTGTATGCTTACAAAGCATTACAAGTTCCATTAAGAAAGAATTACTAATGTATTTCAAACTGCTGTTTCTTTTTTTATGCTGATGATACCGTTATTATGGCTGAAT
This sequence comes from Saccostrea echinata, assembly GCF_033153115.1. Lineage (NCBI taxonomy): Eukaryota > Metazoa > Mollusca > Bivalvia > Ostreida > Ostreidae > Saccostrea > Saccostrea echinata. The sequence continues at coordinate 29,742,435 of NW_026889750.1, forward strand.
CTGCCGATGAACTACAACATGTACTAAATGAATTTCAGACTTACTGTTTACAATGGAAATTGAAAGTGAATGTAGAAAAAACAAAGATACTAGTATTTTGAAAGAGTTCTATGTTAGAAAGAAAATTTTATTACGACAACTTGGTAAAGAAAATGTTAAAGAATTAAACTATTTGTATTTTGAAACACAGGTTCCTTTTGTAAAACAAAAACACCGCCTATACGAACAAGCACAAAAAGCGATGTATGGTATTGTAAGAAAAATCAGACGATTTAAATTATCAGTTGACTGCCAATTTGATTTTGATTCTTTTTGATTTTTTTGTAACACCATTCTTATTATAAGACTCTGAAGTATGGGGTTATGAAATATCAAGATAACGAACAGTATTCAATCTCGAAAGTCCAATGAAATGATACAAATTTGGAGCAGAGCAAACACGGACCTCAAAATTTATAGGTTGGATCAGGTGCCATGGAGGAGTGAGCATCCCCTGCCGACCTGTCACACCCGCCGTGTGCTCCTTGTCATGATCGTGGAAAAAAACCCGGAAAAATCCGTAGACAGTTCAGTGTATAAATAATGGCCTAACAATTAGTATGAAAAACGTCAGTCAGCATTTGACTCAATGATAGGTTGTATGTGCTGACAAGGTCATTGTATCGACCGTAAAACTGGCGAAATGATGACTTCAAACGAGACTGTTGATATCCTTGTTTCATCAATTTTTTTGTCAATAGCTTGCCTTGTTTTAGAAATTGTTCATACGTAGAGCATGCTCTTGCGTATCGAATCAACTGAGAGACATAAACCCAATATACAGGTGATAAGGGTATATTGCTATAAAAGTAAGGGAAGTTGACGATTGAAAAGTTGAAGTCATCACGTTTATTCTAAAGCTTTGTTGTTAGGTTACCATTAACGTCTTTTTCTAGTAAAATATCCATATGTGAAACAGATGTGTCGGACTCATTGGTATCTTATTTCAAGCTCACTGGGATATATCGAGTCGACATATGAATGGAAATAACTATTGTTAATTGATAGTACCTCGTCGATATATCGAAATGTCGAGTTGAAGGCCACAGCAAGTGTTTTCTTCTTCTCATGTAGAAGATTTTGAATAAATTCTGCTTCATATGAATACAAAAATAGGTCTGTTAATAACGGACCGCAATTGGTACCCATGAGGATTCCAACAGATTGTTGGAAGGCCTGATCTCCAAAAACTACATAGATATTGTCAATTAGAAACTCAAGCATCTTTTTAATATCAACTTCAGAGTACTTGTGTGTACAGTCAGAATGCTTTTTCAACAAAATAATTTTGCAAATTACCAACGACAAGGTAAGTGTATTTAAGAGTTCCATTTTTATTGAAAAAGCAGCTGTCTATAATATCAAAAAGCCTGGACTTCAATTTATCATGGGGAATGGTTGTATAAAGTGTTGAAAAGTCGTACGTTTTGATGTTAGTGATTTTAGTAAAATTTTGAGAAGTCGATTTTTCTAAAAGTTCCTTGGAGTTTTTAAGTATCCACATCTGATTTACACCACTTCTCGAATATACTGTTGTACAGTACTCCTGAAGTTTCTCCTTCATTACAGTAAATATTTTAGTGAGGAGTAAAGAAAGAGGCTTGGTAGAACATTTACTGGAACCCGCTATGTATTTTTGTAAGGATTTTTATGAAGTTTAGGAATCCAGTAATTCAAATTCATTTTGATTGTTGGGAATACTAAAAATATCTAAAACGGACATATGATTTTGAAGAAATTCCTCCTTGGAAAGGGAGCTATGGGTGTAAGTTGGATTTCCACCTGCAGAATTAAATCCTAGTTCCTCTAAAATACAATTCAAATAAGGAGCCTTACAAACAAAGACTATGTTATTACCAGCTTTGTCAGGTGGGACCAATACATACTGATCATGTAATCTATCTAATTTCTTTTTGACTTCTGAATTAATAAAGACAGAAGGATAATTAGTTTTCATACAGCCCCTCAATCGCTTAATGCGAGATTTCAACATCCATCTGATGCTCTTAATCCATTCTGACAAAGTGTCAAGGTCTTCTTTTTCGTGTTTGGCCCATCGCCTGGTGTAATCTTCCACAGAATTCATAATATTTATAAAATTATGACTGAAAGAACGGGGTTCCCTAAATTTTGGCCCTTTTAGAATAAGGACTTTAAGGTCCTCATTCTTAACTATGTTTACATCACCAATAATGTTGTGTCCAGCAGGACTATAGTTGTAGGGTGAAGATTGATTGATTGATTGTATGTTGTTTTACGTCCCATTCGAGAATTTTTCACTCATATAGAGACCTCACCATATACCGGTGAAGGGCTTCAAATTTTGACCTTTACTCGGCACTCAGGGCCATTGAGCAGTGAGGGATCTTTATCGTGCCAACGCCTGCCGTGACACGGGGCCTCGGTTTTTAAGGTCTCATCCGAAGGACCCGCAACTTTCACTTCAAAGTGCCGAGCGCATGGCGAAGGAACAGTTGCTACCCATTTTTTATCGACTTAGGTCAGTCGCGGCCGAGATTCGAACTCACGACCTCCCGATCACGAAGCGAGCGTTCTACCGACTGAGCTACCGTGAACGGTAGGGTGAAGAAGAACATGAACACGTAGGAGGATTATGTATCAGATGCTCGATATCTAGGCATTGTAAAGTCTTTTTTTCATAATTAAAAAAGTTTGGAAGAAATAGTCGATGTATATTTATAAGAAATACAACACTTCAACTGGACTTCAACTTGAAATATGGTGGAAAACAAGACTGGACCCTTTTGTGATTAAGAGTATTACTAATATTAACTGCGTCGATTCCTTTGTTTCTAAATTGAAGTTTAAGGAACAAACGGGTTGTTTGAGCAGTATTATCTTCCGTAAAACGTGGCGGATTAAAAAGCCTATGATTTGCAATATCCATAATCACAGATCTAGGCCTGTATTCTGGTGTCGAAGAATCCTTGACCTTTTCAAATAGACCATATAGAACTTTCGAAGGGATAGAGTAAAGTTTGGTGCTAATGTGATGGAGACCTAACTGTTTATTTACATAAGGTAGTAGTGAATCAAAAGAAACATCGTGTATAATAGGTTTATTGTATGGCCGATGTCCATGACTACGCTTACGTCTCTGAGTATTGTTAAAATTTGAATGTTTACACTTGAAATTTTAAATGCATGTATTTAATTTATAAAGTTCCTCTCCAGCGTACATAGTCTGTGGTGAAACCGGTCGTTTTCCTTTATTTAAGAAATAAGGTATCATTTCTAAACTTTTATCTGGATGTAAATACGGTTGGTCATGTGATCAAACCCCATAAAGCCCACAGGGCTTTATGGTAGATTTGATTACATGCCAACCCGTTTCCACCGACGCAGATAAATTATATCTGGGCCCGACGGACACAAAATTGGTCGACCGACGAAAAAAGTGGCCAAAATCGGGCAAGACAACGGCCGATGAACTGCCGATTTTTCGGGCGACAGTCAGCAGTTCATTGGGCGTTGTCTCGTCCGATTTTGACCTCTTATTGCTTCGGCCGACCAATTTTGTGTCTGTCGGGCCCAGTTATAATTTTTTTTCTGCGTCGGGGCCGATTTGCAGTCATTGAACAGTCCGTCGACCAACCCTTGATCATCGTCCGACCATCTGCAGACAGTTTGTTAAGTCGGTCGTTGGTCGGTCGACATTTAGGTATTGGGTTTTCGTAAATGTCGGCCGACGATGAAATCAAACTGCGACTCATCGCTCGATGATCCGGCGACGATTGGCCGACTTATATACATTTTAACCTTTTGAAGTCATCGGTGTTCCTAGGAATTAATGTGAATGCTTCGCGTCGCCCGATACTAGTGTCCGCCGATCATGTTTTTCAGCCAACGATACGAGAAAAAAATGGTCTCCCGACCATCGGCTTAAATGTTACCTAGGTATTCCTGTTAAAACACTGTTAAAACATCATGTCGTCACCCCGACTGTCCTGTAATCCTTTAATGATATTCATTAAATCAACGTTGAGCACTGTGAATTCGTATGTCTATCTTTTGCAGTTATCTATAAAATTATATCATACAAACAAGTAATAGTTCAGACTCAGTTTTAATTATGGTGACAATGCAAAAGGAACATGTGTGACATCTGCGCTGGAAAATTATCAATGTCTGATTTCTTTGGCATGTGTCATGATGTTCTTAATTTTAATTTTTTTGTCTATTGAAATTAAAATAAAATATTGTTTTTCTGGTCAAAATAAACAGAATGTTTCTAACTTCTGATGTCCTTTTTATTTAGTCTTCTTGTATGGAGCTACTTGAAAAAAATACGTCAAGAAAATGTGTACGTTGATTAACCGGTTCGAATGTCTTGAGGTCAACAGATTAACAATTCTGAAATCGAATGACAACCCTAAGATAGATAGATAGATAGATAGATAGATAGATAGATAGATAGATAGATAGATAGATAGATAGATAGATAGATAGATAGATCGATCGATCGATCGATCGATAGGTAGATAGATAGATAGATAATAGATAGAGAGATAGAGAGAGGGAGGGAGAGAGAGAGAGATTAGATAGATAGATAGAAAAATAGAGAGAGATAGAAAGAGAGAGAGAGATATATATAGAGAGAGATAGAGAGAGAGAGAGAGATAAAGAGAGAGAGATAAAATATTAATTTTTCCTTCCTTATTTTTGCTTTAAATATACAAATTCTTGAAGTATAAACTTGTTTTGAAATTATTTATGGAATAGACAAGTACACTTGAAATTGAAAAAGCAATGATAATGATTTTAAATAGTACACACAACGATTAAAAGTAGTACACGGAACGATTGTATTCGCACGATTCAGTTGCTATTAAGGTAAAAAGCTAATCAGTATGTCTCAGTGGTTCACATTCTTTATTTCTTTGATGGGAGCATACAATGTGGTTGGTAAGTATTTCTTACGTAAATTTTCATACTAAAAATATCGCTAAGATAATACAATGAACAATTTGTTGGATTTTATTTACTTTTGTGGAGAACAGATTTTTTAATAGCGGGGAATACATGAATTTTATACCCAATGAATATATCCACAAATATCGTGCGGTGGCTAAGACTGAGGAAATATCTTTTAATATGTCTTTTGTAAGATGTATCTACGTAGATTCCCAGCGGCGTCATAATGGTCAACGTCTTCAACACGGTTCAATCTATATTGTTTAGGATTGAATAAATACATTATTTCATGGGTTTACACTGTACAACTATACATTATTTGTTATAAATCAGTCAAAAATATATATATGAGTAAGAAAGTATCATTTTAAAACATTTATTGGGATATAAGTAGGGGTTGTTACTTGATCAAATCTACCCTAAAGCCCTTTGGGTTACAAAAATTAAATATCCCCCCACCCCAATATTTTACATGTATCTCTTTAGTTTATATTTCTCTTCCAAAAAACACACTCACCCTCACACACAACAGTAACTACAACAACAACATAACAACATGGCAAACAAACAAAAAATACCCCCCCCCCCGAAAAAAAAACCCACCAATAACTACAAAAAAGTTTAATTTTTTCCCTAATTTTTTGATGGCAAATATCGGGAATCAATGAGTTTTTTCGGGCACTAGAAAACTGTGGTATAGGTGTCCAATTCCCATGCTATTTTGAATTTTAGTAATAGAATGGCCTGTGTATCGTCAGATAAGTAATCACTGACGAGATTCATTAATTTGTTTAATAAAGAGATAAAACTGAGCACAGCTTACTAGTACATACACATTAATTTTTTTTCACCATGTACTTTTCTGCAACTGAAACCTGAAAATATGAACAGAAAAAATGTATGTGTAGACTTACGTCTTAGAAGCTTTCTTTGGACGTATCTGAAATATTCCAAAGTTGGTTTAGACATGTTTCGAATTAAAATTAAATACTACAGACTACAAATGGATTAAAACTAGACATTACACGGGTTACTTTTAAAACTTTACGTCTTGTGAATAAATTTCAAATGGTTATCTCGATTGAACCTTACTTCAATTCAACGAATAATAAAATTTGACCTTCTACTCTGAAAATATATTTTTTAAAGAAAAGAATGACCGAGTGAGATATGTTTTCTCCTGAATCAGCAATATTTGAACCATAAACTTTTTTTATTACAAAACTACAACATATCTTGTATGGACCCAGGAATAATTATTCAGGTCATAAGGATTTTTCCCTTTTAGAAATTATTTTTGTTAGCAAAAAATATTTACCAAATAAATATGTCTTACAAGTCAAATTGTTGATGATTAAATTTTACATCCAAATTTTGAGTGATAAATACAATTACTACCACAAGATGATGTCGTAAAGATTATAAGATCTCCTTATTAAAAGGAAACAGGACATGATTTTCGTTATGATTATTGCTTGAATAATAGTCAAGGAAAGTAATTTTAAGGTTGTTGTATACTCGAAACCCTGGAGGTTGGACAAAGGCACCAAAAATAAGGGCAATTTTTAAACTTCATTTTTAAGATTCTTTTTAACATTCTTAAAATATAAAAGAAGAATACTCCGAGCAGTATGTCCAAAAATTAAAGCTATTGCAAAAGTATGTCTTTGTACAACAATTCTAATGCTTAAACCTACATTTATTTGAAAACTTTCATAGTCAGAAAAATTGCATTCTAAAGAGAACAATTCTGTTTATTAATCCATTATTCTTATGTCCAAAGTATTCAGATTTGTAAGTACAACTAGTTGATTAATCAGTGTTTTGGTGTCATGTACCTAGCAAGGCTCCTTTTCCAACTTTTTCAACTTGTTCGTTTGTCATTAATGTCTTTCTGTAGTAAAATATCCAGATATGAAAAAAAATGTGTCAGACTTTATGGCGTCATTTATTTCGAGTTCAAAGGGATACATCGAATCAACTTAGGAATGATAATTAATATTGGTAATTGATAAAACATCGTCGCTACATTTAAATGTGGAAATGAATGCAACACCAAGAGACTTCTTCTTTTCGTATAGAAGTTTTTGAATAAATTATAAATTCTTCATATGAATACAAAACTAGATCCGTTAATAATGTTGGCAATGCGCAATTGGCACCCAGGGGAATTCTAACAGATTGTTGGAAGACCTGATCACAAAAACTACAAAGAAATTGTCAATCAGAAAACCAAGCATCTTTAAAATATCAAATTTGTAGTATTTTGTCGTACGTTTTGATGCTTTTGATTTTGGTATGATTTTGTGATTTAAATTTTTTAAAAAGTTCCTGGGATTTTTAAAGGATCCACATCTGGTTAGCACCACTTCTCGAATATGTTGCTGAACAGTACTCCTGACGTTTCCCCTACACTATTTTAATATTATGGTGAGGAGTAAAGAAAAAGAGCACGTCGAACATAAACTAGAAAAGGCTATGTATCTTTATTTGTAAGGAAATTATGAAGTTTTAGGAATCCAGTATAAGTATGGTAATTCAGATTCATTGATTTCTGGAAATATCAAATTATTTAAAACTGACGTATGATTTTGAAGAATTTCCTTCTTAGAAAGAGAATTATGAGTATAAGCTGGATTATCACTTGTAGAATTAAATCCAAGTTCCTTTAAAATACATGTACAATTATAATAATAAGCCTTATAGACTTACACACTCGACAAAATTGCTAATGCAACATCAAAGAAAAATAATATTTTTCAAAACTTGTGATTGATGGAATTGATGTATAAATATGTTCCAAAGTAAACAAAAGAGATATTAAAATGTCTTAACTAGAGATGTCTAAATATTCATTTTCCTTAGTTGAATATTCGATTGAAATATTCGAATGATAGTTGAATATTCGGAACATTTACTGAAAATTGAATTTTTATTTCAAACTTTTACTGGTACATGGCGTATTTATAACTCAAAAACCTTTTTATGTAAACTTAGATAACATCTAACATTTAAGCAACATCAAATGCCTATGTTACATAAAATCTATTAATGAAATAAATTTAGACCGGTAATTCTCCAAAATGTATTATTTCCCTGTTGATTACATTCATAAATAGGTCTGTACAGTCACTTTTTATTTCAGTAATCATTGAAACATTGCCAGCACGATATTTTAACTAAGGCTTATTAAAAAATTGGAAGAGAAGGGTAAACACATACAATCCAAACGTCAGGTGATGATGTTCAATAATCGATTGCCCCAGCTATCAAAATGTTTTTACAATATAAGGGAATTGTTTTGATAATTATCGAAGTGTCAAAACTTTTCACGGCTTCGGTGTGTTCCCTGCATTGAATGAAATATGAAGATAACGAACAGTATTCAATCTCGAAAGTCCAATGAAATGATAAATATTTGGAGCAGAGAAAACACGAACCTCAAAATTTTTAGGTGGGATCAGGTGCCATGGAGGAGTGAGCATCCCCTGCCGACCGGTAACACCCGCCGTGTGCTCCTTGTCATGATCGGGAAACAAAAACCACAAAAATCCGTAGACAGTTCAGTGTATAAATAATGGCCTAACAATAAGTATGAAAAACGTCAGTCAGCATTTGACTCAATGATAGGTTGTATGTGCTGACAAGGTCATTGTATGGACCGAAAAACTTGCAAAAAGATGATGTTAAACGAGACTGTTGATATCCTTGTTTAGTCAACTTGTTTGTCAATAGTTTGCCTCGTTTTAGAAATTGTTCATACATAGAGCATGCTCTTGCATATCGAATCAAATGAGAGACATAAACCACGAATGAACATTCTTAGAAACTTTAAAATACATTGGCTACATGGTTTGAGATCAAGCCCAATTAATGATTTTACAAATAAAGCCCAGTATATTGAGGCATAAATTATTATATACAAAAACAACATGGGCATTAATTGACAAATAATACTCGTGGTAGTGAAGCATTTATTATTACTGTACTTTCAACACGTACATGGAAAGTCAACAGCTTTTATTAAGGAAAATTATCAACTGTGTCTGAGGAACGACAGTTTCTCAATTTTGACAATTCCATCTCATCAATCTTTTCTTACATTTATTCAATCGAATAGTCGACTATTCATTGACTTCCATAGACTTAACTAATAAATATCACAAATGTTATCTGAAGCTTAATCATTTCATAGAAATAAAAATGAAAATCGTTCTAACACTTTTTGAAAATATTCTTTGTCTTTGTGTTTGTGTGCTTTATGTTTTTACTAATTAAAAACCCAGAAAAATTACACCGTACGCGACGCTTAACCCTAGGAGAGCGTGCTAAAGCAGTCAGTATGGTGACTGCAGGTTGTTCTTTTGGAGAATTTTGTAAAAAATGAAAACAATAAAAATATTAATCTTTCTTCTATAGTGAAAAATTGTTGCAAATAGAAGAACAAACATAAAAATGTTTTCTATAGATTGCAACGGCACTAAGGAGTCACCACACAACAATTTCAAGATTTTTCGACAAAATGGGGCAACCGGAAGTTGGATGGACTGGGTATGGACACCAAGGCACTGGATGACTACTTCGCGATATGATAGTCAATGATGTATATTGTTTGATTTTTAACTTGGAGACTGCTTGATTTTGCACCACCTCCCCCGACCACCATCTGTAGTTCCTAACTTCATATCGACCAAAACGGAAAATTGTTTTTCGGGCCTTGTCATTTAAGGGTCTTGTCAAGACAGCAAGACATTAGTCATTTCAATGTAATGGAAAAGATGACATATTAGATATACTAGTGCCGATTAGGCAAATATTCAATTAACGAACGAGAATAACAAGTGATTCGTAAGCAATTTTGTCAGTGTCAGTGTAAACCTGTAGACTTCATATTTATTACAAACGTGGAGGATGTTTAAGGTCAAGGTCACAAAAGTCAAAACATTTTATTTTTAATCTATTGTGTGTTGTGGAGAATTGATATTGAGAGAATGCTTTAGAAGTAAAATCATTTTTACTGTGCAGATCAAGATTGCTTCAAAGACCTCTCTTGAATAAATATCAGGATTGATCAAATTGCTAGGACTATTGATAAGGCTTTTACTTATTTCAGTGATAAGGTACAGTGAATTTGATATTCTTAAAACTAAAAAGAAGATTTTCTCAGCATATATGAACAATAGTAAAGGGAACATGCCTAAAGATACAGTGTCACTAATTAGAAGGTCCAGACTTCTAATTCAATATACAATTAAATGAGACCCTCTAGATTCTTATTTCACTTGCTGAAAAGTCAAAAGCTTCCGATTATTGATATTGATGTGGGCATATGCTGAGCCACGTATAACTTACCAGTTTTCAGACTATTTCCGAAAAGTTTGAGCTGAGAGCAACCCTGTTCATGCATACAATATGTTTGCTTAGTTGTGAATTCTGCCTTTTAACTTTAGTTTTCAAGTTTGTCGATTAAACAATTTCTATGCCCTAAAATCACAATCCAAAACGGGGACTGACAGAAATTAATAGCAAGAAAATCGAATGTTGTCTCTGACCATCTCTGACTGTTGTTCTCCAAAAGTGTTTTCGTTCTTGTCCTTTGAAATAGAATTTAAGCTTCATTCTAAATTCTGATTAAACATTGAGAATATATTCATTTTTTTCTATAATCTAAATGCATTTTCATAAATATCAATTATCACTAATAAGGTCTTTATAAAAAGATACCATAACCATGTAATCCATACCCTTTTGAATTCCTGCAACATGATGACTAATGGGACATTAACTAAAAATGTTCCTAAATCCTAGTTTTAACAAACATTTATGTCATCAAAAACCCCAACAAACAAAAACAAAAATGGAATGCAAAACTGCAAATAAATAAAGAAATTGACAACCCTAAAATTGGAAACCCCCCTTTTTGATAAAAAGATTTTAATATGCCACATTAGAGGATAACAAGTTCCATAAGTTTAAAAATAGTACTGTACTCATTTGGCTTTCAATGATCTTCTGCTCTCCTTTTCTGGATCCTTTTTAAAACCTTTTCATCAACGTTTTTGGCGAAAAAATCTGTCTAGTAATATGAAATATTCTAAACCATTCACCAGCGCAGAACTTCGTGCATATTAAATTTTAATTGATTTCTTGATTAGTTCCTTCCTCACATTTTAGATTTAGATCTTTAATTATAAAATACATATATCAACTTAAGGATATAATTAATCGATGTATCTATAGACTTCAATTCGACATTTTGATATATAGACTGATTTTTATCAATTTTAAAATAATATTCATTTTCATTCAAATGTCGATTCGATATGATATCGAAATACATGATACTACAGAGTCAGTCAGATCTGTTTCATATTGGCTAATTGAAATGCTCAGGAGGAAACAGAACGAAATATTTTTCTAAAATTCAAAATAGCAACAACAAAACGACAATAAAAACAAAAGCAACACGGGAAGAAAGTGCCTTCAAGCAGTCAATCTGATGAGGGAAAAACTTTCAGTTTCTTTCATTGTTTTTGTTTGTATTTTTGCATTTTGTTTTTTAACATCTATAACTTTTCTGATTTCACAGAGTCTAACTCTTATTGTGGAGATAAGTTAGATGACAAAAAGGGACTCGTAGCAATGAGAGTATCGGAAGAAAATACTTGTACATGGACAATCATAGCACCAGAAAATCATGGCGTTTGGTTCCTGTTATCTGCCCTAAGAGTTATTGTACCAAATTTTAACACCTGTTCTAGTTATCTAATGGTAGATTTTTTGCTTTTTTTTTGTTTTGTTTTGTTTATTTGCTTACTTACTTATAAAGCGATTTTTTTTTATCATTATGAGTGAATATTTGATTATTCATTCTTATTATGGTTCACATCTTTTTATATGTTTAAAGCTGGAAGAAGTACATATTGAACAAAAAACACCACTTAAGAAATACTGCTCCTCAGTGCCACGTGACCATGTGAAAACACGTCATAATCAAGTCGAAGTGTCTGCTTACAATGTCACGTTCAAGCTTATCTGGAACGGTAAGAGGATTTTGAATTCAAAATCAAATACATATTTTATCTTTGTTTAAGTTTTGCATGTTCTGAACTCATTCTTAACTAATAATTGACATTCTACTGTAGTTTTTGTGTTAGGAGAAGCCAATCGTAGAAAAATACTTAATCCCACAACACAAAAGTATTCAGAAACAACAGAAAGCATGATCGAAGGTATTTGTCTAAAATGCATTAGACTTACGTTAACCAAGGACGATTTAAATCCACCAATGATTTATCATAGCATTAGCAGACGTATTTGCATTTATTAATTTTCAACTATATTATTAATAAGTCAATAACCTTGTTAAATTGAACTGATAAAACGTCCCCTCATGACATTATTTATAGAGCAATGTTATCCACCATAAATAACAATGATGGTAATCAAATTCATCATTAACAAAGTTACAACTACTGCTGCAAGATATTACCATCCTACTGAATAATGTTATACATTTATTGACTGGGTTTGAGGGCAACATGCATTTGTCGGACACAAGAACCAAACTGTTTGCCTCGGGCCTTTAGGCCTTAGACAAACAGTTCGTATCAACAGGTCGACAAAACGCATTTTGCCCAAGAACACAGTGAATAGATGTTTTGTTACATTTTTTTTTACGTTTTATTATGTTATATTTTGCGCTGGCTTCCATGTTTGCGATATCTGATGTAAATTTTGTTTACGCGCAAAGCAGATTCAACTCGGTCAATTCCGTAACTGTCGAACATCGACGAATGCAAATAAGATATAGCCTACAGTATAACGTTAAAAACGTCATAGGGATCCAATATCTCATCGACAGGTCCAATATATCATTCTGCGGTCCAACATCGATTTTTTTTAACGCTCAGTAAAACATAGGAAATGTTAGACTTATTAAAGTATATATTTATACAGGAAACAATTATTAAAAGTATCAAAATTATAATTATTCGAGAAAACATGTTCAAACTAATTGTTAAGACGATATTCATAATTCATCAAAATTAGTTACTAAAAAGACGGTTTAGAAATGATCGTTATTGTTGTAATTTATTCAAAATCATATCGTAGAAGAGATTAAATTTGTTGTATGTAAAAGGAAAAATTATTAGCATTAGTTTTTGTTACTCATTTATACGTTTTATTTCAGAAAACTTCTTCATTGCCTTTTTGAAAGAAAGGAAATATATTGGTAATAAATTTTCTCTGAATTGTCTATTAAGTAAAACTCGTATAGAAAGAAATATCAGTCAGAGTATTTAAAGTAATTTAAAATAACGGTTGCAGTACTTCAAGTCGATTTTTATTTCTGTGGTATAACGTTTATTGATCGTTTCCTTATTTCAATCGTTTGAGTTCCATGTACCGTTATATTGTATACTTAAAGTCAACGTTGAAAAAAAAATTCAATTTACTTTTTATGCCCCCGTAACTGAAGACTCGGGGCACATAATTTTTGGTCCGTCCCACTGTCTGTCTGTTTGTATGTCCGCCGCAAAAACTTTAATCTTGTAAATAACTTTTGATTAAATGAAGCTAGGTCTTGTATATTTCACTTGTGTATTTCTTGTGAAAAGACCTTTCTTTGGATATCAAAATATTTGACCTCTTAACCTTGACCTCAGAGTTCGACATACTTTTGATATACTTTAACTTTGGACAAATCTTTGGAAGGGTTAGTGCTAGGGCTTTCATATTTCACGTGTGTACCCTTGGGTGCCGACATTTCTTATATCTTCAACTTGACTCTGGAGTTTGACCTACTTTTGAAAAACTTTATCCTTTTCCTTAACTTTAGAACATTTACAGCTAGGGCTTTCATATTTCACATGCATGTTACTTGTGACAAGACCTTTCTTAAGGTACCAATATTTTTTTAACTATTTAATTTTGACCTTAGAGTTTAACCTAATTAACTCTAGCCATAATTTTTGAACTGCTGGTGCTGAGGGTTTCATAATTCACAAGTCTATTCCTTGTGACAAGACTTTTCCTTGGGTATCAACAATTTTGACTTTTGGTCTCGACCTTGGAGTTTGAACTACTTTTGAAAAACTTTAACCTTGGCCATCACTTCAGAGTGGTTGGTGTAAGGGCTTTCATATTTCTTTGGGTACCAACATTTTTTTTTACCTCCTGACCTTGATGTTGACTTGCATTTGAGAAAATTTAATTTTGGCAATGAGCTGTCATACAGGGGCATCAGTGTTTCACAATCAAATCTTGTTTTCTTATAGTATTGGCGATTCTTGCTGGGATACTCACAGCCGTTGTCGTAACTTTTATAATGATAAAAATATGCTCTAAAAGGTACAAATTTAAGTTTTTTCAGATTCAGATTCACCATAAAAAAGTAGGAATATTTTCATTCCTTTAAAATTTATAAGACATGCTATTGTGTGTTTGAAAAATAATATTCTATGACGTCACGCACAGTATTGGAATTTTTAATTGCGTAACTTCTAACGCTAAAAGAGTTAAGCTTTAGTTTTTAGTGATTTTTTTCCCGTTTTCTTTGCATGGATTTTCCTGCAAATTTGCACATACCTTCTATGACGTCTTTTGATGATTTCAAACAAAATCCATTAATAAATTTTCAATACTGGCCGATTCCGACTGTTCGTAAAAATGGTAGATTTCTGTAACATGTCGTGATTTTAACAAATATCAAGAAAGATAAAATGTTTGGTGAAACATTTTTACTATATAAAAAGCTCTTTTGATAAAACTAAAGAGGTAAATGGAATGTGCAAATAAAGAACTAGACAAATGTTTCTTTTAAAAGCTATAAGCAAGTATTTGGAGAGATTGGTATAGTGATTTGATGTCTAGTCGGTTTTATACTGACACAAATAAACGTGTTATGATATTTTACGAGATGTACCGGGTTTATCGTGATGTGAGCTCTGTTTTCAATGAATGACCTGTTATAGATAAAATGTCAGTTTCGAAACGTGCCAATAAAAAATGTTTTATCAGGAAAAGTAGAAAAAAAGTTAATTTTTTCAGAAAACAGTGGATGTGTAGTGTAATGTGTTATGTATTCCATTTTTGATGTTTTCGTGCTTATACAAGGTATAAAACTAGGTCAAAAATGGATTTCTTGTACACTGGCCATTTTTCAAGGAAAACAAACTTGTCATCAGCAGAAAAAAAAGAAAATTGGAAAGTGAAAGAATACATAACAATTTAAAAATCTGGTTCTCATATAAAGTTAACAATGCTAAACAATATTTCCAGTACATTAATCATATATTATAAAATATTCTACGCTCATATTGAAAAATGCAAAAAGATGATGAAAATGACATCGGTTATGTGAATGATTTCAATCGGTACAATCTATGGAACTGTATTTTGAACCAATTATTCACAATGTGAAAGATAAAATGCATATTCCCAACTTTTAGCGTTTTAATCAATGACATTATTTTGAAGTTGTTCTTTTGATGTTACAAAGTCGTCCCCAATTCTGTGCGCGACGTCTAAACAATATACTTTTTGCATGTATTAAAGTACAAATCATATCTGAGAAAAATTTAACTGCACAAATTGTAAAAGATAAAAAACAGTAAAATCTACAAACAATACAAATCTGTGGACAGGGCATAAACACGGACCCCCGGAAATTCCAGAGGTGGGAATGCGTTGAAATATATATCTTGGCAGACTTTGAATTCAAAATTTTGAAAATAAAAGCCATTGAATGAATGATCGAATGGTGGATTCGGTAATTGTGAAGAGAGAGATACGAGTAATTATTTATTTAAGTTTTACATATAGGATTTTAGGAAAATTAATTTAAAATCTTCTCAAGTAATACACAGCTACAAATAATCAAACTTTTATGCAAGCATCTTCATTTTGTATGATTCATTTGTGTTAAAATCCCTGTCCTTCTGACAGGGATTGGACCAAAAAGGGGTCCAGTTCTTTGCATATTGAAATAAATGAAAAGATAAGGCATTATAAGCCCCTAGCACGAAGAGGACTAAGTAAAGGAAAATCTTTTAAATCTCTTCTTGAGAATAACAAGGCTAAATACTGTCAAATTTTATATTCAAGCATGAACAGTACATGTAGAGTATAACAATTTTGTACAAACCATGGTTCCTGTAACAAGGATGGTCCACAAAGGGGGTCTAAAGTTTAACTTATTATAGGGCTACACATTTCCAAACTAATATGCATACATTCTTCTAAAGTGCATTATAATTTTCTTCAAATCATGGACCATGGGGCATGGATGTAGCCACAAAGGGTCTCAAAGTATATACAGAAGGGTATCGAAATAAATCTTCATATTTCTTTATCATCTTAAAACCTACAATGCAAGTAATTTTCAATGAAAATAGCCATTTAAACTTAAATTGACTGAATTTAATAATTTGGATGAAGTTTATGTATGCACTTTCAAAGTTTTGTACAGAGAAATATATGCACAAAGTTTGTCTGGAAAATATCTTTAATCTTTAAATGTAATAGTAGGCACAATCAACGTATAATGAGCAGAGAAAACTACGAGATGCACACCGTGTCAGAAAAAAGTGACCATAATGAAAGACACATGCAGCTAAATGAGAAGTGCAGGTCACATGAACGAGAAGATAATTACGAAAATATCAAGACAACTGATTTTCAAACTTGCAAAAAAGAACTGACGGATATTAGAAGTCAAAACAGCAGAGCCTGCAATCCACAATCCGCAAGAGAAAGTGAAAGTAGTTTAGATGGCTTGTGTTCTTACCCGTCACGTGTCACTCACAAGCACATGGAAGACAAAAGTACAGATCACACTTACCTGCATTGCCTAGGCAGGCATAAGAAGAAATGTAGTCAGGATAGTCATAAATACAAGTCTTATCGACAGGTAAAGATCGAAGACAATCATCTACACAACGAAGCCTACCATTCAAAAGGGATGATAATACAGAACATCTCTCCAAGTGTGTCAATCACTTCCTCTGACTGTGAAGATTATGTCAATCTCTACTGAAAATATCTCTAAACAGAACTGGGGTAAAGATCAGAATGTACATGTAATGTACACTATGATGTGTTTTCTCTCATATTGTATCAATCTCCCAAAATACCCTGCACAGAAACAGTGTATATATGTATAATATAGTTTTTTTTACATGCATTTATTATAATATGAAAACATGTATGATATCATCCCTTATCCGTATTCTTTTACAATAAAGGATATAAATATGATCGTCATCAAGGTTTTAAAAGAAACAATGCAATACCG
Source organism: Saccostrea echinata (assembly GCF_033153115.1). Lineage (NCBI taxonomy): Eukaryota > Metazoa > Mollusca > Bivalvia > Ostreida > Ostreidae > Saccostrea > Saccostrea echinata. The sequence goes on from NW_026889750.1 coordinate 29,759,707, forward strand.
TCCTTCTGTCCATCCCATTTCCTTATCATAGCTTTTTATCATACTTTTTTTTCTGAAAATGTTCGAAAGTGTTACTGAAGTAAATGTCATAAATAAAAAGAAATCTTATTACACCAAAGAATCTTTACAACTAAAGACTTTGGTTAGCAACTGTAAACAATAGTTAACGTTAGACATAAATAAAATTTATATCGATAGAAAATTTTCACCACTGAAAAACTATATAAAATTAATAGCTGTAACTACAACTTAGCTCACATAGTGTAATAAATTGGGTTAAACCAATTAACAGGTCGGGGAATCTACCTTATATGGATATTGGTATACAGGGTCGCAATGGTGAAAACCTGTTTCCAGTACCTTGAAACAAACTGATCTAATCCTATATATACGGAGGTTTTCGGCAGTGTGCTGGAAGCTGTGTAGATTAGTAGCCAAGTAAGACAGTTATACCAGTAGGGAATAAGCGGAATTGCTGTAACAGAAAGGTTACTTTAGGGCTGAATAAGCCTTAGTGAAAAGGTTGCATCCACTGGTTGACCATCGTAGCTTTGACATTAGAAATAAAGGCCGAATACGTATGTATCCTAGTGTTAAAGAGAAATGAAGACACCAGTTGGTAAGCGACCTTTGGTCGTAGCCTGGGCTCTTGGTAAGGCCAGTTGTCTGGGGATAATGGTGGTTAGGGATTAAGACAACGTGATTTGAAATATGAATCAAAGTAAATGTATTAAGTAAATTATTTTGAAAATTACAGTAAATACATTGATTTGGTTGTGTCCTGGTAGACGCTATATATTTGTGTGTGTATAAAATCATCTGCAATGCAAAATCCCGGATGTAACTGGGTACATGTCTACATGAAATATCTAGACAACTCAGCTGGAGGCAGTTACACTAGTTTACCACATGCAAAACTATTTTCTTATTTTTGTGTGTTAATTTATGAAAGCACATGATATCTTTTTACGAGGGGCGCTCAAAAATAATGCGGACTTACTGCGCAGAAAAAGGTATTTGATAAAAAAAAAAAACACAGAAAAAGCCACACATATTTTATATTTAGTGGCAAAAAAAAAATTCATTTCAAAACATTGTGAACTGATATCAATTTTGAAGGAATACTTTGGACCTATCATGAATTCACGGAGCAGTGAGAATAAAATCGGCGACATCACGTGCCAGGCATCACAAAAAAATGTGCACTTTCAATTCCTAAACGTATTTCCTATTGTGTTTGATACACAACTTGTGTTACCTTATCCACCCATCATAAACATCCATATGTCATTTCTGGTCCAGCTTGGAAGCTATATATCTAGTATTAGTATTTTGAAAACTCCAGAACTGCAGTTATTTTGTGACATCGGTAGCTCTCAAACTTCTTCTTTACAGTCCAAGCCAAGTTTTCGTCGATGATCTACTTTTGTCCCCTCCCGGATTGCATTTAACTGAGGTCTTACTGAAATTTCTTGTGCTATTTGTAGACAGATGTATCGCATACCGCTGGTTTACTAAATGTTTGATTAAGCATACTTTGGGCCTCTAGATCTGTTGGCATTTTCGCAAACAATACATAAAATTTTTTATAAAAAAGCCCTCCTCCGCCAAATCACGAGACGTCATTTATGGGGAACATTCCTTGACACATCGGAGACAAATTACAATATTTCTGTTGGTAGTTCTACTATTTCCTCTCCCGATTTTTAACCATTCACTTATACCACATTTATCAATTGACGTCAGGCAATTCGAAGTTATAAGCCCGAAATTTACTTTCATGATTAACATCAAATACATCTTGACAAATGTTAATACTTTGATATATTAATAGTCTATTTACACCTTGTACTTATATATAGAAGATCAACACTTTGCACTGATATACGTCAAACATTGACGAATTGCAATTTTCTGCAGAAATGGTTAGAAAAAAAACTTTTAAAGAAAAAAGCTGGTTACCTTTACCGGTTGCATTCATCCAGTGACAAAATATTTATGTCTGTGATTCATCCAATGATATTAAGGTCACCTGAGTCACTCAGGTGACCCATTGCTTTCTGTTTTTGTCCGTGACCGTGCTTTGTCCGTCGTCCGTTAACATTTGAACATTTTCAACTTCTTCTATGGAGCCGCTGAACAATTTCAACAATTTGGCATAAAGAATCTGTGAGTGAAGGGATACAAAAATTACGAATTTCATGATCCCTGCCCACCCCCCACCCCCGGGGCCTGAGGGGTGGGCTAAAGCCATCAAAATTAATGCAATCTATAAAAAATCTTCTTTTTTACTCCTGGACATCAAGCAGTTTTCATGATTGTAATAAGCATTGAGCCCTCTACCAAAATTGTGAAATTCATGGCCTAGGGTCAAATGATCAAGAAAATGAATAAATTCTTTAAAAATATTCTCTCCCCCATGTATGTTTAGGAGATAAACTAGGTGTATGGTTATAAAAAGCAAGGATGCCTCTGCAAGAATTGTGAAATTTGAGACTCCAGGTCAGGAGTTCTGGTGGTGGTGGTAGACGAAGGAAGGGTCGTTTGATTATATAGTGAAATTAATGCATTAATTCTTTGAAAATCCTCTACCCTGCTCCCGTGTATTAATAAGATAAACTAAGTGCATGCTTATGATGAGAAAGAGAGCCTCTTCCCAAAGTTTGAAATTTGTGGCCCCAGGATCAGTGGTTTTGGTGTAGGGGGAGCTGTGATAAATACATAGTGAAAATGCATTATTGCTTTGAAAATCTGCTGCTCTCGGGCAGATCTAGGAAGAAAACAGAGTACAAAGTTATAATAAACAAGGGTATTTTTAGCATATCTGTGAAATTCTGGACCACTTGGTCAAGTGTTCTGGTGCTGGGCAGGGCTCTATTTGTATTTACTGAAAGAGGTTATTCCCCTCTGCTATATACTTATGATAATTAATCACTGTAAGTAATGTAAATAATGTAATTGAAAGGTCAGTGAAATAAAAGATATACTAGTATGCAAGAATTTTTGTAATATATAATACAAAAAATACTTTCATAGTTTTTAATGGTCAGGTAGACTTGTAAATAATAGAGAAATAAAATTGAGACAAAAATACCTTATCTTTGTACATAAAATGTTCTGTAAGTCAAAGAGAGGCCATTGTAAGAGAGAATGAGATGATTTTACTAATAGTGCTCAAGTACTATTACATGGTGATAATGACAAATTGGAGCATGTTAAGCAAGAAAATAGATCTACTTAAGATTTGTTATGTAGTATTAGACTTATTATTTTTTTGATCCATGATCATCCTATTTCTTTTACTTTTGGGCTACATAGCTTCATCAATCAGTTTATTTTGTTTTATTTTATACTTTTATGGATCCTTTACAGTGTTGTATTACACTCAGGTGACCGTTAAAGCCCTTGGACCTCTTGTTTTTTTTTCCTTCAAGGATTAGAATATTAGTAACACTTTCCAGTATAAATATATCGAACTCGTTTAAATTATTGCAATGATTTCCTTTCGGGTGTCCTTTAAGTATCCATTGATTTAAAATGTATTCAATCTGATGAAAATTAGAATTGTATTATAATACCGCTCCTCTATCATACGCTATAATACAAGATGAAATGTGTGAAACAGAGATAATCAAACAGAAATATTCCTTGTTTATTAATATATTTGCTTGTATTGTAGGGTATCGTACAGGAGCGGAATTACATAATTTCAATTAAATTGAAAATGTGCTATTATATTAAATGGAAAGATGTAAAATAAATTCTATCGATTCATATGGTATGTACTTGGTGCCTCCATCTTGATAAATATTATTGTGAAGACGTAAAACACAGAAATCACATTGTATCGCGAAAAAAAGGGGAAAAAATTAAGAAGGAGTTTATCACGAATTATGAAATAAATATCGACAAATGTTAAAAGTGAAGGAAAACAGAATATATTCTTATATACCAGTCGGAAAAAAATCCCTGTGCTTATTATTAAATGAAATGAAATACGGAGATAACGAGCAGCATTCAAGCTCCAAGTCCATTAAAACAATACAAATCGGGAGCAGCGCAAACACGGACCTCCAAAAACATCAGAGGTGGGATCAGGTGTCATGGAGGAGTGAGCATCCCCTGCCGACAGGTCACACCCGCCGTGTGCTCCTTGTCATGATCGGGAAATAACGGGAAAATCAGTCGATAATTCCGTGTGTAAATAATGGCCTAACACTTAGTATGAAAAACGTCAATCAGCATATGACTTAATGATAGATTGTATGTGCTGACAAGGTCATTGTATCGAACCTACGAAATGATGACTTTAAACAAGACTGTTGATATTCTTGTTTCATCAACTTGTTTGTCAATAACTTACCTCGTTTTAGAATTTTTTCATACGTAGATCATGCTCTTGCGTATCGAATCAACTGAGAGATATACACCCCATATGCAGGTGATAAGGATATATTGCTGCACAAGTAAGGGAAGTTGACGACAATTGCAGAAAAGTTAAAGTCATCACGTTTATCATAAAGCTTTGTTGTTAGATTACCGTCTTTTTCTAGTAAAATATCCAAATGTGAAACAGATGTTTCAGACTCTGTGGTATCTTTTATTTCAAGCTCACTGGGATATATCGTGTCGACATATGAATGGGAATAACTATTGTTAATTCGTCATCGATATTTCTAAATGTCGAGTTGAAGGCCACAGCAAGAGATTTCCTTTTCTCGTGTATAAGATTTTGAATAAATTCTGCTTCATATGAATACAAAAATATAAAGCACCAAATGATTTATTGTCTAATATGTCATGGCGTCAATGGTATTCTTATGGCGTCAATCATATTATTTTGATAACTCGATCTTGGATATTTTATACTATCAGTAATTATCAATTATAGAGCACAAAGAACTATGTATGGGAAAGTCGTGTTTTACACCCATTCGAGAAGAGAGCATAGCCATTAAAACAAACTTATCTTGATATCATTACTATCGCATCATCCATTACAGGTTGCATAACATTGATTTATTCATAGATTTATTCTACCTCGAATGCATCATTTTAAATGGTAAATGTATTTCATGTCCAGCAAAAAAAGCAGGAATGAAGCTAGTTAGGTCAACACATTTCTAATATCCTTATAAGACAAGGTCAACAACTCTCGAATATCCTTATACGACTAACTCATGTTCATTTTCATACCCTCTCCGTCTTCAGAATTTAACTATATTATATATTTTATTGAATAACTTAAAACTATACGGCCCATCAGTACAAAAAAAAATTAAACATAATAATGAATACATGGCGAAAGTTTGCAGGGGTGAGATCCCTAGTGTCCATCTGTCAGATTCCCCAACACTAATATTTACAGTTTATATATTTAAGCTCTGAATTAATTACATGTACATGACACTTTGACTATTCCATCATAATATGCATAAAAAAAAATAAATTTCTAAACTCATATACACAAGTATTCATATATCGATGCAATTTTATTTAATTATACAAAATGGTGAAACATTTTACAAATGAGGGAGCAAAAACTCAAAATTCTCAAACAAGTATCCATTATTTCTTAATCTGATTGCATGTCATGAATAAATAAATTTCGTAACCCATGCAACCAAAACAAGGAGGTCAGATGATGGTGAGGGTCTAGAGAGGTGTTTCTTTGGTCAGAGATTCACCAACAAAACTTAAAAGTTAATGCTAACCGTCTCAAACAGGTTCTGCCAGCAAGTCAATTATTACACCTCCTCAGTTTTGGTAACCCTGGAAATGCTACGACAGCTGAGTGACAGTGGCGAAAGGTGAGTCTCTGGCGCCTTTAAGGAACCGGAACCTGTGACTAAGGGAAGGAAAATCCTGACATAAAACTACTGTTCCAGGGGTTTTGATAAGGGTTAGCAACCCTAACATGTAAAAATTTAACTAGCATGCTACAAAAACCAAAGTCGATGAAAATAGTAACAAGGGAAGGATGGACACCACTTAGGAAACTGAACACATGATAGATGGCCAGTCAAACCCAGCAGGAAACTGATATTCAGATAGTGGACATCCCCAGTCCTTAAGAAGTATGTAGAGCTGGTTACTGGAAGTCCACACCCTCTGCCAGACAGGAAAATTGGCTAAAATCTGAAAGGAAATGGATAGGTACAACATCCAAATGCTAGGTACATGTTAAACGAGATGGATAGAAATGGGACTCGAAAACTTGCCACTGGTATTCAATTTATTTACTCAGGTAGAAACGTTGAACAGCACAGTCGTGGTGTAGGCTTAATACTCAGAAGGAAACTAAGGATGTGCATGTTATGTTGAAAACCATTCAGAGATAGACTTATTTCTGCAAGATTCCATTCAAAATATACCACCGAAAGACAAAGAAGTGGAGGAAAAGATTTTTTTAATGAAGAACTGTAGAAAGGTGTGAAGGAAACTCCATTTTATGATGTAGTCCTCAAATTAGGTGATATAAATGCAAAAGTTGGAATAATGAAAGAAAGAGATCTATAATGTGTAAATGTGGCTGTGGTGTGATAAACAACAACGGTGATAGACTAGTAGATTTTTGCCAAAAATGGTTAACTTTTGAAAGCACCATCTTCTAAAATAATACCATTCACAAGTTAACATACAGTAGACTTCACCTGATGGTCACACAAAGAACCAGATTGACCATGTACTGCATGACAAAAAGAGGTGGAGAAGAACATTGCAGGGTGTTAGAGGATTGAGAGGGGCTGATATATGAAGTGACCGCACGCTTGTCCTAGTAAAGCCGAAATTGAAACCGAGAAAGGTAAGGAAAGAACAATCACCTCAAGTGGATGTGAACAAACTCAAAGACCCCGAAGCCATGAAATCATTTCAGCTCGAGGTTAAAACCCGATTTATCATCCTAAAAAACCCAATAAGAACTCAGTATTGAACAATTCAACATCACACTCGTAGAAGCAGCAAATTAATAAAACACTGGGGTTGAAATGGGAAAAGAAAGAAAACTGGATATCATCTAAGACCTGGGAAATGGTCGAAATAAAATGCAAAACAAAGAAGAAAAAACGAACAGCCAAGTCAGCCAGACAAAGACCAGCTAAAAGTAACTTATATACTCAGAACAAGATAAAGATATAAAGAAAGGTGCACAGTGGGATAAAAGAGACTATGTAAGTATGTTGACATGCTAGCTAGCACAAAATGCAGAAGAGGCTGCCTCAAAACAAGACATGGGAACCTTAATATATCGCATCTCAAAAGCTCGAGTGGAGGATTCTAAAGCACAGATATACCTGTGCGAAAACAAGATGTAAAATTGGCCTCCAGCATAATAGAATAAGAACTTATATAGTGGAAAAATTACTCTGAAAGAGAGTAAACCAGAAATATCGATCAACAGAAGCTGAAATAAGTGAAGGTGTAGACCCCTTGGGGTCCCAGGGATCGACCGTGTACTTGCAGAAATGTTGAAAGCTGAGAAAGTATTAACTCCGAAACCCCTTATTTTACTGATATCCTGCAAACTATTTGGCAGACAGAAACGGTACCAGAGGAATAGAAGGTCGGTTTCATAGTGAAGCTGCCAAGAAAGGTGACTTAACGGACACAAATAACTGATGATGATTATGTTGTTGTCAGTTACCTCTTTATGGTTCTGAATCTTGGAAGGCGACAATCAAAATCACACAGAACTAGATACTTTTCAAACAAGATACCTTTGTAGAATACTCAATATATTCCAGCCGAACAAATTGCCACATTTTCCAATGTATCTAAAAATGTATAATCTGCAATTTCAAATAACAATAAATGGAATGTAAGACATTACACTGTCTTTGTATGGAGCTACATGTACATGCAACCCCCACTCTCCTTCATATGGAATTCCATATACGACAGCCAACTGCTGGCTGCTTACTGCCAACTGCCAGCTGCTTACTGCCAACTGCTCACTGCTTAATGCCAACTGCCACTGTTCATAGATGATATTGCCTGTTTTGTTATTTTTTTATATCTTAAATACGCATGCTTGAATAACTCCTATGATAGCAAGAACATTACAATGATAACAAAAAATTGTCGGATTCAGAAATTTTTAAACAGTGAAGGCGAGGAAGGAATAAATAGAAAGAAGGAGGATTTCTTCTTAAATGCGAAACATTTAATTTCCACATTTCCTTGCAGGCAAATAATTCAATGGCTTTTTTTGACGGGTTAGAGATTGAAGACTTATATAACGTCAGAAAAAGGGGGGGGGGGTTAAGTAGGATCCTGAGTAACTTTTATTGGTATAAGCATCTATACCAGAAATACTATAATGAAAAATCATAATACAATGCATTAATTTTACTCAATGTAAAAACTGTTGACCTCAGGTAAGGAATCAATTTCCGCTTGGGGGGGGGGGCACAACCCAACAGAAATCCCTAAACAAGTAATAAAAAGGTCACAGGCGCCATTATTAAGGGAGCACTACTGTATATTATATGTTGTCAATTTATTTGGGGACGCCCACAACCTCCACCACCAATGTTTTTATAAATCTAAGATTATCCATTAAAACGATTTAAATAAGACACGTATTAAAAAAATCACAAATACAGGTACCTTTCATAGGGTAAAAAGACACATAAAAAATATTACTAGATATTTTACCTTAGGCAAAAGTTAGGTTATTAAAATTTTTAGTAATATTTCTAGTATAAATACGTATTTCAACAAATGTTAATTTTTAGACCCTATTAAAGGTTTGTTCTTTTGTCGTATTTGCCATCAAGGACATGTGGGAATAAATGTTTTATTTTTAAGAGGAAATACTTATTCTTTCGATTTACTCCTCCCTCTCCGTCAAAGTTTCTAAATCAGCAATTGTTTTTAATACTGTAAGAACTACACACGCTAACGCTAATTCCCGTTTACATTTTACATCCATTTGATTCAATATCAATGGGAATTTGGTCATTAAAACTTGTTTGAGAACAAGAAAAGTTCATTAGTAATGGATTAATAATTTTAAAACCAGTGTCAAAGAGTTAATTGCTCTTATTGACAATTCCTTTCGGGGGGGGGGGGTTAGAAAATTTTATCAATTGAAATCAGGCTTCAAAACATCACCGGATTTTCAAATTCTCATGGAAATGGATAAATGACTCTTAATGTTTCAGTTATGTAAAATTCAACATATCAGATTGATAAAGTACATTTTTTACTTGTTATCTCATTTGAAATTGGTAATAAAATACATGTAACTATTTTTATTGTTGTTTCTAAACTTTTGGTATGAATTTTTGAAATAACAATTCATAATACCTGTAAAAAGAAATTGTTGTTTCACACGGGAGGTGGGGGTGAAAATAAATATCCGTTTTCCGTTGATTTGTATACTGATAAACACGAGTTTCACCAAAATTATAGACTTTTCCAAATATGTTATGTTTTATGAAAATTCACATAAATGTCTACATAAATATTAAAAAATCATTAAAATATGTTCAAACTATTTATTCAAGCATGAGTATTAAAGATATTAAGATATTAAAATATAAGCAATATCATCTATAGGCAGTAGCAGTTGGCAGTAAGCAGCCAGCAGTTGACTGTCGTATATGGAATTCCATATGAAGGAGAGTGGGGGTTGCATGTACATGTAGCTCCACACAAAGACAGTGTAATGTCTTACATTCCGTTTATTGTTATTTGGAATTGCAGATTATACGTACATTTTTAGATACATTGGAAAATGTGGCAATTTGTTCGGCTGGAATATTCCATACCTTCACGATATTAAGTTTTGGAGTTGAGCATTTTCATTCTTTTTAATTATTATTATTTTGTATGTCAAATTTTTTCAACCGAAGAAAAAAATAAATAATCTGTCCTTCATCATCTGCATGAAAATAAATATCTGACTCGAAAAAGTTTGAAAGTCCTCTCTCCCCCTCCTACCCCTCCCCCTTTTAATCAAATGGTCGTCCCTTTAGCATAGAATTACTTTATTCACACTAGAGAAGCTTTTAGGAAAGCTATTAATTGTTCAATGACTATTAGATTTGTTGTAAGACGCGCGAAAAGTAACTAATTTTTAAATTACGAAATATATGTAGATCAAACTATCTAATTTAAAATACCAAATCTCGCAAAATAACATCTGACGGGATTTCGGTGCGAGAGCATTTCTTTTCTATTTTTGGATCATTCTTTTTCTGAGGCAAACGGGCAAAAAGGAAGCTCTAAGGTTTGTAAATCATGTTCTTTTCAAAATGTATTTTCTAAAAGATTAAATATAATATCTCAAATTTTTAAGGTATTAATATTTCCACACTTAATCTTTTTACATTCCATAGAATTTCAGTGAGTTAATAATCACGTGTAAGACTGACATAAAAAAAAAACAATGGCTTCTTCAGGAATGGTGAAATTTTTTTCGTTTTTTGTTTTTTAACTCTCCTTTCTTCTGGAATCGTGTTCATTTTATTACATATAAAATGAATTATTGCAAATGTTAGACATTAAAAATTTACACTGTTACCAATGCTACAATATTTCCAGATTTTTTATGAGTCAGAAGGTAGAAAAACCCTCTCTATCAGGCCACCGTCTGAAAACTCGAAAAAGGGGTAAGTAATTTTTTTTTTTCAAAAAAATAAAACACACACACACACACAGTAATGTCTTCATTGAAAGGAGTGAAATCCACATGTTTACATGATAGTCTAGTAGTGTACAGAATCTATTGTTTTGTTTAGTTTTGAGACTTTTCAATGTTTATTTTACAAAATCCTCATTGTAGGATAGTGAACCCAGAGTAGAAGTTTCATTTATTATTTAGATAGTCTCTTCAAAACTGAAGATAATCTATGAATATTATATGTCTGGCAGTGAAACCTTTAGGCACCACAATCATGCTCAGGGTTCGATATTAACTTCTTTAGCACCGGTCCATATGGACCAGTGGATTTCAGTTTTCACAAGTCTGCCCGCTTTCATATGAAATTGATAATTCAGGCATCTTCAACATATTTAAATTAATGAAGAATGACTTTCCAATTAGTTGGTTCTTGTGTTTGGTCATATCTCCTATCTTTTTCTGAATGAAGAAGTAATTTCGGTCTATTGTTTGGTTTTCAACCTTAAACATGTTGGGAGGTCAAATCTTAAGTTTAAATATTTAAATGGAAAAGGAAAAAGATATATTAATTTAAAATCCGAATTAATTCGGTATTAAAATCCAAAATTTAACTAGTCAACATCAATTAGTGCTATATAAAGTTTACAAGTCCAACACTTTTTTACCAGTCTTGAACTTACAGACATGAGTAAATTTTAAACCTTGCAGCTGTTCACAGTTATTAATAATAGAATGTACACCTCTCAATAAGTAGATCCACTGTTTTGTTGTGCATAATTTTATTTTTTTCGATGCATTTTCATGACCTTAAAATAACTTAAATAAAAAATGTTGACAACCCCCCATATCTAGGGAGATTCCAGACTTCTTCAAAAACTCAAACAGAATCTGAGAAAATATGTAATGTTTCCATTGATTTGCTGACAAAAGAATGATGTCACAAACAAAGGCATATTAAATAAAAGTGCTACATTTGTCAGTTTTGTGGCAAGTTTCAAGTTCCAAGTTCAAGTTCTCAACATGCTCAAGTCGGTTTTGTGGCAGAAAGATTGATAATTTCTTTTTAACTTTTCAAGTAACTGCTTTAGCAACTAGAAAGTTTCAAACAAACCATATAATTTCAGAACACTTCTGTATTTACATGGCCCATATTAGGACCACAGAATGTGAACTTCTGTTGCTTTTGAGTAAATGGGATTTGATTTAAAGTATGCTTTAGTATACTATGGTGAACACATTTAAAAGAACCAAAAAATGGTCATTAGAAAGAATTATGTAGATTTTGAATTGTCACATTTGCAGATGAAAAGGAGAAATACGATCCTTCGTCTTTCCGTGATGCAATTATTCAAGGACTGACTGATACAGGGAATGATTTAGATCAGGTAAATATATGTAAGAAAATAATTCTGAGTTAAGTCAAGATTAGGTATCTACATCAGGCTTTGTAAAAATCATCTAGATAAAGAAGAAAGTGATGGTTAGAAATATTTTTGGCAGCATCATTCAAAATCAATAGGAAGTGTAGTAAAATGTAATTTTTTTTATGTGATTTATACAGTTAACTTTCTTGTTTTTTTTTTCAAAGGTTGCCAAATTTCTGGATTTGCAGGGAGGGAAGCTCGACTTTCGTCGATACGCAGATGTGTTATTTGACATCTTATTTGCTGGAGGACAGCTAGGTGATTATAGATAATGAAATTTGGCTGGGTGATTTTTGTTAATTTACTTTAGCTGAAAGCTTTTCTGATCAAATTTTTTGGGTGCATCATCTCATGTGTAGTAGTTAACTTTTTATATTGTCGACTTCTTAGGAACCACTAGCGCAAATTCAAACTTGCCACAAAGCATTCTTGAGTTACAAGAAATCAAGTTTTTTTTTCCAAATCATGTCCTTGTCTGCTAAGTGGGTCAGTTAAAGGGACTAATATTTTACTTGGGAGTATGCAGGATTTTTTTTTTAATTTCTCAAGATCACCAAGATCACAATTAGTTATATTAATATACAAGCATCTTTATGTAGTAAAGATTTGATTGGTCAAATCAGAATGAATAAAATGCTCCTTCTTAAGATTTTCAGGCTATAATTGGTCAAATCAGCAGTAAAGCATCTTCATGAAGTACATTTAGATATGCTCAAATCACTTCAGTGTGTTATGCATAAACCAACTCTTACAGATACATTATCATATAGGATGATCTGTTAAGACCCCCCCCCCCCCCCTCTTTCCCATTTTCAAAGTTTAATTTCTCATTTGAGAAATTTTCTAGATATATGGTATATGGGGGAAAAAAGATTTTAAAAATAAATTAAAATTTGAAGATTAATTAGAATCTAATACATGTATATAAGTAACACTAAATATGGAAGCTAATTTATGATAAAGAATGGGATAGCTGATTCTTAGTTTTTCATATGTTAATTACAACTTGTTTGATATGATGTAATAATATACTCAACAACAAGCTAGAAAAAATCTGTAATGTAATTAATTTTGAAATACATATAAAAGTTTTGCTTAAAAAATAATTACAAATTTAAAATGCAACACATGAAAGGAAGTCTAAGTGATCAAAAGTGGATACATTAATATACTGTATTTATCATTATTGATTGATTTTTAGCCCCGGGTGGATCAATTGTTGAAGATCCCACCGACACTGAAAAACTTTATAGAACAGAGGTCTGTGTGTTCAAGACTGATGATAGCAAATTGAAAGACTTTTATGAGGTAATTTTATATTGCTCAAACTTTAACATCCCATAAAAGTTGAGGTCATTGAATGCAACACTGTGTCACAAATCAAGAACATTTGATCATTTTTACTAGTGTGTGTAAGAGTTCATAACAGCCTGATTTACTTATGTAGGTATTTAACAAACTTCTGAGGAGATACAAGTACCTGGAGAGATCCTTTGAGGATGCACTGAAGAAGGTAAAATTTATTAAGAACTGAATTGGGTTTATAGCAGTATTATTTAATTTAAGGAGAATATAATCATGGAAAGAAAGAAAAAAAATTTACGATCATATGTCAGAATGTACTTTGGCCTTGTATGAATTTTTTCACAGAGTTTAAGATGGTTCACATTGTTTTAACACGTGAAATTTATTTATTGTTTTCAGATCTTGTATTTTATGAAAGGATTCAATGATGATGAAAAACGTAAACTGGCCATCATCACAGGGATATTTTTGGCAAACTCCTTTTGTTCTGCCAAAGTTCTCTCTAGCTTGTTTGAAGAACATCTGGTTAAAGATGGTAAGACATTTTACTCTTTTGACTATGAGAGATTCCAGTGTTCTAAATACTGAAATTAGGTTATTATATTTTACATTATTGGTCATATTCCGGTCATGGAAGCCTAGTAGTGGGGCATTTGCTTTGTGATTGGGAGGCCCTGGTTTGATTCTCATTCAGTCATATACCGTCATGGTAGCCCAGTGGTAGCGTATTCGCTTTGTGATCTGGAGACCTTTATTCAATTCTTGTGGTGTCAATCTAAGACATAAACATAGGTAGTGACTGTTCTTTGCCAAGTATCCAACATTAAAAGTAAAAGTCACTTTTTTTTGGATAAGACCTTAAGTGATAAGTGTCTTGGTAGATATTGGCATGATAAAGAACCCTCATGGTCATTGGCCCTGAGTGCTGAGTATAGGTCTAACTTTGAAGCTCTTCACAGATGTATGGGGACATCTATATATGAGTGCAAAATTTTCGAAAGGGATGTAAAACATCATACAATCAATCAATATTAGTCATAACAATGGGGAAAAAAGAATGCCAGAAGAGATAACTGATAAATTGTTGCAATATATGAGCATTGTACTAACATACCCCATACTGAGGGCTTTAGTGAAATAAAACAAATTCAAGTCTCCAGTTCTTATCATAATAGTAGAAAATATCCATTTTAGTTAGCAGAGGACATTCTCCCTTGAGATAAATGGTATAAATCATGAATTTGTTTATTAATTATACCCCCCCTCCCCCCGCAAACAAAGTTTAGGGGGGGTATATTGGAATCATCATGTCCGTCTGTCTGTCCATCTGTCTGTAGACGAGATTTTGTCCAGAGTGTTTCTCAGAAACTATTGTATAGATTTGTCTGAAAATTTGTACACTTATTATTCACCATATGAAGGTTTGCACCTGGTATTTTCATCATGATTGAATAATTTTTCTGCATTTTAAAGGTGTTTTTTTCATTTTTATTAAGTGATTTTGTCCTGACCTTTTCTCAAAGACTATTTCATAGAATTGTATGAAAATTTGTACACTCATTATTTACCATATGAAGATGTGCACCTGGTATTTTCAACATTATTTGATAGTTTTTCTGCATTTTACAGGGTTTTTTTTTTTTCATTTTTATTGACTTAGTCATTTTGGGTTTATTTCTAAGGTTTGAGACATAGAATCTAGAACATCTGTACAAAAATGTGAACTACAGCTTAAAACTATTCATTAAAACAAAAAAAAAATCACCAAGTATTAAAAAACAATTTTTACATTACACAGCAGATAGTGTAAATCCATTTGTCCCTTGGGAGTAAAGAGTGGACATGCATCCAGTTAAAGATTAATAATAAGTTCAGAGTGGGAAGCTGTTAGAGCATATCTGATCAAGCAGGTGTTATCTATATCTCTTGGGAATTTAAAGATTCTTTAATTCTCTTAATTGTAATTTATTGTCTGTCATAGCACATAGTTACTGGATGACCAGCCTTTTATTCTTAAAATGAATTTGATATAAAGTTATCAAGATTAATTTGATTTTGTTATTCATTGAATTTTTTTTTTCAACAATCAGTTTGCAGAGTGTCATGTCTCAAAAAGATGACAGATAATTGCAATTTATTTTTTCAATGTATTAAAAAAACAATGTCATTACAATGTATTGGTATTGATGTTTTAGTAGGTTGTTCCTTTTTGGTTTCATTCATTAAAAAAAATATAATGAGCAATTATTTTTTCACTCTAAATGTTTATAAGAAAATTGTGAACACCTCTTAGATCCATAAGATATTAGTGATTTGGCACCTCTGAAAAACCCAGCGGAGGGTATTTGTCCCTTTTGGACAGTTCTAGTTTATAAAGACCCAAGCTGTAACAATTCAAGAAATTAATGTACAGGATTTATAGATATGCATACTATAATGTTCACATCTTTTCATGGATTGTAAATATTTTGTTACTATGGTGTATCTACAGGAATATCACTGGATTTTGCTGTCATGATGTTCAAAACCTGGCTTGCAGAGAAGGACATGAACAGTATAACTACAGCTTTTAAGAAAGCTCAGCTGGAGAACAAGCTATTGGTTGGTGTTAACTGTAACAATTCAAATGCTTTAGATAATCGACATATTAGGAATATCTTATTTTGAATTAAATTTTGATCAAGACCTTGTATTCATTCACCTTTTTTTCATTGGAAAAAAAAATGTGAAAAATGAAAATGCATCAAAAAATTTTATGTTAAGTTTTCCAGCAATCAATTTTCATAACAACCTAGGTAAGGATTACAATTTTTTTACAGGAATTATTTCCTTCCAATAAGAGAGATCAGGATACCTTTGTGGCTCATTTTAAGAAAGTTGGATTGGATCCCATTGCAGATTTTCAGGTAGGACTCTGCTCTTATCAAGTTTGTAATTTTTATTTTTTAATTTTGTACTTGAGCTTTAATATTGAAAAATTTTCTTGTCATGATATTGTTGCTCTACTGAACAGGAAGCGCAAAGAAATTTTCAAGATAAGGTTGAGCTAAAGAAGCATTTAAGCGAAATGATCAAGGATGATGAGCCCCCAAAAGAGGTAATTGTCTGGGTTTTCTAATTCAGTAAATATAAAGGGATGGTGAGAGATATAATCATTCAGTCACATCATGTTTCAATCAGTTTAATTCATGTTATTTTCAGTTTGATAATGAAAGAACATCAGAGATAACAACTTCTTTGCTGATCATTATGCAATCTTTCATTTTAGATGGTTGCCTATGTGACGGAACATATGCAGAAACATAATCTTAAAGAACAAGAAGTGACCATATTGGTAAGTTATCCATAGCAATCATTGTAATTTGTTAAAAGTATATTTTACTTCTGCAGAATTCTAGCAAGATTATGATATTTTAAATAATAATCTCAGAAAGATGTATTTCATCATCTTTCTTTTACTAATTTAAGATTCATATACACTGGATATTGCATTGTTGACAGGTTTGGAGCACCATTATGGCCTCAGTGGAGTGGAACAAGAAGGATGAGTTGGTTGCAGAGCAAGCCATAAAACATCTGAAGACATATTGTCCACTTCTGGCAGCTGTGGCTAAATCTGGCAAAGCTGAACTCTCCCTTCTGGTCAAAATACAGGAGTATTGCTATGACAACATGAACTTCATGAAGTCATTTCAGAAGATCGTCTTCATGTTGTACAAAAGTAAGATTTTTTTTTTCAAAAATTTGGGTCAAGTATTCAAACAATTAATATTAATGAAGAGAAATGTGGTCCCTTTGAGCATTATAAAGCACCAAAATCCTGTGAACTTAGTAATGTAAAAGTTTGCTTGGTAAGTTTTCAAAATGTGCAAGTCTTTTATTGCATTTGATGACAAGAGCCCAGTTCCTCAAAACTATCATAAGATCTGTCATAAGTTATTTTAAAAATCTTGGATTGTTTCATGAATTAACTTGCACATGCAACAATCATTACAAATAACATTTCACAAAACTCTAAGATATTGTAAACCAACTATTATTCCCGTCATTTTTTATTCACGATTTGTCAGTTTGAAATCAATCCATGACGATTAATTTTCATGACTGAGGAAACATTCTTTACAAATATAATTAATATTCGCATTAAAGCAGGTCGTGAAACTCGCAGATATTTCTAGCACGCTAATAAAAAGTTGGTTTACAGTATGATAAAATGTTTAGACTGGTCATTGCTCACACAATAATTCTCTCTTTATTGCTAAATTTATAAATTAGCTACTTCAACTTTTGTTTAAACATGTTTTTATTTAATATCTGAATTGATAGTAGTGCGAAGTAGAACAAATTTAGTTTTAAGATAGACCTTAGACACAAGAAAGCTATATGAAATGCCCAAGATGTATACTCAATTGAAATAATGGTACTGTTTATAATCAGCTGAGGTTCTAAGAGAAGAAGTAATATTAAAATGGTACAAGGATGGACACTCAGCCAAAGGAAAGAGTGTGTTTTTGGAGCAAATGAAGAAATTTGTTGAGTGGCTGGAAAATGCCTCTGAAGGTTTGTGAATAAAAGCCATTTTCATACTATTCCATGTTCTAAGAAATGTTAAGTGTGAAGGATCTATTTAATGCTCAGATAAATTCTATTCAGTCAATTGTGACTTCCCATCTTAAAACTTGAAAAAATATTTAATTAAGTGAATCCCCTTTATTTTTCTTCCAGAATCTGAAGAAGATGAAGATTAAATCCTCATTACTATATCAGGGAGATAGTATTTTCCTCTGCCTTGCATCTGTCTATGCAGGCTCCTCCTTTTTCACCCTAAAGACAGGTGCTTTTCCATTTCCAATTTTTGTAAAATTTTAATGCACGTTATTGGTACCATTGTACCACCCATGACTTAATCAGCAGCATAGAAAATAGTTTACAAAAATGAAATGTTTAAATAAAGTTACTGGATTAGATGGTTGTACAAGTATTGTTTATAGAAGGTAACTACACAATGAATATTTTCATGTATAGTTTGTAAATTAAAATGGAATCAAGTACTGATTTTGATGATTTAGGTCTAGCTTTTGTATATTTCTTTTTCATCTTTTTACCTTAGAAGAATATCATCATAATTTGTCACGTTTCATAGATGTAATATTTGTACAGGTATCTCGGTATGTTTCTGTGCTACTATAGCAATAAACAGTGATGTAATCAATAAAACAACCACTTTTATAAATGAATTGACTTATGAATGCTTTTGAAGCAAATCAAATGATGTATTCTGTTTGTATTATGATGTATTCATAAATAAAGGTCTCTTGTATATTTAATTTTTTTTTTACGAAGACAAACATCTTATGTAAGTCTTAGGGGAAAAACATTATGTACAATGTTAGTTTGTAACTGGAAGTAGAACTCTTAGGGGTTGATGTAGCTCTTCCTACACTATCAAACCTGAACCTAGCGAAGTCATGGTTTTTATTCAGACATCCTGGTCACGGCACCAGGATGGTTTGAATAGAAACTATGACTTAGCTAGTAAAGGAGCACAATTATTGCCGATCATAATTCCAACAGTTTGTTGGAAGATCTGGTCTCCAAAGATGGATGTTTTGTTGGAAGGCATGGTCTACAAAGATAGATGTTGTGAATGAGGAACTCCAGCATCCTTTAATATTAACTTCAGAGTACTGGTGTGTAGAATCAGAGTGGTTTTTCATCTCACCTCAACGAAGTCGGGGGAGCATATGTAATACCGTCGGCGTCCCAGGTTAAAGTTTTTTGGTGCAGATTTCTTTTTAAGTACTTCTATGCCTTTTATTAATCAGAGATGCATGGAGGATGCTTGTAGTATGTTTCATTGTACCAGTCAAGGTTTCAGATGCTGCAATTTCAGGTGAAGAATGACCAGGTTAATGTTTTTGGAGCAGGTTAAAGTTTTTGGAGCAGGTCTCGTTTCCAAGTAACTATAATCCCTATATTGACCAAAATTGCATGGATGATACATCTAAGGATGCATGCTACTGGATTTCCTTCGGATGCTGGATCTGACCTACATTTTCCGGACGAGTGAACAGGTTAAAGTTTTTAGAGCAGGTCTTGTTTCCAAGTAACTATAATCCCTATATTGACCAAACTTGCATGGATGATACATCTAAGGATGCATGCTACTGGACTTGCTTCTGATGCTGGATCTGACCTACATTTTCCGGATGAGTGACCAGGTTAAAGTTTTTAGAGCAGGTCTCATTTCCAAGTAACTATAATCCCTATATTGACCAAACATGCATGGATGATACATCTAAGGATGGGCACTACTGGACTTGCTTAGGATGCTGGATCTGACCTACATTTTCCGGATGAGTGACCAGATTAAAGTTTTTGGATCAGGTCTCATTTCCAAGTAACTTTAAGCCAGATGTTGACCAAACTTGGATGATACATCTAAAGATGCACACTATCAGGCATGTATCGGATGCTGTGTCTGACCTACTTTTTCTAGATGAGTGACCAGATTAAAGTAAACTTGAGGGTTATCTGAACCAAACTTTCATGGATGATGCATCATGGGATGAACACTTTCAAACTTGCTTCGGATTCTGGATATGACTTAAATTTTCTGGATGAGTGACTAGTTTAAAGTTTTTAGGTAAGTCCATTCCCAAGTAACTGCAAGCCCTATCGGACCAAAATTGCATAAATGTTACATCTAGGGATGCACACTACTAGATTATTGGTTTGGGACTTTGCCTTACTTAAAGATAACATTCGTTGAGGTGAGCTCTGTAATCTCTGATTACCTATGTTTACAAAGTAATTTTGTAGATGACCAATGACAAGATATGAAAATTTCAAAGTTCCATTTTTATTGAAGAAGCAGTTGTCTATTATATCAAAAAGCGTAGTTGTTAATTTATAGTGAGGAATGGTTGTATAAAGTGTAGAAAAGTCATACGTTGTGATGTTACTGATTTGCAAAATTCTGCGATTTTGAATTTTCTAAAAGTTCTTACGGTTTTTGAGAATTCCCATTTGATTTACACCACTTCTCAAATCTGATGAGATTTCTCATTTACAACAGTTAAAATTTTTATAAAGGGTAAAGATAAGGACTTGATATAACAGCTGCTGGACCCGGCAATGTATTTTTGCTTGTAAAGATTTTGTATGACGTTTAGGAATCCAATATATGTAGGGTAGGTCGAACTTACTCGTCCATGGTACCTGATCCCACCTCTGTTCTCAGAGATCCTGTTGGCTCATAATTTGTATTGTTTAACTAGACTTTTTGGTATGATCACTATCCCCCCCCCCCCCCCGAAACACTTTTCAAAATTATTAGTTTAAACCTCAAAGGATTTTCTTATTTCTTCTGTTTTGATTCTTTTGTTCGTACAAGGACACCTCTACACCCCTTTACTACTCTACACACAGAAAAAATTCTGATTGAAATATTCTTATTTAGTCTTCTGAGAAAATGTTTAATCAATTACTTTACCTCTGTCGCTATCATCTCTCTGAGAATTAAGAAAGATTAGCATAAATAATGTATTTCCCAACAACCAACATGAATTTGAATTACCATATCTATATTGGATTTCGAAACTTCCTAAAAATCCTAATGTTCTACCAAGCCTCTTTCTTTACTCCTCACTGAAATATTAACAGTAAAGAAGGAGAAACTTCAGGAGTACTGTGCAACAATATATTCGAGAAGTGATGTAAATCAGATGTGGATACTTAAAAATTCTAAGGAACTTTTGGAAAATTTAAAATCACAAAATTTCACCAAAATCAACAACATAAATATATACTACGACTTTTCAACTTAATAATATTCAACCATTCCCCACGATAAATTAAAGTCCAGGCTTTTTGATATCATTGACAGCTGCTTTTTCAATTAAAAAATGGAACTTGTAAATACATGTATACTTACCTTGTCATTGGTCATTTGCAAAATTATTTTGTCAAAAAAAAAATTCTGATTGTACACACAATTGTAAGTATACTCTGAAGTTGATATTAAAAAGATGCTTGAGTTTCTGATTGACAATATCTATGTAGTTTTTGGAGACCAGGTCTTCCAACAATTTATTGGAATTCTCATGGGTATACCAATTGTGCCTCGTTATTAGCAGACCTATTTTTGTATTCATATGAGGCAGAATTTGTTCATAATCTTAAACGTGAAAAGAAGAAAACACTTGCTGTGGCCTTCAACTCGACATTTAGATATATCGACGACCTCGACATTTAGATATATCGACGACGTATTGTCAATTAACAATGGTTATTTCCATTCTTATGAAGATACGATATAGCCCGGTGAGCTTGAAATAAAAGATACCACAGAGTCTGACGCATCTTATTTGGCTAGAAAAAGACGTTAATGGCATTCTAACAACCAAGCTTTATGATAAACATGATGACTTTAACTTTTCAGTTGTCAACTTCCCTTACTTATGCAGCAATATACCTTCATCACCGGCATACGGGGTTTTTATCTCTCAGTTGACTCGATACGCAAGAGCATGCTCTACGTATGAACAATTTCTAAAACGAGGTGAGTTATTGACAAACAAGTTGATGAAACAAGAATATCAGCAGTCTCGTTTAAAGTTGTCATTCGTAAGTTCTATGGTCGATACAATGACCTTGTCAGCAAATACAATTTATCATTAAGGGTGAATTAAAAAAAAAAAATGACCACCAAATTGAAATTTTTTGAAAAAATTCAACTACCCATAGCATATTTTTCACTCTTATCATCATATTGTACATGCATTCTAGTTAAAATTCCTGAAGTTGTAATAGAATAGACAATTGGATAAAAAAAGTTGCATGATTTTTATTAGTAAAACTTTATTTGAAAAAAGAAAATATCACTATATCCTAAAAGACTTTCTAAAATACATAACAAAAAGTAATTATAGCTTTCATGCTTCAAAATGGTATCAGGGATATAAATGATTAAATCTAAACCTTGATTGAGTTTCTTCTCTTGTATATGTGGAAAAAATTTGGCTTTTTGATTGTTATTTTACATTATTTTTTCAATTCTGTTTTGAAAAGTTGTAATATGAAAGAAATATGCAACAATAACCCCCCACCCCCAAATCATTTTTTTTGGTCCATTTAAGTCAGTTCGGCTTGGCCAAGATCAGGTGCCCATTTCCAACTAAATGATGTTATATAGATGTAACTCTTTATAGTTACATCTAATCTAAATGTCTTTTGTTGCATTGCAAAGAGCAGAATGAGAGCTTTCCATTGGTATATAATATCTTATATATAGTATCTGCGTCTTTGAAAAAACAACAGAATAAAGTCAAAGATTCATAATTTTTGAAGCGTTATGCTGTTGCACTTGATTTTTTACATTTTAAAAAATGGTTAATTAAAATTATTTTGAATGAAACATTTAAAAATAAATATACTTAATTACAGAGAAATCACTCTGGTTTAGTTTATTTTTTACAGAAAAGAAAAAGGATAAAAATTGTGGAAATAATGAATAAATGTGTGCAGATATACCTTTGTTATATAATTTAAGATTTATCAATGTTGGAATAAATGCATAATTTTTAGCAAAAAAGAGCAAATATAATGTGTTTAATTCTTTTTTATTTTACTGAAGAAAAAAAGTACTATGAGAAAAATATAGTGGTTATATGGTAAAATGCGTACACATTTTGTAATTTTTTTCCCATACTGGTCAAAGTTTTTGTATAGTCCGTAGCCCCATATTTCATTATAGTTTGTGTTCAACAAAAGAATGTAGAATGTTTTTAAATACAAATACCACTGTAATTAAAGATAAAATGTCTGAAAATAAACATTTTTAAACTATAGGCTTGCTTCTGTAGTCTGTCCTGCTATGTTTGTGGTCACAACATATTTCTAAATATACATGATAAAGTTTTCCTTCTTGTGATACATACTATTATTCCATTTAGAATAATTTGCATTGTAATATTTTTAAAAGGATATTGAACCACAAAAATCCTACTTACAAAAGGGCTACGGACTCTACAAATAAATTTAGCAAATTTACAGACCATATAACCGTACTTCTGTATTAGCAAGATTTTTTTTCCTGCCTGCATCTACTGCAAAATTGGGCTTCAATGGCTTATTACTTCTCATCAACCAGTCTTAACATTCCATAGTGGGATTTGATCCCAAAACATAATGATCAACTCCTTACTTT
Organism: Saccostrea echinata; assembly: GCF_033153115.1. NCBI lineage: Eukaryota > Metazoa > Mollusca > Bivalvia > Ostreida > Ostreidae > Saccostrea > Saccostrea echinata. The sequence goes on from NW_026889750.1 coordinate 29,783,276, forward strand.
GCAATTTAGTACAAAGTGAGACCTTCACTCTTATAACTGTGCCACCCAATCTACTTGTCACTGAACTGTTAATTTAAAAAAAAAAGCATTGATTCTTGATGGATAAATATTGTACTAATCATGTTTTTACTTCAAATGATCAATCATGTTTTGTAACTTTCTTATGAATTACACCATATGATCATGAGAAATTATATACCGATACACCTTTTGAATGACCACCTTGAGCTCCATGTATTACATTAAAATAAAAAAAATATGAAGTTATATTGTCTGTAACCCCCCAACCCCCCCCCCCCCAAAAAAAAAAAAAATCATGCCTTGATTTAAATACAGCTCCTTTTGCTTTTATTCATTATAGTTTGAACACCAATAATGCATTAATTAGTTGAACTGGAATTTCATTTGGCATTGAAAGTACACAGTACATTAGACACTTGATTTTTAAATATGGTATTTTGAATACTCAAACTCAGTAGCTTGAACTTTTATAGAATGCCAAATAATAAAAAAAAATTGCCCAAAATTTAATTATACAATTATATTTTCTTTCAGTTGATTGTCCACAATAGAGATGTTTAACGGTATAGTCCGTAGCCCCAGTGCTCACATGAAATCCAGCCATCACAGATGCTAAATTAAAGCCCATTCTTGATCTCCAGATGGTCTTGAACTATATTTTGTTATCAAAACACCAAATACATGTAATTCTGACTTGTATTATTTTGTTCTGACAATTTATATTCTACTCGTATTGTGAATCTATTTGAAGTTTTTCGTTTTATTTTGTTAAATTTCACGGGATTTTTGTATAAATTGATTTAATATCCAAATGAAAGGATTTATTAAACACGTGTGAACTCCATGATGACAATTTTAACAAATATTTAGTGATACAAACAGGTATTTCTCTATGGCCTCTCAATAAATGAAAAATACTATATGTATAGTCCGTAGCCCGAGGTCTCAAAATAGTCAATCAAAAAATGTTTGACACAGTATTTCTCTGAATATTACCAAATAAGTTTGTAATTTTCATCCCCACATACAATATCTTAAGAAAAATTGAAAGTACTTTAATGTATTTTTACTTCAAATGTCCAAATAATAAGAGTAGAAAAACTCCCAAAGATTAACAAATTTACCCATGTCCTTTATATACTGTAACATTTTAATGGAGATGAGTTATGTGACTTTTCTTGCTCAGACAATATTTTGTGAAGAGTTTGTATTTGAATTATACTTTTTTTGTTTAGTTGAATATGATAAAGATAAATGTTATGCCTGAATATGTATAGTCCGTAGCCCACTTGGGTCTCTGCTATATTAAAAGTGAAATCTTCTTAACCGCTTGACAGAAATGGACAGAAATTTCAGACAATCTGCCAAAAGGATGTAGTGTTACATGGAACATATTTGTAACACATTTCGTTTGACTTCATTTTTTTGTTAATCTGCAACCAACATGGGCACCTGATTTTGGCCAAGCCGAGTTCTTTAAATTTAAGCCAAAAGAGAATTTTGACATATAAGTTTTCTTACAAAAAATCCTAGATGTTGAAGTGACCCTATGTTACATTATTGTGTTTCACTCCTGACATCTGATATGTATTTTATCAAACATTGTTTTAAAAATTTTAACACACAACAGCCCATTCTTAATTTGTAAATCAGCTTGTCTTTTTGATATTTTTTTTATCATTTACAGTAAGTTTTTCATATTTTCAAGACTTCAAAACAAGATTATTTGCAATATGTAATATAAATACATTGTATTTAAAGATATGTGTTCAGTGATGAAAACTTATGATTCTCTGAATTGACTGTAAAATGTCTGTAATTAGTAGATAGACGTGATGTTTTGAACATCAAATAGTATCGAACTTTTTTTCAATATATTTTTAGTAAAGATAGATGAAGATCATTGATGATTATAAAAAAGTTTTGTTGCACTCCTGACCGCAGTAAAGTTAAAAATTAAAACCATAGAATACAAAATGTTGGCAACATCAAGTGGTAACGAAATTGTGCAATATTTATAGCCCATTACTTCATAATTAAAACATGAAAGTATTTAAACTTGGCTTTATATATTGAATTATTCCTTATTTATGTCAAAAAACTAGCCAAAAATATATTTAGAAGATAAAATACATTTTATAGTATATTTTCCTTCACAGGACAAACACTGTAAGCAACTTAGGTCAACCAGAAACATTCTACTCATCAATATTTTCTTTATTCGTATTTGATCAGCAATATTTCTAACATATTTGTTGTACTCCTGACCAAGAGCATGGGAGTCTTTAAAGTAGAATTGTGAAGCGAAAATTATATCAGAACTTAGCAGAACTTGTTCTGTTAAGATGGAATTACTTGAACTTTATAGTAATTTTTTCAGTGTGTTTATTTTTCACATTCTTAAAAAAGTCAAAGAAAAGATAATAACACATCTGAATTGATAACATTGAAAAAGAGAAGGATTTTAATAATAAAACTGTCAGTAATTTAGTACTAAATTATTCAAATATATCATTATTAATTGAAGAAAACTTCTTAGCATGAGTAGAAATCTTTTTATCCTATAACTTAAGGGGGAACGATCCTCTGATAAGATAGATAACTTTCCAAGTAAAATGTCCTAGTATTACTCATAGTTTACTTATCAGAGTTTAATTATCGAAACCTTTGAGCAGTCAATTCGATCAAACTTAACATATGATGGAAACTTTAACTTATATTTCCTTTGACTGTACTTTTCAAATTGTTTTATTATGTTTGACAAAAAAAAAACCATTTAAATCCAGTTTTAAAACCCTTAAAAATTGAATAAGTTCTATCTTTTGAACGATCATTTTAAAAATGGTTTAATGTATCAAGCAACAAATGTAGAATTTTTATTAGTATTATTTATAAGAAAGATAACTCTTGCTAACAGATGTATTGTTTTCTTACAACCACATATAACATTGTGATATTCTAACTTAGGAAGCAGCGCTTCATTATGATTTCTAATATGAATTTAGTAGGTATGACACTAAATATTATTTTCATATACACCGCATATTTCTAATTCTAATAAATTATCACTCTTCCTAATCTCTGTGTTAAAATTTCTTCATGTTATGATCTGACATAAAAATCATTTCTGAAAAAATAAGCAGCGCTTCATACCTCATACTATTTTTCATTTGATTTTGATGCAATAGCTCTTGATGAAAATCAATGTTGGGAAGTTTAAAAATTTTTCGTGAAATTTGGAGCAGAGGGTCATTAGTCCTTAAAACTTTTAAAAAAATGTGTTGTACTCCTGACCATAGAAATATAGATCTGAAACAAAGACAGACCCAGTAATTGAGAAATCTATTTGGTAAAAATGTTCTTTGTGTCTTTATTTTCCAAAATAAAAATCAGAGAATCAAATAATAATAAAAGTTTTTTTTTCATGCTGGGGAGCAAAACATCAAATGTTGCACTCCTGACATAATCGGGTATACACAGATACTTGACTCTCATTAATGCTGCTTGTGATTTATATAATATTTTTAAGTTTTAAATTGTGTATCAGTTATTGTTTTACACTTTGAAAATTCTTTTTTGACTTAATTGTCTTTCAGATTTTAAAAATTGATGTTTCTTGGCAACACTATATTTTTTTTCTGTTGCACTCCTGACATGTACAGTTGAACATCGGTATCTCGAACACTGATATCTCGAATACCATGTACATGTCGAAGTGATTTAGAAGTTCCAACTACTCATTCCTTAAGTATTTTACCCTCGATATTTCAAATCCTCGGATATCTCGAAGTTTTTTTCTCGGTCCCATCGAGTTCGAGATAACGAGGTTTGACTGTATAACATTTTTTTTTCAACATCAGCCAAGGCCACAACTTGGTCAAACAAAAAATGGCTACAGTCTACATTTAAAGATCAGTACTTTGAATATTATCAGGAAAGTCTTTATTTCCACCATAAACCATTATTATTTATTTCACAGATCTTAAAAAATATTGAATTTTAAAAATGTCACAAAAAAGGTGTTGCACTTCTGACATTTTTAGCATCATTTTTGGGCATATATATATATATTTTTTTTGGGGGGGGGGGGGGAATTAAGATATCAATGAGATATTTGCCAGGTATTTAGATACTATCTAAAGACATATGCTGAGACATAGACATTTGTTCCCATTGCCTGTACTTTTAGTGCAGGTTGAAAAATATGTGTTTGGTCATTTTTATTAATTCACCCTTAAGTCATATGCTGACTGACGTTTTTTCATACTAATTGTTAGGCCATTATTTACACACTTGTCGACGGACTTTTCCGTTATTTCCCGATCATGACAAGGAGCACACGGCGGATGTGACCGGTCGGCAGGGGATGCTCACTCGTCCCATGGCACCTGATCCCATCTCTGATGTTTTAGAGGCCCGTGTTTGCTCTGCTCCTAAATTTGTATTGTTTAATAGACTTTTGAGCTTGAATACTGTTATTTCCATACACTTCACTTTATGGTCATAACTATGGCATTGGTCATGCCTAGGTAAACTTGAGTGAGAATTTGGTAACCTTTTGAACTTAAGAAGGAAAAAAAGCTTTTAGGCCTAATGATATTTTCGGATCCTTTGTAAAAATATTGACTCCTGTTGTGATCTTATACTTTGCCCTAGAGATGAGACTTTGACAACATTAATCATAATTATAGGCATCATGCTGATTTGTATTCTATAGATCTGATCTAGCAAACTTGATTTCAAAGAAATCTTTTTCTACGCAATTTTATTGAAATCTTGTGTCTTCCTCTAGATTTTTTTTGGGGGTGGGGGTGGGGTGGGGGTGGGGGGATATGTAATGATTTTATGTAATCATCTGTGCAAAGATGTCTGTTTCTTACACACCAAACAGTTTTTAAAACTGAGGTCTGTCTTAAGATATAATTAATTTGTTGAAAAGGATGTATTCGCTATAACAAAAGATTTGACCTATAGGAGAGAACAATTTTCCGGAAAAAAGTCACATTTTAAAAAAATCAATGTTCTATAGTTGTTTTCTATCGTGTATTTGTCGAAATTTTTCAAATTAATTTTGCATTTTGAACCTAAAATTGTTTATTTGCACCTTTGATATTAACCTCCAAAGTTGGTCAAAATAGTATTTTGTCCGTTAAAGCACTAATTTTTGCATGAATTTTGGCATAGAAGTCCTTCAGGGCAGGCCTGCCCCTAAATTGAATTATGAAATTTTGATAGATTTTGATCTAAGAAATAATTTAAAACAAGATTTTTTCGGGGCACCCATGCCCTAGGGTCGAAATTCGTAGAAAACCTACACAAAATGCGAAAACCTATTTCTATCATACTGGTTTATATCACTGTAAAAACTGTGTTTAGAAAATAAACACTTTCATTACGTGTTTAGACCTAAACGTGTTTAATATTATATATGTTTAAAAACTAAACACTTACGTTTTAACATGTGTTATATCTAAGCGCGTTTAGATATAATACGTGTGTAGATATAAGTGTTTAGATATTGAACACTTTTCTTTGAAATACAGAGTTATCTTCCCGGAAATGACGCGTATATTTTTGAACGTTGATTAGAGCGGTTATCGAAACAAAGAAAATCCCAATGTAAGCTAAAGAAGATGTATCAAAGGGTGTGAATGATAACCAAAGTGATAACCATGAAGAGATTTTGAAGGACTTTTGAAAGGCATCTTATTACTACGATAAAGTTCTGTTTACTTTTTTATTTTACATGAATTGACCACAATGAGCAACGTAAATATAAACATGCAGTTACACATTAATGTAGATCAAGATTTCCTTCGGTTATTTTGCATTCATGAAAGCTAGAAAGGAGTTTATCCCATGTTTACCCCTTTATCCTGTGGATATGACTCATTGGATAAATTTTTCATAATCCACAGTTGTGACCTCACAATGGTTTTTGCGTTAGCGCGATGAAGTAAAATAAAGTGGAGTCCTATATAAAACAGTGTAAAACATTGGTTGTGAAGTATTAAACATGGGATAAAAAGAATCTCCCATGATTTGTAGTTGGATATGACTTTTATCCAACTCGTTGTGTGTTTTTATCCCCTCGCCAAGGCTCGGGGATAAAAAACACACAACTCGTTGGATAAAAATCATATCCAACTACAAATCATGGGAGATCCTATATATCTATATCGAATTTCATTAAAAATATTTATATCAGTAAATAGTACTATATAATAGTTAAATGAGTTTCACTTAAAGTTGCACAATAATGTCTATCAAACAAATGTAAAATTTAAGTGAGGAGCATACTTTTACTAATATTTAAATTTCTTTCTTACAGGATATGGTCCAGATCGAACTTAAAAGCAAAAACACATGTATCAGAGTAACTGGTGTCATCTCCAAGTTCAAGTGCATTTGTTGTTACAATTCAGCATTTCTCACATTCTAAAGGAAACTGGAATTTGAAAATCTACTGTTCGGTAGTTTTGAATATCATTCTTGTACATTGGAAATGGATTACTTCCTAACTCCTGACAGTCATGGATGGATACAAATCATACACTGTATGTGTTGCTAGTGAAGGACTTGCTGAACGTTAATAAATTTGATGAACCTTTTGTTACTGATGTGAGGAGAAACTGCTTGCTGAGCTGATTAATATTGAAATTAACTATAATAAATGATTATGTTTAAGCATACATGTATATTTAATTTGAAATTCCTTATGATAAATCTATGTTTAAATGTTCAGTGATGTTATTGATAGTTGTTCCTTTCTTGTGACATGGGTACCTTTGAAGTTAAAAATTTTGTTAACTATATGTACGTACGAGTGCATTAATATGCTGTACTTCTAGTAAACTTATCAAATACATTGAGTTTTCTTGTAACAGTTTATCATGTAAACAATTGTTCTGGAACCAATGTTGTAGAACTAAACATGTTAAGCAACTTAACACCTGAAGTTAAAATTTGTTTAGAAATGAGACGTGTTTAGAGCTAAACGTGTAAATAAAAAAGTGAAACAAATTATGTGTTTAGCTAAAAGTGTTTAGGGATTAAACATGTTTAGCTACTAAACACATGAAGTCTACGTGTTTAGAAATGAGACATGTTTAGAGCTAAACGTGTAAAAAAAAAAAGTGAAACAAATTATGTGTTTAGTTTTGTGTTTAGGATCTAAACACTGTTTTTACAGTGTATTTATGACGTATGTGTTCATAGTCAATATAGCTCAGAAAGATAGACCGCAGACTCTCACCATGAACATTTTTTGTGTCCTGGTTTAAATCGACCTGTTGGCATTTTTTTCTTCAAATTTTTAACCTGTATAAACACGAATTTAATTTTTTCTATACAGGCTTTTGCATTTTACTTCTATTTTCTTCCTTAAATGTATGTTTGCTGTGGACATAGAAACATTTATGGAAATGCAGATCATAAATTCTCTTTAATTAAACGCAATCAACCAGAACTATACCTCAGTGTAAGCACACTTTGTTCGAGGACACAAATCATTCACTTTGTGTTACTCGATACTGCAGGTGTCACGAAAAAAATCATGCCGAGCAAAAGTTGCTGCGTTTGTCTTTCAAGAACATCTCTGGGTAATAGTACTGTTGTTCCAGTGGGAGAGATACTGCTCTATGCAGAGTAGATGCAGTTCATTCCTAGGGAAAATTGTGTGCATTGGAGACATGTTATGCCAAAAATGCAGGAGGGTTTATTTACAGATTTAAAAAGAGTGTGGTAAGGTCAGTTAAGGTTTTATGTCCCGTTGCCATTACCCAGGCATTAAGTAAGGACTCTCATACAAAGGATGTATCTGTAAATACTGAGGGAGGGTCAGATGAACACACAATTGACTACAATAAAGTGATACACTGTAAAAAATGTGTTTAGATGATAGACACATTTCTAAGCACATTCTTGTCACACTTTTTTTAATGCGTTTAAATTTTAAACATGTTGAATTTCAGTACGCGTAATGGAAAGTGTTTTAAACATAAATACATACATGTTTAGAGTTTAAACGCAATTCTAAACACTTAGATTCGCGTTTAGAAGCTAAACACTTCAATGTTTTAAACAAGGATCTGCAAGAAAACCAAAATTGTAACAGGTGTGTCCGTTTCAAGTTTTATTTACTTCTAAACATCATATTAAAATGATAAAAAAAGGCCTAACACACAGTAAAGTGTTCTCACGGAATCATTGTCCAGTGGAATTCCTTTTACTTGTGAATGGTTTCCATTGTTTGTCACAAAGTCTTTTAGATGTTTTGACATATGAAACTATCTGGCATCTGAAGAGTTAGTAACATCCAAGTTGTTGAATTGTCTGCATTTTGTACCAGTAGCACAATACAAAGCAAATATATATGTAAAAGACTCCAGCTATGGTGTGCTTCTTGCAGTGTGATGCAATACGGATCACTATTTCAAATCCGTCGTGATGTAAACAAAGCAGCATGTTATCTGGATAATCTTGAAGGTATTTTCTACGGCAGTATAATTCACATCCATATATTATCAGAAATGAATTTTGTTCTTTCTCTCGGCTATCCAATTAACCTGTAAGAAAGGACGTACGTTGCATAAGTAACAGTATGTGCTCCTCACTGAACATGCTGAAGTTTTACATCAATTACTAAGCATATAAAAAATGTTTAAATAAATATTATTGCAACTATAGATTCAATATTTACTCTCATTAATGAATACATGATATGACACCGAAAGACATCCTTGATATAAAGTGCAATGTTATTTACTTTGCTCATCATGTTTATTTTATATAAAAACAAAAGCATACATACCCTATAGCAATAACAATGAGCCTTTCACATGTTTTTCACTATTTCTGCGGTGGTTGGCACTCAAATTCTCATCAGCTTTCTTGAAAACATCGTTTACTGTTTTGTTGTGATTTTCTTTGTTTCGACAACCGCACTTATTAACGTTCAAATGTGTATCATTTCCGGGAAGATAAATCTGCACTTGACCGAATTTAAAACAAAAAAACATGTTCAATATCTAAACGCGTATAGATTTTAAATACATTTAGATATCAGTGTTTTGTTTTTAAACACAATATCAAACACGTTTAGATCTAAACACGTAATGGAAGTGTTTATTTACTAAGCACATTTTTTACAGTGTATACATGAGAAACAAGAAACTACACGCATGTGGCCTAAAGTCAGCGACCGGAACGGATATCGATAAGCTTTTTCTAAAGACTGAAACCAATATCGGCCCTATAGGTCATCGCATATATTTACCTAGAAGTGATCCTTTCTCCACAAGAAAATACTGTGAAATCACTAATTTTCGTGGGGTTTAATTTTCGTTGTTTTCGAGGTACAAAGAGACCCACGAATTCATGATCACCACAAAATGTAAAATTCCATGTACATAACTACTCGACACTTCTCCAACCACGAAATTCAATCCCCACAAACCAATACTTTTTTCTCAAACCTCGAATATTTGACCCCACGAAAATATGTGATTTTACAGTGATGTATTAATGTGTGTATTCTCATTAGTGATAAAAACTAGGGATATTATAATTCTTCCATAAGATTTGATTATTTATCATGACTTACTCTGCATGAATAGTAACTTTACTGGATAAGTTAAGATAAGTTTTGTAAATGGTAAAATGATTTAATTGCTGGTGTGATCTGTCGACAGGGGATGCTTACTCCTCCTTGGAACTTGGTTCCATCTCTATTTTCAGCGTTTGGCTCTGATCAAAATGTGCATTATTTCATTGAATTTTGAGTCTGATCTCTGTTCGGTATCTTCACATTTCATTGCAAAATCAGAGAGAATGATATTCTTAAACAAAAGTATCACTAAACTGCATTGGATGAATTTTTCTTCTCTTCAAACAAGTAACTATTAAATGAATATGAATAAACAGAAAATATTTTAATGAGGCAAACTTTAAAAAATTGTTTGGTTGCCCGACCGACTAGCTAAAAATGGCCCGACTCGAATTTTTTTTTTTTGCATTCCGGATAATAGATTTTGAAATTTCAGCATTAATGTTGAAATTTTTTGGAAAAAAAATTTCACCTACCTACCGACCCAATTATTTTTATCTTGAGTCGGGAGAGGGCAAACAAACATTATTTTAAGTTGGCCTGACTTCTTTCTCGGATATCTTCTCTACACCTTCATTCAACTTTTGTTAACTAGTATTGAACAAAGCATCCTCATGCAGTTTGGATTTTTCTTACACATCGATGGGAGAGATGACCAAGATATGCGGTCAAAAGTTATACATAGAAATATGAAGAAAATATTAAGAATTACTTGCAGCATGGTTACATCTGGTTCTTTTGCAAAGTCACGTGATTATAGAATTTACAGGCGCGGACCTTGGATTTTGCGTTAGAGGGGGCGCCATTAGATTCCGAGGGGATTTGATACCATCTAGGTCCTTAACGATCAAGGACAGCGAAGCCCCCGTAAGCTCAAGAGAATAGGCAATTAAAAAAAATATTTCGACACAAAATAATTGTTATTTACCTGTTTCATATCGATGAATGCCATTGGAAATTATCTTAAATATTTTTGGGTTGTTTTAGAGGGGGCGCGCGCCTGGAGCGCTCCCGCCTGAATCCGCGCCTGATATAAATACATGTAGTAGGGTCATGCGTTAGCACGGCACTGTAAGCTCGCTCCTGGGGATTAAAGAGATATTAGTATTATAATGGCTAATATTGAAGTAATGGGGTGTAAGAAATTTGGGCTATACAGTTGTATTTTATTATTATATATGAATGCTTACCTGCATAATTGAATAAAGCACTAGAGAGCAGCGTTCCTATATAATATGTTGTATTCATATTTGAAGTCTATGTCCACACTTTGTATTTCATACAAATATACATCGACAATTGTTACAAACTTTTCAATTACAGAAACTCTACAGCGCCTAGATATCGAACTTTTGATACATAATCCTCCAACATGTTCATGTTCACCCTACAACTATAGTCCTGCTGGACACATCATTACTGGTGACGTCAATATAGTTAATAATGAGGACCTTAAATCACTTATTTTAAAAGGGCCAAAATTTACGGAACTCCAATCTTTCAACCGGCATCATAGTGTCACAAATATTATACATTCTGTGGAAAATTACGCCAGACGATGGGCCAAATATGAAAAAGAAGACCTTGACACTTTGTCAGAATGGATTAAAAGTATCAGATGGATGTTGAAATCTCGCATTAAGCAATTGAGGAGGGGGGGGGCAATATGAAAACCATCTATCCTTCTGTCTTCCACAATGCAGAAATGAAACAAGAATTGGATAGATTACACAATCAGTATGTACTGGTCCCAGCTAACAAAGCAGGTAACAACATTGTCTTTGTTTGTAAGACTCATTATTTCAACTGTAGTTTTAGAGGAACTAGGATTTAATTTTGCAAGTAATAATCCAACTTAAAATATATCCATAGCCCTTTTTAAGGAGGAAATTCTTCAAAATTCTATGTCAGTTTTAAATATTTTAAATATTCATAACAATCAAAATGAATTTGTATTACCATACCTATACTGGATTCCAAAACTATGAAAATCCTTACAAACAATTTGAAACAAAGATACATAGTGGGTTCCAACAAGCTCTTTTCTTTACTCCTCACTAACATATTTACAGCAATGAAGGAGAAAAATCAGAAGTACTGTACAACAATATATTCGAGAAGTGGTGTAAATCAGATGTGGATACTAAAAATTCCAAGGAACTTTTAGAAAATTTGAAATTACAAAATTTTATCAAAATCAATAACATTAAAACGTCACTTCGACTTTTTAACATTTTATACAACCATTCGAGGCTTTTTGACATCATAGACAGATGCTTTTTCAGTAAAAATGGAACATGTAAATATACTTACCTTGTCATTGGTCATTTGCAAAATTATTTGTTAGAAACATTTCGATTGTACACACAGGTACTCTAAAGTTGATATTTAAAAGATGCTTGAGCTTCTGATTGACAATATCTAATTATCTATGTAGGTAGAATTAAAACCACATACGAAATTAGACCGTCTTTATTGGGTAGGGAACAACATGAATAATTCTACTATCGTTTATTTTATATATATATTCAAGCAAATTTCTTCTTATCTGAATCTAAATGGTGGTTTCTCCTAGTTTTTATTTCATGTTCTGTAGGATATATCATTTCTATGCCAAATGTTAGATCCTGTATGAAGATTCTTGTCAATATATCTCGTCAAGATACTGACAAACAGTATATGACACATAGCAGGTCTGTAAATTTTGATACAGAATAAAGGTGATGTTACTACATTGTTTTTTGCATAACCCAGAACCCAATTTTCAAACAAACTTTTATTGAATTTTGATCGTTTGTTTATTGTTTAACGTCCCTCTCGGGAATTTTTCACTCATATGGAAACGCCACCACTTGGCGGTGGGAGGGGGGCTGCAAATTTAGACCTATAGTCGGCACTTAGGGCCATTGAGTAGTAAGGGATCTTTATCGTGCCAGCACCTACTCCGACACGGGACCTCGATTTATACGGTCTCATCCAAAGAACCGGTCTCCACATCCCGCAGTGGGATTTGAACCCGCGATATAAGGATCAACTACTTGTATTGCAACTCTACAGCAAATGCTCTAACCACTGTGCCACGCCGTGCGGTGCGGCAACTTTGATTAAGATCATTAAGTTTAGATAATGAAGTTTTTATTCTGTATTGTGACATTAAACAAATGTATAAAAGTACAAATAGTGTTTCAATAATGTGCACCTACATTCCAGCTTATTCACTCCAGTCCACTTTCAGCATCTTTTGCTCCTATCTCGAATTGTTCAGAACATTCATGTTTCACTTTTAAACACTGTGGATCAACTAGCATACGATGACATTAAGGAATGTAACTGTCACAATGGATATATTATCAGAAAGGTTATCCTGTGTATATTTCATTGCCAGTACTTAAATGGTTTGTAGATTATTTGAGGAGTATATGCAAATGCTGTAACTGGTTGCTCAAACCTGAAAAAAATTGATAAACTGTTTCGAAGTCTTAATAATTTTTTTAAATAGCTAGATATTGAAAAAAATGTTTTTTTCTTTTAATGAAAGAAAGACTAACTTAGTTTTCTTTTCATTCACCATCTCCCTGCTGCCCTTTTCCTCTTCTTGCTTCTTGCGAAGATAGAACAGGCTGATGATGACCGTTACTAGAATAAAAACGACAGCCGCCGAGACACCGAGCCCAATGCTTAATATCATGCCGTTATTATCTGGCAAATACATAGATCTAGATTAAATTCAATATAATATCATGTGCACCACAAAGGCACATAATACGCCCGAAAGGATAATAGGTTATTACAAATTACTTTACAGCAATGTTACACCATGCCTGCGGATACATCAATGACAAGGCGTAATGATTCTAGGTCTTACATTGTGTAAGAAATTGGACACGATTTGATAAAATATCCAAAACGCAGACACGGTCAATGACCAACTTTTGGGTCGAGGAGCCGTTTCCCCCCGAAAATGTTGATTCTAGGTCTCATCTGTTTCATATTTGGATATTTTACTAGAAAAAGACGTTAATGGTAATCTAACAACAAAGCTATATGTTAAGCGTAATGACTTTAATTTTTCAATCGTCAATTCACTTACTTATGCAGCAATATACCCTAATCACCTGCATATGGGATGTATATCTCTCAGTCGATTCGATACGCAAGAGCATGCTCTACGTATGTACAATTTCTACAACGAGGTAAGTTATTGACAAACAAGTTGATGAAACAAGAATATCAACAGTTTCGTTTAAAGTCATTATTTCGTAAGTTCTATGGTCGATACAATGACCTTGTCAGTAATTACAATCTATCATTAAGTCATATGTTGACTGATGCTTTTCATACTAATTGTTAGGCCATTATTTACACACTGAATTGTCGACGAATTTTCCCGTTATTTCACGATCATGACAAGGAGCAGACGGCGGGTGTGACCGGTCGGCAGAAGATGCTCACTCCTCCATGGCACCTGATCCAATCTCTGATGTTTTTGGAGGTTCGTGCTCTGCTCCCGATTTGTAGTGTTTTAATGGACTTTGAGCTTGAATACCGTTCGTTATCTCCATATTTCATTGTGCAAGATATGGTCCAGATACCATTTGATTATGCGCAGGCATAAAATGCAAAACGAGGTCACAGCAAGCTTCTGTTGGCTTGAAACACATCTCTCACCCAAGATACATAAGCTCAGAAGGTTTGACGATCCCAAGCGTCTTTATGGTGAAATATAAACACAAACAAAAAACTTACAGACAGACAGGTATACCATACCATAATAAGATGCGAAAAAAAATTATAAATTCATATCATATGAAATTCAACTTGAATAGTTATAATTTATCTCATTAAACAACATGGAAATGGTCATCATATTTATTTTTTAATCAAACTGTATCAACAATTTCAGGAGTTCTGTGTATATTTGAATTATGTCAGACTCCCTTTCACAACATAAGTCATTTTACTTACCTGGTCTAACGTTGTTTCTGGAAGATAAGAAAAAAATGATTTCAAACGTTCATCATATTTTTTTTCAACTGTCGACCTATTATTTTATTTATATTCTATACATTGAATTTAAACAATATAGCATCATAACACCTATGTACTTACACACACATCCCAAGATCTTCATTGCAGTACTCCCTTATAGAACATGTCACATATAACTGAGCTATTTCACATGCACGAGTTTGTCGCGTAAACGTCACTAGGAAAAAATCATTAAAAGGTTTTATATTGCCACTACTTCTTTCTGTGTCACTTAATTAGAGTGAAAGAACGTCTAATTTTTTAATTATTGTATGCTTTTATACTTTCAACATATACATCTATGTGAATCAAAGTGTCCATTTTAAAAATATATAAGAGATTTTCGTAATTCAAACTCCAAGAAGATACTAGTACATGTAAATTTTTTATGTATCGTTAGAACGTCAAGTCTACGACAAACAGCAAAATAAGTGCATAACTCTGGAGCAGGTTTAACAGTTTTCATTTACAAAATGTGAACATACCATTCTCTGTTCTGTCGTTTGTCATCAGGGTGACGTTAGAAAATGATGTGGTTGACCCTCCGATATTTATAGAGTTGCCCCCACTGGACAGGTTGGACAGGGTTTTGGAGAGTGCAGCTGTACTAGCAGTTTTATTGTCCCCGTCTATCACCACATCGTGTTCCACGGAGATGTCGCTCAAAGAGCGGGTGCTTCGTTTTCTTCTGACTGTTTTGGGTCTAAATTTGATAGAAAGCCAAATAAACGAGTACACACTTAAAGAGAAAGAAAAATATTGCCATCTAATTTTACTCACACGACGATAATGTCTTTAATATGAATGCTTTTGAAGTTGTTGACTTTAGATCTGTAAAAGTTTTCTAACTGAAAAGATAAAAAAAAAAGGTTTCTGTTATATTCAAATTAACGTTAAGTAATTACACAAATTACAACCATTTGAAAGCATACTTTTTATTTTCTTAAATACATTACAAGCAGTTCAGAGTTTTTAAATTCATATGGTCGGTCACCCTCTTGTAGGAAATCATCTTTGGCTTACTTTATTAATTATTATAAAAATCAGGTTAGAATACAATTTAACGAATTGAGAGAAACAAGTTACTATGCTCAGAATACATTACACATATACTATACATGAATAAAATCAGAAAAACAAGTTCCATAACTCAAAATCGTGATCATCTGGCAAATAAACCTTTGTGTTGAAAATATATTTATTTCGTGATCATTTTTGTCTTTCAATAATAAAATTCATCTTATACTTGCCTATTAACATGTAACGCACGATATATCCTTATGTGGAAATTAAGGTTAGAAATAATATTTTGAAGAATTTTTTTCTTTTCCTTTAAAACAGTATTTCAACTATACATCGACATATAATGGACATGCTACATTAACGTGAATGAGAAAAATACGTGAAAGACAAGTGCATTTTTCTGTCTTCGCCAGAGTTATACTATTTCATAAAAAAATTCTCAAATTCAAAACTTCAGATTATATGTAAAAAAGAGAAATTAGTTTAAGTCAAAAAATTACAAATTTGATATCGCATAGACCTTAACAAAGGATTTTGCAAAACAATACGTGAGCATGAAGAAACAACGTCTACAGAATACTAGTAATATGGGCGAATTCAAAAATAATGACCCGCTAATTGAAATTTTTTGGGGAAAAAATTCATATCATTATAGCATATTTTTCTATCATAACATCATATTGTACATACATTCTGTTTTGCATTTCTGAAGTTACAATAGAAAAGACAAATGGCATAAAAAGGTTTCAAAATTTTTATTAGACCTTTATTTGAAAAAAGAAAATATTACTACATCCAAAAAGACAATTTCAAATTCATAATCAAAAGAAATTATAGTTTTTATCCTTCAAGCTTTAGTCAGAGATATGATATAGATGATTAGATCTAAACCTTGGTTGAGTTTCTTCTCGTGTATATGTGAAAGAAATTGGTTTTTGATTGTTTTTTTACATTGATTGTTTCAATTTTTTGAAAAGTTTTAAAATGAAATAAATATGATACGATAAATTCCCCCAAAGTTACTTTTTTGTCCATTAGTCATTTTTTTTTTAATCTAAGCCAAAAAAAGAATTTTGATAGTTTTCTTACAAAAAGTACTAGATTTTGAAGTGATCCTATTTTACCTTATTTTGCTGTACTCTGGACATCTAGTATGGTTTTATTTACCTTATTTTGCTGTACTCTGGACATCTAGTATGGTTTTATTTACCTTATTTTGCTGTACTCTGGACATCTAGTATGGTTTTATTTACCTTATTTTGCTGTACTTTGGACATCTAGTATGGTTTTATTTACCTTATTTTGCTGTACTCTGGACATCTAGTATGGTTTTATTTACCTTATTTTGCTGTACTCTGGACATCTAGTATGGTTTTATTTACCTTATTTTGCTGTACTCTGGACATCTAGTATGGTTTTATTTACCTTATTTTGTTGCACTCTGGACATCTAGTATGGTTTTATTTACCTTATTTTGCTGTACTCTGGACATCTAGTATGGTTTTATTTACCTTATTTTGCTGTACTCTGGACATCTAGTATGGTTTTATTTACCTTATTTTGTTGCACTCTGGACATCTAGTATGGTTTTATTTAACATTGTTTTAAAAATTATAACACACATAACCCATTCAACGTTTGTAAAGCAATTCGTCGTTTTGTTATTTTTATCATTTACGGCAAGTTTTGGATATTTTCTTGACTTCAAAATATGATTATTTGCTTATGTAATATATATTTAAAAATATATGTTTAGTGACGAAAACTATTCTGTGAATTGACTGTAAAATGTCCAAAAATATTCGTAATTTGTTGATAGACATAATGATTTCAACTAGAAATAGTATCAAACATTTTCTGCAATTTATTTTTAGTAAAGATAGTTGAAGTAAGTTCATTGATAATTATAATACAGCTTTGTTGCACTCATGACTGCATTAAAATCTAATCTAAAATCAAAACCATCGAACACAAAAATTCTTAAATTGTTCTCAATATCAAGTTGCAACGAAATTGTGCAACGAAAATGTTTATAGGCCAATACTTCATTGTAAAAACACATAGACTTATTTTAACTTGGTTGTATATCTTGATTTATTCCTTTTTATTGTCACAATACGTGAAAGACAAGTGCATTTTTCTGTCTTTGCCAGAGTTCTACTATTTCATAAAAAAAATTGTCAAATTCAAAACCTCAGATTATATGTAAAAAAGAGAGATTAGTTTAAGTCAAAAAATTACAAATTTGATATCGCATAGACCTTAACAAAGGATTTTGCAAAACAATACGTGAGCATGAAGAAACAACGTCTACAGAATACTAGTAATATGGGCGAATTCAAAAATAATGACCCGCTAATTGAAATTTTTTGGGGAAAAAATTCATATTATTATGCATATTTTTCTATCATAACATCATATTGTACATACATTCTGTTTTGCATTTCTGAAGTTACAATAGAAAAGACAAATGGCATAAAAAGGTTTCAAAATTTTTATTAGACCTTTATTTGAAAAAAGAAAATATTACTACATCCAAAAAGACAATTTCAAATTCATAATCAAAAGAAATTATAGTTTTTATCCTTCAAGCTTTAGTCAGAGATATGATATAGATGATTAGATCTAAACCTTGGTTGAGTTTCTTCTCGTGTATATGTGAAAGAAATTGGTTTTTGATTGTTTTTTTACATTGATTGTTTCAATTTTTTGAAAAGTTTTAAAATGAAATAAATATGATACGATAAATTCCCCCAAAGTTACTTTTTTGTCCATTAGTCATTTTTTTTTAATCTAAGCCAAAAAAAGAATTTTGATAGTTTTCTCACAAAAAGTACTAGATTTTGAAGTGATCCTATTTTACCTTATTTTGCTGTACTCTGGACATCTAGTATGGTTTTATTTACCTTATTTTGCTGTACTCTGGACATCTAGTATGGTTTTATTTACCTTATTTTGCTGTACTCTGGACATCTAGTATGGTTTTATTTACCTTATTTTGTTGCACTCTGGACATCTAGTATGGTTTTATTTACCTTATTTTGCTGTACTCTGGACATCTAGTATGGTTTTATTTACCTTATTTTGCTGTACTCTGGACATCTAGTATGGTTTTATTTACCTTATTTTGTTGCACTCTGGACATCTAGTATGGTTTTATTTAACATTGTTTTAAAAATTATAACACACATAACCCATTCAACGTTTGTAAAGCAATTCGTCGTTTTGTTATTTTTATTATTTACGGCAAGTTTTGGATATTTTCTTGACTTCAAAATATGATTATTTGCTTATGTAATATATATTTAAAAATATATGTTTAGTGACGAAAACTATTCTGTGAATTGACTGTAAAATGTCCAAAAATATTCGTAATTTGTTGATAGACATAATGATTTCAACTAGAAATAGTATCAAACATTTTCTGCAATTTATTTTTAGTAAAGATAGTTGAAGTAAGTTCATTGATAATTATAATACAGCTTTGTTGCACTCATGACTGCATTAAAATCTAATCTAAAATCAAAACCATCGAACACAAAAATTCTTAAATTGTTCTCAATATCAAGTTGCAACGAAATTGTGCAACGAAAATGTTTATAGGCCAATACTTCATTGTAAAAACACATAGACTTATTTTAACTTGGTTGTATATCTTGATTTATTCCTTTTTATTGTCACAATACGTGAAAGACAAGTGCATTTTTCTGTCTTTGCCAGAGTTCTACTATTTCATAAAAAAAATTGTCAAATTCAAAACCTCAGATTATATGTAAAAAAGAGAGATTAGTTTAAGTCAAAAAATTACAAATTTGATATCGCATAGACCTTAACAAAGGATTTTGCAAAACAATACGTGAGCATGAAGAAACAACGTCTACAGAATACTAGTAATATGGGCGAATTCAAAAATAATGACCCGCTAATTGAAATTTTTTGGGGAAAAAATTCATATTATTATGCATATTTTTCTATCATAACATCATATTGTACATACATTCTGTTTTGCATTTCTGAAGTTACAATAGAAAAGACAAATGGCATAAAAAGGTTTCAAAATTTTTATTAGACCTTTATTTGAAAAAAGAAAATATTACTACATCCAAAAAGACAATTTCAAATTCATAATCAAAAGAAATTATAGTTTTTATCCTTCAAGCTTTAGTCAGAGATATGATATAGATGATTAGATCTAAACCTTGGTTGAGTTTCTTCTCGTGTATATGTGAAAGAAATTGGTTTTTGATTGTTTTTTTACATTGATTGTTTCAATTTTTTGAAAAGTTTTAAAATGAAATAAATATGATACGATAAATTCCCCCAAAGTTACTTTTTTGTCCATTAGTCATTTTTTTTTAATCTAAGCCAAAAAAAGAATTTTGATAGTTTTCTCACAAAAAGTACTAGATTTTGAAGTGATCCTATTTTACCTTATTTTGCTGTACTCTGGACATCTAGTATGGTTTTATTTACCTTATTTTGCTGTACTCTGGACATCTAGTATGGTTTTATTTACCTTATTTTGCTGTACTCTGGACATCTAGTATGGTTTTATTTACCTTATTTTGTTGCACTCTGGACATCTAGTATGGTTTTATTTACCTTATTTTGCTGTACTCTGGACATCTAGTATGGTTTTATTTACCTTATTTTGCTGTACTCTGGACATCTAGTATGGTTTTATTTACCTTATTTTGTTGCACTCTGGACATCTAGTATGGTTTTATTTAACATTGTTTTAAAAATTATAACACACATAACCCATTCAACGTTTGTAAAGCAATTCGTCGTTTTGTTATTTTTATTATTTACGGCAAGTTTTGGATATTTTCTTGACTTCAAAATATGATTATTTGCTTATGTAATATATATTTAAAAATATATGTTTAGTGACGAAAACTATTCTGTGAATTGACTGTAAAATGTCCAAAAATATTCGTAATTTGTTGATAGACATAATGATTTCAACTAGAAATAGTATCAAACATTTTCTGCAATTTATTTTTAGTAAAGATAGTTGAAGTAAGTTCATTGATAATTATAATACAGCTTTGTTGCACTCATGACTGCATTAAAATCTAATCTAAAATCAAAACCATCGAACACAAAAATTCTTAAATTGTTCTCAATATCAAGTTGCAACGAAATTGTGCAATGTTTATAGGCCAATACTTCATTGTAAAAACACATAGACTTATTTAAACTTGGTTGTATATCTTGATTTATTTCTTTTTATTGTCACAAAACTTGCTAAGAATATAATAAGAAGATAAAAGTATATTTTATAGTATTTTATTCCTTCCAAGGTACAAACACCGTAAGCAATATTGAGGTCAACAAGAAACATTCTACTCATCATTTTTTTTCTTTATATCTGATCATTAACATTTTTGTTGCACTACTGACCAAGAGCATGAGAGTATTTAAGGAAGAATTGTGATGCATAAATTACAACGTTTACAATTAAACTACTTTATACTGTTGTTTCAGTGAAGTTGTGATAGAATTACTTGAATTTCATAACAATTTTTCAGTGTATTTTTTTTTAGTTCAAAAAAAAAAATTAAAAGAAAAGATTAAAAAAAACATCTGGATTGATACAATTGAAAAAAAGAGACAGATTTTAATAACAAAACTGTCAATAATTTAGTACTAAATTATTCAAATCGATTATCATTGATTTAAGAATACTTATTAGTATGAATAGAAGTCTTTTCGTCATTGAACTTTGATCTTTAAAAAAAAAGTGTTACACTTCTGATCATAGAAATATGGAAAAATGTTCTTTGTGTGTTTATTTTCCAAAAATAGAAAGCAAAGAATCATATACCGATAAACCTGTTTCCATCTTGAGGAGCAAAACATCAAATGTTGCACTCCTGACATAATTAGGTATGCACAGATACTTGACTCTCATTAATGCCGCTTGTGACATATATAACATTTTTAACTTATAAATGGTATATCAGTTATTGTTTTACACTTTGAAAATTCCTTTTGGCTTAATTATCATACAATTTTTTTTAAATCAATGTTTATTCGGCAACACTACATTTTTTTTCTGGCATGACATGGTATAACATTTTTTAACAGCAGCCATGGTCATAAATTGGTCAAACAAAAATTACTACAGTCTGAATTTAAAGCTTAATACATTAAATTTTTATTAGGAAAGTCTTTATTTCCAACATAACCATTATTACTTGTTTCACAGATCTTCAAAAATATTAAATTTTCCAAATGTCACCAGAAAGGTGTTTCAACATCATTTTTGGGCGTAACTTATTTGTGACTTGAGATATCAATGATATATTTGGTAGGTATTTAGCCAATATCAAAAGACATATGCTGAGTTATACACGTAGAAATTTATTCACATTGCCTGTATTTTTAGTGCAAGTTGATAAATATTCATTTTTTTTCAATTCACACATACATTGATGTTTAATATACTTCGTCATTTCAAATTACATTCAAAGCTAGTTAAAATCTACTTATTAAGAGCATTCTTCACTTACCGCCGTTTGACTCTCGGCGACTAGTTTAGTGTACTCTAGAGACGTCTTGTTGGCAACGTCGTTTACGTTAACATTAGACAGAGTTAACACTATTTCATACACTAACTCCTTTACAGCTGAAAATAAAGAGGAACTTTTCCTGATATATATTTATACATTATTGTGTTTCACTATGGAAAAAAAACTTGACAAATAATGAGGAATTGAGAAAGATTTTTGATTCTGACTTTCAAAAATGGTCATCAATATACTCGATAAGTATTGTATCAATGCATAAGTTTAAGTAAAATATATGTACTGTTATTCCATTGATGTATAGCTTGTGCTTTATTTCCAGATCCGTCCACCATATTGACCGTCAGAGAATACTCTCCGTTCCGAAGCTCTGTTCCGACCCATTTGTTATTACATGACACCTCTCTCACCTGTACTGGGGACTGAACTGTACAAACTGACGTCACTTCTTCGTTCGTTGTCCACGACAACATCATACTTCCGGCTGTTTTTAATGAGGGTATACCAGTCCACTGCAGGGAGGGTGGTGTCACGTCCTCTGAAAATTTAGAGTCATATTCTAGTATGACATGCTTTAAACCTCATCATCTTCAGAGTTGACATGTGAATTACTTAAAGTCCACGAAAACGAGAGATTAGTTTGAATGTTTCATGGTTTCGTGTTAACATAAACTAGTTACTGAACTTTCTTTTACTCCAAACGCGTTTCCGCTACACATTAGGGAACTTTGTCAACCTGTATAAATGACAACGCAGTACTACATGAGACTTTTGTAACAACTTGTGCATGGAATAAGTCGATCTTTGTATACCATGGTAGTTATAGTGTTTATTCAATAGAAATAGCTAATCATGTATTGCATATGAAATATCCGAGCTAAACAACGATATTTTCACTCTTGGAATAAAGTTGTTGAAAAAATGCTCTGGTATTTACATTGTCGGTTTACCATTAATCCATCTGTATACATATGGTCCTCCGAAGTTTCCTGAAGAGTCCGTGACGGAGATCACAAGTTTGTAAGATCCTGGGGGAAGTAACATACCCCTCCATCCTCCATCACATGACGATTTCCGGTAGAAGTTGGCGGGACCATTGACGACGCAGCTGCTGTTTACCGGCTCCGTGACAGCCCAGGTTATTGTGGCATTACTATATGTTCTCGAAGGTGCTTTTGAAAATGCTAGCCGTGGTCGGATAGTATCCACTAGGACATTATTATATATATTAGTTTGTTTTTATTAAAACGAAAGTTATATATGTACTATGATTTACATATTTCAAAGTAATGATGATTCCTACGGTTCAAAAATTTTTATTGGAACCTATAGGAAGTATCCAATTTTCATATTTTGCGATGCTATTTACATTTATATGTAAATAAATATTTATATCTATATGTTCCAAAATCAAAAAAGATGAAATATGATTATATTTCCATTTTAGATTTTGTTTCCTGGCTAGAATATAATCTCCACAAAGAATTCAACCGAGAAATTAACCGTTATAGATTTCTTTCAAAACTGCATAGAGGCCATGATAAAACACACCTAAGAATTTAAAAAAATACGTTCTATGTGAACGATAACCAAAAATGTTTTTAGAAGTATTGTTTTAGGGTAAACTTAAGAGTAACAATCCTCAGACTTTAACTGTACATTAAATGAGATGCTAATGATGTCACTTTTACTTCTTACAAAGACATACCATTTCGCCAGTTATGAACAAAAGGACCAGCTGTGTTATTCCCTAGATCTACTGTTATAATGCTGAGTTTGTAATTTCCTCCCTGCATACTGCTACCAGACCAGGTACCAGAATTACACAAGAACACCTCTTTGTTGTTGGGCGTGGTTAATGTACACGTTGTCGATACTGGCTCATTCACAGACCACGTGATTTTTGCGTCATTTATTGTAAGGACATCAATTCGTGTAAATGTTAGAACAGGAGGAGTGACGTCCTCTATTAAAATGTTTAGAAAACAGTTAACTGTGATTTACCAAACCTTCTTTGGTAACTGTATAAACCTTTGTATAATAAGTGATATTTCAACATGTTTTTTTCATTATTCAAAAAATTGTATTCTAGTTAAGGATTTCAATTACTAGGATACTTTTGCAGGACTCAAACCTACGCATTAAAAAAATTCAGCTATAACAAATATTTTAATACTGTCTCATGGAAATGAATTTCAAGTAAATGATAATGGGAAAAAATAACTTACTGTTGTACCACGTGTATTTGTACGTTGGCGCCGAATTTCTGGATTTATCCCTGGCTGTAATTTCTAATGTTACATTTCCCTCCGGCAAAAATATCCCATTCCAACTTCCATCACAGCCAGGAAACACTTGGCGCTGTACTGATGTTGTGATAACACATGTTGACGTAGCAAATTCGTTGAATGTCCACGTAATCGTTGCATTATCAGTAGATTTATGACAGTGAGGTGTATTTGTAAACTTCAATTCTGGGGGTTTTACGTCCCCTTAAATTAAGAAAAGAATTACTTGCACAATTTAACAATACAATGATGGACAATACTACAAAATATCTCAAAAAAATAACATTTGACCTATAGCAATAAATAGTAACCTATAGAGAATTTCTTTTCTTAAACTATCGTTCCACAGTGTGATTTTAGGTGACAGAATGTGTGTTTTTTTTTAATCCAGTTGGGGTTGGAAGATCATTTTTAAGCCAAGCGGTATTCAAACAGAAACATATTCCAGGTATGAATGGGATTAAAACACTTTTCACACAACAAGAGTGTGGTAGTTCGCAAGTACTACGTACTCAGTATACTTATCAAAGGAGGATGTAGAGTGGAGATTTTAGGTATTTTAATAAAAAATATTCATGAAACATGAATGTATTTCGACTTACGCGAGTGAGTCAATTGGCAATTTTTGTGAGAAAGTGATTTTTTTGGAACCTGAACTTTACTTTTTACTTACACGACATCGTCAAAGATATTGCAAAATTACGGACTGTATCACTTTATGATCTCACCAACAGAAGCCAACAAGTTCACAACTTACTGTTATACCACTTATGCTGGAAAGGACCTGCCATGTTTAAAGATTCGTCATAGACTGTGACATTCAGAACAAAATTTCCTTCTGGTAGATAGTCCTCGCTCCATCCTTTATCACACACCACTGAACGATAGAATGATGGACCCTCAATTTCACAAACTCCAGAAGCGACCTCGTTAGTCACCCACGTGATGTTGGCTTTGCTAAGTGAACGTCTTGGTTTCCGCCTAAATGTGAGTATTGGAGGTGTAACGTCGACTAAAAACAATATTTGAAATGCATTAGCTGTATATTTGTAAGGGGAACACATCAACATAAAAATTATGGTTAATTTCATTGATTTTATTAATATTTTACATTTCTTTCTACTGATGTCATTTCTAGTTGAAACGGTCATGACCAAGAGCAGATATTGATTCGGGTATTATAAGATAGAGTTAAATAGAGGTTCAATAACCTGTGTGAGTTTCATCCCGAGTTTCTTAATTTTTTAGTGTTAAAAGGACACGAGCTTGCAGAGTACAGGTACAAACTAGAAAACTGACAATCGGAGAGGGCCCCGCTAAGGGCTGTGGCTGTTTAAGGAAAGTGCCAACTGCATTTAGTTGTATACATCCAGGCATACATACAAACAGACAAATTGATATTATCCCGAAATGTATATGCGTATAGGTGCCTTGCTCTTATAGTAAAGTACTTTTAAAAAATGAAAAAAAAAGTTTCGTTGAAAGTTCACGAGTCATCGCATCACAATAAAAGCGTTGGCAGATGGACAGTTAGACGGACGGACGGACAGATAGACAGACGGACAGAAAATGTGATATTTCTATAGGGATCGCGCAATTTTCCTGCGAGACCCTTATTAATAGGGCTTCCTAGCACCAGAATCCCAAACCCAGTCGTAAAGAATTTTCTAAATTCTGGTAGAACACCCTTCCTCGTTAAAATACTCTCTTTGCCTCCTGGATGCCCGGGAGCAAAAAAAGATTTTCAAAGAATAAATGCATTTTGACTATGATATGATCTATAGAGACCCACCTGAACACCAGAATCCCTGACCAGGAGATAATTACCTTCACAATTTTGGAAGAGGCACTTTGTTCATCAAAACCATGCACTTACTAGTAGTAGCTAAATATCCAAGAACAGAGATTTTCAGAGAATCAATGCATTTTCACTATATGATCAATATAGTCACACCCTAACATCAGACCTCCTGATTTAGGGGCCATGAAATTCACAATTTTGGAAAAAGTGCTCATCAAAACTATTTCCTTGCTTAATACCTAAAATCAAAGAAGAATATTTTTAAAGAATTCTAGCATTTTCACTAAAGATTATTTTTAGAAACCTACCCTAACACCTGAACCCCTGAACCAAGGGCCATGAATTTCACAATATCAGTAGAGGGCTCAATGATTGTTATAATCATATAAACAGTTTGACTACTTGATGTCCAGGAGTAAAAAAAGATTTTTGAAGATTGCAATGATTTTTATGGTTTTTCGTCCCACCCTTAGGGTCCAAGTGGGGCAAAGACCATAAAATTAACAATTTTCGTTCCCTTTGTCAAAGAAATGCCATGACATTTCAGAGAAGGCTAGAAATGTTCAAATATTAACGGATGTAGCACGACGACGGACGAAAACAGAAAGCAATGGGTCACCTGAGGGACTCAAGTTACCTAAAAATCAAGGAATGAGAGTTAGAAAAAAATCGGTAACTAAAGAGCACGTATTACGGAACCCTTTTTCTAGCATTGCAAAAACTGAATTTCTTCACATCTTATGGTATAATTACTTCGCGGATCATGGCAGATCACAGCAACCAATCAAAGGCTTTGCTGATCAAATGCTCGCAAGGAGTTCTCTAACATGTAAGAGAACCAAAATCAGAATAGTGATGACATCATATAGCTCTAATGGGAGAAGACATTTTCATACAACAGGTCGTCGGAAGGGTGTAAATTTTTATCCCTCAAGATCTTGACCATGTTGCAAAAAATGTTTTCGAAAATAATTAATTGTAGTTAACAGAAGTAACTTACAGTCGCAATGATTTATATTTTATGTTTTAAAAAAAAGTAAAATTTTATCAAGAATATTGATATATATTTTTTTAAAAATGATGCAGTTACTCCCATAAGTCACTTTATTTCATAAATCAAAAGCATATTTTCTACTTTTTTCACATCGTCTGAAAAAGGAAAAATATGGTCTCTATAAGTTTAAGATTGTTACAATTGATTCCGATTTGTTTTTGACATTTCTCATGTTTTCAGATGAAGTACGGATTTTTGCATTTGAATGTTTTGCTGATTAGTTGTTTTAGCCTTGGAAAATGAACGCATGGAAAATATACCTTTACACAACATATTTTTATTCGCCAGTGTAGCAGATCAGAGGCATAGGTATCACTTTATCTAGAGTTCATTCCGATTCTGTCTGCCTGACTTTCTGAGAGGAGTCACATTTTCACAAACAAGCCTCGACCTAGAACTATCTTATTTTAAATCATTTCATCGTGATATTTTATGGAAAAATAATTCTCAAATGCCATCATTATAGAAATTAGAAATTGTTAGCTGAAATTCAAAATTGGATGTTTTCGCAAAAAAAAAAAAAAAAAAAAAAATGCCGTTATCATTGATAATTGGAGTCGATCTGCATATACATCTCCCGATGTATCTGGCATCAATGTGACTGAGCAAAACGCATCAGTAAACACTTAAGAGTAAATACATCGATGTTCTCTTTAAGAATTCTTGGTGCAAATGAAAATAAAAACATGAATATTCTACAATATTCATGAATCTATCATCGGGATCATTCATAAGCAGTTTTTGTCTAACATAAGCAGTGTCTAAGAAATCCATTATTTCCATTGACTATCAGCCGGCAATCCGTGTTCATTGAACATTCTAGTTCATATAATCTAATATCACATAAAACAAACGAAAGGATACATAACATTACCACTAAGAATAGTTACACCAAAGTGTAAGCATAATTATATACTGTTAGTCCAAGTGTGAAGAAATGGCCCTCCTTGAAGACCAACCAGATCCACCAAGGTGATGCTGATCTGGTATGAGCCACGCGGTAAGTCAACAGCCTCCCATTGACCATCACATAATTCGTTTGTCTTGGTGGTGTTTGGATATGTAATGATACAAGAGGAAGATGCAACAGGCTCGCTTGCATTCCACGTGATGGATGCATTGCTTTTGGTAAGCGAAGGGTTCAAGGTGAAACTGAGATTTGGGGGTGTCATATCATCTGAAATACAAACCAGGACTAAGATTAAGAAGAAATATAGCAAACACAAAGGTGTCATTAAGCACTCTTGGAATACATTTTTCATAACAGTTGCTTTTGTGACAAATAGAATAATCTTAAAATTCTATTATACATATCATACAAGAGTTGTCCCAGAAAAACGCCAACTTTTTAAAGCTATATATGGCGTATTCAAATAATCAATATTAAGAAGATCTTACTATTTGTTTCATTACTTTATACATAAAGATAAGACTTTTCTGTAAATTACTCAATTTTAATCAATGACGTTTCAAAGATATCAAAAGTATAAAACAATAAAATATTTATTTACCGACTCCACAAAAAAATAGAGATTTGAATATATCCGCCTTAATTTGATCGCGTGACACTATATTTAGACAATCAACAATAATGGCGAACAATGAGAACAAGAAGTAGACCAGCGAACACAAGCAGTTTAACAGACTAAGAGAATAAAGAAAGGAAGAGACAAACACAGAGAGAAGTAAAGAGAAAATTTTGTTACAATATCATGTCCATTTATACCTCTTCTTCCATCATGGCTTTCTCGCCGAAATACGGCTGAAGTATTGCCGACTCGGCGTTAAACAATAACAATCAATCAATCAATCCATCATGGCTTTAATGCTGTAGTTTCCCACAGTCATGTTCGTGGCGGATCTTATTAATATTCAACACAAAGTGTAAAGTCAATTTAATTATAGAAACAAGGGTTATTCGAGTTCAAAATCGGTAAAAGTTTTAATTTAAACGTACATAACATATATCATGTTTTTTTTTTTTTACACTCAATTACGTATTATTATGTTTTAGTTCAGATAAGCCATGTATACCTTTAAATATCTCATAAAATATCTGACCAAAATGATTCACTGGAAGAGGAACCTGATTGAACAAACAAGCATTCTGAGAGTATTGCATTAGCAATACTAGTCCCCTACCGGCAAGTGTAATCTGGTTCCCGTTAAAAATTGAAAATGCCATAATTCTGTCAAAAATCAATGAAGCGGAACGAAATGCAAACTTAATCTATAACTCATCAAGGTAAAGTTACATACCAAAAAACAGCTCAATATCTGCAAGCGTTCAGAAGAAAATTGCGGAAAACCCTGAGAAATTGAAAAGGTCATAATTCCGTCAAAAATCATTGAAGCGGAACGAAATTCAAAGTTGTTCTGTAACTCATCAAGATACACTCACATACCAAAAGTCAGCTCAATATCTGCAAGCATTTAGAAAAAAAGTGCGGAAAACCAAGTGGGACAGACAGACAGAGGGAAAGATAGACAAACAGACAGACAGACGGACGGACAGACTCAGAGGAAACCTATAGTCCCATCCGGTTTCACTAGTAGGGGACTAATAAACTGAAAAGTAAGAATCAGAACGTCATACGTGGAGACCAACTTCTCGAGAAGTTGGAATCATCATCAGGGTTGGAAAATGGTCTTTTCAAAAAATCCATTACGCGATCTTTAGAGTGTGTGAGAAAGGTATTTCAGTTACTAAATGAAAATCAAATGTACTGTCCAAATCCTGCTTCAAATGAAATTTTAAGATTCTCAAGAAAAAAAAAGCGCAATTCCTAAACAATTTTACAAACGCCAGGAACGTGTTGGGCCAACAGTAAATCAGTTTGACTGAAATAAAATTGTTATTTATAGAGATACTGTATTAAAATTTATACCAAGCATGCATAAATTGTTGATTATTATGCATGCAAATTTTTTCAACTTTTTAATATCATTGATACAAAAAAATATTGTAAATGTTGGCGTTTTTTCTGGGACAACCCTCGTATAATACTGGTTTGGAGATATGTGATCAAACTTACTGATAACCCACTGGTGAGTGTAAGGGCCGGCTTTGTTCCCAGACAAGTCTTCTATGTCAATACTGATGACGTAGTTTCCTGGTGCCAATTGGCTACTGAACGATTTACTGCACGAGACAACAGACGCACCGGTAGGCGTGGTTAAATTACATTGTTCCACTGAGAGAGCTTCGTTCACCGTCCAAGTCATGATGTACATTTCGTCGCTGTTCTTTTGTGATGGAGTTGACGTAAAGTTTAAGACAGGTGGGCTAAGGTCAACTATACCGAAAAAATAACAAAAACAGCAGTTGCAAGATAGTTGTTCATGATAACAAAATATCGTTTAATTTGCAGTCGGTTTTTTTAAAAAAAAATATTTTCGTAAGTAATGATGGATGAATTTGTACAAAGCAGGTGGGGTTCCTTACCAACAGTAAAATTCCAGAAGAAAGGTTGTGAGATCCCTGTCCAGTCTGTTGTACAGCTGAAAGAATCCGCAGCAACGGCTCCTGATATAAAACAGTTTTGCAGGTTACTAAGAAATCAGCTTTTTATATAAGGTTACAAAGAAATGAGCTTTTATATGAAATTCGGAACACAAACGTTTGAAGGGCTGTAATCACCGAATACATTTCCTGTCTGGTTCAGCAAAAGTTTTTTGCAGTATGTCTTATCGTCTTTGGCAATTTTGTATGTCTTAGAATGGAAAGCACATGGCAACAATTATAGAATGGCATATCAATAAAAATTCTGAACATATTACCTGACTCCACAAGAACATAGTACTCTCCAGTAGGTAAAATAATGGAATCTGCAAAGAATTTTTTTTAACTTTAACACATCAGATCTGTAAATAAATCTTTATCATGTTAGTTTAAAGTCAGAGTTACCTGGGGAGCCACCCAACGTGACTGTGACTTCCCTGCCGCCTGAGTCCGGAAAGGAGGCCACAGCTGGGTCTGTCAGATTCAGTTTGTGTGCCACAGTTCCGTTGGTATGATGTATTATAAGGAATTTTTCTGATGTCGGTCGAACGAACTAGCAAGAAAGAAATGTAATATGTTTTAGGTCAATTTCAAGATGTTTATTTTGAATTTAAATAGACTAAAGATTTTTTTATATTTTTTTAAATTTTTTATTTATGATTTGTAAGTTGCTGTAGGTTTTTCCCTTTCTTTATACTTTTATTTGCAATATGGATCTTGCTTTTATACAGCCCAGTAGCTAAGTACTTCGGTACTAGCTTGAAATACGGATATATATTTAATTGCTGTGGTGAAATTTAGAAATTTATTTCAAAAATTAAGGATTATCTCCCTCATGCATAACTCTGATCCTTTGACGTATTTGGCTCCAGTCTTTGGCACCCACTTTTTTCAGCTCTTCAAAGTTTTATTTAAATATTTCGGATTTCCAATGTGTCGGCATGAGCAATCACTGAAGAGACATAATTTGTCGAAATGCGCATCTTGTGCATCAAAATTGGTACCGTATAAGTTTTGCATGGAACTGATTGCTTCGGATCTGATTCATTCTGGAATGAGTTTTTCGTATATTGAAGGTCAAGATATTATGAGCTATGCCTAAGAGATTGGCACTAGTCAATATGTTGTTGAGTGTGCCCCTCACCTTGTCAAAGGCCACAGATGATAAGTTTCCTTGTTCAAAGGTAACGGACTTTAATTTTTATGTTGGTAGATAGTTACCTTTCTGTTAAAACACATCTTTAATGTGTTTGTGAGTTTATCCTCAATTTCTCGCAATGGCGTTAAACATCCTTTTGTTAGCTCTATTGCAGGTGGGGCTACAAAGAAAATGATATCATCTGAAAAGCAACAACAATGAAAATAGTTTTGATTTCCATTGTAAAATATTGATCTGGTATACAAAGACAGAATATCATCTAATCTTTACTCTTCTTCATTATGCAAAAATAATGTTTCATACATAACAAAAATTTTAAAACAAAGAACTTGAAAAGTATGATCCTAAAATATGGAACATTACTCAGGCAAACAATAAAACACGTAAACAGTATACTGCGAGGTGAATGATATCAGATTACTTGGTATCATTCGAAGAGTTCTATGTTACCACTTACTTCCTTTCAGAAGATCAACACAGATCATACTGGAAGTTAATCTGAAAGAGCATATTTTCGCAATTAATCGAAATGGTTTATTATCATTTAATTACAAAGTGTCAGGTATTAACAATATCAAATGATACGAAGAACATCCACTTAATTGCGCGTCCAATAGTTTTTGTCTACCAGTCGGTCTACACTTGACAGAATACTCTTGTAAATTAACCATGCCTACTTATTATTTATTTCTGCATTGAAGCACAGCAAGTGCAGTCCACTTTGACTCTGCGTCGGTGTCCATGTGACTGTAATTGACCATTCCCTTCCGGAGCTACCATAGGGAGACAAGCTGGACTTCCCAATTCCTACCGGACCCATTATGGATAATTTTGTTATCCTTTAAATTGATATATGACATCTAAAGTTAATAATCAAATGACTACTATCTATTTTTAATAAGAAAGACATACATGAATACTGTAAAAGAAAAAGCAACGGTTCCCACTGTCACAAACTTGATGTGGAAAGCAAGACGAAACGGACATGACCATTCAGTTCCCTTTGTATTCCTTTATGTTAGTTTCTCTTACTTTCCTCTTAACTGTTTTGTGGGTAATGGAGTATATTCATGTGGTGAACACAAGCGTGATACTTGCTTCAAACATTCTAACAGTCTCTTTGTCTTTGTGTGACGTTTGTATATTTTGCCTTTGCCTTGTTTTCTACTTTCCTTCAACAAGTACAGCATTCGCTGGAGATCCTTGTGCCGAAGAAAACATGAATCAGGTAATCAAAGCAATGAAATACAATTTTTCGTTTCGTTTTGTTTTCATCCAGTTCTTATATGTTTTTCTCTCGTGTAGTCTCGATTTCGTGATTTGTTCTGAATTGCATCTACTTTGTGCACGTTGCCCTACTTTCCTCTTGAATTTACCTTTTTGTTGCACTACGCTCAGTTTATATTTTTTATGTATTGTGAAAACCATTGCTCTTTTTCCCCACTAATTCAGGTTCTGTGAATCTACTTTCAAGAAACCAAATACACGTATAATATCTAAGTTTTGTGACAAAACCCAGGCTTAACACTTACGTATGAGAGGCACTTGTAGTTCTGGCCACAAGAATTTTTGTGAATGTGTTTGAGACAACATAACAGCTGCCTTCGGTAGGAGTAGGATCAACAAAGATAGGAGCATCAGTGCACTTGAGTGGGTCGTCAAACACTACTATTAGAAACTGAAGGGGAACCGAGCTGAGCACAGTTGCCGGAGCCGTGGTTGAGAAGTCTTCGATTTGTACGTGCACACCAAAGGTTCCGGTTCTGGTCGTGTTATAGGAAAACATGCAAGTGTCCTACAGAAAAAAGAAACATTGACTGGTCAGGTTGAAAAAAGAAAGCCTGCATGTATAAATACCAAATTACATGTAATCCATTAAAAAGCTGTTATAGAAGTGGAGATAATTCAGATAAGAGCTATAGACGAACAATTAGTCACAAGAAAGAGGTAATATAACGCAATTTTAAAATTTCATGCAGAATTCATAAACACAAAATTCTGACAATTCAGTAAGTTTGACCTCTTCATCGGTAAGGGTCTCGGGCATGGTCATATGGGGGTATTTTGAGAAAATATTCATGAATTTTTTTTTCCAAACGTGCTCTTACATTTTATAATCCATGATATCTCGCTGCATGTGTCGGAATCAATGAACACTTTTCTTGGGAACACCTTTTCTTGAGATTTAACAATCATATTTTCAACTTAAATAACATAGTCAAAAGTATGCAAATTTACAAGTCATATTTTAACAAGGCAGGCTTTGCTAGTGACATGCATTAGTATTCCTTGTTTATCGTTACACAGAGAAAACTGCGTTTAATTCTATTCATTGCATTGTATGTTAAGGTCATTAAGACATTTTTAGGGCAGGTAAATCCATTGAAATTTCTTTCAATACTGTGTCACCAAGACCTCGGATAAAGTACGAGTCCATTCACACTGCCCAAAAAGGTCTGTTTTCAATTTGCTCAAACTATAGATTTCACAACCGCCAATTACCAAAATTGAAAATTCTCTAAGATTTTTTTTCTATTTTATTTATTTTTGGATAGTTAGCAAAACCCTTCTAAAATTGTTATGCTTATAAATATAAAAGTTTATTTTTGATATACAAACCTTGTCTATTGTACTTCCCGAGAGTCCATTACAAAGATACCCACATTCGTCAGTGTCGCTCCCGCTGGAAAAACGACATCTGACAATATCCCCATCAGCATCAATCACTGCAACAAAAGTGTGAAGTGTTGCACGAAGTTAAAATACGTATATGTACTTGTAGTATGAAAAAAGTAAAGATAGCTTACAGTGGTCGATCTCAAGAAAACTTACAAACAACATAAATCTGTGAACAGAGCAAAAACAAAAGCAAGGACCCCAAGAAATTCCAGAGGTGGAATCAGGTGCCTAGGAGGAGTAAGCATCCCCTCTCGACCTGTCACATCCGCCTTGAGCCTTATGTATGTCAAGTAGGCGTAATATTCCGAAGTCAAATTTAGTATAAAACAAATGCCTAACAATTGATATGAAATATGTGAGACAAAATACGACTCAATGATTGGTTATTTTGCTTACAATGTCAATAAACATGTAACGACCATAGAATTTATGAAATGCTGACTTTAAACGAGGTTGTTGAAATTCCTATAACTTTGTCAGTAGCCTGCCTCGGTTTAAAAATTGATCAACTCAAAGCATTCTCTTGAATATCGAATAAGTGGAGACACAAACACGATATGCAGGTGAAAGTGGAATATTACTACGTCAATTGGGAGAGATGACGATGGAAAAGCTGAGTTCATCTCCTTTGTCATACAGTTTAATTGTTAGTTGGCCCTTATCGTCAATAGTAAGTGAATCGGATGTGGCTGATATATATTCCATAAGGTTATAACTGTACCTGGAATTCTGAATGTGTGTGGACAATTATAGAGAAGGCGAATTATTGGCGCCATGGTAACTACTGGGGAGGAGTTTATGACCCCGGTGTCCACCCTCGGCGCTGTGTTGGCTGTCATGGTCATCCTAACATTTTTTGATGAAGCACCAGTGGTCAAAGTCTGCCAACAACACTGCTCCATTCTGGGAAGGAAAAAAATTGCTTATTCTTATTTTGAGACAAGAATTTGATAATGTATGGGTAGGTTTGATTTCAAAAGAAATGTGCTTGGGAAAACGATTGTCAATTTTATAAAACATTTACACATAAGATGCCATGAAAATATAGAAATTGCAAAATGTTGACTTTAAACAAAATATCCTTGTATCATCAACTTATTTGTCAAGAGTTTGTCTCGTTTTAGAAATTGTTCGTTCGTAAAAAAAAATGCTCTTGCGTATTGAATCAACTCCAAATGCATGTGATAATGGTACATTGTTATTTATGTATAAATAATTAGGGGAAGGTGATGATTAAAAAAAAGTTGAAGTCATCACGTATATCAAGTTTAGTTGTTGGTTTGCCATCAACGTATTTCTCTAATAAAATATGTCAATATGAAACTGATTTGTCAGACTCTGTGGTGTCTTTTATTTTGAGTACAAAGGGTTCTATCGAAGCAAGGAGAATATTGTTAATTGACAAAATGTCGTCGATATATCCAAATCTTGATTTGAAGGACACAGCCAGAGACTTTTTCTTTTCATGTTGAAGTTTTTTAATAAATTCTGTTCCAAAGGAAAACAGAGGCACAATTAGTTCCCATGAGAAGTCCAACAGATTGTTGGAAAACCTGGTCTTCCAAAACTACATAGATATTGTCAATCACAAACTCGAACATATTTTTATCATCAACTTCGGAGTACCTATGCGTACAATCAGAATGTTTTAAACCAAAATATGTTTGCAAATGACCAATGACAAGGTAAGTAAATTTGCGAGTTCCATTTTTATTAAAAACGCAGTTGTCAATAATGTCTAAAAGCCTAGTTTTTATTCTATCATGGGAAATGGTAATAAAAGTGTTGAAAAGTCGTACGCTTTAATGCTGTTGATTTTGCTAAAATTTTGTCACTTCAACTTTCAAAAAAAAAATTATTTTGTGAGGAATAAAGTAAGAAGGTTGTTAGAAAATTTCCTAGAACTCGCTATGTATCTTTGTTAGTATGGACTTTATGTAGTTTAAGAATCTAGTATAGGTATGATTAATCAAATTCAATTTGTTTGTTTGGAACATTAAAAATATTTAAAACTGATATGTGATTTTGAAGAATTTCCTCCTTAAAAAGCGAACTATGATTATAAGTTGGATTACCACTTGTGGAATTAAATCTAAGTTTTTCTAAAATACAATTATAATAATGAGCCTTAAAAACAAATGCAATATTGTTATCTGCTTTGTCAGCTGGAACCAGTATATATTGATCGTGTAAAATATCTAATTCTTTTTTCACTGCTGAATTACTGAAGACAGCAGGATAGATGGTTTTCATATATTGCCCCTCAACCATTTTACGCGAGGTTATGACATCCATCTTATTCTTTAATCCATTTTGACAAAGTGTCAAGGTCTTATCCTTCAGATTTGACCAATCGTCTGGCATAATCTTCGACAGAATTCATAACATTAAGAAATGTTTACGCTCATCACGAAATCTAACTTAGATACTGAAGCATAACTTCTCTAATTAGAGAATTCCTTTTTGCACACCAAGTATTGCATCTCGGTGTTGTTTCATCATTTAAGGTTTAGCACATCTTAAGAATCATTGTTTTGTTTACCTAAATACGTAGAATCATAGAATCATCTTAAGAATCATAGCTTTGTTTACCTAAATACGTAGTTGATCCCCGGCGTCGGGAGAGTAAACGTGAAGGTTCCCTCGCCTAAAGACCAGTTCTCGCTGGAACTATAAGCAATGCATTTCCCATGCATTGAGCTGATCTGTGTGTTGCACCCCGTCCTGCAGTACAGCTTACCATCGACCGTTATTAGACCCTGGGAAGAAATCTTGCTGTCGTCACAGCTAGCTCCACTGTATGTACGTCTCCAAGCCATCTGGTAGGATATTTCAATCTGCAATGGTCACATTTGGATTTTAAAATTTTAAGAATAATGTAATCGTAAAAATACTTGTGGTCCTCAGTAAGAAAATAAGGGATATGTCCTTGTAATTAAAAATTCTAATAATGGCTTTCATAGTGAACTTGTTTATGTTGTGTGTGTCGCTGATCTGAGATATTTTAGGCAAAAATAAAGTTATGATTTTGAATTTAATTCATGGGAAAGTGAAATGGTAGCATTTCCAATATCCACATTGTGGTCTAGGATGATGATTTGTACTTTTTTTTTTATCTGGGTTTGTTTTGTTTTGAATTTATATCTACACATGGCAAACAACACTTACAATATAATTTTCTCGCCCAAATTCAAATATTAAGAACTAAATCATAAAATAAAGTTAAACGGTAAAAACTCACTGAAGTAGTATATGGAGTAAGAGAATGCAACCTGAAAGACAGACTAACACGACATTTTTATGAACAAAAAAAAGAAGAAGAAAAGAGCAAGTGTTTTAAACCGTAGAAGGAGTACACAGGAAAAAGTATACGTCTTGGTATACTCAAGGATGGGAAACCCAGAATTTTAATCTTACTTAACATCAAAAGCAGTTGTGAGCAAGGAATACCGAGAATGCAAGAGAATGGAAGGACATGCGAAGATTAGGAAAAAGAGACAATACCAGACAGAACTATAAAAAAAAAAACTCAAAAAGTCTGCTTCTTCAAAATACATAGACTGCAATTGCCTCGGAATATATATAAAGATCGATGCAAGAGAAGAGTAAAAAGAAAATGTGTAAAACAATGTGACTAGTTATGAATCTAATTAATTGTGTTTTCTTTCTTTTAATATCTGGTATATAGGCTAATGCTTGTTAACAATGATTCTATAAGTTCAAGATAAGATGTCGAGAATATTTAAACCATTAGTTTATTGTAGTTTTAAGTACAGACTTGGAATTGGCGACAAGTTTTGAAAACTTGTCACCCCTTTCTCTTATTCCATGAATGCAAATGTCAATCTACAGACAAACTTTAGTGGAATCCAATATGTAGTGATGTGAAATAATAATAAATATTGAGTGAATATTGACAATTACATTTAGAAGAAAGATTATATATGTACTAAAAAAAAGTTTGTTTTTAAAGAGAGAAGACATTTCAGGAAACGCGTTTTATGGAAATAATAACTACAGTAAAACTCGGTTACAGCAAAGTCCTGGGGGCCTGTAAATTGACTTCGTTATTTACGCAATTTATTATCCGTATAACCAATTTGTTAAAGTATAGATAGCGAATTCGCAATATACATATGCACATGTTTTCCTTCAAGTTTGATTACTGATTATATGTCCGGGGATGTATTAAATACAAAATTAACATTGGATAACAAATTCTTTTCGATGAATTTCATAATAAATAAAAATAGTAACGAAAAATTACATACGTCGACTCAATATATCTCAATAAACTCGAAATAAAAGACACCACAGAGACTGCCATATCTGTTTCATATTTGGATGTTTTACTGGCTTTAGACGTCGATGACCAACTAACAACTTAACTTTATTACAAATATGATGTCTTCTGCTTTTCCTTCTTCAGCTACCCCTATTTATGCAGTAATATTCCACTTATTACTTGCAGCAGATGTTTATGATTCCCAACTGATTCGATACGCAAAAAACATATTATGATGTACGATCAATTTTTTAACTGAAACAGGCTACTGACAAATTAATTTATGTAACAGAGCTTAAAACAATCTCGTTTAAAGTCAGCATTTTGCGAAATCTGTGATCAGAAATATGACCCTGTTTGCAAATACAACTTAACGTTTTGTCGTATTTTTAATCGCATATTTCATACTAATTGTTTTACCACTTTATACTTTTTGACTACGGATTTAGCTGATCAAATACAGAGGGAGGGGATGCTTACTTCTCCTGAGCATTTGATCACCTCTAGTCTGTTTTTGTCCTGTTCACGGTTTATATAGTACAGGATTTATGAAAATAATAACTGTTCGTTATCTTCGAATTCACCTTTGATAATAACATCTGTTGAAGTGTATACACAGAATCAATTCATTGCAGAATAGCTCGCTACCATTTCACAGACATTTTTTTCCCTAGCTTTGAGTACAACAAAAATTGTTCATAACTAATTTTTTTTAAAAAGCCCATTTTCTAGTAATTTTTTCTACATGTTAAACATGCAAATGAGTAAATGCGTAAAAAAAATCCCATGGAAACGTCCAAGCATTTTACGTGCACTGCACGTACCAACTCTAGAAAAACTTTGTGAATTTTAATTATGATATAAAATGTCAACAGTTTAGGATACAGTTAAAAAGTTTATGAAATCATAAACTTTGTGAATTTTACTTTTAATTGTCAACAGTTCAAAATTAAGTTTAAAAGTTGATAGAATCATTACAAAACATGATTGATATAAATTGACCTTTCATAAAGCAATTTATTTTAGTCATTTAAGTTATGTTTAAAATGAATTCGCAAAAATATATCATACTTTTTATGATAAATTTGAAATATTTTGGAGTAAAAACCATTGAAATCGACCTTTTACAGTTTAAAATTCCGAAAGTACCCTACATTGATATACTTGTCAAATGCAAAAAATTTCCAAAGTGAAGTTGGAACAAAAATAATAAATACTTTAGTGAGACTGAAGGTCAGCAAATAGATATACAAATCCTAAAAAAAAAAAAAAATAAATAACCCGCTAACAACAACTGTACCTGTTGAGGTGATGATGTTGGCTTCCAAGAAATGGATCCGCCTCTGAAATGACTACAGGTAACAAAGGACATCAGAAAAAGAAATATATATGTCTTCAGCAGCATATTTAGCTGCGATGAATTTGTGCAGGTTGAATAAATTTCGGATACTGGATGGATGTTCCATACACCCGTCACTGCTAACCGCCCTATCCAAGAAACGGGTCATGGAGAACTACTTAATCTGCTCTTATGGAAAGGCAGAAAAACAAGTCTGGGTTCATAACGAAGGTCTTAATGATAGATAAATAGCTTAACATGACGATGCGTTTTAATTTTCCCCCCCAACACAACTGACAGTCCCAGCGGGACTTAGAGGTAATTGAATGATTATTGTAGGTGTTATTATGGGTTAATGTACGAGCTACCTCTCCATTCCTTTAAAGAAATAGAGCCCAGACCCGAAGGGACCGAGGCCCACTGCTTTTAAAAAATGGAGAGGTACCAGGATATTGCATCAATAAAAATTATATTGTTAAGATGTTTCTTCATTGTCGTTATCTTTATATGAAATAGGCATGCTTTAAGAGTGTTAAATATGCATTCAAATAATTTGTAATATTATTGTTATACCTTTAAGAAGTGATTCCTATAAAAATCTATACTAAAAAAAAGTCATAACATTTCCGATCTTTTACGGTCATAAAAAAAATCGATGTTTGACCACAGAGTGAGATATTGGACGTGTCGATGAGATATTGGACCGCTTACGTCACATTGTGGGCGGGATGAGCTATATCTTATTTGCATTTTCTGGTGTTCGACAGTGACAGATTTGACCGAGTTTTACCGCAGTGCGGGTAAAGGAAATTTACATCATTGAAGCCAGCACAGGCAAACAGTTTGGTTCTTGGGTCCGACAAAACGCATGTTGCCCTCGAACCCAGTCAATAAATGTACACGTGTAAATTACTTGAATATGATTCGTCAAGAAACATTTGTTTAAAAACACTGTTAACCTCTGAATGATGAAACCACGCCCTCAGCGCGATGAAACTTAGCAACAGTCAACACTGCTTGACGACGAGTGATCTACAAAAAAATATATATATATATTGACTGCGCGGAATCTATGCATGCGCGCTTCACTTTATATGTATTTGTATAAAACATTCAGTATAATATAATAAATACTGCATATAGTTGAGAGTAACATTGAAAATTTTCACCCTCAGAAAATCTTGTCAACCTCGTCTGTGGCTCGATTGATAATAGTTTTCTTGGGGGGGGGGGGGGGGAGGGGATTTCAATGTTACCCTCAGCTATCAACTACATGAATAATTCATGCAGGATCTATATAATACGTAGATTCTTGTATTGCAAAGAAGATATGATTCTTTTTCCTCATCACCGTTGGTAGTTTAGTGTGGAGAGTATCTGACTTAAAGAGTACCGTCCTGTAAAGTAGGCTTTCCCCTCTAAAATCTTTTTCCCCAGATAAATGGCTTTAGAATAAGATACCACCATCCCAACCCCGGAAAATAAACTCTAGAGTAGGATTTCCTCCACTAAAATGACTCTAGAGTAGAATTTCCCCTACGGAAATCCAACACCAGATTCAATTTTCCGGGGAAGGGGAATCCTACTTCATATTAGTTATATAGTGCGATTTCCTCCAGAGCCAATTTTCCCTCGAATAAAATACCATGCCTGTACTAATATATAAGGGGGAGCGACGCATTGATACAACGCAGCAAAGTGTTCCTTCCCTAATTTCCCACAGGTGCTCTGGCAGCGAACAATCTTTGATTTACTTCACAAAGATTATAATCAAAAAGTCTAGTTGCGCATTTAACACTTTTAAGAAATTTTCAAAATGGCGACCAGTTCCATTGAAACTTACGTATGAAAATTGAAAATTTCGAATTTCATTTTTCTCGGTAACTGCCCAACCAATTCTTTTAAAGCATGAAAGTCTTATCTTTTCATCTGGTCAAACCGGTTTGAGAAAAAAATGGTACATTGTAATTGGTTGGACAATGTTTTAACTGTATCCATGGAACAAAAAGGAGGAATTTTATTTTTAAATGGGCTTTCTCCAATTGTTTTTCAAACTACATGTACAAAATATTGATGTGTAAGTGTCTCCCTAAGTTTCTGGAGTTTAAATATTTAAAAAAAACTGTCGTCATGGATCTAAAAATGGTGAATTTTGAAAAAAAATGAAATTTTGCAAAACTTTAAGAGATTATTTCTCTCTTCTTTCAAATCTAATATTACGCAGTTGAGTCGTGCATTTGGCTCTTTGAGAGAAAATTTCTTTAAAGATTTTTTTTTTCTGTATACCCATGAAAAGAATTGACCGCTTCTTAAGGCTCCACCCTAGACCCAAGTGGACCAAACTTGAATCCACACATGGGGATGCACTCTTGGTAATTATCCAAGAGTAAAAATTTTAATAATTATTAAAGGAAGATAATGTATTTAAGGTGTATCACTAGCTTAGTCCTTCCTTAAGGCATGAACCGGGGTAATATGAATTCACAATTCTGTTAAAGAGCTTAATCCGTCGACAATTCAGAGTGTAAATAATGGCCTAACAATTAGTATATAAAACGACAGTCAGAATATGACTTAATGATAGATTGTATTTGCTGACAAGAAGTTTAACCCTATTATAATCACAAACCTTCTTAATCAAGGAGAACATACGAAGATTTTTCAAGAGTGTACAAATATTGATGGTTTTGTCCAAACCCCTTAAGCCCCAGGTGGGTGGGAACTATGCAATTCACAGTTTTTGTCCATACGTTACGTACAAAATTTGGTTGATTTTAGTCTAGCTTTTCAGAGGAGAATCTGAGAATGTTTAAACGTTTAGGAAACACATTTGCCACAAAGCATCTTTGAGTATTGGGCTCTTGGAGGTATGACCGAAAGCGCGTAATTTTTTAAATGTGAAAATAGTTTTGGATTAATTTAAAATTCTTCCTGAGAACCACCTCGCCTAAATTGAGAAATCTTGTGATCAATATTTCTTTAGAATTACGATTTTTTCAGGGTTGGGCCACATAATGGTTCCATAGTTTAACATATATATGTTGTTTTGGGAACATCTTTTAAATTATTTCTCAACACTTCAGATCTGGAAATTACCGTAAATAATTCCAAACGTTCTCAAGCAATGTAGAGATTTTTTCTCTAGCATTGTACCTATGTTGGGGTCAAATAAAAAAAGTATATGGAACAGTCTTAAAAAAGTCTACAATTTTAAAAAACATTTCACAAGAACTAGGTGACATCATTTTATCTGGTGTAGATTCATACCTTGTGCAGG
Organism: Saccostrea echinata; assembly: GCF_033153115.1. Taxonomy (NCBI): domain Eukaryota; kingdom Metazoa; phylum Mollusca; class Bivalvia; order Ostreida; family Ostreidae; genus Saccostrea; species Saccostrea echinata. Next base: position 29,826,872 of record NW_026889750.1, read on the forward strand.
TATAAGGCCACGAATTGGTTCTAAATTTGACAGAAGAAATACTTTTTATCCTCTTTTTATTTGCAGGACGATCTTCACAGGATGTGAAGATGAACAGAGGTGCCGATGTTGATAATGATCATCACCTAGTAACAGCATCTATCAAATTTATACTTCATAGCGCAGTGGAAAAATCATGACAAAAAAGAATTTTGATTCGGACAAACTGAAAGACAGCAAAATATATAATGAATTCAACATTACATTTAGGAATGGGTTGGACGTGCTGCGAAATTAGAATCAGAAAACAAAACATCAATCGACGAGGAGTGGGAAAAGATAAACAAGATCTACACTAAGACTTAGTGAACAGTATATTGGATGTAATAGTTAGATCATATTAAGTAAAGTAAAGAAGAGGCGTAGGAAGCGAAGCGACCGAGGGATTAAGTACATCACTTTAGACTATTTAGCGATTGCTGATTGAATGAAAAAGTGGGTTGTGTTCTAAATAAGCATTAATAAATGAGTAAAGATTGATAATGCAAAGAACATGAACAATAATTGGCTTAAGAAAAGATGACAGAAAGAAACTAAATGAGGCCCAATCTGTGAGACTCAGACAACAGCAGAAAGACAGTGATATACAGAAGGGAGCGGAAAAGGTTCTATGCATCGATAAGAGAGCTTAAGTGAATGATCTACCAACAAAAGCAGAGGAGACCGCAAGCAGAGGGGAGCAAGAAAATCTTCACAAAATTGCAAAGGCAGTGTGTGGCATGAATAGACTATCCCTGAAACTCCATATCAAAGACAGAAGAGGAAAATTGCTGGCATCAGAGAAGGAGAGAGGAAATCTTAAAGAGACCAAATCTAACTCAAGATATTGATATCAGTGATCTAGAAGCAGGTGTAAACATCAACGTCAACGCACCATAAGTTCAAGGAATTGTCTCTGCAATACAAACTTTCAAAAAATGGAAAAAGCCGCTGGAAGTGACAATTTAATTATATGCAGAACTGTTAAAAAAAAAAGACACATTCCTTATTAATTTCATTGCTTTCAAAAAAAAAAGCCTTCGACAGCATTCATAGGGGAAGTCTCTGGAAAATTGTGCGATTATATGCCATCGACCAACATCTAACACTAAGTAGATATCATCAGGAGGTTTTTTCCGTCAACTTTAGATGCAGTGTGGAAACAGCAGAATCGAAAACAGGAGTCCTTTATGGCTGTGTCAGGTCATCAACACTCTTCATCATAGCCATTGACTGGGTCATGAGGAACACAACATCAGGCATTCCACGAGGCATTACATGGGGTACAGTTACAACACTTGAGGACCTGAACCTCGCTGATGACATCGCCTTACTCTTTCACTCCCACCAGCACATTCATGTCAAAACCACCAGACAACAAATATGCAGGAAACATTGAAGATAAACACCAAAAAACAGAGGTCATGATCTTAAATGTCAAAAAAAAAAAACACAAGGTGTTATACAGCAAAATATTACAATATAACCTCCTAGGTACTAACACTTTCACATACTTGGGTAGTAAAGTAACAGTAGATCGTGGAGAAGCAACTGATATCAAGCTCTGAATGTGTAAATAAGTTAATATTTGCAAGCACATGTATGAAGATTCAGTTTGTTCAGATCTTGGTTCTTTTGGCAGAAATGAGCCTACAGAAAGAATTCAAGTATTAACATAGAGACAGGTATAGCAGATTCTTCTCAAAGACTTTTTTTCAAATGTGCTTAGTCATGTACATTCTATATTGTACATTCTTTGCCAACGAAAGGCAGGGATGGGGCCATAAAAAATTATATTGAAGAGGGAAAATTACAAAACTCTTTCTTAAAAATCCAGGGCTGCAAATTGCTAACTTCAATTGAAGTACATTATTAAGGCGAGAGAGGCCAAGTCTTTTTATTCATGTATCGCAAAGGAATCCATTTTTTTTAAAATCCCAAAATAAGGTTTCAAATCGTCAAAATATAAAGCAATTCTCATTAGCGTAAATTCAATATCGTCTAAACCATTGCCCTTTGGACCACGTGGAGATTCATAAGGTAAGAAAAACACTAACGTGCCTTAGGATGTTGTATGGATTTTAAAATTCACAATGAATCACTTTGCTTACGTACAAAGTACTTACATATTGCTTTGTTTTACGTCAATATTTTGCGATAGAATCAGAGCCGAAGGTGTTATGATCTGTTTTTATGTGATATAAATGTACATGTATTACAAATTCAGCAACTTATTTACGTTAATATCTGCTTAATAGCAAAAGTATCTGAGATTTGTTGCAAGATATACTTTTCAAGCTCAATTTATGAACGTAATAATTTTGGGAAATAAGTTGAATAAGCATTGATACTGTAACTTAATGTGAACACAACCACCTACATGTCAAATTATTTTCAATCTTATTCATGTATTAATGATTTTATGATTACAATGCAAAATCAGTCAAAAATTAAATTTAGCAATCACCAGTAAAAAAGCAGGTATGCTTGCATGATTCACATAAAACACACCTACTGTGGTTATATTTTGTTGGAGTTCAATTTTTGTGGGTACTACTACATTATATTTTTGCACAAGAATGCAGGCAAAGTTTGCATTGTCGTTATTAAAAGTCATATCATGGATACGAATATGTTTGTTACGTGCAAGACGTTTTATTAGAGGCAATTAATGATTTACACAATGGCTCCTATTGCTTTTATACTTTATTGTAGCTAAATGCATTGTAGTCATGAATTTTTGATTTTCAAATCCAATCAAAATTTTGAACAATGATTTTTTTTCAAATCTAGAATTACAACATATACATACTGGTTAGACTGTTTATTATATAATTTATACTCGTTCATATTCCGAAGGAACTTCTTAGGTCTCATGCATCACTCAAGTGTGCTATCTGTTCTCTTCGTGTGTTACCCGACTTGCATCTCAATAAGTTTTCACTTTCTTCTCCGGAAAGCCTGTACTAATTTCAACCAATTTTGATATAAAGCTTCTATGCGTAAAGGGGAACAAAAATTATGAAATTTAAGGTTTTTGTCTGCCTGGTACCTGAGGGGCGTGGCAAATTTATTAAAAAACAATGCAATCTTCAAACTCTTCATTACCCCTGGATATCAAGCAGTCAGTCTACTGACATAATCATTATAAGCCATGAGATATTCACCAAAATTGTGAAATTCATGGCCCCTGAGCCGATGCGTTATAGGCTACAGGGTGTGGCTTGAATGGACATAAATTGAATAAAAAAATATATTTCTCAAAATTTCTTTACTCTTAGACATCTGACAAGCAAACTGTTTGTGCATTTTTAATAAACACTGAAACCTTTTACCAAAATTATGAAATTAATGGCCCATAATTCAGGTTCTAGGATGGAGCCTAATTGGTATTATCTCAAAATTCTGAAAGTAAAACAAATAGTCGATGTAATTAAAATCATTTTAACATTCCACACCGTCGGAACCCACAGGTTTTCTCATACAACATAACTAAATTAACATCCAAGAAAAATATGATAGGATTAGAATAAAAAAAACCATAAAACATCAAATATCGCCCACTTACGAGAAGCATGATTTTATTTCTCTAATGTTAACATTCAATTTATACATGTTGGCATGTTTATTTTAAAAATATTGACGTATATACATTCAACATAAATATTCTTACATGCATCTTATTTGTGTTTACATTCGACTTGTCTTGTTTACTGAATATTTTTTTGGTATACGGCAAGTTCAAACTCTCTTCACATACATATAAACTAGGTAAATTATTAGACTAAGTAACTTTTCAGCTGTGTATAGAGACGATAAATAAGTTCCGAACTTGAAGCTTTTCTTTCCATTACAAAATACAGAAATTCCCACAAGCTAGCTAAAAAAATTACATGTGGGTGAAATTGAGTTGTATGTGGACATAAGTTACATCTGATGACATGAATACATGTATTCACATGTATATAACTGTTTTAATCATGCATGTTTAAGCCACATGTGGCAATATTTGATATTTTCTGAACATTTTCCTAATTCAAAGGTGTATTGTATTTTCAATATATTAGCTGTTAAACTCAGTCTTGGAAAATATTAGAAGTTCCGAGCGACCATCTCCACATAAAGTACAAGTAAAATTGATGCAAAGCATCAAATAGGCCGCAATAAAATTTAACATTTCAAAAAGTACTTTCATAATTTAGCATCCAAGACAATCGCAAGATATTCAAAGCTGAAAGACGGATCATGTTCATTTCAGACTGTCTTCAAAGCCAAAAATAAAAAATATAATAAATAAAAAAAATTATTAAAAATAAATAAATAGAAATTTCATTTGTTCATTAAATTAATTCATCGATGTGGTAAAGGCAGTGATAAATGATAAGAATTAATTGTCATCAAAATGAAGATGTAGACCTATTCATATTCAGATCTCAAGATGAACCACGTGCTGATACCGGGGTCTTTGTCACGTGATGATGCCGATGATTTCTGTAAAGTAGGCTATGCTGCACGGCGCGGTGCAAAATGTAGAAAAAATTATCCTTGTGTCATTCGCAGCTGTAGAATATTCAAAATAATTTTTAATTGTTGAACAACTTTTCAATTTTTATTCATCATGCACTTTTACCTCTTAATTATTATCCGGAAAATCATAACGATTTGCATTCATATCTTACACACCCCCAGGTTGGGGAGTACCTATTGTAAACTCTTTTTACAAAATCATAAATTAAAGACTATCTGATAAGAAATGAAAATGAAATTGAAATATAATAACAACAATTAAGACTTAGTTTAAAACAAGTTTTCAAAATATTTTAATCATGATTTTATACATGTTATCATTAAAGAATTATTTCCATGAACTAATAAAGAAATAACGTCTCATATCCCCATGTGCACTTTCTAACACAACCACAAATAGATCGGCCGCTGCTGAAGCCGATAATAAAAAAAACACCTTCACATAAAAAAACCCATCTTCACATGAAAAACCACCTTCACGTGAAATAACATCAGCATAACATAAAAAACACCTTCACAAGCAATAACCACAGCATCCACAGCATAACATAAAAAACCACCTTCACATGAAATAACCACAGCATAAAAAAGCACCACCTTCACATGAACTAACCACAGCATAACATAACAAGAAAACATTGATGTAACCATCAATTGTCGCCCGGGAAATAAATAAAGTAAACAATGGAAATGAGTCTTGATCATCAAACCGCTTCGATATGTGTGAAAAAGGCATGCGTCTAAATGATGGAGACGATAGTCGAGAGTATTTTGAAAACTTATAGTCGGATGAAAATCGAACAAAAACGATACCCTTTTAAACTTTATCAATATTCCTCAAGTAAATGTTGGCTGCATAAAATATAATTTGAAACCAGACACATGCATCACCTATTTTCAAAAATGTCTTTCACTTAAAGAATATAAAACACGAACTGTGTAAAGTACTTTTTTACGTTTTTATGCGATAAATAAAATTCGATGTTCTAAAAAAAGGGACCTGTCGTTTTTTCGATAGTACATGATAAGCAACTTTATATAGTAAATATGAAAAACATACATATTTTTACAGATTCACTTTATGGAAGTAAATATATTGTGTATCTCGTAATTTATAAAGGGAAAGAACATTCTGATTAACAATCTTTTTATTGTTTTGAAAACCTTTAATTCTGAATAACTTCTCCCACCTCAATCCCAATATACCAACACTTAAACTTATATGTATAGAGCAGCCCGGTCCTCCGGGCTGCAATAAAGCACATCCTTCACATGAACTAACCACAGCATAACATAAAAAAGCACCACCTTCACATGAAATAACCACAGCAAGCACCACATTCTCATGAAATCAACACATAAGGCAGCTTTGGCGTTCCATACTGATCAGTACTGACATATGATGGACATATGTTTACAAAAAGAGTGATTTCATTAAATTTGGTCAAAAGAGGATGAAAATAATTTTTAAGAAAAGGTTAACATTGTTGATTTTTTTTCATGGTTTAATATTCAGATAAAATCCTGCTGGAAAACCGTATCCCAGATTTGGCTTCTGTTTTCCATAAACGTATAAAGAAAAGCTTTCTTTTAAAATATTTCTTGCCACGTGATATCCGGGCTGTACCGGTAAGGCTATCACGTCATATGGTTTTGCATTGATGTCATAAATAACTGTTCTATTAACATCTACAATATTTTCGTCAAGTCTTATATTTGATACGTTTCTACTTATAACAGTTATATAACTTGTTGTATTGAGATCAGGTACAACGAAGTGGTACTCCGAAAGAAGAGAGCGCTCATCTGGAATATACAACATAAATGCTGTTCCTATTCCGTCTGTATTGTTCTTGCCTGGCGTTATCACAGTCACCGAGACAAATCGGCTCGTCCGGATGTAAACGGGAATATTTGAATCCACATCTATATCCACATAATTATTTTGAACAAAGAGGGTCTCAGTTTTATTTTCTTGCCCCATAATATACTGTAATCGATAGTCATTTTTCATGGACAGTATCCTAATTTTATATCCTCTTAAGAAAGGATAAAAGAAAGGTGTAACAAACACGTGTTCAGAATCGTAATGTATGTCAAGATGAGAGTTATCCAATGGAATCATGAAGTTCATTCCACTACACGCATTATCATGATGCAAACGAGCACATTTGTTTCCAGTTGCCACAAATATGGGGTCAATAGAAGATATCGTACTTCCGGTTAAATCTACACCATGTGATATTACTAATGATTCATATTTGTTCATAATAAGTTGAATACTGTCATTGTAGGCATATCCTTGATTACCAATATGAATTGATTCACCCTCTGTCAAGTTTAGCTGAATTTTCACTATATTGTTGTCCCCACTTGATACAATAGATAATGTACTGTTGTAAAGATGAGCATATTTCACAGACACGGGATTCGGTTGAATAGAAGGGATATATCTATATTTATAATGAAATCTAGAATGTATAGGTAAAACCAAAAACACTGTTGTGGTGAACTTATCATGTTTAGCAGCGTAAACATTAACAAAAACATCGCATTCAATATGGACTCCTTTTTTCTCCACTTGATTTTCAAGTGCCATGTAGGAAGATGGTAGAAAGAGTTGATTTTCACCTTGTTTAAGTTTCAAGATGTATCGTTTAGTCAGCAGTGGTAGTGCCACCGTACAGGATCCAGAACTAATAGACACTATATACAATACACAGTAGCTTCTTCCGTCATCAGCAAACAGAGGCGGGAAGACCATGTAAAACTCCATTCCCATCAACCTGACAGGATCTGAAAACAAATATTAAAGTCACTGAGTCCTGATTTAAATAATAATTTTATAAATCTACCGTCAGACATTAAAAATATTCGCCCTTCTCCCAAGGTCAGGTTCCTATTTTTGTAGATGTAATTTTTTGATTGGGACAAAATGCATGGATCCCAGTAGTTTAAATTCATAAATCTCTCCATATTTATTTACAGTTTTGTGGCGATGTGTAAATGCATGTAACTTTAACAAACAACTAAAGTTAAACCCAAGAGTACAGTATACCTCCTATGTTAGCTGGAAAATAAATTGGTCTTTAGAAAAAAAAATAATTTTACATGTAGAAACAGATTTAAAGAATAAAAAGGTCTGATTATAACATGTGTGAACAAACTTTATCCATTTAGTTCTTTAGGACATATCGAGATATTAATGCTTAAATATTTTTAAAAACTCTTCAAAACATTAAGTTTGAAATAATGATTTTAAAAACACACCTTCTAGATTATTTGCCTCAATCCTGCTGATTTGGTTCTCTAACACTTTTATTTTGTTTTCGTAAAGGCGTAACTTTTCAGCAATTTTTATGTCTCTCCTCTCTTCGCATCGGAAATCTTCTTCGCGGAACAGGGACTGGGGATGTGAAAATTCCAAGCTTATCATTATTACATAACATGATATAATAAAACGGGTACTCATAATGTTGACCAGCCTTCTTTGCGAGGTACTAGTATTCTCCGCACTGTAGAGAGATGTGCCCCTAAAGCATGTTGACGCGACGAAGCAGTAAAATTTTTCCGAGCATGAAAATCAGATATTTGCAGATAGTGATTCAAGCGTGAATTTATCAAGGGGTCGCCATAGTCCGTTAGAGTTAAAGGGAATTATTAATGGGTGGGATTAGATAGGCTAAACTGCTGGAATATTGTCGTAAATAAAAATAGTCCAAGGAAAAGTCTATAAACTTCATTTATATCCTTTGAAATGGTTACATAATATTAGCTGTATTATTTTCCCTTGTCGGTACCCCATTGTATTCAAAAAAATATTTCTTTATTTAGTCAGTAGATGCCAGGTTAAAACCGGGTGAAGTCATCACATGTTGGGAAGGTCATTTCTTTGAAAGAAAACATTTTTAAAGTCCTACCCAGTGAAACCAATTTAAACGGCGCAATTGTCTAATAATAACATTTTTGCCAGATGATACACTTTTCACTTTAAAGCCCACCTGAACCAGAGTGAACTTACAGATTATCTATAATTTTGACGTCCGTCCGTCCGTCTCTCTTTCTGTCTGTTATACCTTTCACATTTTCAATTCTTTTCCAGAACAACTTGGCAGACTCAATCAATCTTGATTCGAACCATTCTAAGATAAAGCAGAATCAATATATGAAAATGGACAACGTTCCTTTTTAAGGAGAAATAATGAATAAATTATTAATGGGATCATTTATTTATCTCCTTTCTTTAAAAAATTATCTTTTTAATTTTATTTATTTATTCATTTATTATCATTTTTGTAAAAGTAGCGTAACATTACTTATTAATTACAAATATTATTTTAAAATCTGTAAAATTCCAAACAGTTAAAACATATCTACATATTTGTACATTGGATTGGGTTAAGAAATGGAAGCCAGTATATTTGTTCTGATATTTACTTTTCCCGTTGATACGCTACGCCGTAGCAACGGTTTTAAAAGGGGGGGGGCACCTCCCGAAAAAAAATTGACAGGCAAAAATAAATAAATTAATCAATTAATTAATTTAAAAAGTTTTTTTTTAACTCTAAACTTTTCACATTTTCGACTTCTTCTCAAGAAGCCATTTTCATCCAAACTTAACACAAATCATCCTTGGATTAAGGGTATTCAAGTTTGTTCACATGAAGGGTCACGTCTTCTTTCACGGAGAGATACTAGTAATTAAGAATTAGTGTAAATTAAATGGCATCTTTTAAAAATCTTCTTCTCAACTACTTGGCCAGAAAAGATGAAACTTGTGTGAAAGCTTCATTACACAGTGAAGATTCAAGTTTGTTCAAATCATGCCCCCCCCCCCCCCCGGAGGTTGGGTGTGGCTACAACAGAGTATCATTTTTTTTTTTTACATAGGAATATCTAGGAAATATCTTTAAAAGAACAGCAAAGCCGTGATTGGTTATATTAATACAGAAGTATCCTCAGGTAGTGTAAATTCAGGTTTATTCAAATCGTAACCCCCGGAGGTAGGATGGAGCCAAAATGAGGGATCAAAGTTTTACATAGGAATATTTAGCAAAAAATCTTTAAAAATCTAATCCTCAAAAACTGCGAAGCCATGATTAGTCATGTTAATATAGAAGCATTCTCAAGTAGTGTAGATTCAAGTTTGTTCAAATCATGATCCCCAGGTGAAGGATGGGGTTCACAATAGGGCATCAAAGTTTTACAAGAAATATATCTAGGAAATATTTTTAAAAATCTTCTTCTAAAGAACATCAAAGCTATGATTAGTCATATTAATATAGAAGCTTTCTCAGGTAGTGTAGATTTGAACTTTATCTCACTATTAAGGAAGGAGAGTAATTCTCCCTTTTAAGTAATTTAAGTAAGTTTGTTCAAATTATGAACCCTAGGGATAGGATGGGGCCACAACAGGGAATCAAAGTTTTATATAGGAATATGTAGGATTTTTTAAAAATCTTTTTCTTAAGAACAGCAAAGCTATGATTAGTCAACACCCTCATATAGATTCAAATTTCAAATCATGACCCCCTGGGGTAGGGCGAGCCACAATAGAAGATCAAAGTTTTACATAGGATTATACAGGAAAAAATCTTTCAAAGTCTTCTCAAGAACAGGAAAGCAATTAATATGGATGCATCCTGGGGTAGTGTGGATTCAAGTTTGTCCAAATAATCACCCCCAGGGGGTAAGGTGGAACTACACATATTTTTATTTTTTTCTCTAGCAGTAGTCAAAGTGCTCATGTGAGCGATGTGGCCCATGGGCCTGTTGTTTCATAAATTTATTTATTTATTATTTTATTTTGTCTTCTTTATTTTTTTTTTAATTTTATTTTATTTTGGGGGGGGGGGTCTGGTTTCTGACTAATTGAAATATTCAAAACTTTATTTGATTAAATGTTGTTGTTGTTGTTGTTGTTGTTTTAATTTATTTATTTAGATGTTTGGAATTTAAAAGATATTTTTCTTTTCTTCATACAGTTGTACAACTTTAAATAGGAATGGTAGGCTGAGTTTAAAATCAAACAGTTTTAAAATCTGCGGCGTATGAAAACATCTCCTCTTCTGCTTTGCAAATCTATACTTATAAATTAATAATTTTTGCAAATAAACTCCGAAACGGATGCACCAGAGTGTTCACTTACTCCTCTAAGAATACACTAGATACAATATGATGTCCGTAAACTATATTTAGATTTTACTCGCATTGTAAGTATCGTACATTAAATTAAAAGTCTACTTTTATTTTCTATAAACAGCCATGAAATAGCAAAAACGTGAGTATGGTGGCGTATCCGGTTGGCGGATCTAAGTTTCAGGCAATTTTTTATGAAACTGACAACAATCAATCGCGTATTTATCTCATAAAACGTCATCACTGAATTATTCAATCAAAATTTGATTTAAATGACATAAAAGAAATAAGTTGTGATAACCGATTAAAAAGGAAAATGTGCAAATTATTTTTGTCATTCACCGATCTTATTATTGACGGAAGCTTCTAGAACATCATATAGCATCGAGCCCGATGTTAAAAAGAAAAACGAGACAATATTATAGCTGTAGGAACATAAGAAAAGCTAATGTGTGAATGGCCATTGAAATAATGGTAAATCATTGATAACACTATAAGTTGTGAATATATTTATATATCGAAAGACTATTACATATATGTAGTAGGTTTTCCTAATGAATTTATCGGTAAAATGTGTATATATTCCTCACTGCTTACATGAAAAGAGAAAATTAATGAATAAGATATTGTTCAAATACAATTAAAGCTGTAAAAATTTTGTGCTTTAATCAATACATTTCAGTTTTTGTTTTTTTTTTGAATACTCGGCCTATTCATAGGGCGTTAAAAGCTAATTTTTACACAGATACTTGCGTCTTGGTTTATATATATGTATAAACCTTATTGATATGTAAAAAAGGTAAAGTATATTTTTTACATATCAATAAGGTACATACATATTTATAAACCAAGACACGAGTACCTGTGAATTTTTAACCCCCCCCCCTCCCCCAAAAATCAATTGATCAGTAAAATGTGCATATTCGCTGCTTTTAATTTAACCTTGACGGAAATGAAATAAGAGCATACAATATATCCATAGCATAGTATAACAGGTTTCACAATAAACATCAAGTAATGAAATTGTGTGTCAAGTTTTTGCAAAAGGGGGTGGGGTGGGAGGGGGGGGTGGAGACGCACATGCGGGATTTTGAACAAAGTGTTTCTTCCTGTTATAACCCTATAGGCTGTCAGTAGAAACTACAATATATTTTCTGTCGGTAGTGGTATAAATTCAATTCCCCGCGCTTGCGCGGGATTTCATCTAGTGTATTACAAAATAATGAATTTAGTTAAAAGTTTTAAACAATCGAAGACTTACAGAATTTTCTGAATTAACTCGGTGAAATTAATAATAAGGGACTTGTGTTTTCCAAACTAGTTAGCTTTTGAAAGCTTCCATTCTATAAAAACAAAGAGTGAAAAATCAGTAAAAGTGTTGATTTTTTTCTCTCTCTCTCATTAAACGCTCAAAACTTTTTTCTGGTATCATTTTGTATCTATGAATGACTACTTCACCATACATAAAAATAAGAAAAAAAAATAAATATACGAAGCATATAAAGTGAAAAAAATACCCTATAACTTTAGAAAAATAAAAGAAATTCGGGGTGTATCATCTAAGAGACCCATTGTTGCATTATCTTATTATGTAAGAGGGGAAATCGTTTAATCTTTTGAAATAAAAGTAGTCATTACATAATTGGCAACGGTAAATATTGATTTTTAATGTCGAGGAAAAAGACAATGACCTTGATCCTAAAATAAAACGGCTAAATTTAACCTAATTGATACCATCACTTATAGTGATATTGTTTCCTTTGGTCCGTGAAAATTTCATTATTATTTAAACACAATAAATATGAGAGGAATCCATCCTTAAGAAAAATCTTGTTATAAGCTGTAGACACGTGCTCTGCTTTTCATATGAATTTTAAACTATGTCAAGGTCATCAAACGTTGAAAATTAACAGTCGTTAAAATGGCAGTTAAATTTTGCATGCGATATAAAACAAGCTTACCTCTCGCCATTCAAAAGAAAGAAAGGGAGAATTTCTCTCCTTCCTAAATAGTGAGGTAAAGTTCAAAACCAATACACGTTCTAAAAAAATAAAGTCATTAAGATCCAAAGATAAAGGATGGAAATGAATGTTTCAGGTCCGTAGGGGAGGGGGGGCAGTTTTATCGAAGGGGGCGCAACCTAACAGAAATTCTTGAGAAGCAAACAAGAAAAGAAATCAGACATTTTTGAGGGGAGAAAAGATCTCGTAATTGCGAGAAAAAGATTTCGATAAAATATCTCGTAATTATTAAGAAAAAGATGTAGTAATTACGAGAAAAATTACCTTGTAATTACGAGAGAAAAAATCTCATAACTACGAGAAAAGATCTCGTATGTATGCACATGAGAAAAGATTTTGTTAACGTTATTACGAGAAAAATTATGCATATAGAATTGAGTTGCACAAACTATGAATAGCCTTGGGGTTTGTTTTGGTAACGGAAAAATGTTATCAAATCATGTTATCGCATTACTTTTTTAATGATGTAGTCAATTTGCATGTTTTCATGAAAATTTATGCATAAACGCCGGAAACATTTAATATGCAAATTCGAGAACAAACCGATTGATTACATCTAGAAACGAAAATTCTGAAGGAGGTCAGGGGCATATGAAAGAATACAGTCCGTAGGAGGGGAGGCGAGGACCGAAATTCCTTAAAGGTATCTTGGACGCGGGCTCAGTGGGTCCAGCCCTCGAAGCCCACGGAAGTCCCTTAAGGAGGTTCGATCCTGAGCTTTTGAGCAGATTTTGGTCTGGACCTTTATTTCTAAAAGTCTGCATCATTTTTAAGTTCTAACATTAAATCTGGATTCTACAATGCAAATTAAATTATATCCAATGAAAAAACCGCGATTAAATTCCATTCAAATAGGATTAAGCCAGGAACTATATTTTGTGGCGGAAGGTTTTTAAGAAGAAAATGATCAATTTTTCCCTTTTGAAATATATACAGTACTGTTAAGTTTAGATTCCTATTTTTCCATGCTGGTTGCACACAGAGCTGTTTTTGCAGTGAAATGTTTTATGCTGGTTCTGAAATAACTATTAAATTATTTCTTGTGAATTCTTTTATTGTATTGTGACAAATATAGTAAATATATTCTGAAAGTCCAGGAAAAAATTGAGCCAATTTTAGCATAAAATTAACACTTTTTTAGTAATATCTAAAAAATTACATCATAGACCCCCCCCCCCCCCCACACACACACACACTTTTGTTTTTCTTTTCTGAATATATAAGATAACATTGATCAATCTGCTTAAATTCAGCAAAAGTTTAAGACTTTAAAATAATTTTCTTGCTTGTTAAATTTTTAATGCTAGAAAAATCACATTTTGTGAGTGCAGAAAGGTCAAATAATTGATTATGCGAAGCAATTTGAAACTTTTTCTTAGTCACAATTTTAATGTGTCTTTTTTTAAAATAGACTAATAGTTTACTTTGTCCCATGATTTATTTGGATAAAAACATTGGAGGGTAAACGTCAATGCAGTAGTAAGATCTTTATTGGCGTATACATTACATATATTGCCACGAAGTTATGATTTTTGATTAAGACACAAATTTCAGTGCAAAAAGGTCATATTAGATATACTGTAGTGCCAAAAGAAGCATATTGATCCCCATTTTTTGTTCTGATTTTTAATTAAGCTAAGTGTGTAGAAACTAAAAATATACTTGACAAAAAAAGTTTAAGACTTTAAATATCAGGATCCAACCTCGTTAATTAGTTCAATAAAAAGTATTCTAATTCCATTTACCATAGCAGTGCAAGTAATTTTGGTACAAACTAGAGTGAATTATGTGTTCATATTATGGTCTCTTTTATATATATAATATTTTTTTTAATCAGGTCATTAAACATTTCCTTGGTTTATTTTCAACAAAAAGTACATGCACATGGTTTTTCCATTGTATGCAAGAAAAAATGGTAAGTACAGACCAGGGAAGGGGTAATTGAAAAAAATAATTGTAATTGACTGTAATTAATTACATTTTTTGAAGTAATTGGGAGTAATTTGCAATTCAACATTTTTTCAATTACTTGTAATTGTAATTTAATAAATTACACTGAAAAAATACCATGTAATTTCAATTACTTTTTCAATTACATTCAATTACTTTATTTAATACACATTCATGATATATTGTCACCACTACCTCCCCATTTTACTGGTTTTTATTTTATTGTTAAACATATCCTCAATCCTTCAATTATACAAAATCTTAGGTTAATGCTTACAAAAAAAAAATAATTAAATGATTGGCTTGATAATAATAAACTAGTTTCTTCCTAATCATTATGTTAATTTTGAATTTTTTGATCTACAGACGCTGCGTGAATTTAGGAAATATAGGGTCTTCAGAATTCAAAAGAACTGACCTATAGGAGAGAACAATTTCCTGCAAAATGTTACATTTCAGAATCAAAGTTCATTACTTATTTCCTATCGTGCATATGTTTTTTTTTTTTCAAATTTGCATATTGAACCTAAAAATTTATTATTTGCAAGCATTAAAATTGGCTAAAACAGCATTTCCCCGTAATAGCACCTATTTTTGCATGAATTTTGGCCTAAGAGTCCTCCAGAGCAGGCCTGCATCATAGAATTATGATATTTTGAAAGAATGTGACCGAAGGTATAATTAAAAATAGTTTTTTTTTAATTTATACCAACAAGTTATATATTCAGAATAGATCAGATGGTTAGACCGCTGACTCTTGAGCCGCAGTCACTTTATGTAAATGTTTTACGAGCTTTTTCTTGCACTTTCGTAACGTATTTACGAGAAATATTTCCTCATAATGAAAAAAATAAATGGGGACGTGGATTCGTAGATTTCTTTTAAAAACGTCGGGGCACCGTTACGAGTAGACTTGCTGACGTTGTGAGGATGACGTAGAGTTGGATTTTTTTTCCGAAGGGTTTAGAGTTATCGATCTTTGCTTATGGGTGATGAAAGGAAATTCCGGAATTAACAGCGATATGGTTTCATCATTTATAATTTTCCTGGAGCTTGATTACATCCGGTGTAGTTCCGCAAATTATTATTATGGGGAAAGAGATTTCATCCAATTGCCTCTTTTACTATAATTTATAGATTTACAGATGAAAAAAGCTTTACAAGTTCTCTTGTAAAACAAAGGTGATATTTTTGTGCTCAGAATCGATGATACTTATATGTTTGTCTCGAATTTCCTCAGCGTTATTTATCATATTTTATCACAAGCTTATCTTTTAAAAAGATAGGTGAGCTAGCGCTGTAGCTATCATAAACCACAGAATTAGATATCTGAATTATTGGATTAATTTGCTGAATCGATTAAGGGGACGACCATTTGATTTTGAGGAGGGGGGTCGGGTGGGAGGTCTGGCAAAATCTTTCGATTCAGATTATTTATTTTCATGCCAGTCAAGGACAGATTATTTTTTTTTTCAAGATGATCAAGAACAGATTATTTATTTTTCTTCTTCACTGAAAAAGTTTGACAAAAACAAAAAAAAAAGTTCAAAGAGGGACCGGGGGGGGGGGGTTTAAGTAGCAATAGTCAATGACAGATTATTTATTTTCTTGCCGGTCGTGGAAAGACAGTTATTTATTTTCAACTTTTTTGAGGACAGATTATTTATTTCCAAAATCTGCCACCCCCCTTCAGAATCAAATGGTTGTCCCTCATTATTAATAGGAAGACACAGTGGTATACTGGAGGTAGTGCTGGGCGGGGGAGGGGGGGGTGACTTAATTAAGAATGGTGAACGTACCAGCTATTCAGTGTTTTATGCAGAATATTCATCAGACTATTTATAAAAACGGCTATTGTTGGATTAAATTCAGGATACCCAAAGTCAAAAAACCTCTACAATATTGAACTTCAAAGCTTTGTTTTGAGTGGGTTTTCACATTGGCAATGGAATGAATCATTAACTGTGTTTTAAGCATTCTGTTGTTTACTGTAATTTCAATTTTGAAGTGAAAAATAAGAGATAAGAAGAACCAACGAACACCTATAGTTTAAAAATATTCCAGTGTGGTACTGTTTTGTAGCAATCGCATCCTTTCGGGCCTTTCCGGCAAGCTCGGAAAACATATCCGAGGTTGTTATTCTGAGCTTGCCGGAAAGATCCAGGAAGATAGTTAAAAATAGTAGTTTTTTAAATTATAATTTTAGAAATTAGAACTGATCTGTACAGTTTTGGCATTTTCTGTTACCTTTTGTACATTTATTTAAGATTAGACAACAAAACGCGAAACTTCAGTTCATATGTATTTTCAGATTAAAAAACGAAATTGACATTATACAGTTTATCTACAGTAGTATTCCCAGAATCCCCTACCAAGAAGTTGAGCATACGTATTCCAGTAAAAAAGACTAATGTAGTTGCTAGCGCTCGAGAGCGCTAGCAATAAGATCAGGGACCCATATACTAAGTCCCTGATAAGATATAATAGCAAATTATAAGAGCGTTATTCTCAAATACTTGTTTGATTTAAGAAGTTAAACGATAAAAGGTTTTATTTTTTAATCTTATGATAATAATAGATTAATAAATAGGTCATGTGCCAGTGGGAGACCTATATTTAATCAGGTCTGGTACAATCACTAGATTTAGCTACGTAGCTTGAATTACCTACATTGCTTTATTTACCTACCTGAAGTAGCTTTATTCAGCTACTGAAACTTATTTCTTAAATTTGCATTTTTCTCAGGATGTGCAGAAGATCGCATTTTCAGTCATAGCAGAGATAATATTCAACTTTCAATTGAACTCATCTGAACACAATTCAAGAAAAAAATCGCTTTCAAAGATGTGTCTTTTCTGCACAATTGCAATCAAAGTTCTGAAGTTTTGGGGCTATATACAACATTTAATTTGTGACCATGCAAACAGTTACTTTTTGAATGAAATAACAAAGTAGACCAGCTCTGGTTAGCATGATAATTGATTGGTTATAATTCAGCACAATGTGAAGTAATCGTGTTGATGTGCCTCAATGCACACAAGGTGGTGTACAGTTACTCAAACAATGAAAATACATCTTTTACCTTAAAGTGTTCAAGCGCAGCAATGTTTAAGCTATCTCTGCTCTGGATTGCTTTTTTAAAAAAAATCCTAGTACCGGTATAAATATTAGTAGTCATTTACTTGCGAATTTCTGTCTTTTTAAAATTTAAAGCAAAATTCGGAAAAGTTGTATTGAAATAGCTAAAAAAAAATAATAATAAAAAAGCTACGGTATTTCTAGCCAAGTAGCTAAATGCACTGATTGTGCTGGAACTGTTAATCAGAAGTGGTAATGTAATATGAAATACTTTTTTTTTTACCAACTCTGCCAATTAATTTTAAGTAACTCTATTTTATCCAAATGATTTTCAAAAGACTTGGTAATAGCAGCTGCCAGCATTTATTTTTACCACACACCAACTGACAATCTCCCTTGCAGAGTTGTCGTTCATTCCTCTCTCAGACATCTCTGCACTGGGCTCTTGTCAAGATTTTTGACATAAAGTTTCAAGGATTATTTAAAATTTTACAGATAGTTCTAGATCTCTTTAGTAAAAATCTACTTTAAAGGACCAACATCAATGCAGGCGTGTAATTATTAATGAATTAAAAGAAGCGCACTATTTCTTGTGCTTATCACAGTGATATACGCAAGCCAACTACAGAGGTGTATACAAGAGCAGATGGTAGAGAATGACCAACTGAGTGTAATTAGTATTATGATTCCATATATTGTCTTTGACAGATGGCACTGAATATAGAGAAACTATTGGGGGATGCCCAGATTCTGGTAGCCAGACTTAGAGACCATGACTCTACAGCTGATATTCTTATAGCACATACACAGACACTGCACAAAAGACTAGAGGCCATGAAACAGGTTTGATATAGCCTGATGTCTCACTGTATCATATTACTTTTTCATTTTCTTTCAGTACTTTTTAATTAATGCAGGAACCTTTTATACTGTATTTGTTAAGTTAAAAAGAAAACTTCCACGAGTGACATATTAAAAACAATTTTGAATTTTCTTTTAAAATCTTGGAGAAAAAGGGCATACAATATTGGATTATTTCACATAAGGTGAAATTGAAGAGTTCCATTGTATCATGCTACATCATCAAAGCAATCTATGGAGCTCAAAAATTGGCATTTTTCATGACCATTTTTTTTTTCCTTTCTGCTCATCTTGATTCTGTGTCTTCTTGAAGTTTTCAAACTAATTTCATGGTTAAACATTTTATAACAATTTTGGAAGGCTTGTTATATGATGCTTTGTTAAATTTCTTATATTATGAGTAAATAAATAATAAATAAATATTTTTATGCTACCAAAATGTATTTTCCACGTTTGCACACAATCATGTAGGCACTGATATAATTTCTTATTTTCAACAAAAGATTTATGACAAAAATGACTAAAAAAAAAACCCCCAAAAATATACATCAGTGATCCATAATATATGAATTTGCATCATTTCACAATCATGTCAAAATGAAATTTTTTTGAAATACTTATCTATTTTTAGTTGGTTTAGCTTTCCATATATACATTTTCTTACCCATGAGGAAAATTGCATGGTCAAAGCAACAAATAAGCAGAGTGAGACCATTTTTGAAACTGATTTAGAAAGATTAAAATAGACTTGGAATTAACTGAATGATATATTTTTTCTAAAATGCATACATAGTGCATTTGAAGAAAATTACGAACTCTGCTTCAATTATTTGAATTTATTTGGCTGAAATATACTAATAACTTATATATTGATGCAAAACATATTGTAAGAGGCAAAAACGTGACTTTCTTTTTTGATTTGTAAATAATTTGTGCATGTGTTTAAATTGCAAAAAATAAAAAATACACAATACAGTAGATGGCCAATGCATTGAGAAGCAAGTATACATAATCACTAGAATAACAAATACTGTACGTAATTTTCATAAAAACTCACAGTCATGAATGACTCTCTTTAGGTATTATCAATTACTGCTAAAATAAAATCTACACACCATTTTTTAGCATTTTTAACTCATTAATTTTCAGTTTCAGTTGTTTCAGACTCTGGACCAGTAGGTTTTTTTTTTAATTGAAATAATTATATTTCAGAAAGTAGTCATTACTTAAGAGAAGCAGAAATTACTATTCAGTCATGTTACATAAACATACTATTAAATAATGTAATTATAACCAATCCATGATTGAGCTAATAAAAGTACCAGTGATTTATCTTGACTCTAAAGAAAATTTTAAAGAATATATTTATAACTCCTAACATTAATATTATATAATTTTTTCCTTCTAGTATCAAGAAGATATTAACGAGCTCAATGAGATAGCTAAGCATCGTCCCAGGTCTACCCTGGTGCTGGGTATTGCCCAGGAGAACCGACAAATACGAGAGTTACAGCAGGAGAACCGGGAACTTCGTCTCTCTCTGGAGGAGCACCAGCAAGCCCTGGCTCTGATCATGCAGAAGTACAGGGAACAAATGATGAAACTGATCCAAAGTAATAAACAGGAGAAAGCCATTACACAAAGAAAGGACCAGTCACAGGTACACATAGAGAGATCTCATATAGTTATTAGAAAAACAGTGAATTTCATTTCAGTGTGTATCTGTTTGTGTATTTCATAGCTTAACAATTTTCTTGACATAAGCATACAAATATTTCATTTATAGGTCGTTTGAAATTTTTATGCTTATATGGCTAAAATGTTTTGGTTTTTTTTCATAAAGAAGTTTTGTTTTTTTTTTCAGCATTTAGAAAAGTTGATTGATAAAATCAGTGAAATGGCAGCAGTGATGCAGAAAGCAGTTACTACTGATGATGAACACTCCGCAAAAGACAAAGAGAAGCTGGTTCAGCTTCAGTACGAAAACAATGGCCTCCGCGAAATCCTAGAGGTTTGTACTACAGCCAAACAGAAAATTCTGGAGAGTGTTTCCATAGATGTGGATAGTAAAGCCATCCAAACGGAGGACTTCTCTAAAATGTCTGACTCGGATGATAATATATCACTGGACTCAGTTAGTACTGTAGTTGAACAGGACGATATTGGTCAAGAAACATAGACCTGTATAAATAGAAGAGAGAGAAAGTGATATTAGCTGCTCAGAATTGAGCTCCATTGTCTTGTTCTGTTTATTTGTATTTAGAATTTGTGTGCATTAAGAACAATAACCCATTTCACTGCTATATATATTGTTCTGATAATTAGAATTTTTCACTTGAATATTATTTATTATATAGTTGGTTTTCTTTGAATTTCATATTTTTCATTGCAATAAACATGATAAACTGTTCCGACATATAATTTTATTAATGTGATCATTCATGCTGTTATTTCTTGTTCCACAATTTTTTCTTGTCTTTAGATTGACAAGAGCAAGTCTTTTGGTGCCAACTGTCAACTTGTGGAAAATTAGGTTTTTTTGGTACTCTTTTTAAGTAGTACTTTGAGACTGCCAACTTGTGGAAAATTAGGTTTTTTTGGTACTCTTTTAAATAGTGCTTTGAGATATGATTGAAACTAGGATTTTTGCTTTTGTGATAATGAGATACAGAACAAGTTAAAGTTTCAAGGAATTTTGTCCAATATTTACAGAATTATGGCTCTCTGACACTGACAATTCAGTTTTCCAGACTTTTTAGATGTAATGCTAGTTTTGCCCCATTTTAAATTCACCCAGTTGCAGCTCTGTTTAAGAAATTATACTATCTTTGAATTCACTTCGTTTTGAATTTGCCCACCTGTGAGAAGGGCGAAAGGGGCGAAAATTTCCCTGTATACAGTATATATGTCAAGCAAAGGGTTCTCAGATACAAAAAGGACACTATCTTCTTATGTCCAGAGCAGTTTGACCCTATGGCCTAAAATGAATAGTGGTCATCTACTTACTAGAGGATACCAGTGTACGAAGTTTGATATCTGTCAAGAAAAGGTTTCTCAAGATACTGATATAAAAACATTTGGTCTACCAAATGACCAACCAACAGGTGCAAACCAAAATGCTCCATTTTCAAAGGGAGCATAGATAAGGTTATACAAGCTGTGCTTCATACAAAGACTACTTATGACCTGAGGAGGTGAGTCATAAAAAACCTAAACCCAGAGTCATTGTACAAGTTCAATTTCAATTTAATTATAGAAATATTTAACTCCAGTCCTCTCCTGGCCACATCTTGTAATAAAGAAACAAAGTTCATACATGGCTTAGTCTTGTTTTATTCCCAAAGGGAGAATTATTAGGATAACGCTCTGCAGGTGCCTTATAGTGATCAACTATCCTTTGTCCAACTGTCTTTTGATTTCATTTGTCTGGAGCATATTTTCACTACCCATAGCCCAGTTGGACTCAAACTTATCCCAGAGTGCCCATGAGTAAAGGGTATGCAGTGACCTTGAACCAATTTTCTAGATCTAAGGTCGAGGTAAAAAAAAAAAAACCTCTGTAAAATTTTTGTCCAGAGCATATTTTCTCTTTTCTTGGCCCAGGTGGGTTCATATTTCACGCAAAGTGTGCCCTTGGTAGAGGAAGTGCAGTGAGCTTGCATCAGTTTTCTAGATGAAAGGTCAAGGTCACAAGACCACTCCTTGTAAAATCCTTGTCTCTCTCCCCTTGGCTCAGTTGGGTTCATACAGTGTCTGTGGGTAGAGGATGTGCAGTGTCCTTGAACCAATTTCTGGATGAAAGGTCAAGGTCAAAACCTCTCTGTGTAAAATCTTTGTGCAGAGCACATATTCTCTCACCTTGGACCAGTTGGGTTCATACTTTACCCATAGAAAGCCCAAGGGAAGAGGGTATGCAGTGACCTTGAACCAATTTTCTAAATTGATGGCCAAGGGCAAAAACCCTCTCTGTGTAAAATCCTTGTCCAGAGTTTTTTTTCTCTCTTCTTGGCCCAGTTGGACTCATACTTCACCTTTATAGTGCCTGTGATAAGAGCGTGTGCAGTGACCTTGAACCAATTTTCTGGATGAAAGATCAAGGTCACAAAACATTGGCAAAAAAATCCTTGTCTGGAGCATATTTGCTCTCCTTAGCCCTACCTGCCTCAAACTTCACCCATAGAGTGCCTGGGGTAGGTCGTGTGCAGTGTCCTTGAGCAAGTTTCTAGGTTAGTGGTCAAGGTTATGTCAAATTTCTGTAAAGTTAGTTTCTTGAACATTTTTCTCCTATTGGCTCATCTGGCTCAAACTTCTCCCAAAGAGTGCCCTCACCTGCATGGAGCAGTGGTTAGAGCATTTGCTCTTGAGTTGTGGAGTAAGGAGTTGATCCTTATGTCACGGGTTCCAATCCCACTGGGGGACATGGAGATCGGTCCTTGTGATGAGACAGTATAAACCGAGGTCCCCTGTCACAGTAGGTGCTGGCACGAAAAAGATCCCTCACTGCTCAATGGCCCCAAGTGCAAAGTATAGGTAAAAATTTGCAGCTCTCCACCGGCAAGTGGTGGCATCTACATATGAGTGAAAAATTCTTGAGAGGGACGTTAAAGAACAATAAACAAGCAAAACAAACGAAGAGTGCCCTTGGATAAAGGGTCTTTCATCCTTATGTCCTTTGCTAAAAGCGAGCCCCTTTGAGATGATCACCTTCTTAACAATGTCTAGTTATCCAGTAAAATCTGAAGGAGTTGATTCCTTTATGTAGGTAAAAAATCTAATTCTCTGACAGTGGATGAATTTTTGAGTCTTTCTTGAACAATAGCTTCCTGACTAGAGTGCAATTCATGTCAAATTTACTTAAATATTAAAGTAATAAGACAAATTTGAAAACATAATTAAATTCTTTGGTAAAAACTTTCCTTCTTCCTAATAACTTTTCATTTTTGTAAGATATATGGTGTTCATATTTAGAAGCTAGCTTCCTGACTAGATTATCCTTTAGATCTAGCAAACATTATAATCAGATCGATTCCCAAAACGTCAAAATGACTGACTTCCGTGGAAATTTCATCTTGTGTTTTTTCAGTCAGGATCATTTAATTTAATTTATAATAAAGGATTATTATGGCATGTCAAACGTTGCAATATTCGATCTTTTCCATTTGTATTGTATAACTTTCCATTTGTATTGTATAATTTTTATTTGTATTGTATAATTTTTCATTTGTATTGTATAATTTTTCATTTGTATTGTATAATTTTCAATTTGTATTGTATAATTTTTATTTGTATTCTATAATTTTCCATTTGGATTTTATAATTTTCCATTTGGATTGTATAATGTTTATTTGTATTCTATATTTTCCATTTGTGTTGTAAAAAAAATCATTTGTATTGTATTATTTTTCATTTGTATTCTGTATTTTCCATTTGCATTGTATAATTTCTTATTTGTATTGTATAATTTCTTATTTGTATGCGATAATTTTTCATTTGTATTGTATCCGAGGATTGTTTATTTATTTCGTTACGAAGGATGTCATTGGTCATAAAATTTAGTCTGTATAAAGGTCTCAGGTGCCCATCACAAACTTAGTCTGGTATCCTTCCCACAATTCCGATCGCGACTCTCTACAAACACAAACTCGGCTCCTCTATTTGCGGTGCATGCTAAGGGACGACCATTTGATTCTCGGAGGGTGTCGAATCCGATTATTTATTTTCATTCTCTCGCAGGAGAGAATATTTATTTCCAATATGACCAGAGACAAGGAGAAAAACAAAAAGAAGAAAATCCGCCCAAACCCGAAAACTCAGTTTTTTGGGGGTGGGGGTAGTTACCACCACTCAAGGTCAATTTATTTATTTTCTCAGTCAGTATTCCTAAGGACAGATTATTTATTTGCCATCTACCAGCGCTCCCTTTTTAGAATCCAATGACCGTCTAACATGCACGCAAATACATATGCCGCCGAAATATGGCTGAAATATTGCCAACTCGGCGTTAAACAATAATCAATCAATCAATCAAGCAAATACATATGAGCCCAGTTTGCTTTGAGCATCCGGAACATCTTCAACCCGATACAGGCTGAAACTTGACCAATGAAATCCTTCGTAACGAAACAAATAAACAGTCCGCGGATACAATACAAATGAAAAATTATCGCATACAAATAAGAAATTTTACAATACAAATAAGAAATTATACAATGCAAATGGAAAATTATACAATACAAATAAAAATTATACAATACAAATGAAAATTATACAATACAAATAGAAAATTATAGAATACAAATAAAAATTATACAATACAAATGAAAAATTATACAATACAAATAGAAAATTATACAATACAAATAACAATTATACAATGCAAATGGAAAATTATACAATGCAAATGCAAAAGATCGAATATTGCAACGTTTGACATGCCATAGATTTTCCTGTTTTTTTTTTTTTTTATTTCCCTGTCATTTGATTAGTTACTTGTATCATTCCAATGAGAGGAATTCAGCTGTTATGTAAAGTTTACACTGACTTTGTGTGTGTGCAGCTGTATTTTTGTACAAGTGGCACAGATCAACTTGTCATGATTAAGAGAAATGTCTCGATTTGTTTTAAGGAACCAACTGATTCATTAAGATTAAAATTTACAGTTTTTGATAAGTCTTTATGCAATTTTTTTTTTGCACCTTTTATTGTAATTTTCTTTACTTAATGTGTCATGGGTATAAATTTCTACACATCTCTTAGTTAATGCATAAATAAATTTTGCAAAAATTTTGGATTTGTGGCCTTAACTTGACATTGTGTCAAAAATCTTTCTGTGTTCTAGCTTAAATTAAGCTATAAATATGGACATGCGTGTATTGGCAAAAATTAAATTAGGTGCGAGAATTCACCATTGCACCGAGTATATGGTAATCCTGCACTTTTGATACCCATTTTGATTTTTTTGTATGATACTTACTCCCTGGAATACTCAGCAAGCTCTGATGCCTTTATCAATAATCAAACTTCATTATCTCAAACTCAATAGGACTGAGCAACAACTTCAAAATATCTGAGGTTTCAAGATATTAAAGTTACAATACTTAAGAAATAAGTGGTTGGACTTCCAACTCAATTCGACATATCCACTGCATGTAATAGAGATATCAATGTTCAAGATTCTGAAGTTCAACAGTATATCACTAGCCTTCAGTCAAATGATGTAACTTCCCATTTTTACATCCATTAATTATTTATCTTAGCAATAAACAAGACTTCAACACAATGCAACACAATATTTCACATTTATTGGGTAGATAACTTCTACCAGCTATTTAGCATCAAATGTAACAGTTTATTGCACACAAATTGTTCTATACAACAACTCCATCATTTGCTTGATATTTGCAGGGGTATGTAATTCTAACAATTCACCACTGACTTCAAATGTCAGTATCCTACTATGGCCATCCCTAAATGTGAACAGGAATATGTTTCTTATCAATGCTGTTATAGTGCAAATTTAAAACATACTAAACTCCAATAAGCACATTCAAAGCATAAAAACTATGTAATGAAAACAATGTGGACTAGAACAAAACATTTGATATACTGAGTAAAACAAGGGAAAAAAATGTCTATTTATTTTGATTAATAACAATGAAAGGTAGGAAAAAAGATGTCTAATCAAAGAGAGATGGCATGTTTTTTGAAGAAAAAGATTCATTTTAATCTCCATGAAGATAAAAATAAAGTGGATGAGCGCTTAACTGTTGGATTTCTTAATATCATTTTTTAATGTATACTAGTAAGCAATTCTTTCACCAAAACCTAATTCATGGCTATCTCTAAATAAAAAATTCTAAGACTCCCACTCATCTTTGTGTATGTCAAACCTTGACCTTACTGAAATAAATGTACTGTACACTGTCAATTTCACAATGATAATAACCATACTAATTGCTTCATATGTACATGGAATTCTGCACTGACAAAAGTAATTTATGAAACACTTAAACAGCTTGTCATTTGTGTTATGAGGAAATCCATTCAAGTTTTAGAAATGTTCTCACTGAAAATTCAGCCGTTTTTCATTTACAAAAGAAAATTTACTTGCAAATCAAACCATTAATTACATTTGGCACCTTCAACATTATATTTTGCTTGCATAAAAAATTCAATAGTTAAACAGAATGCAATTCTTTGGTAATCGAAGAAACCAATTCTTAGGATAATTATCTTTGAAAGTTAGGTTTTATATACCAATAACAGTATAGAAAGCACTATTGTTTTCCCAACCTCATTAGTATATTACAAAAACGTACTACACTTATTACATAGGTATCTTATATAACAATGTTAGCAGAACAGTGGATGTCAAACATTTACACTCCATGTGTTTTATTCAAAAAGAGAAAAAAATACAGCATATGTTGCAATTTCATCATTTCCTCTAAAGTGACTCAAATTGGTAACATTAGTATAGTTTTACATATTAAATGATTTTGGCATCAAACTCGACAAAAAATGTGTTTAACACTAGTAACATTTCTAACTTAAATGTGTGTTACTCTCAGTATCTGTGAATTGTGATTTCTACAGCATAAACAGGTTTCAATGTAGTTTTTTTTCTCAGTTTTTCTTTTGTTTTCTATCTTTCCCTTCTACTTCACTCTGGATCTAGCCTTGCATTCAATATCAAGTTTATTAGTTTAAAATATACAATATGCTATAACTTTGGTCAATATTGGACAATGACTGTTTTTATACATCAATTACGAAGTGCCAGCACAATAATTCTTGTGTATCAGAGAGTAATACAAATGTAAGATGTCCCATTTTCTACCTGTTAAACAATCTTGTCAAAAAAATGTTATCTGAAAAAAAAATCATTAGTTTAAGAAGTAATTTTTTTTTCAAGTTACCATATACCTAGAGTAACTGGTAATTTTAACAACTTTTAATGTTCCAATATACTTATTTTGTTATGGGAAGCCTTGTGGTTTCTTAAGGAATGTTATTGCATGGGTAAAACAAGTTGATAAAAAAAAAACCAAATACTAACTCTGAAAAATTACCCACTGAACCTTAAAATATATATACATGTATATTAATTGATATATATAAATATTTATATCCTCTTGATTATTTAGTATTAAATTTAAGTTATAACAATTACAAATATTTTTTTTTCTTTTCTGAATTCCCTCTCATTAATCATTCTTAATAAATATTTTGAAAGGCATTCTTTCTATAGAAATCTGCAATATTACATGCACCCTTTCTACTGAAGTTGTGAATACATCTGAACGCTTCTTTAGGCAAAACTGCTCATTTATGACCTTTCATGCAACCAGTTCTAAGAAAAGCACATTCACTGAAAATTACAATAGAATGTAGTTAAAGTAGAGATATTTTAGTAAAGTTTTTCCATTTGCACAATGCATATCGATATATTAGAGTATCTGTTGTAATAATTCCTTTTCAAAAAGTACTAACATTTGACTGGACACCCCCCCCCCCTCCCCCCCCCCCCCCCAACCAAGAGAAACTTTATATCTTAATCAGGAAAATATTTTTGTACACTGTTCTTCCTATAGTTGATATAGGTGTATCAGCATTCACAATTTCAAGCACTTTGTAGGATATGTATACCTTGAAATGGATATTTTCTGCTGGCCCAATGATCTGAACTTATAAGATACCAAATGAATGCTAAGTAAAGTAAATTTCTGTGTCTACTGACTAGTTGTTGAGTAATGTAACCTCAATTAAAAGGATTTATGTTCAAGCACTATCCACAGCTTGCAAATAAAACTTATTTTAATTAATTTCATGACCTTTGGATACCAGCAGAATACATCTTTTCCATTGAAACTTATCACAACAATGAACAAACATCGGAATAGGCATGTGCGGTACATTAACAACAAAAACCATTGTATATACCATTAAAAAAATACAAATAAATAAAAAAATTGCTGTGCAACATTCTTGCTTTTTGTCTCATAAACATTAACAATGAAGTCTGTCAGAAGCAGCAAATCTTACTGTTTCAAAGATACAATTTATGAAGGCCAGCTTGCAATATAATGTCAACTGTTTAACACTCATATACATCATCCTATGTACACTTTTTGTACAGCTATGTACAGAATCCTATCTACATCACAAACACAACTGCATGAGATCCTTGGAAAAAGACAGTGATGTAAGCTTAAAGTGTTAATCACCATTTAGTGCACCCAACACAATATTTACCATTTCTAGACATGTTTTGGCATCAAAATTGATTTTCAAAAATCAGAAAGATTTCTTTTTAATTATAAGATGTCATCAGTAAGAATTATGTTACAAACTTTCATGACTGAAAGGTAGTACATGTACTTGTCTATTTTAAAAAGATGTTGAGTATTTAAGAAACAAGGCAGCTTAGGATGCAGGTCAAAAACCTCACAAAACAAATGTGAGGGGAGAAACCTGGAGTACTATTCATCCCTTAACAAACTAAAAAAAAAATATCTGTTTCATTCATGAGGTATTAATAATGAAGTTAGATTCCTGCCTGCAAGTAAAAGCTCCAATTTAAGACTATTTGTGTTAACTGATGTAAGCCATTACTGCTAAAATGGACGGAAAGCACTTGTCATATTTATTGTCCTATCAGCTGGCCTCATCACCCAAACTAATCCCAGCCAAATTCTTAACACCTGAAAAGCCATTTTAGCTGTTTTTAGTTAAAAACATAACTAAAATAATTAAATAATGTACGAATTATCATTTATATTTAGTCTAAGGCCAAGCTACTTAAAAAAAATCACGAACCAAACTACTGCAGGATATTTACGATAAAAAAAAGGGTTGCTTTCAAGCATTCATATTCAAATGAAGAGTTTACTTCTATCCAGTTATAATTAACTGGACAAGCATTTCATCCCTGTATTAGCTTCCATAACACCCACCAGATTTTATGTCAAAATATCAAAAACAATAATTATAACATACAACGATCCCAAGTACACATCACAAATATTACGATGTATAGTAACTATGTATCACATTGTTTTATATGTGTGTCGGAGAGACTTCCATACTGACACAGTTATTGTCCTTGTCTGAAGATGGCGCTGTGTTTTCTTTGCCTTCATTTTGATTGGGATCTGGAAGAAGCTGAATTAGTCCCTTCAGTAAGTCTTGAACCACTTCGTAGTCTTTCTCCTCAAGAAGGTCAAATTTTATATTGAACACCATGAAATGAGTAAACAAGCTGTTTAGATGACCATGCATCTGTAGTGTTACAAAGTCACTGTAGTGTACATGGTATATATGGGCTAGAATGTGGAACAAATATTTGTGAATCTTCTTCACTGTGGACTCAAATGTGCTTGGAAAAGTTTGACCTACAAGAAAAGATTACATTTTAGTACACATGTAATGGGTTACCTCCCTTGGACTAATAATATATGATATAAAAGTCTCACTTTCATTTTAAGTCATTAATTCATAAAATTACATCACATGGTATTTATATCGTATTCCATCAGTAATGACTATTTATAATCCCCATGTGATTCCTAAAAACTACGCCCTTTTGATAACAAAAAATACAATGACATTTATTGTGTTCACGTGGAATGTGACACAGTCTCAATTTGAACTCTATCTTATCAAATATTTACTCTTCACAGAAGTAACAAAGTATAAGGATAAAGATAATAAAGTTTACAAGTTCACATAAAGTAAAATTAGTACCTGTCTTAATCTACATAGGTAATGTCACATCATCCCATATTAAATTCTGAAATATTTCCAGTAAATTAAATTTCACATAAACTTTGCCTTTTGACAAGACTTACCAAACTTTGTAGGAAAGACAGTTTCATCGGAGATTTCTCTCTGAATGTTTGTGGTGACAATGTCTACATACTGAGGAGCACTGTACTTGTATTTCTTCCCTTTGTCATCATACCACAAAAATTGCCTGGAAATGAAGATCATCATTTATCAAACATACTACAATAGTATTGAAGTGGAGTGGCTACAGGCATAAACCTCTTGGTTTATAGGTATTTTCAATCATGGTGATTTTTCTTGATTAAGTAATATACTCATAATTATCAAGAATCAAAAATAAGAATTTTTTTTCTCAAAAACAAAACACACAAAAACAAAAAAAAAAAACAAAAAACAAAAAAAAAAAATAAAAACAAAAAAAATTGGACTCCTCAACTCTAACAGTATAATGCTATTTTCCCCTAATTATAATTTCTTTTAAAACACTGACTAATTTTTTCAATTACAGTGCTAACCTATTTTGAAGGGGGGAGGCTGTAATTTGTTTTTATTTTATTTTTTTATTATGCATTACTAGAATTTTGTTGAAAGTTGGTAGTACATGTATTTATGTTATATAGACTTAAAAGCAGTCAGATGCCTTAAATAGACCAAAAGTAAATTTCATATTTAAACCTGTTCCGTAAATAAATCCAAACATATACATCCCATGAAAATGACCCTGATCATTAATTGTCACTAAAATCATTTTTTACTATACCTGAAGTCATGTATATTTATTAATTCATACTCTAAAAATGAGACTCTTTTACTGTAAACATGTCATGAATATACCCATGTTAAACTAGTTTTCTGAACACAGAGAAAATGTAACATATATAATAAACAAGAGAATCAATATGATAATGAAACTTTAGCAGCAAACAGCTGTTGAATGTGTGCTCAATAATTAGAAATCAATGCAACTTATTATGTCAACCCTAACACATTGCTCATACTTGAAAAGCTGAATAAAGAAATTATTTTCCATAAAAATGGTAAAATTTAATATGTAATTTAAAACTAAATACTGTGAAATGCTTTGATTTTTTGCAGCCAAAACTATATCTAAAGATTTTAACCTCCAATTATTGTAGATGTTTTCCCACTCTCATGTGTTGTTATAAAAGTAAGCTAGTAAACAATCAGGTGCGGATGTCAGTGAGGATGAGTTCATTGACTGAACAGAGCTTACTGATTTGGACTTCCAGAGAAGTACAATTACAAAATTCAACATATTTAGAGTGCACATGGACAGAAGAGAAGCAGTGGACTATATCTTAGTCTTTCATTAACATTCAATGCATAACATACATAAAAATGCTATGGATAACGAAGTTTGAATTTTCTAGTAACTAGAAATAAGAAAACTGAGACAAATTTATGGTCTGTGTCTGCATGTCTATATATTTGTTGTGTTTTTTTTTCTTTATATCACCTGCAAACTTTATCAACAATCTTTACTATCTATTACATGTACTTTTAAGTTCTCATTTACATAATTATATATTGATACTTGACATTTGACACATCAAGGATGCTTTTCCAGGAAAGAAATAGTCTGATATAAATCACTGTTTTAATAAAACCTCTTTAATATGGCACAGAATATTTCCTTGTGTATACATACTTTGCACGAATCAAAGTTACTACTGCAAAATCCCCACCCTTTAAGTAAAGTTAATAACAAAGGCTTTATGAAATAAATCATCTGATATAACTGTTATCATGACTTTGAATGTCCTATGCATACAAAGCTACACTACCATCATTACCAAACTGTGTAAAGTGTTTAGATTATTGTGTATTGCACAAAAAAATCAAACAACCAATTCATTAATTTGCAAGTATAATTACGATATATCTATGTTTCAATAAGGGCACTTAAAATGAAATGGTAAAATATGTATGTTTTCCACAAACAAGGAGAGCAAAGTTAAGTGTTCTATTATGGAAATGACCTTAACCAATCAATAGAAGTGTATTCCTGACAACAGTCAATATAAATTTAGGAAATTGACATTAGGGAATTCCATGTTGGAGGTGGATCACCTCCAACAAATCAGAATTAGGATTCTTATCTATAAATTTTTATTTCCTGGTTTAAAAAGAAAATCAGGATTTGGGAATAAGATGAAAGATACAGATGGTACAGCACAATGGCTGGTATTCCTCAGATAAATTTCCTTGATAAGAATTCTATCTTAACTTCCCTCTGAAATTTTATTTCTTTTATAAATATATTTCTATTTACAGTCACCAAAATCAAAACCCCCAATTACTTTTCTTATTCATTCCTGCTTTATTCCACCAATACACTACACTACACATAACATACCTACCCACACTATTACCCTATACAAATGATTGACAATACCCCCACCCCCACCCCACCCCACCCCCAAGTCAGTTAGATTTACCTCCCCTCCAAATATACATGTATATATACTTTTAGATTCTCTTCCAGTAAGAGTTGCTTTTCCTGTTTCCATATACTTACACATTCCCTGGGCCTGTCATTGTACTACAGGTCTCGGAGTTACAGTACTCGGACACCACACCATACACAAGGTTCACATGATTAAAAAATGAGATTGCTGCAAAATAAAAATGCATGAATTTGTTAACTTTAGTATTGCAATTGATAACATAAATCAGAAGCAGTGTTATATTAAACCTGTAAAGCATGCAAGGTCAGCTAAATGTGTTGGTACAATATGCCTTAAACTTTATTGTTTTTTATGCTTTGATACAGTTAGCCTAACCTACACAATTGTTTTATACTTTGGTACAGCCTGTGTTTAATAACTATACAATGTTGTTTTTAATACTTAGGCTAGCATATTGTCTCAAATATATTGCTAGATTCTTTCTTTCTCCCTCTCTCAGAACACCAACACTTGTGTTCAATATTCACTTTGTAAAAAAGGCTGTCCATGCATATTATTCAAGGATACCATACACAATTTTACACTACAATTTAGGCAGTTATAGAATGTATGTGTTGCATAATTTCAAGTAATTTACACATAATAATACTTGAATGTTAATTTTTGGATGGACGTCCTGACAAGGAAAAAAATGAGCACGGAGGTATAAGTAAACTTCTCTTTCTATGTTAACATCGAATCATCGTACATATAAACAATTAAGCTAATTTTAACCAGTGTACAGTGTTTAAACATGCAGTGTTTAGCCAAAGTGGATTCATTGAATTTACTATTCAAATGAAAGGCAAAAAATATATAATTTCATTTCTTTGGTATCTACCTCTCAACTATAGTGGTAATGTTAAAGGCATGCATTTAATAGACCTGGTCTTAACATAATGCAATTTTTTTTTGTTTCAAAATTACTGCGCTATTGAATTCTTTAATCATTTTTGGTACATACAGTAAAACAAGATCATAGCGAGCATGCTTATAATAAATAGAACATTTTCAGTGAAGAGATTTTTATTCCCGGTGGTTTTAAAATAATATATTGTGAACTTAACGGATATCATGAATTATGTTTATAAAACAAAATCATCTGTCCCTGGCACTTTGCTTTAAGCATGTTTTACTGCACATATGCCTACAAGTTATACCCACTACATACCATGTGTTGCTAGCCACTCGTTTTTATCTAGACTGTGCGGAAGTGATACCAGTCGGAAGAAGTCGGCATCAGTCACTCGTTCCTTTATACAAGTGTCCTCTAGGTATCGTTTACTTTCCTCCGCAGCAGGGGGTGTTGGGGAATCCTTATCCTTCCGTCGGCCTTTCCTGAAGAATACACAATACCGTCATATTTCATTCATTTTGATTAAATCCAATTAGTAACTTGGTAACTTGAGACATAAAATCTAAATGTAAAATAATGTTTGTAATCTGGTTACATAAAAAATGCATCTCTGAAAAGCAATTTGACCCTAATACTTATTTATCCCTGAAGATCATTTTCATCTGTTAATGTAATGTATGTGTATCAATGAAAATAGTATGCAAAATCATGCACCATGATTTTGCAAAATCAATATTATAAAACATAGGGCTCAAATATATATAAAAACTGCATGGCTAGTACAGCTATTATAATCATGAACTTTAGCTTCTTGTCAGTCAATTAAAAAAAAACAAGTATATGAAATTTACTCTCTAACCATCTGACAGCCCAGTTTTAATCCTTTATTTGCTTATTGTGACCAACCATTGATAAATAAAAAGATTTATATCCCAGAGTTTAGATAATCACTTTTTCATGGGGTGATGCCTTAGTGGGCTGTGCTAGTCCAAAAGAGAAGCTTTTGTAGTGATCTAGGTCAGTTACATTTATATCACTGGTTTCTTGTCAGTTCACCTGACTTTAAGAAATGTGGTACGATTCCAATTAAAATCTGACATTCAAATTTAACATATAAATAGAATCCCTGCAGGCACGAAAAAATTATATTTTGCATGGAGTTATGGCTCAATAGCTTATAAAAATTGTACTGCATCCTGATCTTGTCTGAAATATCAAACCTCAACAAAATCTATTTTACTTTACAAATTGGCATATCTTATATAAAGTAATCAGAATCACAAATACAAAAAAAAAAAAAAAATAACAAAAAACAAAATCAACTTCATGTGTGTGTCATTACAATAAGCATTAAGACATATCTTAAATTTAGAAACAATAACAGGACACATTTATTGGAGACATATAGTTTAATTGAGTTAAACACAATACACCATTCCCCATCACACATATGTGAAGTGGTTAGAATCTTTTATGCTGATTTAATGGAGTTTGTCCTTTTATGAATAGCTAGACAATTAACGAATGATTGTTATCTATACTTTGTAGGTATGCAGGTGCGAACTCTTACACAAAACATTATTACAGAGAGAACATGATCTCCCTGTGGGTAGACACGTGGAGATGGGGACTCAGATGTTTCACCGTTACAGAACATATACACCTCTAACTTATAGTCCCCCAGAAATAGATCAATAAATGTTATTAATTATTCTAAGTACATCACATTGTTTTAAACTTCAAATATTCACTAAAGTACCAAATATTGTCCTGTATTTTAAACAATACACATTCTATTTTTTAAAATCAATAACCAAAAAGAAATCCATATTCCGAGCGTCATATAGATCTACTGTTATGCAGAATATTATGCACAGGAACTTGCAAGAGTTCTTGAAAGTTGAATACAATTAAGGAACTTAGCTCAGAACTTTGAATGACCTTTGTCTTGCAGGATATTTCACATCCGTATATTTAGAGTTATACCAGAATAATGCAGTAGGTGAATGCTGAATAACATCCTACCTGTGTCGCTTTTCAAACATTTTTCCTGCAAAAGCAGTGTGCACTAGTTATGAATATTAACCCCTTGCATACTGTCACAACAGTCAGTAAATCATGTGTCATACTACATCGTAAACAGGATTGTGAAATAGATATGTGTTAAAAATTACCCAATAAAACACAATGTAATATCAATTTGGAAGGGAGGAGGAGGGATATAATAGGGAAAAAGACTTTTAAACTACGTATCATTTATTATATCACTCTCTTCATTCAGCCTTCTGCTGGAAACTTAATACACAAAAAAATAGCCTAACTTCAACATGATCCATTAAGATTACAACAATCCAGGTACATCTGACTTTATCTTACCTGTGTTTTAATCCCATCCCACCTCTCCTTTCAATAGGAATCTGATGTAACACAGAATACAGCAGATCTAAACACATTACAATTTACCAATAACCTCAGATCAACGATGTACAACAACGTAGAATATGCAAATTGAATGCAATATCCCTCCTTCCCTGAGATTCTAGCTCTTGTATATCCCGGCCTCCAGGAAGATTATCCGACAAAATGACGGCTAATCATTGGTATAACAGCTGTCCTTTTGTCATCAATATTGAACCAGAAAACGAGTTACTTTGACATTCCATTGTATAGAATGAATTCCTGCAGCATCTGTAGTCAACTGTTTAATGCAGGACACAGTGTGATACAGACAGAAGAGGTTTAACCGAGGAGGAAATGTTGTAATGCAGACAAAATTTACCACAATGTTATATGTAATAATAACTACTACACATTAAATATGTTTAAAAACATCTAAAATTGAGAACTAGTAAATAATATAACTAAGCATAAATTCACTCCAAGTCAGCGGTTTTACTTATTTAAAAGATAAATTTGAAAAACCTTTTTTTATAAAAAGCACCTTAATTTAAAGGTAAGATTGATTGATTGATTATGTTGTTTAATGTCCCATTCAAGAATGTTTCACTCATGTGAAGACCTCACCTTCTTTAGGTGAAGTGACACAAATTTTGACCAACACCTGCTAATATGGGAACTATGTTTTTAAGGTCCTATCTGAAAGACCCATCATTTTCACTTCTAATGCCAAACCTGGGCAAAGAAACTTTACTTCTACCTCTGTTAATTAAATGTCTTAGGTTTGAAGCAGCCCTGGGAGTGAGAATAGAACCCAGACTCCTGATCACAAAGTGGTCCCCCAACCCACTACGCTACCATGACCACGGTTTCAAGGAAAAACATTTTAATACATGATATATACACTTTCAAACAAGACATAATTATGAATGCCCAACACATTAGTTAAAATTAATAAATGACCATCACTCATGACTTAATTCTTTGTATCATACGAGCGCTGACCATAACTTCAGATAAAGCTTTGAGGCGACATCTGACCAGACTTCAACTTAATAATAAGCCTTGATTCAAACAACAACTGAAACTGTGAGTGTGCCTTAACTTTTCATCAGGGATATGTTGATTGTATGTAGTACTACTCCTGTGCCATTAAAAGTGATATAAAATATAGTTAATTTTTCATCTAGAGAGCATGAAAATAATCCCAACTTCTTGATAAAAAGATTTATTCATCATAACAAATTGATGTTCAACTAACCCCCAGGTGAATGACCGAGAGTTTGACAAAGAAAAAGAAAGTGGTGAAAACCAATAATTGAAAAGATTTTATCTCATCATTGAAGCGAAAAAAGGACACTGCCACATCTATCATCATTTAATATGATCAAAACTGAAAAATGTGTCCTCTGTTATAATATAGAATTACATCATAATATAAAATTGTATTGGTGATTTAAGACTGCAGATAATTAACACTATTCTGGCTTGAAATTACATCTTCTCTTTGTTTCCACTTCTAGCTGTCATACTTGTAAATTTGATAACCGGTTCAATGTCACTGAATCTTATCAGTCTAGAGATATATACAGATGGGAGTTTATTCATCCTAGGTTAGATAATTATTATCTCATCTAGACAATGGTCGACATTTCATGTACAGGTCCAACTCTATAAATGGATGAAAGACTGGTACACCTTTAATATTATGTTTTGCATGAGCTATTGTTATAATTGATATGGCTATATGCCACATATCTGACTAATGATGCAATAGATACATGGGGCATATCTATACTTTATACAATTTCTGCTGACTCCAGCTTAAATCTGCACTCAATTGACCATGCCACAAATCTGTACTGCGGAGACCGCCACTCCATTACTGCCTCGGGGAAGAAAACTGTCCCAGTGTTGGCCTTTGGACTGTATTGCAACAGTCCAAATTTTTCTGACAACACTATTATATGATTAATTAAGCAGTACAAGGCATCATCTGAGCCTCAACATATCAATTAAATAGTCAGGTATCTATTTTGACTGATCAATAGGCAATACATGTATACACCTTATGACCCTGTCTTTTAAATCTATTGTCCTTTACTTAGTTAGTTTGTCTTATGTCAAGCTGTTCCAGGGGCTTGATGTAAGTGCTCTAATGTGTTTTGTACACTGTCTGAATAACTCTTTTCCGATTTTTTCCCTATGATAAGCTGGGTGTACTGCAAATTTAACTGTATGGAAAAAAATTCCCTTTACCTTCCTGTCTAACACAAAATACGATGTAACTTGTCGTCGTGACTAAGCTTACAAGAAAAGCATGTGTCATTCCAATCAGATTAAATAAAGAAAAAAAAACAGCTTATTTTAATATACAGTGATATACCTTTCTAGACTAATATATGAACTACTGCACCAAAATATGAATCATTCATGTCTTTAAATTCCAAGTGGTCTTACAACAAATGACTGTGCATGTCACTTCAACACATCATCAGAATTAGTTTTTTTATATATATATTTTATCAAGCAATAGTAACCTTTGTTTTAAAAATTCAATAAGACTTGATCTGTCTCTTTCAACTTTCACATCATGACATACCAGCAAACCAGTAATCTAACATTCAAAACTTTATAAATTAACTTACATTCTTCATTTAAATTAAGTCACCTTTATGCATTACATGTATGTATGTCAGTCTCAAACCCTGTGAATGCATAGTATTTTTGATGTTCTTTCAGAGCCTCTGAGGTATGTCAAGAGTAGTTTACAGGTTGTTAGTCAAATATTCCATACAATTAGTAAAATTTTGTATACAAAATATATGACTGCACCATAACAAGTTTAAAGGTTCTACAAAATTCTACCTAAAGCATCACCTAAGTCCCACCTAGATTCTTTCTGGACATCTCCCCAGTTTCAGAATTGGCTGTTTTAAAATAGAGGTGACCCCTTCCTGATTTTGTTAACAGATGAATCACAACTGTTAAACATTCTTGTTACAAAACCTTTACAAGTTTCAAGGAAACATTACTCATTGTTGAAAGTACATAATTATAATCACACTGGTTCAATAGGGATGTTTTTTCCTTCAAAATCTTAGTCTCTTTTATCTCTTTATTGTAACAGTCCACGTAATCAATTTTTGAAATCCATTCTTTCATAGCTGAACATGGAAAGGATCCAAATTCATGCTGACTAACACACAATCATTTAAACTGTCTGCAATCATTCTAAAAATAAAATTCTAAATATAAAATTTTGTATTGATCCATGGCAGAAACTACGTAATCAGTACTTTTACTCTCCAATGAGCTACATGTTGTCTTATAATCTGTTTAGCTTCTGTACTCAAGATTAGTACATCAGTATTTTAGTATCTCAAACACTATCAAATTCAAGGAATATATGTCAATGTAAGTTGGTAGTGTACCTTGACACTGAGACCATGCCTCTTTATCAGGAATTCCTAAATATCATATAATGAATTTATTCTCACTATGGTGTACTTATTGAAGTTTTACTGCATCTCTTTATTTTTTCTATCGGGTAATTATTAAAAAACCTTTAAAACTTTGTTTAAAAAACAGAATCCAAGTTTTCCAAATCTTTGCTTCATTTAAGGAGTTAGCTTATAACAGCTTACCCCCCCCCCCCCCCCAAAAAAAAATAAAAATGAAATGAATACTAAATCTGTAAATGTCCTTGCAATAATGCAAACAAGGAAAACCAAGAAAGGAAACTCAGTGTTGAACCCTATTTCCTAGCCAATGTGTATGTAATATGGACTGCAGAACTTCCTTTACTATAAGAGCCTTGATATGTGATTTTACTAACAATAGTTACTGAACCCCTCCAGTCTGATCATATCTTCTCTCGCCAATCCAACTGACCTTCAGATTACATATTGACGTACAAAACTTGTGACCTTACTGACTTCCTAAAAGGACCAATAGATAATGGTCACAAATATATTAACTAATTCAACAGCAAGTCCTTGTACTTTAAGGACACACCTATGTTTATCAGCACCCATCGTTGAACTGGCTGTTGTGGAAACTTTTCCAGTAAAAACAACTTGTGATGATCATACCTATCTTCTGTAGAGATAACAGTACAGTCAGTGCATATAGGTACAGAATTATAAATGATGAATGGTTAACAGATTCCTTAATGATGAAACCAAAAGGATTTTATTATAAAGATGAACATCTCCAGAGACTTTACTATACACTAGTTTTATCAAGCTGTAACTGTTCATAGGTCATAATCTATCATTACGTTCTTCTTCTTTTTATTTTTACAAAATTTTATTATAAAACAAATCTATTGCTTCATAACAAAGATGAAAACTTTAATTTCCCGTCTTTTCCAGATATAGACATCAGGCCACATTTTAGTCACCTCATATGAACAGGAAATAATAAAACCACAGAAGTCATGAATTATTGAGAATATAAACTAATCACTGATGCATTATATAAGACTGCATGTTTAACAACATGTAAGATAAATACATACAACCAGATTATATAATAATTATTTCTGTTACAATTTATTATTGTGAGTATAAACAAGTACATCTTCCAATTCTTAAAGATAAAAACAAACAAACAAGATTACTTGAGTAAAATGTTGAATAATATTCAGTTTAAAGAAACTTTTTATGAAATATTCACTCTTCCATCGATCAATGTAAATTCATTAGAAGATGCCTACAACTTTATTAATTTACAATTTAAATATATGTAACAGCTAGATGCGGACAAAGATGCCCAAGCAATGTCACATCAGCAAGAAGTAAAATATGGAGTTTCAAGTTTATATTATCACAATTATAAGCTGTAATTTAAGGAGTTTTTAAAGAAATATATGGATATATATGTAAATATAGTTATAAACACCAACTCACCAGAAATTGACAACAAACAACACTCCTGATGTCATCTTCAGAGTTGATTTAACCTTCAACATTCAGATGGTATTCAAGTTTGTAATTAAGGTCACCGAATTAATTAGCAATCAAGTAACAAGAAAATCTTAAATCATCTAGTTTCACACATATTTCATGCCAAGTGTACCCAGAAGACAATTCATCACTGTGGCACGGTTCTACAAGTCTATAATAATCCCCTTCTGCTTTTTCTTCAAATTCTCACAAAAAATCAAACTGATACACAAAAAGTTGCAACTGATAATTTAATTTGCTTGTCTTTGAAACATCGAATCATCATCACTTTTCAATTGCAACACGTGATACCAATAACATATGGTTTGTATTAACTGTCATACTTTTAATGACACCACCATAGCACAATCATTACAACAGCTGATTGTTACATATATCACCTGACCCGCTATTTGTACTTATGTAGGTAAACAGGTAAGGCAAGACAATCAAAGCCTTACTTCTCAGGATGACTTAGACCCCTGATAGTGTCACACTAAGATTTATAAATATAAATATGACTAAATCCTCCTTGTTTAGGAAACACGTGCTTTTACTACTTGCTGTATACTGTGTGGTGATTGATATGTAAATTACCCTAAAGATCTATGTTTGCTAATTTCTGATTGGTTGGTTTTTGTGGGCTGGTATTTGTTATGATTTTTCACTCGTGGCCAAGGACCTCTTTTTAAAATTCTACTTTAACTTTTGAAATTTTATATGTCCTGTTTACAAATTAGGGTCTACGTTAGGCTAAACCTTTAGTGATAATGATCATCTTACCTGCAGATAATAATTTTTTGATATTTCTTACCTCTAGTAAATACTCTCACTCATAAAGAAACCAAAAAAAAAAGAAGAAATGAAAAATCTTCACACAGCAAAAAGGAACACAATTAATGCTTCACATGATAAATTGATAATGGGGCAGAACAATTTATTTGTGTCCCCTCTCTCAGCCTGTAAATAGACTATAATGGTGACAAATTTTATGTTATTTCTGGCAGGCAGGGGGACAGGTGTCGAGAGACTGAAAACATCCTTATTTATAGAAACAGTAATTCAGCATTACCTGGAAGATTATATAAAGTTGCACATTTTCTTTAACTGCGTATCTTTGCTATGCTCATTTCCTGCCTATTGTAAGACAACTGGTCTCCCAGCAAGCACAAACAGAAAAGCACACATATCAATAACAAAAAGGTCAAAATATGCATTATTTTTCTGATTTCCATCAAACATTAAAAACATATTCTTAATGTAAAACTAGCAAATGGAATGTTGACTCACAGATTCTAATAAAGTTTATAAACCTTATATTCTTGGTGCAGTACTGGAATGTTCATGAATATTAAATAACAGTTAAAATTGTTGAATATGTTTTTTTTAAGGACATACGCAACGTAGTTTGAACTTTACTGTCTTTTCCCCTGGAGTTGAAGAGTTCAATTATTAAAGGAACTGTGTGTTACATTTTAATGTCTATATATACTATTGTACGCTTCTTCTAAAACAAGTTTGGATAAACAAAACATGTAGAATATATGTTTAGTAATTTTTGTGTATTTTTCTTTAAATTATAAGAGAATTTTCATCAACTGATATCTTTTCAAAACCCCTGGTAATGCATGCTGATTTTTTGTCTACGAACATTTGATGGCACTATAGTCTTAAATTAAGAATATCTTGAAAAATTATCAGTAGGTAAGGTACGTTGCGTATGTCCTTAATACCTGAGAAGTCATGCTCTAATTGCCAATGCAATGTTTTTCAATAGAATTTTTTCATTTTTTATCATAGCAATTTATAGTCTTATTATCATGGTATCACTGCACATGAACGGGAAAAAACAGAATTCTTGGAAGGACCTGAATGACTCTGCATCTTGTGGTATCAGTTTATCTGACACATTTACTCTCCTGTTCTAGAGCTTCTACCCGTATTTTTAACATTTTTAAATCATGAAATGAAGGTA
Source organism: Saccostrea echinata (assembly GCF_033153115.1). NCBI lineage: Eukaryota > Metazoa > Mollusca > Bivalvia > Ostreida > Ostreidae > Saccostrea > Saccostrea echinata. The sequence continues at coordinate 29,869,897 of NW_026889750.1, forward strand.
AACTTTCTTATAGGCACCACACCATGTTAAGTGGCCATATCCTGCTCTCAGCAAGGGTTGATAAGATAAAAACAATTAGACAAACAGACATGGAGCAAAAAATCCTGTTTCTCCAGATACCACCAATTTGCTAACTAACAAGAGGTGAAAGCAAAATAAACTTCAAGCTGCCTTCTTTGTGGATCTTTCTTAGTCTCATTTTGAGCTAATTACATGAACATTTTAAACTGAATATAAAATTCTGACCTGAAAACCAGTCTTACCAGAACTTAAAGGTGCCAATTAAGAGAAGAATACCTGCATATAAAGGTTTCTGAATTTTGCTCATTACAAAATATAGAAAAACAAAATTTCCAGTGGTTTAATATTCAATTTATAAAACATATTAAAATACTTGTCCTAGGAATATTAAAAGAATAAAATGCAGGACCAGATAAGGATCCCTATCCCATACTTCACAGATTTAATTTTTCAACTTCCCCTTACTCTTTTAACAACATACCAAGATGACAGTTACCTTGAACTAGAGTGCAACCTTGAAAACTGCAGCAGAACATTCATCCTGATACTCCAATACAACGCACAAATACACTGAACCCAGCTTTAAAAAAAGAACACTTGTAAATCATTGACAGATCTAATTAGGGCTTCTGTGTGTAATATGTATTAATTATGGAGTGAAGACCAGATGTGAGCTAGCCTGCCAATTCAGCTATCTTCTACATTCCTGCTAGTACATGTAAAGTATACTGCATCAAAGAAACTGATTTCTAAGTTTTCATCCAAAATAATGTCACCCAATCTCTAAAAACTCTCACAAAGCTAAAATTTATTTAATATGGAACTCTTTGAAGACTTCAAATTGACCAGATCAAGAGAACACACAAGATGTTCACTTGCAATGGTCATGGGTTGATCCAAGCATGAGGTAGTTATTACTGTACCTACAGAATATGTGAAAAGTACATAAACTCATGTACATTTCATTATCACATGGTTTATTTCCCAATCACATGGAGGTTGGTTGCACTACAGCTAAGTATTTCAGTGGCTGTCTGATAATCTCCCTCTGAATCTGATGATCAAGTAGTAAGCTAAATCAATATACAGGTGACGGTATGATACTACTGGAGACTGTAGTGCTACAGAGCTAGCCTGAAACCCTAATCAATTGTTTTATAACCATAATTTCTCTTGTATAGTTGTATCTTTAATTAACCATGTTCTGACCTTAATTATACACTTACAACCGATTATTCTTGGAATCACCTAATGAAAACTATATTACATTTAAACTAAGTTAATAAAACGTGCACAAATTCAAAGCATATTTGTATTTCACACAAATTTATGTTCATGGCTGACACTGTTAGCTTGAATAAATTTGGGTTATCTCTTAACTTCCTTAATAAAATTTCCATTCAAAGATCAACCACAGTGGTACATAAAATGACCTGATTTTGATATTGTTGCCAACTTTTCCTAACCAACACTGAATTTACAATGGAGATAGCTAGAAAAATTATAATTATGAAATGCAAATCAAATTTAACAGTTTCCAAATTTCTCCATGTGATTATAAATCAAGTACATGCATGTCCATGTAATTTGTGTATACTGTCAATTAATAACATGATTACATGTACTGATTAATCAATTAAATCAATTTTCTAATCAAAATGTCTCCCAATTATAGATAATTGATTATAATTTTGATAATCCATTGTTCAAAATATTAATTACCTATGATTTCTTTATTCATTCTTCTTTGGATGTAACTAAATCCTCAGTAATAACACTGTTAATTTAATAAATGAATTAAATGATAGAAAATACATCAAAAGTGCATTTTAGAAATCACTCCAGTATTTTTTACCAATTTTAAGTCTTCATTCAAAAATGAACAAATTTATTTTAATACTTGAAACCAATCAATTATTAATTAATTATAGTGCATCCGATTATTGATTATGAAAAAAATTCCAATTGCCCATCACTACTGTCAATAGTAAACACATAAAGATAAATTGATATTTTTTCACTATATAATAACAAATTACTTATTGCATATAAAGCCAAAATACTCCTGGCAATTTCCTTAAACATGTTTCAGTATATGCTGAATACTCAAATTTTGAGATTGTAGCTCTCCAAAGATAGAAGCACGAGTAGTATCCGTATCAGCATGGAAGTGGGACAGGTTGTCCAAGTACACAAATGTGCATAAATAAATTAATGATGACTAGGGCTTTTAAAATTCATTTAATGTTATGGATACTCATATATTATAAGGTCAAGCAATGATGAGTTTGATGATTTTTATGAGCTTTCCTATACACGTTTTACAAAATCTACTTTTTAATTGAAAACAAAAGAACCATCATAGTTTTTATCAGATTACTTTGTCAAAAAGACCCTCCTTGATTGTACAAACCTTTTCTAAAAAGTTAGTGGACTCTTTGAAATTATTATAAAGGTAAGAGTCAGTGTGTTATTCAGAATGCTGATGTGCAATGATCAGATGCGTATGCATTTATTACTATTAATTTCTTTTGTTCCGATTTTTTTGGTAGAAAAAAAAATGATGTCTTTACTTAAATTCAGTAATTTTCAATTTGATGAGTTCATCCCAACAAACAGTTAAGATAGACAGGCATTATCCATGAAGTAATGTATCCAGTATAAATGACTGTCCCACCTGCCAGTTTTCAGGGAAACAAAACTCCCCTCTGTAATGAAAGAGTGCACTAAGGGAGAAAATTTCGAAACTTGGGTATTCAATACATTTATATAGTAAATTAGCGTCTATGCTCTAACACGATTGCACTGAACCTGCCTAGAACCAAGGCTATATGAATTGAATTTTTTTTAAGAGCACTAGCTATCTTAATTACTACAAAGAATTAATAATGATTGCTTGCATAACATCAATCTGTACCTGAAATTGAATGAAATATTTGATTCAATACATCAATTAGGAAGTTGATGGAAAAAATGAAGTTCTGACCAAATTAACAAAATGGAGAAATTCTTTACATGAATATATCAATATCTTGATACCTTATGTCTCAAATCACTTCAATATTTATGGTTTATAAACCTTTCATAAGAATGAGAGTGAAATTGCCGCAACAAATCTAATTTAAAGAGCAGATATTTACACAAAGGGCGGCTAGGCTAGGATCAATAACGTAAACTCCATCAATTGAATTCTGTTGTGTTTGACCACAAACAAGCCTACCTTCAAAGACAAACTATTTTAACCTATTCTGGACCTTGGCCAGTTTGCACAATTGCTATTTGGCTGATAAATTGATATAATCTACATGAACTAGATAGTCTTTATTTCTTATAAGACAACTGATATGTCTTACATACAGTCAAACCTTGTTATCTCAAACTTGATGGGACTGAAAAAATACTTTGAGATATTTGAGGATTCAAGGTATCCTGGGTAAAATACTTAGGGATTAAGCAGTTAGAATTTCCAAATCACTTCAACATATCCATGGTATTCGAGATATCGATGTTTGAGATACTGAAGTTCAACTGTATGTACAGTTAGCATAAGTTCAATCCCCAATTTCAAATGCATATGCCAGTTGCATTCAATCTACATACTCTGTTTACCGGTAGCTGCATGTTTCAAAATGTGGGTGAAATTAATCAAATATTAATATTTAGCCAATTCATTTCTGGTTTCAATATTCTTTTCAATTAATACTGATGGCTTAATTAAAGTGCAAGTCTAACTCAAAAGGAAGATATATACTTTAAGACTAGTATATTAGCACATAACTTACATAGCTATCATATGTTTTAGTTACACTCTTTTCATATATGAATCCACTTTATTTGACTTCATCACTTTCAGGCAAAAACCACTGTGACATCATAACTACTGATATGAAAATGATATCCACTGTATAAAGGAGTAAACAAGTGATATAATATTTATTGAAGGGCTTTTGAGGATATATCAGTCTTCAAAATTTGTTTTTCCTTAATTCACCCAGGAGTTACTTTTCTGATTGTACACAAATTGTAAAGAGCCCTCTGTTACATTTTCTATTTGTAATGGTACATGTAGATTAGTCCTTGTATTTACCAGATGTTGCTCATTTTCTTTCACATACTACTTGTATATGCATTACTTCTGATATCTGGAGAAAACTTTATTTAATATGTATATATAACAAAATATTTCCACACCAGTAGATACTTCTAATGCACCTATCAATTAATGTAAAGTGCTTTCATTAAGTGTTTTGAGTAAGTAAAATAGAGCAATGTGCTTTATTATATTTAACCTTTTCTGTATAGCCTCATAAAAACTTGTTACCCAAAACTGTTAAACTCTCATCTAATGCTCAGATAAAATAGATACAATAAACATTGTGAAACTTACTCCACCATGATGATGTGAGATGCCTATGTTTACAAAGAATATATACATTTCACAACCCAGTGTGTATGATCTAAGTAAAAGGCCGCATATCTCAAAGATAGGCTTAGGTAACCACATGGCCTTCATAATTGTAGGTTTGTGTGGAGTTAAGATTTTCATACCTTGATAATGATAGATTAAACCACATGTTTTGAAAGGGGTCAAGTTATACACAGCAGGATTTTCTATGCCACACAGGTCATTTACAACAATTTAGGATGATTGTCAACATTAAATGATTTTATTCGTTACAGCATGAAAACATCCTGCAAATATGCTAATAATACTTAATACTATTTAGTTTAATCATGGGGACTTGCTCCCCGCACATTAAGGAAGATATTAAATAGCAATATCCAGTTTTTTTTAAAATTCATATTCATATACATGCTATAGATATCTAATCAAGTCCTTGTACTGACATTAAACCTCTTTCTTTCATTTAATCTATATATATATTAACCAAAATATTGTGAACAAACTCATTTGACTAGTTATGTTTAAATTTAGGGATGACATATTTACCACAGAATCATAACCTTTAATAGCACAAGAGATATTTTGATAAGACCGCCATTTAATCAATATCTCTGTTTAATTAAAGGAATTGATGTCTGGATGTGCATGACCACAGACATTTTTTTTTTCAAACAAAATGGCAATTTGAGGCATGTTAACTTTTTTTCACAACAATAAATTTATAAAAAATACTGTTTATCATACATTTTTAATGATAAGCAGAAGCATAAATAACATCATTATGAGGTTTATGTTTCTACAATAACTTTGTTATTGAGTAAACTGTTCCAATAACTTATTGTTTTACTAAACAATTTCAACTGTTAATGTCCATGACCTTTTCAGACTTTTGGCGAGAACACGACAAACTAATTATGCTAGGGCATTGATTGTAATCAACAGTTTAAGTATAAAATTGAGACCGAGAGTATTATTTCGAATTAAAATTGCATGTTCAACCATTTTGATATCAATCGAGCAAAGGATCTTTTTTAAAGAAAAAAAAATGCTCGGATGCTTCATCGATTTCTGATTTACACATGCAGACGATCAAACAATATATTCACCAAATGCATCCACAAAATTTATCATTGAAAGAATCTACTTACCCCATAAACCAATCCATAGTATCACGAAGATACTCTGGTAGCCTGTCCAGTTTGGTTGTCTAAAGTTCTTTTGTAGTATATCGTCAATTTATCTCACTTGATTGCTTCAAAACAATACATCAAAGCAATATGGCGATGGTTGAACAAAGTCACTGCAATACACAGAAGAGTTCTAACATGGGAGATAAGTAAGCCTAATGATAATATAGCTCTTTTAGTTAAATATTATCCATACATTTATTGTTACAATTAAAATATAATAGAAACATATACCAAGGATATTTCACACACGATTATACGTAATTGATGAACAACAAAAAATGAAATTGAAAATATCATCCTGTAGAAAAATATACCTGGCTACTTTCATTATGCCTTCCAGATACAGGGACTTTCTCAAGAATCATTTTCGACACCACGCAAGTCCCATGGGCCAAAACGCTCACATAAAATACGTAACTATAAGCTTGATCTGAACAGGAAGCATTACATTTCCCTGGAAATTTTGTACAAAATAGTCTCTAAGAATATGAAACTTTCGATTTCTTCGAAATAGGCCTAACAGGATGTACATGTAGGCCTTTGATTTGAACAAATGTCAAATCAAACCCTGTACTCTCCCTCGCTCTCATCGGTTACACTGATTGAATGGCGGGTTAATAAATAACAGAGATTCGAACCTCTGCCATAATTTACGGGTTCATTTGGTAAAATATGTCAAGGACCCGGCATTATTCTTAAAATACTCTTAATTAATATTATACGTATCTACCTGTGTACAATTTGTAAAGTTTCAAAACTAAACATTGATGAAATAAAGCAAACTAGGTAAATAAAAGGGTCGGTGATCGAAAGTTAGCAAAATCTCGGAGGTAACTCACCTGTTGCTTTCTTTGTTATTGTATTGCCTTCAACTCGACATTTAAATATATCAATTGTCAGCAAATACATTATACAATCTATCATTAAGTCGAATGCTGACGGACGTTTTCATACAATTAAATTTTTAGGCCATTATTTACACATTAAATTGTCTACAGATTTTTCCGTTAGCCCGATCATGACAATGAGCACACGGCGGGTGTGTCTGGTCGACAGGGGATGCTTACTCCTCCATGACACCTGATCCCACCTCTGCTCGTTATCTTCATGTTTTATAAAGAAGTTTACGAAATCAAAACATTTAAAACAAAACGTTGATATGAATAAAAAAGTTTTACTTCGTTACCTTTGATTATTTTTAAGATTTATGTGATCTATACCGTGCCATATTTGAAAAAAAAGTAAACAATACTCGCCAGATATCGCGAGATTTCGAATAGATGCGAATCTCTTATATTTTATGTCTTTATTATAGGAAGACTAACTCTAACTCGCGTTACTCAATTTGTTTGCACTCACTGTTGCAGTTATGAGACTACATTTTTCAAAAAATAATTCAATGCTTATAAATAAAGTGTGTGGAAAGCTACGAGTTAAATTCTGCAACACAGACGGGAGGGGGGGTCAAAAGGTTAAAGTATAATTCTTATTTTAACGTCACAAACGTTGTTCAAACGCGTGATTGTGCAACGTCATTAGAGAAATCAGAATTCACGCTCACGTTGAACAGTTTAACGGTCGTAGCCGTTCCAATGGCTCTTCCATTAATTGTAATTTAGCCAAAAGACAATACAGGGATTTTGAAATATAAATCACATTTGCAGACAAGGCAGGGTGTTAAGAAAATGTGAATATAAGCACTGAATTATTATTTTTGAAAGATATGGTCTCATACATGTAACTGCAATGGTGTTTGCAAACAAATTTTCTTAACGCCCTAACGCGCATTACTCAATTTGTTTGCACGCACCGTTGCAGCTTTAAAAATAATAATTCAATGCGTTGCCAATCATTGTTGTTCTTACATGTTTCGGTGTCAGTTAATCGACATAATGAAAACCTATTTTTAGCCGTGTATAAACGTAACTTCTTAATCATTTACCACGCATGTGATCATTTGACTTGCCTAGTGCACATGTTACATGTACGAGTGTTTATTTTTGACATTAATGTACTTGTGTATATAAATTATACAGTTTTAAACTGAGACAAATGACACAAACAAAAATTTGGATATATGGATTGGTATATATTTTAGAACCTATTTTGGTTGTTAATGATCGATATAAATATCGAATTTCTAAAATAAATTATTAAGAAATGGTAAATTTTCTATGATGTTCGAAATCCTACCTTTCACTTTATAGGACATTACTGAGAAACTCTCACTGAATAATTAAAATATATGCTGTTAAACTCACTCTTTTTACTTGATACTTATATGAACATGACTTTAGTTGCTATTTTCAAGTCTTTAAAAAACAAGATGTGTTTGTAAAACACTGATGCCCCCGTATGGCAGCTCAAGGCCAAGGTTAAAGTTTTTTTCAAATGTAAGTCAAACTCCAAGGTCAAGAGTTAAAAAAAATGTTGAAACCAAAAGAATGGTTTTATCACAAGGAATATATTACACATGTGAAATATAATAGCTCTAGTAGCAACCATTCAAAAAATAAGGCCAAGGTTAAACTTTAAAAAAAAAAAAATATGGTCATACTCCTGTGGCGGTCAGGCGGGTTTGATCGCCGGTGGCCAGATAGTTCAGTTGGTAGAGCACCTGACTGGAGATTCAGGGGGGCCCGGGTTCGAATCCCGGTCTGGTCCACTGTATTTTTCTCCTCTCCCGTTACATTTGGTGCCGTGCCATGCCCTGGAAGTGACAGGTGAGAGGCCTGCCAGGGATGAGCCTGGGTTGGAGTCTTTGGGGGGGCCAAAGACCTTTAAGGAGGGAGGAATGTGGCGGTCAGACGGGTTCGATCGCCGGTGACCAGATAGCTCAGTTGGTAGAGCACCTGACTGGAGATTCAGGGGGGCCCGGGTTCGAATCCCGGTCTGGTCCGCTGCATTTTTCTCCTCTCCCGTTACACTCCGAGGACAATGTCATGAGGACAAAAAAAATAATGATACCAAAGGAAAAGTCTTACCACAAAGAATGCGTAAGTGAGAAATGAAAGCCCCTAGCAGCAACCATTCAAAAGTTTTTTGTTTTGTTTTGTTTTTTCAAATGTAGGTAAAACCAGGGACCTATATACTTATTATATAGGTCACTGGTAAAACTCGATGGTCAAGGTCATGAGGTAAAAAAATTATTGGTACCCAAAGAAAGGAATACACATGTGATACATGAAAGGCCCAGCATCCACCGTTCATGCAAAAGTCATGACAAGGGTTAAAGTTTTTCAAAAGTAGACCAAACTCAAAGGTTAAGGTCAAAAGGTAAAAAATATAGGTAGAAAGGTCTTGTCACAAGGAATACACATGCGAAATATGAAAGCCTTAGCAACAACCATTTAAAAGTTATGGGAAAGGTTAAAGTTGTTGCTGACAAAACGGATTAACAGACAGACAGACGGATGGACAGACCAAAAACTATATGCCACCAAATCTTCGATTACGGGGGCATAAAAATTTAAAAAGTGTGTAGTCTCATCTGTCCTTATAATATTATACATGTACATATATTACATGTATTTGAAAACTAGTGTAAAACCGTTGTCCAAATCGGGCCAATGCCATCTTGGAACACAATTGAAAATAATATTAAATCCACAAGCTAAAGAAAAAACACATAAATAGATTGAAAATATCAAGTAATGAACTATCTTAAGAGATACAAACTGTAAATCACAATAAAATTGTTTTCTTCTTCTTCTTCTTCTTCTTTTTTTTTTTTTTTAATTTTTTTTAATCTCTATATTTCATGTTTTGATTCCACCCCTTTTCAACGATTCGGAACTCTTCCTAAAAGAAGGTAACTGTAGTCAGTATCCAAGCTAAACATGGCGAATGTTTGATAAACTTTGTCCTTCTTGTAAAAGTTGTAAATATATTAAAATATTTACAATATGTAACAATGACAAATCCAGGAAAATGTTATTAAAATGTTAAAAGTCATTATGACAGCTGTTAGTAAAGGTAGGTCTCGCTACATTTGTCACAATCTTAGCAAATGTCGGGCAGTCCTTCTGGCCTAGATAATGTTATTATAATCCGAGATTCCTCTGACTCTAACCCCTGCTTTTATATTTTGACATGTGCAGGGGAGAGACTCTCCCCTGCACATGTCAAAATATAAAAGCAGGGGTTAGAGTCAGAGGAATCTCGGATTAATGTTATTACTGACATATGTGCACTTGAATCGTGTATTCCACTTGATCGTTTGGTATCTTTAATGATAGAATAATTTCTTCCTTTGATATGATTAGAATCTTGAGCAAATGATTCAATTCTCCAATTTTCGATTTCGAATTTATTTATAATTATCTTTTACGTACATAGAAAATTTTGCATGCATTAGTGCCATAAAGGTCCACAAAGAAAGTGTTTCTACAGCATGATTAATGATTAACTCATTGACTTCTGGGAGCAGGATATGAATTGCTTGACTTTTTCAGGGACCTATATATTATATATGGGTCCCTGACTTTATGAGTTAGATATGACATTTAATTCCAACATCACTGCATATAAACTTATAATGTGTTATTAAAAAGTCTATCATATTGCCACCATTGCAGCTTTTTAGAGTAATACACTCCTAATACAAATAATGTCTTGGATACACCAAAGAAAATAATATATTGAATACCTGTACCTGATCTTGGCTATCACTTGTGATGGCTGAATCTGCATGAGCAGCGAGATCAGTGGTGGATATCCAACCAAAAAAAAATGCATGTTTCGTCATATTTTCCAGAAATCTAATGCAATCCACACAAAATTGGCTGGTCCATTTAACATATCCGGTAAATGTCATGCAACTCAATATTTCAAAATCAAATTAAGACTACTGATAAATGTGTTAGTTCCATCTTATACATTTATCTACCCTTATAAACAAAAGATTGTAATTTTTTAGTAAAAGTACTCAAAATACCAAATGGCTTGTAAAAAAAAAATAATTTCACAATTGCAGCCTAATATGTACTAACATTCAATCCAACACTTGCACAAGTCCTGGAATAGATGATCAGCATTTATTTACCTTAGATTTTAATCTCAGTTTGTCTAGATGAAAACTACAATGGAAATTTCAAAGTGACAAGTGCAAGTTTAAAGCCATGCCATTAAAATTATTCAAATGTAATAGAAATTTTCTTAGCTTTCATTCAGAAACATGTTTACAATCTCTCTTTCTTTCTTTCTTTCTTTTTTTTTTTTTTTTTTGGTTATCATGGTTATGATACTGAGAAACACATTTAATTTTTTGGGAGGGTGGATCTTATCTTATTTTTCAAGACCATGACTCATGTTTTAAGGAAATTGGTATTGAAATCAGCAAATACGAGTATTTATGGTGGATTTTCATATGTGTGCTTCTACAGCTTTCTTGGCTTTAAATTCATTTCAAAATTAAAAGTGCTGACACATCTGGGTTTGCAGATATTTGTATATTACTTTATTCTTTTTAAATAATCACACCTGATAACCAATAAATGGAAATATTGTTGCTATTTTATATCTAAGTTTCTTTTATGCCCATGCATGTATGTTGAAAACATTTTTAACAAAAGAGCATGTGCAATTAAAACCTCAGATAAGTTTTAGACATGTTTGAAATTAAATATTCGATTTTTGTAATTTCTTTTTAGCTGCTGGATAGTTAAAATGAATTTATAAATAGACCACTGTATTGTTTCCTTCTCTTTTCTTGTTTTTCTTTCTAGAATGTTTGTTTAATGAATTAATATACTTATAGTGTGTATTCAGCTTGGCCCTGATGTAGGGAGAGGGCTGATATAGTCTAGTTCTGCTGCCCAATCCCATTCACTTTTTGTGAACAAAATTATGTATAAATAAAAAAGATACAGATTAATAAATTTATGTTTAGAAGAGATCTAAGGGGTAAAAAAGTTGTCATAATTTATTAATTATGTTGTTCTGTATTGAAAATTATTACCACACATGCAGCATGTATAATGTACCTATATCTTTTTCTTACTGAATTCAAGATAAAAATAGTAAAATATCCTGACTACAATTTTTAAAAGATCATCATTTTTAGCATCAGCATATTTTATTGGTATATTTGTGGTAAAACTGTATACAAAATTTTAAATTTCTAAATGTCAGTTTCAAAAAAACTGGCACAAATGTGATGGTTACTTCTTTCAATATATACAGTGTAGGACAATTTTGGCTGACCTGCTTTTCCACGATTTTATTTTTGGAACCTTGTTGCTTTTCCTTGACTACTTTATACTGCTTTTCTGCGATTGGTTTTTACTATATGTTATGTGTTATCTCCTTTTTTTAGATCCATTCTGCGATTTTTAAATGGTCACGCTTAGCAATTTACATCAAACAGTTGCCAATATTTACCTGTATTTCCAAAAGTTTTCTACTCGGTAGTGAGTACTTACACATGGTGATAAAAATTGAATGAATCTCACATTTCACACAGGTCGGTGATAAGTTTTAGATGTTTTAAATTGTTGATACAGAAATGAATCGGGGGAACAAATGTATAATCTACAATGGATTTACATACAGAAAAGTAAATGTTTTAAAGAGTGGGGATGTGTGATACTGATGCTGTGTTAATAACATCTGCAAAGCCATGATTACAACTGATACTGAAGGAATTGCCGTGGTGAAAACGAAAAATACTCACAACACCTCAGTTATGAGATCCTACTGCTTAAAATCCTACTTCCACCTCCCCGTTACTAGTTAGCAGGGGGCAACATGTTTTACCTGCATGGGTAACAGAATAGGTACGAAAAAAGGTCTCAGAAAAGCTTAAAATTATAATCGCAGAAAAGCAGTAAAACTTGTCACGGAAAAGCAGGAATTTTTTCGCGGAAAGTGAAACTGCGACAACTTTGAGATTTAAATAAAGGAAAAATGAAAAGTATTTCAGAATCCTGGTTAGGGCATTGGCATAAATTTTAATGGTGTTGGAAATTCTACACACACAAATAAAAGTATCATTTGAAGGTTGGAGAAAGACATAAACAAAACATGCACATTCAATTTTAGATTACAATGGATTGAAATCCTAAGACAACTTTAAACAAGTGTTTGGTAATGGTTTTATTGAAGTAGACTTTTAAATTGCTAAATCATTCCCTTTAACTGCAAACATGGTTGACTTATGACTACAGTGTTAAAATAAGAAGCAACATTGAATTCAAAGAATATCTTAACCACATTCATTTCAAAGGAAAAATTGTCAGCAGTGCAGCCAGTCAAGTTAAAGGTCAAAAACTGAACTTGCCTTTAAATATTGCTATACTTGACTACATCTGCTTAGTTTGGGTTTTGAAGAGACTAATTGATTTTTGGTATCTAATGTCTATCATGGGGTTTTTATGAGAGTTATCGAATGAACACATTTTCTGGTCACCATGGATTATTCATAGATTTACTGTGTGAGTCCTTCCTCATTCAAATGTAATGCTTTCCTACAGGATCTGGAATATTGATTCTCTTTGATAACCTTTAATTGCAGGTCTGTTAATTCTGTCAACATGCAGCATGCATACTATTGTCAAAGTAGAAGTTGGCATCCTCATAAATTCTTCAATTGGTTTTCTTTTGTATAGATTCAAATTTGTAGCCAGACACTGAAATGTTTGCAGAAGTTATAACCCCACAAACATTGTATTCCTCAGACATGTATTTAAGCAAATATTTACATTGAAGATACAAAACCTGTACATTTGGAATGTGTTGGTGAATTTGAGGAATTATATCTTTCAGTAAAACCTCTGCCATTGGGCAGTGGCACCGGACTCAAGGGTCCAAGGTCACAGCTCAGGACATTCCAGTCACAGAGTAGTCCTGTGTATAAAGTCCAGACAGAGTCCGCTAATGGCATGAGGGGAGTCCGTAACAACAGAGTGAAGGACAGGTAAGTGGACGGTTGATATAATTTTTAAATTCCTTTTTTACATGCTCAGTACATCTGAGTCCAAACCAGGAAGTTTTGTAACATGGATCATATAATACTTGTACAAAATACAGATGGTTGTAGCAAATTTTTGTGTCACTTGCAGAGCAGAAGGAAAAAAAAGAACAGTTCATAAGCATTGCTTATGACAGCTTATCAATTCAGTGAAACTAGGAGTCTTACTATGTTTTATTAGATATTTTAAAATTGGGGGAGGGGGGGGGGGGGTAGGAGAAGACACTTTCTTAAGTGAAATATGGAGATAACGAACGGTATTCAAGCTCAAAGTCCATTAAAACAATACAAATCAGGAGCAAAGCAAACACAGACCTGCAAAAACATCAGAGGTGGGATCAGGTGCCATAGAGGAGTGAGCATCCACTACCCACCGGTCACACCCACCGTGTGCTCCTTATCATGATCAGTAAATAACGGAAAAATCTATCAACAATTCAGTGTGCAAAAAATGGCCTAAAATTAGTATGAAAAACGTCAGTCAGCATATGGCTTAATGATAGATTGTATTTGCTGACAAGGTCATTGTATCGGCCATAGAACTTACGAAATGATGACTTTAAATGAGACCATTGATATTATTGTTTCATCAGCTTGTTTGTCAATAACTTACCTCATTTTAGAAATTGTTCATACGTATAGTATGCTCTTGCATATCGAATCAACTTCAGATACCTGACTCTCCTTACCATTTTAAGAGGAGAGTGTGACATTTAATAATTAAGAAAATTCCAAGGGGTCCAGACACCCACCCCCACCTCTCTCTAGATCTGCCCTTGTAATAGAAGATATATAATTTAGGTATTTCAGTTTGTATTGTTATGCAGTCTATGTTTTCAAAATAATGTACGTGTAACTTGCCCATATATCATTATTGCAGGATAGCTCTAATGTACATGACTGTCACTTTTACAGGAGAGGAATATTTACAGTTGGAGGAAACAGTGACAAGACCAAAGTGAAATCTTTGGAGGATGTTGCCATAGCAATAAAGAGTGATGCATTCCAGAACATTGTAGTGGTGGCAGGAGCTGGTATCAGTACCCCAAGTGGGATTCCAGACTTCAGGTAGAAAACCGTTTTTTTTTTTTACTCCATATCTATTCATTACCTGTTATTGTTTCTGTATATTAAGCATTTTCTGAGAATGTTTTCTTCCCCTTAATCATGAAATCCTTAATCAATTTTTTTTTTTTATAAAAAGACACAAGGATTTTGAAGTGTCTTTCGGTCATTATTAAGGAATGAGAATTAGAGAAAATGCTGTAACTAATGAGTACACATAATGGAACCTTTTCTTCCTATTGCACAACTGAATTTCTTCATACTATGTGTCTCCTTTTATTGTGTGGATCATGATCACACACAACCCAGTACATGTAGTATGAGGTCTTAGCTTTCATTATTATGATATCAAAATAACTAAAATGCTTGCTATTGTTTCTGTAACAGAAACAAAAAAAATAGAATTATTGCTTGGGAGTGATAAAACAATATAACAGCAATGGGAGACGGTATTTTCAAACAGAATATTACATGTAGTTTTGGTGGCTTTCCCACTTTCTACCATCGGCTCATACATTCACCTCTGGCTCTGTCTTTGGCTTGTGTTTATCACTGTGTTAAGCAAGAAATAGTGTGTTTGTTTTAATTCATTATGATTAAATTCCTTCACTAATGTTTGTCTTTTAAGGTATGTATTTACTAAGTAGATCTAGAACTATTAGTTTAATTTGAAATAATCCTTGGAAGATCATGTTTTTTACCTTATTTCAATAATCTTGACGTGGGCCAATTGCAGAGGTGTCTGAGAGGGGAACACATGACAATTCTGTAAGGGAGATTGTGGCTTTCTGTGTACAGTATTTTACCTTGACAGCTGGACTCAACTTTTGGATCAACTTTGCATTTGGCAAGATCATATATGTCAAGGTTAAAGGTCAAATTGGACCTTGTTACTCCCCTATAAAATTGGAAGGGCATCATTCTTGAGCATATCTTGTTCTCCCGTGATCTGGAAAAATTTAAAATAAAACATTTACCCGGTACACATGTACAAGCCAACACCCAGACTAGAAATGAAATAATTAAGTAATTAACTACTCACCTTGACTTGATGAGAAATGTTCTACTCTGTTGCTGAAACCACAATCAACAGTACTAGTATTTGTGTGCATGTCAGATATTTCTGTACTGTCTTCATCTTCCTATAGGACTCCTGGCACTGGTCTCTATGACAACCTCCAGCAATACAGAATTCCCTACCCAGAAGCCATCTTTGACATAGAATTCTTCCATCACAATCCAAAGCCTTTCTTCACTCTTGCCAAAGAACTGTATCCCACTGGAAAATATAGACCTAATTACATACATTATTTTGTACGCCTTTTACATGACAAGGGGATGTTACTCCGCATGTACACACAAAATATTGATGGCCTTGAGAGAAGTAAGAATTACAACTTATGATTTCATGTATATTTATTGTATTTAAAGCATCATAAGTTAAAAAATCTTGAAGGATACCAAGTGAATGTATTAACTTAATAAAATTCTGCAATGATCGGCTGAAGTTGTAAACCATATGTGTTACAGTTGCTGGCTTACCTCCTGAAAAAATGGTGGAGGCCCATGGCACATTTTCTGAGGCCACATGCCTTATATGTAGACAGAAACATGACAAAGAGGAAATCAAAGTAAGTCTCTTCCTTTCATTAGGGGATATAATGTAACTTTTAAAATGACAGAAATATTTTACTTGTATTTTAGTTCTGTGCCATTGACAGTAAAACTTGGTTATAGTGAAGTCCTGGGGACCTGTGAATTTACTTCACTATATATGTATTTTGTTCAATCCATATAATGAATTTGTTAAAGTATATATAGGGCAATACATGTAAACATGTTTTCCTTCAAATTTGACTTCTGAATATGATCAGGGAAATATCACAAAATTTACCATGGAGTACTAAATTTTTCTGATGAATTGCATTTTAAATATAAATATTTATGAAATATTTATGAAAAATTATGTAAGTTCAATATTTCAAATTTTGAAATCTTTAAAAAATTGCTATAAAAGATGTAAATTTCGTTAGTTTTAACCTCTGTGGGATACAAAATCAGTTTGATATATCTGTAAATTCGTTTTATCAGAGTGATTGGGATCACGAAAAACTTCTCTATATCCAAAAATTAGCTATATCCATGTTTGTACTAAACAAGTTTTACTGTAATATATATGGTTATCCTTTGTGCTCTTATGTACATTCATAGCTAAATATGCAGTATCCAGCGCATGCGCAGATAATGACCACTAATTCACAGAAACAATAAAATATGGATATACAGTGCAAAGGATTCAGAAATTAACTAGTAAAGTGTGTGATGGATTTTGAAATTATGCCAAGAAGTAACTAATAACAACATCTTTTTTAGGGAGCAATATTTTCTGATAAAATACCAAGGTGCAAAAAACCAGGATGTATGGTATGCATTTCCATTTAAATAAATTTTGTTTAATTGGTTACTAAGGAAACACACATACATTTCAAATTTTGAAGTTCTTGATAATCTTTTAATATTAGTTTTGAGAAGAGAATAAAATTACATGTATGATATTTTGTAATTTCCTAGCTAAAAGAAGTCATATAGCAGAGAATACACAGATGAGTACTTAGATACATATATTTTCAGGGAGTTGTGAAACCTGATATAACATTTTTTGGAGAAGACTTACCCAAAAGATTTTATTTTTACATGAGGGACATGCTTCAGGCTGATCTGATCATTGTCATGGGGACATCATTAGAGGTTTGTTGATGAACAGTTGCTTTACTCATGAAATCTTAACTTCCTGTCACCTGCAAAGTAGAGTAATTAACACTTAGGGATCACTTTGCAGGAATCTGTTGTTTGGTTTTCTGGAAAACTGTTGATTGGATTTTCTTTTGAATTTATGATTTTTATTGATCATTTTTTTTATTAATTTTGAAGATAAAAAAGGATAACTATATTAAGGAATCCATGACTATGTTATGTATTTCAGGTTCAGCCATTTGCTGGGATCATTGACTCGGTGAAGTGGGGGGTACCTCGTGTCTTGTTTAACATGCATGCCGTAGGACCATTCAAATATCAGAGACGAGCTCAGGACTTCATTTCACCAGGTTACTAAAACACTATCAGTTTTAATGTTTTAGGAATTGTTTTCCAAGTTCACCTGAGCCAGAGGTTCAAGTTAGCTTTTCTAATCAAAGTTTGTATGTTGTATCTGTTGTCATTAACTTTTATCATTTTTGAAATTGTCTTCTGAACCACAGGATTAACTCATCAACCAAACTTGATGCAAAGCATTCTTATATGCAGGAGGTTTTTTTTTTTATAAATGAAGGCCCATGCATTCCATTCAAGGGAATGTGGTCACAAAAGGAGAAGGGGGGAGTGGGTCCGTTAAACATCTTTTTTAGCTCACCTGAGCCGAAGGCTCAAGTGAGCTTTTCTGATCAAAATTTGTCCGTTGTCTGTCGTCGTTGTCGTCGTCGTCGGCATTGTTGTCGTTGTAAACTTTTCACAATTTCATCTTCTTCTCCAGAACTACTGGGCCAATTTCAACCAAACTTGGCACAGAGTATCTTTGGGTGAAGGGGGTTCAAGTTTGTTCAAATGAAGGGCCACACCTTCTTCCAAGGGGAGATAATCATGAATTCATGAAAAATTAATGGCATCATTTAAAAATCTTCTTCTCAAGAACCACTGTGCTTGGAAATATGAAACTTATATGGAAGCATCCTCAGGTAGTTAGATTCAAGTTTATTCCAATCATGACCCCCGGGGGGTAGGGTGGGGCCACAATGGGCGATCAAAGTTTTACATAGGAATATATAGGAAAACTCTTTAAAAATCTTCTTCTCAAGAACAGCAAAGCCATGATTGGTCATATTTATATGGAAGCATCCTCAGGTAGTGTAGATTCAAGTTTGTTCCAATCATGACCCCCGGGGGTAGGGTGGAGCCACAATGGGCGATCCAAGTTTTAAATAAGAATACATAGGAAAAATCTGTAAAAATCTTTTTCACAAGAACAACAAAGCCATGATTGGTCATATTTACATGGAAGCATCCTCAAGTAGTGCAGGTTCAAGTTTGTTCCAATCATGACCCCCGGGGGTAAGGTGGAGCCACAATGGGTGATCAAAGTTTTACATACAGCGCAGGGAACTAATTTTGTTACATAAACCAGCATAAGCATTAGTAGCGTCGGGATCGAGCTAGCATCAGCATCAGCATTTAAAAAACAGCATTACCAGGATCAGCATCAGCAAGCAAAGGATAAAACCAGCATTGACCTACATAAAATCAGCATTATCCTACTAGCATCAGAAAATCAATGAGTTTTAATTCAGTAAAAAATTAAAAAAGAAAGAAAGAATATTGGTTAAAGTATTCACATTATTGATACATAGTGAGATATTATGATCAAATAATTGTAAAAGGCACTTTTATTGCTTTAAACGGCAATGCTGAAATTCATTATCTACTTCCGGTAGCATGATGCTACTTCCGGTAGCATTGACCTAATTATAAAACAGAATCAGGATAAGGATTACTAGCATTAAATCAGCAAGCAAAGGAAGCATTCAAATCAGCAAGCAAAGGAAGCATTCAAATCAGCATCGATGCTGTAACAAAATTAGTTTCCTGCACTGTAAAATACATAGGAAAAATTTGTAAAAATCTTTTTCTCAAGAACAGCAAAGCCATGATTTTTTTTTTTATGGGTGCATCCTCAGGAAGTGTAGATTCAAGTTTGTTTAAATCATGACCCTCCAGGGGTAGGGTGGGGCCACAATGGGCGATCAAAGTTTTACATAGGAATACATAGGAAAAAGCAAGCCTTTTAAAATCTTCTTCTGAAGAACAGCAAAGCAATAATTAGTCATATTTAAATGCAAGCATCCTCAGGTAATGTAGATTCAAATTTTGTTCAAATCATGCCCCCCCCCCCAGGAGAATAGAGGGGCCATAACAGGGGATCATAGTTATACAAAGGAATACAAATGATATATCAATAAAATTTGTCTTCCTAAGAACAGCATAGCCATTATTTGTCATATTAATTCAAAAGCATCCCTTTGAAGTATAGATTCAAGTTCAAATTACCCCCCCCCCCCCCAAACCACTTTTATATCAAAACTTTTCAAGACTCAACTGATTTCTGCTTTTTCCTAGCCAGAGTGCTCAGGTGAGCGATGTGGCCCCTGGGCCTCTTGTTCTCAATAACCACATGATCAGGGAAAAAAACTTGCAGCATAAAAATTTCACTGTGTTGTTTAAATTGAAAATTACCATAGTCAAGTCATTGCCACAGAAGCTAGAATATGGCTGCAATAGGGGTTCAAAGTTTTAAATAGGATGATTTTAGACATAATAGAAAATTCTTCTAAAGAACAGTATGGCCACATTTACTCATACATATATTAAAATTTATGTTGATGTATCCATTAAGATAGATATTCAAGAGTATACAAATCAAGGCCTACAGGTTTTGATTACAGTTGGAGATTACAGGAATATATATAAAGAAACAGTCTTAAAAATCTCATGCATGGCTTCAATTAGTCAAGTCAATGTGCAAAAATACTGCATGTGTACTTAAAATAGCGGGCTTCATATTTTAGCGGCTTTGGCGCGGACAACAATGCACTAATTCATGAATACCACTAATAAATCATTTATAAATACAATATATGGCAAGTTTGTGTGTAGCGCTAATTCATGAGTACGCCAACAACTCAATACCCAGTGATTGCGCCAAATTTTGAATACCCCAATTAATGTACACGTACAGTATATCTATGTAGTTGATTAAAGAATTATCCAATCATAGTCCTAAGGCTATATCAAATGAATTTTACATTTCATATTCTTAATTCACAGATTGGTGAAATTTTTGAAAGGACAGAATTTTGTTTTTAAAGTATGAGAAATTGTTTCAGGTGACCTCATTAACAGTGCTCAGAAGTTCACAGACCTATTGGGATGGAAAGATGAAATGGTGGAACTTATTACCAAAGAGGAGGGCAGATTTGTTTTAGTAAGTCTACTAAAAATGTTTACCTTTGAGAAAGGAAAAATGATAATCACTTGATAAGTGAGATATAATCAATCAAGAATTTAAAAGATATGTTGTACCAGAACGTGTACAATGTAGGTGTTCTATCAGCCAGTACATGTGTACAATGTACAGTTGAACTTTGTTATCTCAAACACTGATATCTCAGTACCATGCATATGCTGAAGTAAGTTGGAATTCCCAGTCACTTTTTTATGTATTTTAACCTTGATATCTTGAACCATTGGATATCTCAAAGTTTTTTCTCTGTCCCATCAAGTTTGAGATAATGAGGTTTGACTGTATGTTATATATCTTTTTTTCAATGTACGTAATATAAATATGGAAATGTATGCATTTAGAAAAATTACAACTGTTTTTTATTTTGATGTAGAAATACTTTCATAGAATGCATGTAAACCAGTTTTTCTGCTTCTTCAGTGCTCGCCAGACTACGCAAAGAAAATGAAAGAAATGCAGCAAAGACCACCCCCTCCACCCCCTAAAGATCCACCAATTAGACTTTGGAGACAGCCAGCTAAACTTGATTTATTCAGCTCAGAATCTGAGAGCTCATCAGAAGCTTCAGAGACAGAATCAGAATCCTCCGACGAAGATGAAAGACCAAAAAATATTCGCAAGAACAACAATTACAGAAAAGGACTAGGTGTGACAAGGAGTGCCCCAAAAGGAGGCAGTAAAAATGACCTTGACCTGAAAAGGAATGGCAAACCTGGAGTGAATGGAAAAAGGAACTACAGCACAAGTTCACCGCTAACAACCAGATCAGAGAGAGCTGTAGGAAAAACACGGAATCATGCTACTGCTACAAAAGTAACAAGTGAAGTCAATCAGGTAGCTACACGCTTTGACAAAGTCAGTGTACGTACTAGATCCAACACACCCGACTCTATAAAAGGGAAGCCAGCCAAAGAAAAGTCTATACGAAGGACTGTTTCTGATAGAAGTTTGAAATCTAATATAGCTGGTGCTAGTCGCCCTCCACTACAGAGATCAAACTCTGCAAAATCCATAAATGAGAAAGAGGCAAGCAATAAAAAAGATCAGAAAGTGACTGAAATTCGAAAATCAGCCAGTGATTCAAAATTTGATCGTAAAGCTGCTGACAATATGGTGCTAAAATACAAGGATGGGAAAATATCCCATGCCAATCACTCTGTCTCTAATGGAGTAAGGAATGGTTCAAAGTCTAGTCAACAGGTAGAGGACAATTCAGAAAACAAAATGAACAGGGAAAATTTTCTTAAATCACACCCCAAGCCCCCGCTCCCTCAAAGCCAAAGAAATGGAAAACCTCCCCTAAACCCACTGAATCCTCGACCCTATGGATTTTTAGCACAGAAAAAATTGCCCCAAAGACCATCTGCTCCAGCTAATCTGATAAGGGAAAAGTTTTTCAATGAGTCTAAAGACAGTCGTCCAGCATCTGCTGAGATGCCCAGAATTGCGTACCGACACCGATTAAAACCGTCATACGATGCCAGAATCTTCGCCATCAGAGTGGCTGATACAAGCTCAGAAAGTTCAGATGAAAGTTCCAGTGAAGAGTCACGCTGATTATATTCTTCAATTATTATCTAGAAGTAACTGTACAAAGTAAAAGATATTTTCATCACTTTCTTTATAAATGTACATTATTCCATGGTATATATACAAGTACTTGGTAGTGGGAAAATTTAATGTTATATAGAGCTTCCTAAATCTCTTGTGATATAATATGTTGACTTAATATTACTTTATAACTCAGCATGTGCATTTACATAATCTTTCTGTTATGATTGCTTATTATATTTAAGGTATGTTAAAGGTAGCATTCATTTGAAAATTAACACGGGTATAATGAGCACGGCGTATTAAAACAGTGCAAATCATGACCCCATTATACATGTAATACTGTATATCAATATCCAAAGATTCTATACTTGATTGACAGAGGCATTCAACACTTATATGTATGCTTTCTTACATTATTAGTCTTTTTAGTTCTTTTTCAAAATGGTTATTACATTGAAACGGGTACTGTATGTGAATGCAAGTAGGATTAGCTTGTGTTACTTTTTTGGAGATTTACATTAAAACGTGTATCAAATACTGAAATTGAAGAGGTTGGAATTTTTCATTATGACGGTTTCAAAAATACATTGTACTGTCCTTTATAATACAGTGTACTTGATAATGTGCGTTTTTAGAAGAATTTCAACCTCTTTAATTTCAGTATTTGAGACACATTTTCGTGCAAATTTTCTGACATAAAACTCTGAAAATGGTATGATCATCTTTTGTTCCTTTTCCTTGACAATATTGCCTTCTTTTATTAAGATGTTCCTCGATCCTGATATTCTGCTCAGCATTGTTTGTTAAGTTTATTGGTCTGTGACATTAAATCAATTTGCCTTATTTTTTGTGATACATATATTTCATCTCAAGGCAAAGGTTCTACATAAGTCATTTTTGGGAACCTGTAGGAAAATGAGAGTAAGAAAAATGCAAGGTAGATTTTTTTCAGTTTTTTGTGCCTTTGATGCTTTAGCTTACTATAGGATTAAACTCAGCTAGGTGGCTTTGCTCCCTTTGAATGGACCTGTTTTGTAAGAAATGCGAAGTATTTTTTGTTGTTTTTTTTTTTTAGACAGGATTTGCAGTTCTTAGCAGATACCTTCAATATTTGATGAGCAATGATATGCTGTAAAGTTCTTATACACAATGTATTTATTTTGTCCTTTGAAATTCAGTGGTCCTTTAACCTCATTTTAGGAAAAAAAATCAAAAGATTGGCAAGGATGGTGGCAAGTAATATATACCCTCCATGCTGGTAGCATTATAGTGGCAGCCGTTATTATGGCAGATTAGCATAGGAAAATTCTGTTTGTTTATGTTATTATTGTTGATTATGTAATGGATATATACTATTAAAATAGAACTTTTAACACACTCTTCTGTCTCTATCAAGCTGCTATATATATCTTAGATGTTGTGATCTATGTGATTTGAATAGATACAAGTTCCTTCTTATTTATAATATATTAAATGTGAACTGTGGAACACAATGGTAGTAGCCATGTATATGGTCATTCCTATGTCAGGAACTTTCATCCAATAACAATTATGCTTTATCTAGAACTTCTTAAGCAATTAAATATTCCCACTGATTATACAACATTGCTAAATATTATTTTTATTGTAGTCAAAACATCTCTCAAACAAGGACACAATATTTCACAAAGACTTAACAAAGTATTCTGACATTAATACCATTATATGCTCAGATTATTAAAAAAATTAACCTGAAAACTGACATTGTTAAGATTCCCATGCTCGTCAATGAAAAATGCAATCTGAATAAGATCAGCTGATTTTCAAGCTTCCTTAGACTGATGAAAAGTCGATCTTGGACCAAGTGACCTCAAAATCTAGGAATGGTTAAAAAATATGCAAGTTCTTACAAATAGCCTTGAGCTTTCCATGCTATTTGTATCCTCAAACTCATCTGTAGATGTGATGTTTGCAGGTCAAAATGTTTTGCATTGCATACAAGTATTATTGTCCTGCATTTTGATGAGGGGTACAGTTTATGCTTTTTGTTTGTCTTTAAGTCTGATTTTCTTAATCCTTGTACAAAGTAATTTATACAAATATTGTTTCCAAAGAAAGAACATAAAAATGCAAGTTAATTATTTAAGTGCATTCTGTACGAGTATGTTAAAGTATAAATCTAGGGCAAACATTTAACTTCAACAGTTTTCATATTGCAAATCTATAAACAACCCAAGATTTTTTTTTAACTGACAAACTATTTATATTAAACTGTCCCAGGTCAAGATTGAAATAAGCTGATTCAAGATCTGCTTTAATTAAAGCACAATTAGAACAACTTTTATCATAGAATTAAATTCATAATTCAAACTTCTTTCATGAAATAAATGTACTGATTTCTAAAAGCATTTTGTTGTTTAAATTATATTTTATTCTTAAAAAAAAAAGATGCGTCTATAATAATACTGATAATATGAAACACTATAAAGAATATAAAAATTGACCAATCAGCTTGGGCCGTACAAAGTTCTAACGATGGATAGGAGGGGTGTGATTGTGATAAATAGATAATGGAAAAAGTTTTAAAAAAAGGAAAATTAAAATATACATGTAAGAAAGAATTACAGTAATTATGAATTATGACAGATAGACTGACAGAAAGGTATGGTGATTACTGTACCACCTGCATATCCTTGTGGGGCCCTAAAAAACAGTTGAGGTAGGCATTCCATTACATGTATGGCTTAACACCGGTATGTTATTGCAGTGATTCACTTAATGTACAACTATGGTGTTGTAAGACAAAAGTGTCATTTGTGACCCTTGATTAAGAAATATAAAAAATTTACAAATAAACTATTCCTTAAATGTAACAATGTAAATAATGCTGACTATAACATATCCAACCACCTCACATATAAACACACATAAAAAATACAAATAATGACCTGTTTTTTCATTTGAGTGTCAGATTGCAGCCAAAAGGCTAAAGTCAATATACATTGTATTTTGAGAATACATTGTAAAAACCACTGCAAAGTGTATTTAAAACAAGTTTTTATTCACATCCTTTATATGCATGGCTATATCTCACACTTATGACAAACTACCATGTACTGTACCCAGAGAGTAACAAAGATGTAAAAGCCATATAAACTGATGGTGAAAATTTTCAAATTGTGTATTGTTTATCAAAAATATTTGATTAAATTAAAATGCATTGCAATAAAAATATATGGGTTTTTAAAAACAGAATAAAACACACTGGCTGTAAAACCGTCCAGTATAAAAAGCAAACATAAAACAAAAAAAGAAAATGTTAAAAAATACTGGTAACAGAAATCTAAGTAACAAAAGCCATTTTGTCAGTGCTTATGAATAAAAGTTACAACTGGAAAAAAAAAAGAAACATATTATACTTCTATACACTCAAATTGACAAAAAAGCTGACTTAACATGAAAATTTTGAATCAGAAATCTTTAACTTCATATACATGTACTTGAAGTATGTCATTTTTGGACTATGTAAATTAAATTTAATTCACTTTTTAAGAAGTGTCTGCAAAAGTCGTGAATATCACAAAATATCACAAATACTGTCATACCAGAGTAACATGACTAAAGATACTTATTATCACCAATCCTATTTAAACATCAAAAATACCATTACATCTTGATGTAAAACAAAGAACAAACCTGAGTCTCTAACACAAATTTTCCTTTCAATTTCAAAATGATGAATCCACTGAGAAATACTTTGGATCAAATTGATCAAAGCCAACTAAGAGTCCACCATCTTCTTTGACAATTACAGGGTAGACAACAGAACAAATGCCAGGTCGCTTAGGTTGCTTTAGCTGTCCTGTGTCAAGGTCAAATCTCCAGCTGTGCCAAGGACACCTCACACACAGGGAATTCCCAGGGAGTTCTTCTATGTCCCCTAAATGGAGAGGACCACCTATAATAAAGTAGAATTCAAGTAATACAATGTAGTTGTCAATATTAGTCTTAGTAGCCAAGTATTCTGTAGTAAGTTTATATGCTTATCACACCATTTGATCTGGACTATCTTTAATTGCAATTTGTTGATCCATTTAAAGAACAAACTTGAATATCAAAGAAAATCTAATGAAGTGTATGTTAAATTTTATCTTATGTAACAGGAGAGGAGAAAAATGTGACAGACCAGACCCGAATTCAAACCCGTGGCCCCTGAATCTCCAGTCAGGTGCTCTACCAACTGAACTATCTGGCCATTGGCGATCAAACCCGTCTGACCACCACATTCCTCCCTCCTTAAAGATCTTCGGCCCCTGTAGATACCAACCCAGGCTCTTCCCTGGCAGGTCTTTCACCTGTCACTTCCAGGGCATGGCACTGCACCAAATGTAACAGGAGAGGAGAAAAATGTGAGGGACCAGACCAGACTTTGAACCCAGGCCCCCTGAAACTCTAGTCAGGTGCTCTACCAACTGAGCTATCTGGCCAAAGGCGATCAAACCTGTCTGACCGCCACACTTACTTTAGGGATAATTTATAAGCACCAGTATTAATAGAACTATATAAGCAGAAAAAATATAACTTTGAAAAATACTGACATTTATTTATTTTGATCAGATAATATCTAGCAGCAGCTTGCTCTGTAAATCATATCAATTGTTCATATACCTAAATTAGTGGTGTTCCAAACTTCCAATCATCGATTATAATCGAAAATCAGTCAATTGCTGGCATAATTCAAGCGCTCGATTACAAAATTTTTATTCTGATTAATCGGTTTATTATCTTTTTTAACAAGCATAATATTCCAGCTGCAACTTATCTATCAACTTATTTGGGTATCGTAATGGCCAGAAAACAGAATTGTATCCATACCTGGGTAACAAAGCATGTTCCCGGGTAAAAATGTACATTTTATATCTGTACAGTGTATGAAGAAAAATTAAAGAAAAACAGATACACACTCAATAAAACACTCAGATGATATCCATTTATTCTTATTCAGCAAAATAAACAACAAATACATATGCAGAAAGTAGTCATTTACCCACTCTTACCATTTAATTAACTTAATTGATAGACTTTGTAAATGTCCGATTATAATCGATAATTAGTTACATAGAGTAACCCGATCATCGATTATGAAATTCTTACAGATTCCCATCACTAACCTAAATGTGGACATTTCTCCTTGATAGCATACACCTTGTTGTGGTACCTAAAGATGGCGATCTGTTGTTCGTTACATGATACAAGGGTTCCCGTCTTACTGTTCTGTCTCTTCAGACCTGGCCTTAATTGGACCGTCCTCTGCATACACTGGTATTTCTCCTCTGGTTTTGACCAGTCATAAAGTTCTGAAATAAATCAAATGCTATGCTGTACTTGACAGAAATTAAGTTGATTACAATTTCTACCTTTTTTTCCTTAATGTAGTCTTAATTTTCTTTTTTTTTTATTAATTATCCGTTATACAAAATACCGTGGAAGCTAATGTCTAAGGGAAGGTATATTTTCTGGTCATCTTGCATTTTTCCCTCCCATTTTTGTTTACATTTTTCTAATATAAATCTTGATCCCGATGTTATTACATTTAAGAAAAGAAAATGACAAGAAAAGGTATACTTATAAAATTGTAAAAAGCAAGGAATACCGGTTTTAGCATATACATACATATTAATGTACTGAAATAAAGAAAAAGAATCAAAATAATAAAAAAAAAAAAAAAAAATGTATGCACATCGGGCTAGATTTACGATTTGGTTCTTATTTTATTATTGTTCCGGAATACTGAGAAAAGAGCGAGAAACTGGTAAAGGTTATAAGATAATATCACTGGTACTAGAACGCTGTTGTAGGGTTAGAATGGTGTCATCATAGTAAGATTTTATCTTTAAATGAGCATTAACTTTTAATAAGCTCGTTAAATCTGTACTTGCATATGGGACAATTTCAATTTGAATTTCCTCTGCGTGCTGGCATAGTTGCGATCACTTTGATGTCCTTGTTTCAAGGCATTTCCATAACTTTCACTTTTAGCTGCCAAAAATGGTACATAAAGATGCAATTTTAATCATGAGCACATTCTCAATAAAATAATAATTCAGCATACTAAAAATCATAAATGAACTTAGTCTTAGGATTGTGTGTGTGTGCAGAATTTTATGGCTCTTAATATTGAATAAAATCTCTCAATTCTAAAATAATGAATGTTAAATTAAGTTAAGATACATGTATGTCAACTCTTGGACTACAAGTATTTTTCCAGTGGTATACAACAAATCTCAACACTCTGTCACAGACAAAAATGCCTGTCAACTTTTCTGAAAGTAAAGAAAATAAGGAACACTTCTAGTATACCGGTCCCTATAGATATGGCGCTAAAATAGGTGCCGCCAAAGGCAGTGTACAATATAATACGAACGCGTGAGCGATCGACAAAATTGATAAAAAAAAAGGCCACAAATCGCAAAATTGAGCCAAAAATCGTGTTCCTTGTGAAAAATTGGGTTTAAAAAACTGGTTTTTAAACAGTTTTTTAAATGAGAATTAAACGGTTTCGTAAAATAACGTACTTGTTTAGTAGATAAAACTCCATTTTGCGTTGTTTAGGAATGTGGTCACATGATCAGTTTTTGACATAATCTCATAAATATTCATGACGTGCGTCACTTGTGTTTTGACGTAATGAAGACTGATGAAGAAGTAACTGATAGGACTCGAAGTGAAATGCTACTAAAATTGGGAGATTTTGTGAGAAATGCAGGGATTTAACAAGTGATAACTAATTACTAGTAATTGGTTGATTGAATTGTGCATCACCATTAATTTGAAAGAAAAAATATTCTGAATATGGACATTATGAGGTTAGGATATTGAGCTTAAGTTAAGGGTAAGTTACCAATTACTTGCCAAAACTTAGCGCACAATGTTGGGCATGTTTCAACATTAAACCAAGGCTAATTCATCCAAGTTTCGGAAAACTTTCCTGTTCTTTGTAAGCAAAAATTGCATGAATAAGCCCAAAGTGATATAGATGCGAGCATGGGTGAATATAAAACAGTTACAATATCCAAGCTATATATACTCTAACCCTAAGACGTAGATCGCATACAATGCCATATTTAATTAACGGTTTGTTTAAGTTTTGCATATTTCATGCTTTACTCCTATGAGATGGTATATCGGCACGGTTCGACTTTAGGCTGATTCATGCAAGTTTTTGGTCACAAAAGGCACTTGGCAGTGCCTTTTGTAAGCAAAAATTACATGAATTAGCCCAAAGTCGTGAAGATTTAAGGGTGGATTTATAACACAGTTCCAATCTTAAAACAATATACCCTAACAGTAACCCTAATCACTCGATCGAATGCGTTTTGTTGAACGGCAAGGGAAATAACTGCTCATGTGCAATCGCGTGATTCTTGGGACCGGCATACTAGAAACTTCCCGAAAATAATCTTAGTCTATAAGTATAACTGACTCAGTCCACTATTAACTCAGCCAATTACAGACTCAGCCTATCACAAGAAATATGGAAATTCATTAAGAAAAACTTTGATGATTTGGACCTAAATGGGTGACAGTGATTGGTATACTACAGATGTAGAATGCTCGATTTTAATTAAATCCATTTAAAACTGAAATGCCTTTACATCAGAGTATATACTAAAGCATGCATAATCTTATTTTAAAAAACTAAGACTTTTACTAGAAGAGAAAGCATGTTCTAAATTTAAGGGTCATATCACTTTGTCCATCTGTATGTATGTATGCCTGAATGTGTGTTTTTTAAGTCCTTTTAATTAACAGCCTTTCCATGATTAATGCCATAATGCATTATGTATTTGGAGAAATAAAAACTCTGCCACTTGAAATAAGAATTTTGATTTATTTTTTTAATATGCCATACATTAACCATCTTTCTTAAATCATTATTATACATTATGTACTTTGAAAAATTTCATTTGAACTTTAGTTATTGCCATGGACTTAGAATGTTATAGGTTGAGTCTTGGTAGACTGACTTAATAATGGTTTAAATCAGTTACATGCTGAATTAGTTATAGATCAAAATCTGAAGTAATCATTTTCCCTACTATATTTGAAGATGTCTGTATAAAACTAAAAGTATAATTATACTTAACCACAGACATGGGAATCTTCTGTAATTTCAACCTAAAGGTGTTGGTTTCCATTTTCCTACACAGACAATTCAACTTGATCTTAGATGAGAGCATTAAGCAAAAGATTTTTTTCACAATAAATATTCAGAACATTTTTGATTGTTTTGAAATATGAAGCGGATAATAAAAGCAACTAATTTGAAATTCATTATTTATATTTCCCTTTTGAAGAATAATGACGATGACAGACTTGGACCCAATCTTTGTCAAGGCTCTGAGACTGCTTCATTCTAAGAGCAAGGACTCAGCTGATCAACTCAAACAATTACTGGATGATGTGCTACATACAAAGAAGGGTCAGAAGGTAGTAAAGCACTCATGTACTCACTGCTAGTGTATAATGATAAAATCACTGCTCAGAAAGTTTATTTTAGTCCACATGATACCAGTAGTTACCATACTGTAAAATGACATGTTTAAGTGGGGTCAATTTTTGTGTTTTGAGGTATGTATGTGGGTTCATTAGGATTAAATTTTATGGATGCAGAATTGTTGAGTAGTTATGTACAGTTGAACTTTGGTATCTCGAACAGGGATATTTTGAATGCCATGGATATGTCGAAGTTATTTTGAAGTCCCAACTGCTTATTCCTTAACTTAAGTATTTTACCCTAGATATCTTGAATCCTTGGTTATCTCGAAGTATTTTCTTGGTCCCATTGAGTTCGAGATAATGAGATTTGACTGTATATGAAATTTTACATTTTATGATGGACATGAATTTGTGGTTCTCTTCATACCTCAAAAACAATGAAAAATTCCCACACGAAAATTAGTGATTTTACAGTATTTTGTTAAATCATAATTTTGATGACTTTTCAGTTGCCATTAGAAAATGTCAGGTAGATTGTTTTCTTTTAAAAGCTTACTCAATATCTGTAATTATTTATTCTCAGGGAGGATCAAGTTCTGATTCCAGATCGTCTTCTAAATCATCACAAAAAGAAAAAGATGACAGCAAGTCAAAGAAACGAGAAGCTGAAAAACGGAGCATTGACAAGGTTATTAACTTGTCCATTAATGTCTTGGAAATTTTCAGAAATGAAATTAGCACAAAAAGATAAATGCAACCTTGAAAACTGCTTTTCTTTACTTCCAGAGAACTATCAGCCAGATGATTTGCATAATTTTCTTCAAAATTTGAATATTTAAATAATGGGTTCAGGCACCAGGGTGGGGCTAAGTTGGTCATTTATTGAAATTGCATGATGTCCTGAAAATTATTCTTGACATCTGAGCTAAATAATCTTTACTTGATAATAACAACGAACAATGTCCCCAAGAACAGATTTTGTTAAATTTTTGTCTCTATGTGAGGGGCGAGGTCTTAAAATAGGGCAAACGTGAAAAGAATTTCTAAAAAAAAATATTATAATCTTGGTAATGGTTATCTTTTTTCTCACAGAAGTTTATTGGGTTTTTTTTCATGTATACACAAATCCAAGCCCTTTGCAAATAAAATAAAGGTCATACAGCTGTTATATACAAAAGACAATGTTTGCCCTTTTACATGCATGACAAAGGTTGACTGTCTGATAATTGTAATACATTTAATGATTAGCGGTAGATGCTCACACACATATTAAGCTAACGACCATAATCTATGACAGCAATGATCCAAAGTTCAAAGTCACTGTGAGAAAAAAGGTAACCATTACTAAGATTTTTTTTTTTTTTTTTTTCAGAAATTCTTTTCACATTTGAAATTAGAGTGTGAGTGTCCATCTTTAGTAACACAAAAAAAAACATTGTTTGTTTATAATTGAAAAATGTTTAGACCTTTCGTCTTCATGTATAGCAATTCAAGGATTTTATATGTAACATACAGGTGATTTGTGTTGAAATACTCACAAAACTCAGGTGAAAATATTTATTATATTCGTAATACTCTGATGGCCAATGGATCCCTTTCATTACATAGGTGAAGCAAGAGAACTTGGAGGTCCCTGATGAAATTCCATCCAAAAAATCGCGGAAGGAATCACCAAAACGCCCCATTAGTCCCTCAAGTGATGAAGAGATGAAAGTCAAAGACATCAAACAAGAGCCTGTGGAGAAACCACAGAGTAAAGACAAGGAAGAGAAAGAGAGGACCAGAAAGGATGAGGAAAAGAAAGTGAAAGTAGAGAGGGAGGACAAAGTGAAAGTAAAAGAAGAAAACAAAGGTTCAGGGGATAGTGATGATGATTTCAATGATTTTGCCTTTGGACTAGATATTGCATGTGTTGTTTGCAAGTAAGTAAATATTAATCATTGATAACTGATATTTTAATTATTTTTTTCCAATTTTAATTACATTTGAAAGCAGTTACCGGTACATGTGTTCTTTAGGTCTTTTGATGTGAAGACTGGAAATCAGCTGGTAGAATGTCAGGAGTGTCATCATCTGTATCATCAGGTCAGATATTTTCTTGTGACGTACTAAAACCGACATAACCTGTACATGTTACCGTACAACTCATTTTTTTAAAAATCTAAACGTGTTTGAAAGCTAGATGCTGGTTTATGATTTAATTGATGATTATGATACTGTGCCATTCATTTCTTTAGCTTTTGAGTTATTTTTGGAAAAACTAAACAAACAAACAAAATCGAGACTGTGGTATACAACAGTTTGACAAATTTCTAGGAATGCCACAAGCCTCCAGTGACAGAACAAGATGTCCATGATCCCCGGTTTGTCTGGTATTGTTACAAGTGTACCAAGAGTCTCAAGAAAATGGTATGTATGATAGTTTGTGTGTCAATATAAAGGCTCACATGAGCTTTTCTGATCATTTGTCTTGTGTCTATATTTAATTAATGTTCAAAAACTATTTTACACTGAACTGATATACATATGACATATGAAAATTGCATAACTTCATATGAAAATTGCACATTTTATTATTTAAATTCACAAATTCAAAATTCACCTCAATAAAATTATTATCACCATATTAAATCTTACATTTTGAAAATATATATTACCATTCCTGTTAGATATATTTGGGTTTTTTTTCAATGCGAGCAAGAAGTGTGTTTACAAAATCATAAGTTTTACTTTTAACTGCTTAGGTATTTGAAATTAATTGTTATTATTTAAATTAACGTATTTTATATTATGACTACACTACTGTACAATGAAGGGTATTAATTTTTGATAGGTGAATAAACCAAGTAAGAATAAACTAGAGGAATCTAAGGAAAAGGTCCGCTCCTCTGGTTCTGGCAAGTCTGGTAAGAGTGATCCAGCAGGACTCTTCAACTTCAGGAAGGTATATGGCTTTCATTTAATAATAATTATATAAAAGAATTTGTTAGGCTATATGGCAAAAAGCCTTTTTTTAGCTCACCTGAGCCGAAGGCTCATGTGAGCTTTTCTGATCAAAACTTGTCCGTTGTCCGTCGGCATTGTCGTTGTAAACTTTTCACATTTTCATCTTCTTCTCAAGAACCACTGGGCCAATTTCAACCAAACTTGCCACAAAGCATTCTTGGGTAAAGGGGATTCAAGTTTGTTCAAATGAAGGGCCACGCCCTATTTCAAGGGGAAATAATTAGGAATTAGTGAAAAAATAATGGCATCATTTAAAAATCTTCTTCTCAAGAACCACTGGGCCAGGAAAGATGAAACTTATGTGGAAACATCCTCAGGTAGTGTAGATTCAAATTTGTTCAAATCATGACCCCCGGGGGTAGGTTGGGGCCACAATGGGGGATCCAAGTTTTACATAGAAATATATAGGAAAATATCTTTAAAAATCTTCTTCTTAAGAACAGTAAAGCCAAGATTGGTCATATTTATATGGAAGCATCCTCAGGTAGTGTAGATTCAAGTTTGTTCAAATCATGACCCCCGGGGGTAGGGTGGGGCCACAATGGGGGATCCAAGTTTTACATAGAAATATATAGGAAAATATCTTTAAAAATCTTCTTCTTAAGAACAGTAAAGCCAAGATTGGTCATATTTATATGGAAGCATCCTCAGGTAGTGTAGATTCAAGTTTGTTCAAATCATGACCCCCGGGGGTAGGTTGGGGCCACAATGGGGGATCCAAGTTTTACATAGAAATATATAGGAAAATATCTTTAAAAATCTTCTTCTTAAGAACAGTAAAGCCAAGATTGGTCATATTTATGTGGAAGCATCCTCAGGTAGTGTAGATTCAAGTTTGAACATATCATGACCCCCGGGGGTAGGGTGTGGCCACAATGGGGGATCAAAGTTTTACATAGAAATATATAGGAAAATATCTTTAAAAATCTTCTTCTTAAGGACAGCAAAGCCATGATTGGTCATATTTATATGGAAGCATCCTCAGGTAGTGAAGATTCAAGTTTGTTCAAATCATGACCCCCGGGGGTAGGGTGGGGCCACAATGGGGGATCAAAGTTTTACCTAGAAATATATAGGAAAATATCTCTAAAAATCTTCTTCTTAAAAACAGTAAAGCCATGATTAGTCATATTTATAGGGAAGCATCCTCAGGTAGTGAAGATTCAAATTTGTTCAAATCATAACCCCCGGGGGTAGGGTGGGGCCACAATGAGGGATCAAAGTTTTACATAGAAATATATAGGAAAATATCTCTAAAATCTTCTTCTTAAAAACAGTAAAGCCATGATTGGTCATATTTATATGGAAGCATCCTCAGGTAGTGAAGATTCAAATTTGTTCAAATAATAACCCCCGGGGGTAGGGTGGGGCCACAATGGGGGATCCAAGTTTTACATAGAAATATATAGGAAAATATCTTTAAAAATCTTCTTCTTAAGAACAGTAAAGCCAAGATTGGTCATATTTATGTGGAAGCATCCTCAGGTAGTGTAGATTCAAGTTTGTTCAAATCATTACCCCGGGGATAGGTTGGGGCCACAATGGGTGATCAAAGTTTACAGAGGAATATATAGGAAAAAGTCTTTTTCTCAAGAACAGAAAAGCCATGATTAGTCAAATTGATATGGAGGCATCTTTGGGTAGTGTAGAATGAAATTTGTTCAAATGAGGGCCCCCGGGGGTAGGGTGTGGCCACAATGGGGGATCAAATTTTTACAAATGAATATATGGGAAAAAAATCTGCTGCTCAAGAACAACAAAGCCATTTGTTATATTGATATGAAAGCATCATCAGGTAGTTTAAAATTCAACACCCCCCT
Organism: Saccostrea echinata; assembly: GCF_033153115.1. NCBI lineage: Eukaryota > Metazoa > Mollusca > Bivalvia > Ostreida > Ostreidae > Saccostrea > Saccostrea echinata. The sequence continues at coordinate 29,905,475 of NW_026889750.1, forward strand.
CCCTGTAAACTTTTCAATACTGTACTGATTTTTGCTTTTTTTCCTAGCCAATGTGCTCAGGTGAGCGATGTGGCCCATGGGCCTTTTGTTTGCTTATGTTGAGGTCACATAGAAGTGTGTTTGTACATCAGAGCTCCATTTTACTATCATGTAGCTGAAAATCAAATAGTTCTTATGAAAATCTAGTATTAGTTAGATCTTTTACAATTTAAATTTTCAAATTGATTAATTTACTCTTTCTAGGTTTCCACTTCAAGTAATAATTCAAACAACTCCGGAGCTAAACCTATGAGTGGATTAGCTAGTTTGGCTGCCAAACCTGCTAGTGGATTGAGTGGTCTCTCTGCTAAACCTATGAGTGGACTTGCAAGTTTAGCAGCAAATCTATCTGGAAAGACAGAACAAACTAAATTGACCAAATCAGAACCTGGAAAATCTCCAAAATCTGACCAATCCAAACCCTCGTCTGGAAAATCTGACCAATCACGATCAAGCAAGTCAGATATACAGAAATCTAGTTCAGTTTCTTCAAAACCAGACTCTGGAAAGCAGATATCATCAGAAAAGTCGAGTGGAATGTCAAAATCAAGCTCATCTTCCAAGCTTAGTTCTAAAGGTGAGGAGTCTAAATCAAAATTATCATCAGAGATGACAAAATCAAAGACATCAGAGTCAGGGAAATCTAAATCTATGGTAGATCCGGCTAAAATTGAGGCCTTAAAGGCAAAGACTGCAGGAGGGGAATCATCAAAATCTAAATCTCCAAGTTCACCTTTCGAGGTGCCCAAATCTAAAGCTCCTGGATCTAGTAAGCAAACCTCAGGTGGAAGCACATCGGTTGTCAATGCAGAGAAAAGACTGCAAATGATGAAGAAGAAGGCTGCTGTTAAAATACAGGAGAAGAGAGCCTCATTGAAGTGATCAGGCAATAGCTGACAATGTGTGAACGATCTTGTTTGACCTTTCTCCATCTTTATTGTGGTGAACCAAATATTGGCAGCATGAAACGAAAATCTGAGATCATGTGATATGTATATGCATACTGAATTTTGGTGGAACTTTAATTATATTATTTGCATGATATTGATACATTTTAGTAAATTAAAATATTGGCAGAATTTTACTTTGTTGCTATTGGAAAGGTTAAAGTTACATTTGATACAATGGTTCTCATTCTTCACTGTAGTATTCAGAGTAAAATATTTTCATGCCAGGATCTAAAAAAGGGGGAGGGAGTTTTAAATTTTGATGTAAATTAACAAAATGACTTTGGACACACACCCATCCCCACCCCCGGCCAGGAAACACCAAGCCCTTGTAATATGGTAAGGAAAACAATTTTTCTAAAGTGAAGTTGACTCGTTACATCTTTGAATCTGTTTGCACAATTAAATTGAACATTCCAGCCTTCTAAAAAAATGTAAAACTGATGTCCTTCTTCAGGGTTCAGGACCCAAAGTAGATGGTCGAAAATATAGTGTACGTTACATTTTTTTTACTCCTGAGCTTGTTGGAGACAATCTGTATAAATATGAATGGTGGTAGAGTCCTCACCAGACTTAATTATTTTGGGGACAATGTGGATATAGTCTAAGATACTCAGGCGACCGTCAAGACCCATGGACCTCTTGGCTTTTTTTTTTTTTTGGTCCATAGCAAAACCTCAGTCCTACCATTGCAACCCCAAAGAAGGACGACAATTTCTATAATAGATACTAAGGAAACTTTATAGATCTTTTGTTTTCTGAAAAATAAAGATAAAACGAGAAAAACTGCTTTATTCCATTTGTTAAAATCAATCGAAAATAAAACATATTGCGATAAAGCGGTTAGAAATCATGTTCAACATCTTTACAACATTTCATAGGAAGTCTATTAGTATCAAAAAAGAAACAAGCATTCCGAGAGCATTGCATTAGCAATACTAGTCCCCTACCGGCAAGTGTAATCTGTTTCCCATTAAAAATTGAAAATGCCATAATTCCGTCAACAACTGTTGAAGCGGAATGAAATGCAAACTGATCGATAAGTAATCAAGGTTAAGTCACATACCAAAAATCAGCCCAATATCTGCAAGCGTTTAGAAAAAAATCGCGGAAACCCTTAAAAATTGAAAAGGTAGTTATTCCGTCAAAAATCATTGAAACAAAACGAAAAGCACTTGATCTGTAACTCATCAAGATACACTCAAATACCAAAAATCAGCTCAATATCTGCAAGCGTTTAGGAAAACAGTGCGGAAAACCAAGTGGGACAGACAGACAGACGGACGGACAGACTCGGAGGAAACCTATAGTCCCCTCCGGTTTCACCGGTAGTGGAATGATAATGACGCCGCACTATCTCGTAATTACGAGAAAGGATTGTAATCATGAGAAAAAATCTTGTAATTAAAAATGATTCCGTCAATCTGTATCAACGAGATAAGGATCCCATAATTGTGAAAAAAAAGATCTTGTAATTACGAAAAAATAATCTCGGAATTGCTAGAAAATTATCTCATAGGTACGAAATAAGGATCCCGTAATTATGAGAAAAAGTCTCGTAATTACGAGAAAATTATCTCGATAACGGGAAAAGATCTTGTAATAACAAGAATATTATCTCGTTATTACGGGAAAAGATCTTGTAGTTACAGGAAAACTATTACGAGATTTCTGCTCGTAAAATTACGAGATAATTAACTACTAATTACGAAATTCATAATTAGATCTTTTCTCATAATAACGATATTTTTTCCCCTAAATACGAGATAATTTTATCGTAATTACAAAATCTCTCGAAAATGAGATTATTATCGCGATGAATTAGATAGTGGGAACGTGATTTTTTTTTTTTTTTTTTTTTTTTTTTTAATTTTTTTTTTTTTTTAGTTACGAAAGTGATCAATTTTATTTTCATGGTCTTTGTTAAGTAAGGCTCAAAAAAGAATAAAAGTAGCTGAGAATCTAAATTTTTTCCGATTTTTACGAGTTGATGGTATCAACTCATGTTATGTGACTTGTAAGGGATTCCCCAATGTATCGAAACTAATCACTTTTTCATTTGAGTATTTTGCGTTCGGGTTCTTGTATAATATTGGTTTATTTACAGTTTTCATTATCTACAGAACAAGAATATGTTTCCTGATATGCTTTGAAGTGTTTATAAACATAAATATTTATTATCAATTTTATTGGAATTTGTGTCCATCCGCAAAAGAAAATAGTGTTAGGGACATGCGGTCAACAAAAGTGACATATCCTGCAAACAAAATTTTGATTTATATATCAATAAATGTTTTATATAATAAGAAGTATTTTGAAAACAATTTTTTAAAGAAAATTCACAAAATTGAACATTGTACAAACCAGGTTATTTTTAAAAGATTGACGTGCCGGTGGTATATAAATAAACTAATTCTTGCGCTGTTATGCTAGTGAACAGAGCAGGTTTCCCGCGCTAGTGATGAATCGTTCAACACAGAGAACACTGCCTATGATTGTAAACAAAGCGAGAAGTTTGCAGTAAAGGAGGTCACAGTAAACCAACTACTAATCTCAAAGAAATGAGATGTACCAGTAAAACAATTTTTAAATTAAAGTTCTTATTTCTTGTGCAAGCAAAAAAAGATTTCAATTGCTTCAAGGGAAATTTTTTTCAGCAGCGGACAACTTTGTGCTCCAATTTCTTTTTCCCTGTTTAAAACCTTGTCTTCTACAATCTAGATCTGTTTCACAGCAAGCTTTAAATACAGTAATGGTCACTTAACACGTACGCCTGTGATTCTTATCTCATTAATTGTCGGCACAACACTGGAAAGTGTTTTCTTTAATATGTCCAGCTGTGTTTTGCTATCAGATGCTGGCCATGTTATAGAGTGAATTAATAGTACTGAAGGCAATAAATAAAAAGAAAAACAAAACAAAACAAAAAAAAATTAAGTGGGTGTTAATGATCAATTAAATGTGAAATGCATATTTATAGATGTGAAAAGATCAAGAAATCAAATTAATTCAACAGTAGATAGATCATGTAAATAGTCAATATCATGCCATTGTGATAAATTTAAAGTCTTCAGTTGAAAAGCTGAAAGAATTGAAATTTTTTAACGTGCATACTTGTATCAGTGAAAGTCAAGTAGTTGAATTTCAAGAAGGCTAAACCGAGAGAAATGATATATAAAATGTGCATATCAATTAAAGTCAAGTAGTTATATTTCAAGAGTGACTAAACCAAACGAAATGACATATAAAATGACCATTTCGGTTAAATGTAAAGAAGTTCAATTTCAAGAGTATAGCGTAATCAAGAGAATTAAAATATTTATTGTGCATATCAATGATCATAAAAGACAGAGGGTTGAATTTCAATAGTAACTAAATCAAGAAAATTGAATTATGTAATATACATATAAATGAGTGGCTAAATCAAGAGAATTGAAATATCAAATATGCATGTAAATTTTGAAAGACAAGGAGTTGAATTTCAATAGTAACTAAATCAAGAAAATTGAATTATGTAATATACATATTAATGAAAGTAAAAGATATGAATTTTAAGACTGGCTTAATCACGAGAATTGGAACATATTGATGTGCATTAAAAATGTTAAATTGTTTGTCAATTTAAGAAAGCAATAAAAATATTCAATGAGCATGTTGATGAAATAATTCAATTTGCGCTATTTGTAAATAATAATTCCCTACTTGTAATACTATTGTAGGTTTGGCCTATTAGTTTGAGATATGTGTTTAAAACTTTTTCTTGTTTTTTTTTTTTTTTTTTTTTTTTGTTTGTTTTTTTTTTTTTTTTTTTGTCTACTTAGTTGTTTTAATTCTGAAATATGATTTTACAAGAGTTGTGCCATTTGTCTTTATTTGAAATTTCAAGTCACTTGATATATGATATTTCTGTCAAATGATATCGAGTGCCAAAAACTGTTCTCGGTAGTTTTAATGATGATAGTCTGTGCTCTGTGACCATTTCGATGGTGGTATCCTTTAATATTTTGTAAAAATACAAATTATTTAAATGCAAGCTACATTGTCATTTTACGGAAAATCCAAAAACTAACTTAGTATTATTTGTTTTGTATGTTTAAAGGTTCGATTTGTGATAAATTATTATACATTCCAGTAGATATTAAAAAAAATATATACATGTTAAAAATTAGGGATGGCAATCGATTACAGAATTGCTAACCGGTTAACCGCAAGACGTTCCGACCGATTAACCGGTTAATCGTATCAAAATTCACGTTTTCTTGACAATTGCTTTTCAAGTATAGCTCTGTCCATATACACAAATAGACCCAAATAAGACGATAGAAGTTAAAACATTCCATAAGTCTTGATTCTGGATCAGAAAAATACGGTACATATTTTTTATTTCAATTTCAGTCGACAATAAAAATTGAGAAAACCATGAAAAAAAAAACCTAAAAAATCTTTGATAATTTTCCAGAGCAGATGTCATAAAAGTTCTTTCTGCATTTTTACTATGATAACCAAAACTACATGTGAACTCTATATAGCCCTTAATTTACAATGTTTGTTTAAAAATTACAAGTAAATTGGATGGAAAACTGAAAACGACAAACACACCAATTCACACTGCTCAATGATTCAATTATTGTCATTAAAGAATTACAGGACAGTCGGGGTAACGACATAGTGTTTTCACAGTACTTAATTAACACTACGTAAACTGACCAATTACTCAACGGTCTCAATCTGGAGATTCATAATTACATGTACGTCCAAATTATATCCTTTAAATCCTAAATGATCATCCTTTGTGCAGAGATTTCTTTTATTAAAATAAATTTTTTAAAAATGTGTTCAATTTAACAAATATTTTATTTTTTCCGATTAACCGATTACAGATTTTCTAATCGATTGCCATCGTTCCGACCGAGTAATCGGTTAACCGGTTACAAATTGCAATCCCTATTAAAAATACATGATGGAAAAGATATAAATAAAATGATATAATTTTATTTCTCAAAGAAAACAACGCTTCGTGATCGGGAGGTCGTGAGTTCGAATCTCGGCCGCGACTGACCTAAGTTGATAAAAAATGCGTAGCAACTGTTCCTTCGCCATGCGCTCGGCACTTTGAAGTGAAAGTTGTAGTCCTTCGGATGAGACCTTAAAAACCGAGGCCCTGTGTCAAGGTGGGCGTTGGCACGATAAAGATCCCTCACTACTCAATGGCCCCGAGTGCCGAGTAAAGGTCAACATTTGAAACCCTTCACCAGTATATGGTGACGTCTCTATATGAGTGAAAAATTCTCTAATGGGACGTAAAACAACATACAATCAGTCAATCAATCAAAGAAAACAAAGAGAAAGGATTTTAAAGTGATAGTTTTCATCAATGCACATAATATCACATAATCCATATATGGACTAGAGACCTCAACTCATTTAAACATTATATAATCAATACCATCAACTCGTAGTAGTACTTTCAGTACTTTGATTCTGTGTGTTACCATGGTAATCAATTTACTTACTTACTTATAACTAATGCCTACTACCCCTCCTAGGGCATTAGGCCGCCCGTAAGATTTCTTCTGGCCCCTCTATCTTGAGTGATGTTTTCCAGTTTTTAAAAGATTTTCCTATATATCCAATCCGGTATATAGGACAAGTATTAGCTTTCCTAAAAAGCTTGTCTGACTTGAGCAAATTTATTTTTACGCGAAGAATCAAGAAAGTTAAATCCAGTGTAAACAACGTGACTCAGTAATGCCTTTGCTAAGAAACAATAAAAGTTTAAATCAGTGGCATCAGCATAAATTTAAACTTGGACATGAATTTATTCCATATACACTATATTTATACTTGTAATTTCCTTTTTTATGGACGTAGGGTCCGGCCGGGGGAGGGGGAGTGCCCCCCCCCCCCCTATTTATGCCGATTTATACATAGCTATATTTTATGATTGGGTCTCCTAAATCATGTAATTTATATTTAACGTCTGATAACTTGATAGTGTCCATCTTAAACTGAAAATTTCTGAAATTTCTTCCAACGGGCCTGTTCATGGATAAAAAGATATGACCAGTGCTTTTGAAAGAAAAACTACAACACATAAAAATCTAAACATCAACTGGTGAACAATTTTGATAATTAAGAAATGTTTTATTTAAAAAAAAATAAACGTGTTACAAATGAGCTAACATCTTTGCATTTAGCAAAAGATTATTCAGCATATATCAATCACTTTGATATTTTTTTACTATGAATAAATGAAACGTCTGCAAGTTATGAATATGTGTAGATTTATAAAAATTATAAAGATAGAGAGACTCAGTATGCATTCAAATTAAACATCCATTAGTTAATCTGATAAAGATAATCGACAAGTGTTGACCTGACCAGCTTCATTCATTTCTGTTTTGCTGGACATGAATGATGCATTCGAGTTTGGCCAAATGTTATGCAACCTGTAATGTATAATGTGATAATAGACAGATCAGCTTCAATACTCTGGCTTGTTTGGGTGTTTACTCTTCATGCTCTCCAATTGATAGTTAAGATAGTATGAAGTTTCCAAGATCAAGTTATCACAAGAATTCTATTGAACGACTTGACTAACAAGCCTTGGCTAAATCTAGTACTGTCTGACGCCATGACGTCAGACAATAATTTAATAGAAACATTGCTAATTTATACACGTTATAACGTCTGATTACCTTTTTTTTTGTTAAGGAATTTTTGCTTAGTAGTGCCCCCCTCCCCCAACTTAAAATGTTTGGTTGTGACCCCCCAAACTGAAATTGCTTCCTAAGGACCCGTTTACAGGTCTTCCATCCCAGTTTTTCAGACCAGAGAGCTACAGATCTGCAGCTAGTGTTCATAATACTTTGAGTCTTTTGTAGTAAAACTCATTTTTTGTCCTTCCTCTTCATCATTTGTTGGAGCATTTTGTGTAAATAATCAATACCAAATTCTAATGTAAGATGTTTTTCTGGTGTCAAGCCATAAAAATGAGCAAAGTTCTATCAAAATATGTGAGCATGCGTACCCCCAAAAAATCTAAGGAGTTACAGAGAATAGATCTTAAGCAAGTGTCCTCTTGTTTAATATGTAGATTGTAGTAAGAATCTTTATTAGCTCACCTAAACCAAAGGCTCATGTGGTTTTTTCCTAATCAGAGTGTCTGGCGTTTTGACAACAGATTGTAATAGGTGGTGTTACTTGTGTAAATACGCATAATTTAGAGGATTGATGCATGAATGATAGAAAGCAGCAAGGTGGAAAAGGCTTGACAAACCTGATCTAGAAGAATCAGGCGGTGGAAAATGTGTTCTTTGTACATCAACGGTAAAACCCTATCTCCAGTGATAGGGAGGCACTGCATCGCTTGTTGTAGAAGGAAAAAAAGGACGAGCAACCCCCCCCCCCAAAAAAAAAAATTAGATATGTTATTTTATTTAGGCATATGCAATAAATCCTTGTCTTTTGTCCAATAGAGAAACATTTACTGAACAAACTCAGGCCCGTAGCAACGGTTTCAAAAGTTCCCCCAAAAAATCTGACAAGCAAAATAAAAAAAAAAGAAAGAAAGAAAAATAAATAATTGATTTTAAAAAATTTAAAAACCTGACCAAAAGTGGGAGGGGGTGGCAACTTCCCAAAATTCTGACAAGCAAACAAAAGCTAATTTACTGTCCAAATCCTGGAAATTGCCAGTGCTCGACCTTACAACATCAAAAAGTGGGGGGTGGGGGGGGGCACCAGCATCTAAATTTACTAAAGTAAAATACTATACCCAGAAAAAAGTGGGGGTGGCTCCCCTGCCCCCCCCCCCCCCGGCGTTCTACGGGGCTGAGATTCATAGACTGTGGTAATGTTTCTTTGAATTCTATTTTTTAATTATTTATTCATTCATTTATTTTAATTAGGGATGTCAACGAGTACCCGGTTAACCGGGTACTCGATCGAACGTCCGAGTATCGAATACTAAAAATGGTACTCGGTTACTCGGATGTGTATTTTTTTCTTATTTCAAAGTACATATTTTTATCAAAAACTTATCAAAAAATAACTTAAATATGCATACGGGTAATTAGCATGTCGTCATCTACACATGTAAACACCCGTTATTGCCTATGGCTGTGTATATACAGTAATTAGTGACCAATCACCTGGTACACAGCTTTTCTCACCTATTGTGGTCCTTTATTTTTTGATGGCTTCAATGATTGTTTTTTCAGTGAACATCGTGGTCTATTATGATTTATCTTCAAATCATTTTAAAACTATTTACTTAATATACGGCAGCGAAATTGGACATGCATAGAAATGCCGCTACCCACTTCAAAATTAGTAAAGATTCCAAAAAAAAATGTTTAAAGTCAGTTTCCCTAGTAAGTTTAGTGTATACGGGGGAAACAACCAACATATGGGAAAAAAAATAAATAAACTAACGATCTAAACAACGTCCGTTCCTTCTCTATCGCTAATCTAATCATCACAAACTTCGTAACAGATTGTCCTCCTTTTGCGTTGATGAAATAGATCCTAAACAAGAACTGTAAACTATTTGTAATTTTTGATGTATCAATTGTGTCTTTTGTATTTATTTAGTACAAAAATCATTTCCCTTGGACCCCATGTTTATATATAATGTGATAAAAACAGCTATTGGGTTTAACAAATTAACAATTAAAAATTGACAAACTTGTATTTACATTTTTAACGAGTACCCGGGAACTCGATCGGAAAAGCGTCCGAGTAACCGATTATCAAAAATTGACCGATTTGACATCCCTAATTTTAATTAAATTTATTTCTCTTGCTCTTACTAGTTGTCCATTCACAGCTTTAACTTAGGACATATTAACTTTTTTTAACACTACTTTTTAACGATGAAGATAACAGTTAGGTCAGACAGAATGTCCTGTAAATGACATATGTTACCGCCCATGCTTTGTTTTCAAACAAGACTACAGCTTATTGTAGATGTGCCACTTTACGAACTTGGTCGTACAAAGATTGATAGAAAACTTCAATGTAAGAAGAAAAGGTTTTTTAGTAAAGCTTCATTCATGCTGATGATTATTTGATTATTCAAGGTCTTCATAAACGTTAATCATTTAAGTTTGTTTCTTGATATTGGAGTTCAAGGCGTTCCTTGAATATAGAGGTCATCAAATTGACACTTGTGTTCATACTGGCTCATTACAAGGTACTGAACTTGAATAAACAATTTTAAATGCCAGATACAGATTTTGTTCCAAACAATTTGTTTTGTTTTGAATTTAAATACATGTGTACTGCACATGTATTTAAACAATCATTTCTAATTGTCGAGTCGTAACACTAAGGTAAGTCTATAGCCAGATTTTGGGTTTCTTTTTTTAACGAAATGATATGGGTGAAAATATTTTAAAAAAGTGTAGATATACATTAAACTTTTATGTTGTCATCGATCAGCAGGGATCTTTTGTATTTGTCTAATGGACAATAGCTTACAAAAAGTTTGTAATAACAATTCCAGACAGCTTGATTAACCAAAAGCGGAGAAAATATCAATCCTCATCAGATATACTTTAGATAGACAGATTTACAATGTACGTCAAAATGTATAACCAAATTTTAAGGGGGGGGGGGGGTCATTATTCTGATAATTTAGTGCAGCCGATATTTGGTATTTTAATGCGTATCTAATCGTAGCCAGTTTTCGATATCTGGGAGTATCGCTTGATGCTGCTTGTCTTTTTATGGGCAACTTATATTCTAGCACAGACCGACGGGCTTTGATGGAGGTGGGCTCACAAATAGCACTATGCACTCCTTACCAGTGATTAACACTTATGGATTTAGTAGGATTAACTTTGTTTCACCTTCCACGAACCCACAAGATATACTGTTCTTTAAATGACCTGGATTATGTTACTAGTATATGTTGTAATGGATTGGTGTGTGCATGTAATTAAAAACACTACTAATTAAACTCCATCATATGCATTTGAACTCTATTTCAGTAATGAAGTACTCTTTCCGCTGTTATCGAACTAGAGCGCAGTCAACCATCCTCTTAAGTGTTCTCGCCATGTGTTGTATTGTATATCTTTTTGTCTCTTCTAGTGGTACGTATTTGTGTGATTTATTTCATTTAACTTATATAAAAGATATTTTTAAATAATTATATATTATTGCAATATTTTTTTGTAAGTATAATATAACAAAATTATAGGTCTTCAAGTAATATTTGAAGTACCTGACTTCATGATTACGAAATTACAGATGTAGACAGACGACTCTAGAAAATTTCTAAAGTCAATATGCTACATTTCAGACACGAGTTCCCATTGTTCATACATAACTTCTACACCCCAAAATCAGCTTGGAGTCCCTTATCAAGTACCACCCTCCATGTTGCTAGTTAACGGTACAACAAGGAAAGGCAGATCCAAAGTTTCTTCTACTTTTAGGGTAATTTTTTTCTGATTAAGTGATTATATTCCACAAACCCGGTTTGTGCACAAACCCGTTTTGTGGAAATAGAATTCACACTAAACCCATGGCTTGCGACGATTGGCCTTGCTAAACTATGAACCGTAAGATCGAGCTAGGTTAATAAAGGCAACAACTGCAACACACTTGTTTCCATATCATCGCAGGAAAGTACTAGTGTTCCATGAAACTGACCAATTCTGAGTCTAGTGATTCAAGATTGTAATATGTTTTGCTACAAAATTTTGTTTGGAATAACCAAGTAAATCTCAAACTTAAATACCTTCTTCACCTTGACTCCTATAGTAATCAAGATACACATATGTATGTGTCAATTTCAGGAGGACACGGGTTTACCACCTATGTTACAGGAGGGCCCTGACAACTTCATCTCCCAGAACGAAGCAGAGTGGTCATCAAATACAATGCTCTTTGGACAGCCAAAGAATTCCATTGGTACGTGTATCTTTAAAATAATTCATTACTATGAATGTATAGCGTATAAAATTCTTACCCATTATTTTTTTCTTGCACTGCACATTCTAAAGATGAAGTGACTGAAGCATCAGCACCAGTGATCGGTACTGTGGTATTATGGTGATCAAAAGCTTTTTGCTCATTTCTTTGTGAAACTAGCATTCACACATAATGTTTTATCATTTGTTTTCAAAGTATGATTGCGCTTCAAAAAGTAATCCCACTCTCATGCTAAAAGCTTCTCTGTTTGTTTTGCCCCTCCAGTCACTGTATTGGTCCAAACGGTCTAAAACGCTTTTTTGCAGAATGTTGTTTGTCCTGGTTTGGTTAAACGAATGACATCAAAATAGGAGCATAGTGATTAATCCATTGCCAAAACTCAGCATCAAATGATCTGTTGGAGGGGCGTTGAGTCGTAGGACCCGTCATGGCCGTAGGAACCGGGGGGGGGGGCACAGGGGGGCCGTCCCCCCCAATAATTTTGCCGATATATAGAATACTATAGAAAACATAGCTGCCATATGCTTGTGCCCCCTCAATAATAACGTCTGATGACCTTTTTTTCTTTTTTTTTTTTTTTTTTTTTTTTTGCTTGTCAGGGAATTTTGGTAGTTGATAGTGCCCCCTCAACTGAAAATGTATGGTTGTGCCCCCTCAAAGTGAAATTGCTTCCTACGGGCCTGCCCGTACTGAAGCACTAATGCGATAAAAAAGAATCCTGCATTGACATACTTTGTAATAACATACCTAAGTTCTTCTGTACTGCAACTATATATAGTTTAAAACCGGCATACCTTCTCCTTCTGGTTGCCGAAAATAGACGTCTTTTGACTATGTCTTATACCCTATCCATACAATTAATCAATCAATCGAACGCACCACTGTGAATAAATAAACCAATTCTTTCAAAGTTTAAAAAAAATGATACGCATAATTATATAGTAGTTGAAATCAAAAGATTGTAATACACTGTATGTGCACCATAAAATCCACAATAATTTATTCTTTTATGTATTTCAGGTTATTTAACTATTGGCATACCAGTGGTAAAAAGGAAGCTAGAGGGCGCGTTATATGTCTACTCTACTATATCATCCATCATAAAGGCGACAACAGACAGGGAAAAAGAAAATATAACTCTAGTTATTTTCTTATCAGATTTTGATGAAACTTGGAACCTTGATACAAGTCGACGTATCAGTGAGACGTTTTCAAAATATATTAAGACAGGGTTTCTTCAAGTGATTCACAGTCCATTAGATATTTATCCAGAATTAGATAAGAAATTCAATGCTAATTTCAACGATGACTCCAAAGACAGGACGATATGGCGATCAAAACAAAACATAGATTTTGCGTATTTGATGTGGTACAGTAGACGGTTTTCCCAGTTCTATCTACAACTGGAAGACGATGTGGTTGCAGCCAATAACTTTTTTACTGATATTAAACTTTTTATTGAGCGAAATCATAAGATTCGTTGGATAACATTAGAATTTTCTCGGCTGGGATTCATTGGAAAATTATTTCGGTCCAAGATTTTGTCACGTTTTGCTACATACTTGCTGTCTATGTATAATGTACTACCCTGTGATATCCTTTTAAACAATTTCAGAGTTCTTCATGATCAAGTTTCAACCATTCAAAACCCAAAAGGACTCTTTCAGCATATTGGAAAAATATCATCATTGAGGGGAAAACTTACGCCTATAACAGATTTCACATTTAAGGACTCGTTCAACTACAGTTCTTTTGATATTCCTGGAGAAAATCCACCAGGAGAAATTTTTACCAATATGGAAGCAACATTCGGATCTTTTCCGGAAAATGCTTACCAAAGAACTGATGGCGATCCATTCTTTTCAGTTGCAAGCTTAAAAGCTAATAATCTATATAAAATAGTGTTCCCTGAACCAATCAACATAAGTAGAATCATTGTATCTACAGGGCATCCAATTCTAAGAACCGGTATTTTAAAATGGGGTGTTGTAAAAGTAGGAGTGGGTATCGGATATCCAAAAGAACAATGCATGGCGTCTCATTTGGTGGGAAGGCTGTTTGAAGGTGAATTCGATTCAGAAATACAGGGGTATTCTATTCCATTTAATGTGAAGTGTATTGCTGTTGTATCAATACGGGACAAACCAAATCTAACGATTATACGGAAGATTCAAGTGATCCTAGATACTTTATTTTAAAAAGAAGAAATAACCGTATTAATGTCTATACATATTTTCTTTCGAACACTTAGCATTCTTTGTAAGTTATGACCATCATATATCTATATAGTGTTTGTAAAAAAAGTTCTCTTTAATTTGGTCTTAAACGACTCGCATAGCATGTCTATGATAACTGGCATTTTTAATGTATGTAATAAGATTAACTCCTTAAGTAGATTTATAAAAATTCAAGATTCCAAAGAGTAAAGTATACAATAAAACGAAGCCATAGCGTCTTTGAAAATCGTTTCACTTCGGATTTGTATGAATTTGATTTTTATTGTTTGTAATCAGTGACAAAATTCAGTTTAAGGAATTCATTCATCAAAAGTGTGCTCATGAAATACCTGCTACACTGTACAGTGACCCAGACTACTCTCTGCGAATTTTATTCAAGACAATCTGTCTGTCTTGACCCATACATATATAGGTTATAGGTTAGAACCGGTTTTCAGCAACGGATAATTGCTATAGTCTGTTTCAAAATTTAAATACCTTGGGAAAGATGATTGATTAATGTTTTACGCCGAATCGGCACTATTTCAGCCATATATTGGCGATAAAAAGTTATATCATGTGGCCAGTTTTGAAAGTTTTGGGTTTCTCTGGCGACCCCCAGTGAGTTGGGAAAGAGGTGTTTTGGCTACTACAATGATTTTTAAATTTTCCGGAAATAAGTTTTATACATCGCAATGAAAAAAAAAATAATATAGAAAATCGGAAAACATATTTACCGATTAAAGAAATTTGAATTTTTTTTAGAGAAAATTCGAATACATTTAATCTACGTATAGTAATTAATTAAAACTAAAACGTCTTATAACGTTTCTGTTTATAAATGTTTCCAGGAGCCTGGTAACACAATACCGAAAATAAAAAGGTTTTGAAAAAATTCGCAGGGGGGAGGGAGGGGGCACAACTTTTATATTTGATATTTTTCAAATTGAATGAGAGATTCAGAACAAAGTGGGAACAAGATGTGTTTATGAAACACTGATGCCCCCGTATGGCAGCTTATGGCGAAAGTTAAAGTTTGTCAAATGCAAGTCAAACTCCAGGTCAAGAGATCAAAAATGTTGGTACCCAAAGAAAGGACTTGTCTTGAGGAATATACTTGTGAAATATGAAAGCCCTAGCACCAACCGTTGAAAAGTTATGGCGAAGGTTTAAGTTTTTTATAAGTAAGTAAAACAGCAAGGTCAAATGGTGCCCAAGGGAAGGTCTTGTTACAAATGATACACATGATCGTGAAATGTGAAAGCGCTAGAACCAAACGTTCAAATGTTATGACCAAAGTTAAAATTTTTTTTAAAAAGTTCAAACTCCAAGGTCAATGCCAAAACTGTTGGTATCCAAAGGAAGGTCTTGTCACAAGGAATACACATGTGAAGTATAAAAGCCCTAACACCAACTGTTCAAAAGTTATGGCCAAGGTTAAAGTTTTTCAAAACTAGGTCAAGGTCAAAGGGTCAGGGTTGTTGGTATCTGAAGGAAGGTCTTGTCGCAAGGAATGCATATGTGAAGTATGAAAGCCCTAGCACCAACTGTTTAAATTTTCAAAAGTAAGTCAAACTCCAAGATCAAGGTCAAAGGGTCAAAGTTGTTGATATCAAAAGGAAAGTCTTGTCTCAAGGAATGCATATGAGAAGTACGAAAGACCTAACACCAACTGTTCAAAAGTTATGGCCAAGGTGAAAGTTTTTCAAAAGTAGGTCAAACTCCAAGGTCAAGGTCAAAGGGTCAGGGTTGTTGGTATCTGAAGGAAGGTCTTGTCACAAGGAATGCATATGTGAAGTATGAAAGCCCTAGCACAAACTCTTCGAAAGTTATGACCAAGGTTAATGTTTTCCAAAAGTAGGTCAAACTCCAAGTTCAAGGTCAAAGGGTCAAAGTTGTTGGTATCCAAAGGAAAGTCTTGTCACAAGGATTACACATGTGAAGTATGAAAACCCTAGCACTAACTGTTCAAAAGGTATGGCCAAGGTTAATTTTTTTTTTAAATTAAAGTTGATCAAACTCCAAGGTCAAAAGGTCAAAGTTGTTGGTATCTGAAGAAAGGTCTTGTCAAAAGGAATGCACATGTAAAATATGAAAAACCCTAGCACAAACTATTCAAAAGTTATGGCCAACGTTAAAGTTTTTTTCAACAGTAGGTCAAACGTCAAGGTCAAAGGGTCAAAGTTGTTGGTATCCAAAGAAAGATCTTATCACAAGAAATACACATGTGAAGTTTGAAAGCCCAAGCACCAACTGTTTCAAAGTTATGGCTTAGGGTTAAAGTCTCATAAAATTTTGCAAAAGTGGGTCAAACTCCAAGGTCAAGGACAAAACGTCAAATATGATAGTACCCAAAGAAAGGTCTTGTCACAAGGAATACACATGTGAAGTATGAAAACCATAGCTCCAACCAATCAAAAGTAATGGGCAAGGTTAAAGTTTTTGCGGACAAACAGACAGACAGACAGCTAGACAGACAGACGGACGGACAGGGCAAAAACTATATACCCCCGAATCTTCGATTACGGGGGCATAATGACTGGACTTTTGATTCTGGTTAAGTTATTCAAGGTGAAATTAAAAATATATTACAAAGTCCATAAATGACTTATCGAAAACATCGAGATCAAAGCAAGCCAATGATCAGGACAACAATTAATCTAGAAATCGAAAACGAACGGACCTAATTCTGAGACCCAAATACAATATAACTGAGAATATGATATGCAAATGTATATCTGTCTTTGTACTGTAAAGCAGAATTATAGGATGGGGACTCTCCTTCCCATAAATTTCCGAATAGAGTGAGTAGCAAGAAGAAATCTACCTTCATTTCGAAGTATATACAAAACTTAACTAGTAATATTTTAAAGGACAAAAAGTATCACCATTGAATAACTAAAGCGAATGGGTTTTAAGATTTGTCCAAACCCTTGGTAAGAGCCAGACACTCAATCTGCGCTTTTCACAATAAAAAAACAAATCTTCGTTTGCATGCACTTAATTTTATTCTTCTATAAATTATATCTAAGTATTTAATGTTTAATTCAAGTGTAGTTCACTTGTAACTGATGATTCTAACAAAAACTTATGTTAAATAGTTTTTCCGCATCACTCCTGACCATGGTGGTGGACTCTTTCTAACGAGATCCTTTACGGAAGCAACAAACACATTCCATTTTCCTGGTTTCTGGGGAGTACACAAATATCTCCTCCAAGAGATCTCCCTCCCTCATAACCAAAATAATTTTTCTTTGTTCGTAGGCGTTACGGACACTACGAGGGGAAAATAATCATCCTTAGTGGTGGATATATCAACAACTTATTCTGATAAAAGACAAATGTTTGGCTATACTCACAAGAAATACTTGTATTTAGGAGGAATCTGTTGAGTTTCTGCGTCAACTTTTCGAAATGGAACACGGTCTACAATGAACAACAAAGAATGCCGTTATTAATAACAAGTGTCTATATTTAATCAAAGTACTGAAAGTACTACTACGAGTTGATGGTATTGATTATATAATGTTTAAATGAGTTGAGGTCTCTAGTCCATATATGGATTATGTGATATTATGTGCATTGATGAAAACTATCACTTTAAAATCCTTTCTCTTTGTTTTCTTTGATTGATTGACTGATTGTATGTTGTTTTACGTCCCATTAGAGAATTTTTCACTCATATAGAGACGTCACCATATACTGGTGAAGGGTTTCAAATGTTGACCTTTACTCGGCACTCGGGGCCATTGAGTAGTGAGGGATCTTTATCGTGCCAACGCCCACCTTGACACAGGGCCTCGGTTTTTAAGGTCTCATCCGAAGGACTACAACTTTCACTTCAAAGTGCCGAGCGCATGGCGAAGGAACAGTTGCTACGCATTTTTTATCAACTTAGGTCAGTCGCGGCCGAGATTCGAACTCACGACCTCCCGATCACAAAGCGTTGTTTTCTTTGAGAAATAAAATTATATCATTTTATTTATATCTTTTCCATCATGTATTTTTAATAGGGATTGCAATTTGTAACCGGTTAACCGATTACTCGGTCGGAACGATGGCAATCGATTAGAAAATCTGTAATCGGTTAATCGGAAAAAATAAAATATTTGTTAAATTGAACACATTTTTAAAAAATTTATTTTAATAAAAGAAATCTCTGCACAAAGGATGATCATTTAGGATTTAAAGGATATAATTTGGACGTACATGTAATTATGAATCTCCAGATTGAGACCGTTGAGTAATTGGTCAGTTTACGTAGTGTTAATTAAGTACTGTGAAAACACTATGTCGTTACCCCGACTGTCCTGTAATTCTTTAATGACAATAATTGAATCATTGAGCAGTGTGAATTGGTGTGTTTGTCGTTTTCAGTTTTCCATCCAATTTACTTGTAATTTTTAAACAAACATTGTAAATTAAGGGCTATATAGAGTTCACATGTAGTTTTGGTTATCATAGTAAAAATGCAGAAAGAACTTTTATGACATCTGCTCTGGAAAATTATTAAAGATTTTTTAGGGTTTTTTTTTCATGGTTTTCTCAATTTTTATTGTCGACTGAAATTGAAATAAAAAATATGTACCGTATTTTTCTGATCCAGAATCAAGACTTATGGAATGTTTTAACTTCTATCGTCTTATTTGGGTCTATTTGTGTATATGGACAGAGCTATACTTGAAAAGCAATTGTCAAGAAAACGTGAATTTTGATACGATTAACCGGTTAATCGGTCGGAACGTCTTGCGGTTAACCGGTTAGCAATTCTGTAATCGATTGCCATCCCTAATTTTTAACATGTATATATTTTTTTTAATATCTACTGGAATGTATAATAATTTATCACAAATCGAACCTTTAAACATACAAAACAAATAATACTAAGTTAGTTTTTGGATTTTCCGTAAAATGACAATGTAGCTTGCATTTAAATAATTTGTATTTTTACAAAATATTAAAGGATACCACCATCGAAATGGTCACAGAGCACAGACTATCATCATTAAAACTACCGAGAACAGTTTTTGGCACTCGATATCATTTGACAGAAATATCATATATCAAGTGACTTGAAATTTCAAATAAAGACAAATGGCACAACTCTTGTAAAATCATATTTCAGAATTAAAACAACTAAGTAGACAAAAAAAAAAAACAAACAAACAAAAAAAAAAAAAAAAAAAAAAAAAAAAAAAAAAAACAAGAAAAAGTTTTAAACACATATCTCAAACTAATAGGCCAAACCTACAATAGTATTACAAGTAGGGAATTATTATTTACAAATAGCGCAAATTGAATTATTTCATCAACATGCTCATTGAATATTTTTATTGCTTTCTTAAATTGACAAACAATTTAACATTTTTAATGCACATCAATATGTTCCAATTCTCGTGATTAAGCCAGTCTTAAAATTCATATCTTTTACTTTCATTTATATGTATATTACATAATTCAATTTTCTTGATTTAGTTACTATTGAAATTCAACTCCTTGTCTTTCAAAATTTACATGCATATTTGATATTTCAATTCTCTTGATTTAGCCACTCATTTATATGTATATTACATAATTCAATTTTCTTGATTTAGTTACTATTGAAATTCAACCCTCTGTCTTTTATGATCATTGATATGCACAATAAATATTTTAATTCTCTTGATTACGCTATACTCTTGAAATTGAACTTCTTTACATTTAACCGAAATGGTCATTTTATATGTCATTTCGTTTGGTTTAGTCACTCTTGAAATATAACTACTTGACTTTAATTGATATGCACATTTTATATATCATTTCTCTCGGTTTAGCCTTCTTGAAATTCAACTACTTGACTTTCACTGATACAAGTATGCACGTTAAAAAATTTCAATTCTTTCAGCTTTTCAACTGAAGACTTTAAATTTATCACAATGGCATGATATTGACTATTTACATGATCTATCTACTGTTGAATTAATTTGATTTCTTGATCTTTTCACATCTATAAATATGCATTTCACATTTAATTGATCATTAACACCCACTTAATTTTTTTTGTTTTGTTTTGTTTTTCTTTTTATTTATTGCCTTCAGTACTATTAATTCACTCTATAACATGGCCAGCATCTGATAGCAAAACACAGCTGGACATATTAAAGAAAACACTTTCCAGTGTTGTGCCGACAATTAATGAGATAAGAATCACAGGCGTACGTGTTAAGTGACCATTACTGTATTTAAAGCTTGCTGTGAAACAGATCTAGATTGTAGAAGACAAGGTTTTAAACAGGGAAAAAGAAATTGGAGCACAAAGTTGTCCGCTGCTGAAAAAAATTTCCCTTGAAGCAATTGAAATCTTTTTTTGCTTGCACAAGAAATAAGAACTTTAATTTAAAAATTGTTTTACTGGTACATCTCATTTCTTTGAGATTAGTAGTTGGTTTACTGTGACCTCCTTTACTGCAAACTTCTCGCTTTGTTTACAATCATAGGCAGTGTTCTCTGTGTTGAACGATTCATCACTAGCGCGGGAAACCTGCTCTGTTCACTAGCATAACAGCGCAAGAATTAGTTTATTTATATACCACCGGCACGTCAATCTTTTAAAAATAACCTGGTTTGTACAATGTTCAATTTTGTGAATTTTCTTTAAAAAATTGTTTTCAAAATACTTCTTATTATATAAAACATTTATTGATATATAAATCAAAATTTTGTTTGCAGGATATGTCACTTTTGTTGACCGCATGTCCCTAACACTATTTTCTTTTGCGGATGGACACAAATTCCAATAAAATTGATAATAAATATTTATGTTTATAAACACTTCAAAGCATATCAGGAAACATATTCTTGTTCTGTAGATAATGAAAACTGTAAATAAACCAATATTATACAAGAACCCGAACGCAAAATACTCAAATGAAAAAGTGATTAGTTTCGATACATTGGGGAATCCCTTACAAGTCACATAACATGAGTTGATACCATCAACTCGTAAAAATACACATGAACATTTCAATTATCCTTTATAATATATCTTTCAGGTACTGCAAGCCTCCTTTCATGACCTTGATTATGCGTCTGTATAAGTATGTGGATCAGTTCTACAACTGTATAACTGTACCAGAGAGGGCAGCAACAGCAGAAACACCCATCTCATTTGCCATCTATTAAAAAAAAATATGGGAAAAATGAGTATTGCCCATTAAGTAAATTACCTAGACAGCACATTATTCATTACTGTCTGTTGATCGAAGTGACACAAAACAGTTTGGAAAGGATTCTGGAAAGGGCGGTTGTGCTCAGAAGAGCCTGGGATGCTTTACTCTTTCATGGACTGTAAAGTTTCTGATCGTAGGGGAAAAGACAAACCTTTTATTATCTGGTCTGACACAAGGTTTGGTGAGGCAGTGGTGATATAAGCTATCGCAAATATAGAATTTTATGGGCATCCTAACACTTAAACAAGTAAAAGATTTGAAGCCTGCAAGACAATCAATATTCATCATTAATTATTATTCATAAATAATATAGTAAGTATATGAATATGACTTATAATAGAGTGATGATAATTTAAAGATTTCATTATAACTCCCATACTCACAGTGTAGAGGTCCTCATCTCCTGGGCATGGTTTTGGTTTGTCAAGAAAACCCAGCCAAATTCGAAACTTCTCAAAATTGCTGAGTGGTTTTTCCTTACTATATCAATGAAAACGACTCATTGTAATATAAAGTTACATATTATAATATGTAAGAAACTAACTTTGAAAGTAAGGAAAAGATTGCTTTATATTGGGTTCCATGAAATATACTGGAATTCAACGGCACTCCCCATCGAAAATTTTAATTGAAATGCATTGTATACATTTCTTGGTTATCATATAATCAAATTAAAATACAGAATGGGTATATTTCCCCAGGTATGTTTTACTTACCAACAGAAGTACTCTCTGTGTTTGGCCGTTATGACCAGCAACACAAAAGACAACACTGTAAGGATATACGCTCTTTTTGTCCAGTGGAATGCATAGAAAGCCATGTTTTAATGCTTGAAAACTATCACACAAAAATTCAGTGGCGCAAATCAGCGAAGATTGTTTTTCACAGAGATAATGCAATGACGTCACAATGGGTAAAGGTTATTGTTACGTCACAAACAATTATGACATAACAAAAATGAAATCAACTACCGTTTTGGTGCCCAATAAGGCTTTTATATTTAACCTACAATATTTAACTAAAGTTTCTGAAACAAGGCAGATATATAACCATATGAATATTTAGTAAATTGAAATTCAGTATAGATACTTGCGCAAGTTTCCAATGAAATAAAATAAAGAACAATAATTAAGCTCAAAAGTCTAGAGGAAACACAGACATCTAAAAACACCAGAGGTGGGATCAGGTGCAATGGATGTGTAAGCATCCCATGTCTACAGGTCACACCCGCCGTGTGCTTTTTGTCATGATCGGGCAAACGGAAAATCCGCAGACAATTCAATTTGAAAACAATTGCCTAACATTTTGTATGAAAAACATAGGTCATCATTCGATTTCTTATTCATCAGTAGTTTTTTTGTTTTAGAAATTGTTCCTACGTAGAGCATGCTGTAGCGTCAGGGACGTAGCATCGTTTTTGAAATGAAAGGGGGGGGCAGCCAGAGAAAAAAATTTCAATTTACCAGGAAAAAAAAAACTTGACAAGCAAAAAAAAAAAGGAAAATTGTCCGAACTCGAAAATCCTATTTCGTGGGGGAGGGGGGGGGGTTGTAGGTAGGTTCCAACTTCTTTCTTACCAAATTTTATTCATACACTACTACAAAACTCATATTTGACTATTCTACAACAAAAAGTGGGGGGGGGGGGGCAACCGGCCTTTCAATTAACAGAGCGTATCGAATAAACTGGGAGACATAAATATGACATATTGCTAATAAATAAGAAAAGTTGACGATAGCAGAGTTGAAGTCATCAAATTTATCATAAAGTTTTGTTGTTATGTTGTCATTGATTAACTCTTTTTCTAGTAAAATACCCAAGCATGAAACAGATGCATGTGTCAGACTCTGTGTCTTTTATTTCGAGTTTTTTTTTTATAATACATGTATACATACATTTTTAAATTTCAAAGTTGCAAAGTGGGGATGTTACGGGCAACAAAATATTAGCCAATCAAAAGAACTATATAAAAATTATTTAGATTGGGGGGGGGGTTACGTAAAATTTAAAAATAAGTCCACCAAATGAAAATGGAAGCTTTTGATTTATTTATGTGTGTATGTAGGTTTTGTTTTATTTTTTAAAAAAAACCAAAATATACGGTCCGGAATCCGGTTTTCTCTTTTAGTCTTCATCAATCATTTCCAGTTTTGAGTTGGTCAGGCCTAGTAAACCAAAATTGGCAAAAAATCTTGAAAATGCCCGTAAAATCTATTTCTGTCTTGTGTATCTAAATGTTGGTTATGTCTTAGCAAAGACCATCGAGGACTCTATAGCAGTGGAGCTCGATACAGGTATACCTAGTTTTGTAAACTATTTTTCAGTGTTGATGTGCATATAAGTATCCTGGCACGATCACAGGTACCTTGAGTACATTGGTTTATAAACTTGTATGCCTATTGATATGTAAAAAAAGAGTGTTTTTACATATCAATAGACCAAAGTACCTGTACCACCTCAAACTCGTATTTTATTATAAATTTGTAACAAGGAAGGAGAAAATGTTGTCGAAATTTTTAAATCACTGTCAGACATTTGGTCTGACAAAGTCAAATGTTTATTAGACCTAATACATCTACTTTATTTTGTACATTGAGAAAGGAAAATAAATAAGATTTTAACTGCACCTTAATGTCCTTTATATTTTTCAACAGTCTTCAATCTCATAAGTTTCTTTTCTTTGGACCAGGAATCAAGCCCAGAACCCCTGCATCACTAGTTGTGTGGTCCCCACTTAGCAGTCTGATATCCTGGCCCAAAACATAACATTTCACTTTCCTTAAATTGTCTTTGCCCTTGAAGACACAACCTATGTTCTTATTGTCCCTGGCATGACTTTCACATGCAAGTTCAGCAGTGGTCAACAGTACCAAATTCTGTAATGGGAAAGGAGAAAATGTATGGCTGAAATGAGAATCGAATCCAGAACCCCTGCATCACTAATCCTCAGACCCTAACTTCTCTTTCAGCATTGTATATATGATACATGCATATATATATATATATATATATATATATATATATATATATATATATATATATATATATATATATATATTTTTTTTTTTTTTTTTTTTTTTTTTTTTTGGAAAATATCTGCACTCCAAATTTTACAATATGTACATGTACAAACATTGATAATAAGAAAGTACAACAACAAAGTTATGCAGAATACATTTTTTTTAAATTTAGAAAGAATAACACATAAACTATGGAGATTACAATTATTTTATTATTTAATAAAAGCAATGTATTTTTAATTTCATTTTTTCCATTGGTAACAATTTTTAACAAAATTACAATGTAAATCCCAAATGAAATTTTTTAAGTGGGTATATATTGAATACGGTTACAGTCAGGTTACCTTCAAAACAATAAAATTTAATCCCCATTTAACCATTTTAGATCTGAAACAAATCAATGAAATTTTATCCCCACAAAAATTTCTGCTTCTGCAGTATTTGAAAATTTACAGTACATCAGTGCATTTGTTTGGGGGAGAAAAAAAACCTATAAAACCTACCCTAAACTCTCTGCATACCATATAGTGTATGAATTTCTGTAATTTTTTACAGGTTTTGAAGAGAAGGTGCCACCAAGAAATGCTGGATGAGGCGGAGGATGATCTTTAAGTTTGGTCTGACTGTCATTATTGTGATCGCTGTTTGTATGTTCTATTTGATTCATCAGCAAAATGATGAACTTAGCCCAGAACAGCCCTCAGAAAATGACAGCATTGTTGGAAATCAGTCAGGAAGAACTGAAGAGATTAGTGCTGAAGAAAAATTAAGAAAGGCTGAACTAGAAAAGTGAGGATTATCACTTAATGACCACTTTCTGTGAAAATGATTTTTTTTTTTCAAAAGTTCACTATTTTGGTCAAATTTCTTTAGAAAACATTTCCTATACCAAGTAGTTAAAGCATTTATTTTCTATATGATTTTTTTTATATTCATTGAATTTGAAATTTCAAAATGAAAAAAGTAATCAATGATAATTATGCAAGTTGTAAGCCTAAACTAATACAGGTTTTTTTAATGTACATGTATCCTCTGTCCTAT
Source organism: Saccostrea echinata (assembly GCF_033153115.1). Taxonomy (NCBI): domain Eukaryota; kingdom Metazoa; phylum Mollusca; class Bivalvia; order Ostreida; family Ostreidae; genus Saccostrea; species Saccostrea echinata. The sequence goes on from NW_026889750.1 coordinate 29,930,890, forward strand.
ATACTAATGATTGTCTCCATAGCCAGTAAATAGGTACTTATTGTATTATCTTATGTTAGGTTTTCATTGTCCATGTATCAATAATTACCAATTCTACATAGAATATGTACCAAAATAACAATAGATGTTTCCACATGATACCTCATTTTCCTCATTGATTTCATTTTACTCGAAATCCAATAGAGAAATAAGAAAATAAATTTGTTACAGGAAAGCGAAAAGATGGAGAGAGAGTATCCACCTTTCCATTGTTGTATGTGGTGACCGTGGGAACGAATCCATCATTCTCATCAAGTCTGCCATCCTCTTCACCAAAATGTACATCATCGTCCACATCTTCGCTGAAGATGACTTACATTCCTCACTGCAGCAACAGGTGGTTGCTGCTTTTTCAAACTTGCAGTGATTTTCATGTACCTTGTATTAGTTCTATTTGTTGATTCATTTCATTGTTTTTCCATATGAACAAACATATGTTGGAGCATATTTTGAAAGACAAAAAGTTATACCGTATAAGCAGAATTTTTAGCAAGGATTCAATTTTGGCATTATTAGCAAGGGTTTTTGATATTGCTAAAATTGATTATCATTAACATTTATTCCATGTCTCTTGTTATAGCTATCTTTCTTGACATTATAAAATCACTAAAATTGCTTCATGCTAAAAATATATACCAATTTTTGGGATAAATCACTTAATTTGCGTCTCACTAAAATTCCACTTATACAATATATTCACATGAAACTAGTGTAAAATAAGATTGCTTAGAATCCAACAGGTACAGAGCTGTTATATGCCTGTACTCCTTCATAGTTTTGCTATTAAAAAATGTCAAGATTATATGTAACATTATTGAGATCGATGAGGATGAATTTTAAACTAAGAGCTTTCAATTTTCAATATTATGAGATTTTCCCCCTATTTCTTCTTTTAAAAAGTGAGGTTTTATATTTTGGATGTTTAATAAAATTTCTTTTTACAGCTTACATCATGGCCAAGTAAAGCTAAAACCAAATTTGAATATCACTTATATGGTATAACCTTCCCCGACTCAAATAATGAGTGGAAGAAGCTTTTTAAACCTTGTGCCTCTCAACGACTTTTCATTCCAGTAAGTGTATTAGTTGTAAAGAATTAATTATAAGAATCAAGTAAGTACATGTAGTTAAAGATGTCTATGTTTAGGAAATTCTACATTTTTGAAAAGTTTAAAAAAAAATAAATTACAGAATATCATGCATGAAATCTGGGCTGAGATTCAGTTCTGCTTGATATTTGGTCTAATGCCTTCACAGAAAAGGCATCAATGGAAATATCCAGCAAAGCCGAGTCTCGGCTGAGATTATCTTGCATGATGACCTCTTCTTTTCTTCATAGAATCATTAGTAAGTATCTTGTCATGACTAAATTAAATTAATCTGAATAATTATATTAATTCAAGTTTAAAAAAATGTGTCTGTTTTTTCCTGTACAGTGTATTTTATCCTGTTGATAAAGTGGTGGAAAAAAGTTAACAATTAAGTGAAAGCTTGCTAAAATGAGTACAGAAATGTATTTAAAACTAAGAGTAATTTCTTTCCAGTCTCTATTAACCAATGTGGATTCTGTGCTGTATGTTGATACAGACATTTTATTTCTGTCTCCACTGGAGGAAATCTGGTTTCATTTTACCCGGTTCAACAGTACCCAGCTGGTTGCCTTGGCTCCAGAGAGTGAAGACAGGCAAACTGGCTGGTACAATAGATTTGCTAGGCACCCATATTTTGGAGAATTAGGTAATTTTCATTTTATGACAGAGACTAGTTAGTGAGTTTCAAATAAGTTAATAAATTGTACTACAAAATAGAAAATGCTTTTAAAAAATATTCATATTCTTTTTCAGGGGTCAATTCCGGTGTGATGTTGATGAATTTAACAAGGCTTCGAAACTCTACTTGGCTTCCATCTATTGTGAATTATTACAAAGAGTACAAACTAAAAATAACCTGGGGGGATCAGGATCTCATCAACATCTACTTTCACTTTCATCCAGGTAAGAAAGGAATCTCAAAAATAATTCTTATATCCGGCTAACTTGGGAAAAATTCAAAACAGAGAAAGTATTTCACTTAGGCATAGGCTTTTAAATTTATTTCACTCACTAATTTCAGATGGGTATTAAACCCCCGCTTTTTATTTTTTTTTTGCCACAAGGCATGTACATGTAGTAACAAATTCAAGATATTTTTTCGGGTATGGTGTATGTATTTACTTTTGAGAAGAATAAAATATGAAAGAAAATGAAGGCATTATTTATGCTGTAACATATGCAGAATTTAAAGTAATTAGTAAGCATCATACAGTGTACATGTATTATAATTTCTAGTCAGAGTGTAAATAATTATGAAGTTCATATGCATCCATAATGCATCAAAGTAATTAGTTTAATGAATTTAGACCTTGCATGGTCAGTCTAATGCTAATGCACAAAAAAACATTTGTAAAGTTCACTTAGTTATCTATGCATAAAGCAAATCATATACCTTTCCTTTTTTTATGATATGGTGATGTCAATTTTTTTTATCACAGATGAGCTCTATGTTTATCCATGTGAATGGAACTATAGACCTGACCACTGTATGTATATGAGTGTGTGTAGGGGTGCAGAACGAAGTGGGGCATATGTGCTTCATGGTAATCGACGAGCAATGCAAAATGATAAACAACCTGCATTCAAAGCTGCTTATTCAGCATTTAAAGAAGTAAGTGCCCCTACTTAAATGGTGATTATTTATTATGTTAAAACTATTTTTAAAAACAGATCAAGAAAGATTTTAAAATAATAGATTCAATATGCATTTATTATACTTAAGTAAATTTTATGAGAGGTGAAGACGTATGGAAGTATTTCTAATTTGAAAATATAGTGTACATTTATATGTAGAGTCAAACTCCATTATCTTGAACTAGACTGGACTGAGATTAAAATTCAAGATATCATAAAATTCAAGATATCATAAAATTCAAGATAACAAGGTTAAAAAAACAAAAAGAAAGAGAGGCTGGGACTGCTATTGCACTGCAACAAATCTCTGGTATTTTAGATATCAGTGTTTGACAAAACAAAGTTTGACAGTCTATGAAAAATAAGCCTTTCATAGGCTATTCTTTACTGTCACATTGGGTTAATTGTGTTATGCAAAAATATTTGTGAATAATTCTGCTGTTATGCTATTGATAGCATCAATAATTTTTCCTCAAGATAGACTGTGTCATTTTGCTTTTTCCCCCCCTTTTTCAGTATGACTTCCATCAGAAAATGAAGACGTTCCTCCTGCCTCCTCTCCAGGAGAAACTCGAGGCTACAGCTAAGACTCCGTGTGGACGTGTCAGACATATATTTTCAACCAGAGTTGCTCAATTTGTTAATCATGCCGAAAAATGACTAACTTGACTTGTGAAAAAAGGAATGCAAAGCTGGTATCATAGATTTTTAAAATTTTGCAAAAGATTCAAGATGATAGGTTTCCCTTTCAATGGTATACATATACATGTATATATAACATTAATATGTGGAATTTGGAGGTAGTTTCAAGATCAACTATGATTTGTCCTCATTGTATTTTTTCTTTGTAGCACAATAATGTAGCCCTCTCCCTTTTTTGTTTTCTTTCTTGGTCAGAAAGCCCTCTCCTAAAAAATATCAGATAAAAAAAATAGAGAAGACTACATTATTGCAGCTATTTCTTTTTGGGGGGAGGGGGGTTATGTCAAATAATCAATGTAATACAATGAGGGATTATTTCTTGTTCAGACCACAATCTTGACTTTCTTTATAAAATATCAGTTAGATCTGACTTACTGTGAAAATTTGTACTGTCTCCTGCAGAATACCTGGTATTCGCTGATAATGATTCAGTCTTATATCTGAATGTGATATTCTTTTATAGACAGATAACTTGATTTTATTTGTTTTGTCTCTGAAATATAGTGTTCATTTCATTTACTGTTACTAGCATATCATTTACATTTTGCTTGACTGATTTTGTTACACAGTAAAGCTGTATTTATTTGCAAGATGTAAAAATTATCACGCATTTTGTCTTGCCTGAAAGTAATACATGTAATTGCTTTGAAAATGATTTTAAAATAAATATTTTGTTAATCAACACAGAGATAAAAGGGATTTATGCTTCTCTACAAAATACGTGATATTTGAAACAAATGCTATTTACTACTTAGCATTTTTGGAGAACAAAAAGTACAGTCAAAACGTTGTTACTTCAAACTTAATGGGACAGAGAAAAAAACAGAGAGATATTCAATGACTGGAGATATTGAGGGAAACATATTGATAGTTCGACTGTAGTTTCAAACTACATTTGTATTATAATACATGTATATAATGTCAAAAAGGAAAACATCATATCAAGGGTGAGAAGACGAGAAGAGCAGATCATTACCCTTGGCTAGAAAGGTGCCTACCTCTGAAATCTGAATGATTTCAGATGGGGGCTTCTTCACTAGCAAGGATGATCCGCTCCTCTTATAGGTGAAAAAGAGAAGAGGAGTGGATCATCACCCTTGGCCAGTGAAGATGCCCCTTCTCAGATCAGTGGTTATTGTTAATGATAGGATGGATTCTTTGTACCAAGGAAACTTTTTACAAGTATGCAAAGATCGTCACCCTTGGCTAGCAAAGATGGAAAGGAGGAGGGGTTTAGAGTATTTTTTCTTGACATTTACAAAGCAATCAAACTATTTATGGAATGCACAAGGAAATAATGTGAATAGGCGTTATAATGCGAAATGAAAAGGTTTTGTGATGTGAATACACGTTAAGGATGACATTTACTGAGATGACAAAAAATTTCACTGATAGGAATAAAATACCAGTACCACCTATTGTAAATTGTAAACCTATGATTATAGTGTTATAATTCACTTTCAAATAACTACATATAGGTCAATGACATACTTATAATTTGGCTGCTTTGTGTCCCATTATTTTCAGCTCACCTTTACGAAGTCGAGATGAGCTTATGCTATACCCCCAGCGTTGGCGTCGACATTAGCGTCGGCGTCCCGGTTAAAGTTTTAGGAGCAAGTCCATTCCCAAGTAACTATAAGCCCTTCCTGGACCAAACTTCCATGGATGATACATCTAGGGATGGACACTACCAGATTTGCTTCGGATGCTGGATCTGACCTACATTTTTCAGATGAGTGACCATGGCAATGTTTTTGGAGTAGCTCTATAATTATATGGCCTGTTACGATTAAACTTGAATGGATGATGCATCTAAGGATGAACAATTCTAGACATGCTTTGGATGTAGGAAATGAAAGACATTTTCTTGATGAGTGACCAGGTTAAAGTTTTTGGAACAGGTCAATTCCCATTGAACTATAAGACCTACTTGCACAGAACTTGCATGAATATTGTTTTCAGGATGCACACTAACTATAAAGAAAATATGATATATGAGATTTGCATTACATATACTGATAACATCCGTCGAGGTGAGCTTCGTAATCTATGATTACCTATGTTTTAGTTGTATGTGAAACTTCATACATGTACATCTGTTGTTCAAATAGTTTAATTACTTAAATATTCACCTAAAATTAGGCTGTGTTTGTTCATAAATATCAAATTCTGACCATTCAAATTGATCAGAATGGTCTTTGATAAAATTATTCCAAGTTCCATTTTTTACCAAAACTGCATTATATTACTTTGTTCTCCGTACCCAATGCGATGCCTATGTTCAGGGATCTTCAAAAGAGAATAAACACGAATTAACAATCCTTGATTGATATAATGTTTATTGTTTCTGGTATGATTTATATATATGTGACGTGATTAACTTGGTATCAGATTTTCCGTTCCGCGTTTTAGCAACACCTATACCCCCTCAATAATAAAGCCTTTTCAACGCGTTATAATGTCTTCCTAAAAAGGTTTAATATTTACATTTTCTCTGTGTGCAAGGACACTTTTTCATACAATTTCGTTTATACATTGTTAATATAGACTGGCATTTCGACTTTTACGCGTACGACTTAAATTTATAATTACCCATTGTAAATTAACTGTGAAATAAATTTTATTTAAGAATATTTCATTTCATCACATGTTGAATATTCCATGTACGAGTGAATAAATCCGCACATATTCACACTACGTAATCCGCACACTTATGAAAGATAACTCGTGCTCATGAAAGATAACTCGTGTTCGCCTACCTGTACATTGTACCATCTAGCGTTAACCTTTTGGGTTTTTGTTACGCTTTGTTACAACGCGAAATGTAATAACAGCGCAAAATGTAATAAACCGGGATTATTACATATTGCATTATTACATTTTGCGTGGAAATCAACTCAGAATGAAATAACGCAAAATGTAATAAGAAACTTTAGGAATATTACATTTTGCGTTATTACGTTTTGCGTTGATGTCAACTCAAAATCTAATAACGCAAATTGTAATAAGATATTTTTTGGATTATTATAATTTTAGTTATTTTGCGTTTAGTTATTAAGCAAAACGCAACAATTCAAAATGTAAAAAAAACCCCCACTTTTTGATCAGTCAGCCTCAGGTTGAGAATAATTTCATACCAATGATAATTTTTTGCTTTATTATTAGCCGTTTCCTGATCTACGAAATAATGCAATTAAGTTCCATTTCGAGGGATCAAATTATTTCCTGGCTTTCAGACATAACAGTTTTTACCAAAATGCAAAAGGACATGCCCGTGTCTTGTGTTTACGTACATGTATATTTGAGTAACTAGTATTTGATTCGTCAATTATATCATTGAATAAATTCCATCGATTTTAAATCATCTTTCCGTTCAGTACTACTAGTACCACTCAGTGGATATACATTTTTATGATAGAAGCTTGCAATGCAAAAATTTACTAAGAAACAAAAACTCAAATTCTATGAGACAAAGCTTTATTTATGCACAAACAAAGGAAATATACATGTATATAAAATACCTTAAACGCATTTCATACTCCTAATTGACTTATCCACTTCGGCACAACACCTATTCATATTTTATAATATTAAAGATATGTGTAAATCAATTTTATGATGTTTTTGTGTTGAACACAATACAGAAAAATTATTATGTATTGTGTTGTTATATTTTCATTTTATTACATTTTGCGTTGCCCTCAACGCAAAAATTAAATAACGCAAAATATAATAATCAAAAAGTACATTATTACATTCTGCCCTAATCTCGACGCAAATGTAATAATACAAAATGTAATAATCCTAAAAAGTCTGTTATTATATTTAATTTGTATTATTACATTCTGTATTGATTTCGACACAAAACGTAATAACGAAAATGTAATGATTCCAGTTTATTACATTTTGCGTTGTTTTTACATTGCGCGTTGTAACAACGCTTTCTGAAAGCATAATAGCGCCTTTTTGCATTATTACACCTTTTCTGCTTTGTAATGCTTTCGACCCCCACCCCGAAGTTTGCTTTCAAAAGGCTTTTGTAAATATGCTTATAACTGCGTCGCGCGTAAAGAGTGGGGTTTGAGTGGACGAAGCACCTGCTTAACAATGCGGAATTGACCACAAATAGACGGCGCGATTATACTTCACACAATTTATCTTAGAAATATGAAAAAAACATTTGTGTTGGACATCAAATTTTCTCAGTCGAAAATTTTAAAGAGATCATTGCTATTTCATTGTGCTATCTGACTATAAGCCATTTTAATATCACATTCAGGATATTCGTGTTTCACAATATTGCTGATATTAAATATAACATAAGTTACTCTCATCGTATTGATTGAAAGAAATACATATTTCCAATAATCTGAATGAACAAAAACACCCAGAACAACAAAAAATCAAACGCTGCGCAGACAGACCTCCAGGTGACAAGGCGTTCGATTGTTTTTTCTTTAGAACTCAACTGACCGTCGTCTTGTGGTATTCGTCGCGAACACTTTTTCTTGCAGTTCAAGATGTGTACAATTTTAACCATCTTAACAAGGTGGCTGGGCACTTCCTTGCTGTTGTTATTGTGAATAGTTCGCAATAAGACTGCCGTACAGAGTATGGAAATGACGCCAAATACATATTGATAAATGATGTAATAGCTCAATATGGACATTTTGTCCGAGTTTGCGGGTACTTTGTCTACAAGAATTCCGATGTATACATTGAATGACAGGAGAATGGCTACAGAATATTGTAACTTCTCGCCGGCGTTGGCAGGAACAATAAAAACAAAAACATTTAAGAAGCCAATCAGAACAGTTGGTATGATGAGATTAAATACAAGAAACTTGGATTTCCTTTTGGCTTTAATTGTGCACGTTACTGATGACCTTGTTAACTCTGAAATCACCTCCACATTGGTCCATTTAGTATTTACATTTTCCATGGTACAGTCACCATATATATACACCTCCTTTGGTTTACTGGTAATTTCAAACGAACACTCTTGGGTATCGAAAGGAAAGTAAGTCATATCAATGTTGCAATGAGATTTAAACAGCTTTCTTCCATATACATTTATAACCCCTGATTCATAAAATCCTTGCCCAAAAATGTGTGAAAAACTTCCGATATTTGATTTTTGTCCAATGGAGTTTCGCAGCAAGATGTTGGGTGTCCATATTGAAAGCTCTTTTTTGCTCATGAAGACGTAATCTAGTGGAAACTGAGTAGTATTCCAACCAATACGATCATCTTGCCAGGATAGAAAAAACAATGCGTTTACTTCCATCTTGTTTTCTATGTCATGGATTTCAAAGTCTTGGATAATGAAATAAACAAATGCCCCTGTCAACATGGACAGATCTAGTGTTGGTCTTATGTCCACACGTTTCGAGCTTTGATCCAATTTCTCTAGAAAAACACTTTGAACATCAGAAAACGTTCCATTTCTACCTTGACAAAGTTGTGGTAATAATAACAGAATCCAAATAAAAAGCATTTTTGTGTTTAGACTCGATGTGTTTAGATACACTGGTTAAATGTATGTATTTTGTCTGTATATACTGACTGTTGTCTGACCAGGCACTTTATCCCCGGTTATCAATTATGAATGTATGCATGAAAATCAATAAATCATAAAATCAAAGGGTAAAATCATGCCATACATCACAAGAATAAAAATAAAATCTATAACCGTGGTAGTCGCATGATTTGCCTTGTTTCTGGTCAACGGCCAGTGAATCGCACGTTCTTCCGTACTTCGTAAAAACTTGTGTTATTGTTTTATACAAACACGTCAAAGCTAAAAATGATTACATGACAATTGCAATTCATTTATATGAACTTCAATCATCTAAATTGAAATATTCGAAGTTAGATATGAAAAATATTGAAAATATAAGTTTTTCTGCAGAGTATATATATATATATATATATATATATATATATATATATATATATATATATATATATATATATATATATATACAACCATATATTCTTATACCCATCATTATATTAATATTCCATTTGAAACTTTGACGTTTAATTGGGATTGAAGGAGGTAAATAATATTATTTATAAAATGTACACTATTTAAGCGATTCATTTCATCTGTCTTCCCAAACTACCGTCAGCAAACGTCTTATATTTACTTGCTATAAGGATTCTTCCCAAGCAAGTAGGGGTTCCTCCTAATCAAGTATAATTATTCAATTTACTGAGTGAATGATATGATTTTGAAACCCTCGAAAAGTGACCCACTGGGTAAAAGTTCTTTACCTAAAGCAAACACAGAGTCTAGGAGATTCTGAACACTGCACACTGAAGAGTTTAAATTTGATGGTAGATTGGTAGTTAGACAGATCTCGCTTTAGATGTAATATAGAATGAACAGAAATCTACAGTGAATGGCAAGTGTAGTCTACTTGTGCGCCAAGTTAAAATCAGACCAAAACTATACGAGGAGTAGCGTACTGAAAGAATTTAACAGAAATTCCAATTTTTAGTAACCACGGCAACACCGTTCATCAACGGTTCAAAAGAGAATTATCTTAGTGTAGTCTACTTGCATGCCAAGTTATATCAAAATCAGACCAAAACTGTAGGAAGCGTAGCGTATTGAAGAATTTCACAGAAATTCCAATTTTTAGTAACCATGGCAACATCGTTCATCAAAAACCGATAAGAAGAATTATGTATCTTAGTGTAGTCTACTTGTCTACCAAGTTATATTGAAATCAGACCAAAACTGTAAGAGAATATCGTTTTGAAAGTAATTCACAGAAAATAATATTTTTAGTAACAAATATATATATATATTTGATGCCAAATTGACAGAATTCTTTAGTTAATATACAAAAGTGAAATAAGGTTAAGATATAAAAGCAACAGAAGCGACCAAAAACCAAAACCAAGCGTTAAGTGCAGTTATCCTTTATCCAAATTTTAGATTTTCTTTCAGGACTAAAGACAAGGATTTTCTATGCCAAGAATTGTACGGATACACGTGGTCAGAGTACGGGCTTCTACCCATTTCAAAAACTGTTACGCTTGAATAATCAGGATTTTTTTTTATCACAATAGAGTGTAGCTTATTTCTGTTATATAGGACGTTTTGTTGTAGACGTTCAAAGTTTAAAAAATTGGACATTTACATCTATACCTTTCTTTTTTGTTCAGTATAGTAAACATAGCAACACCATTCATCGAAATCAAAAACCGATAAAAAGAATATTGTCTCTTAGTGCAGTCTACTTGTGTGCAAAGTTATAATGAAAATAGGCCAAAACTGTAGGAGGAAAAGCGTTTTGAAAGAATTTCACAGAAATTTCTATGTTTCAGTAACCTTGGCAACACCGTTTAATTGAAATCATAAACCAATACACAGAATTATGTACCTTAGTGTAGTCTACTTGTTTGCCAAGTTATATTGAAATCAAACCAACAATGTACGAGGAGAAGCATTTTGAAACCAGAAGTCTCTTACGTGACTGTAGCTCTACTGGTTTGTACTCATGACAAAGGTAGCGAAAAATAGCACTTTGTCTTGAAACTGCGCAACAGCAATACGTAGAATAATGATCCTTGATTTACTCTTTTTGTGGCAAAATTTATTCCAATCGGACTAAAACTGTAGGAGGAATAGCCTTTCAAAAGAATTTTACAGGAATTTCGATGTTAGTAAACATGGTAACATCATTTATGAAAAAAAAAATCGATGAAGAGAATTATGTATTTTAGTGTAATCTACTTTTGTGCCAAGTTATATTGAAGAAATCAGACCACATGTAGGAGGAGGATTTTGAATGTATTTCTCAGAAGTTTCTATTATAACCATGGTAACACCGTTCATCGAAATTAAAAACCGATAAACAGAATTATGTATCTTAGTGTAGTCTACTGGTGTACCAAGTTATATTGAAATCAGACCAAGACTGTAGGAGTTGTAGTGTTTTGAAAGTATTTTACAGAAAGAAGATGGGTGAACAAGGCGTGCAGAATGCCTATAGCTTCAGATATTTAAAAAAATCATATTCACTTTGTAAATAAAGTATTTAAAGTCAAGTTCTCATTATTGAAATTTATGAAATTATGATCAACAAAACTTTTCTGAGAAAAAAAGATCTCGGAAAAAAATTCTTTTATTTAAAAAATAAAATGGTATTCGTGGGATTCGAACCCCTAACAATAAAATCCGGAGTATCATATTGATTTGAGACTAACACGCTAACCACTACGCTAAACAGCTATTGATGAATAGTGGCGTTTAAATCATGTTTGTGATATGACCCTTGACTTAATGGACTTCAAGCATTTCTCGGAAAGATGCGAATGCTTTGTCATAAAAGTGTACTTTTAAGGTATAGTGGGTCTTTGCTCCATGTTTTTGTAAACCAAAAAATGTACATTTTTATGCAAACTTTTAGGATTAACTTTCAAAAAAATGGAGCAAAGACCCACTCATATCGAAAAAATTTGTTTAAGTATGAGAAAGTGATCCTTTTTGCCCTCTTTAGTGAGTGTATGCTATTTCGTAGGCAAATAATTTCAGTCTTTGTGAGATTGTTGTAAATTGTTGAGATTTTTCATCAAGTATACTTTAATGTTAGATGAAATATCAAAGAAAATTTTGATATAATTGAGATTTTATTTTTCACTTCATGTTTGTCGCACTATAGGCACTTCGCCCGCCTTGTTCACCCATCTTCTTTCTATTTTGGTAACCATGGCTACACTGTTCAAGGAAATCAAACCGATAAACATAATTATGTATCTCAGTGTAATCTACTTGTGTGCCAAGTTATACTTATTTCAGACCAAAACTGTACGAGGAGTAAGATTTTGCAAGTATTTTACAGAAATGTCTATTTTTAGTAACCATGGCAACACCGTTCATCTGAATCAAAAACCAATACAGAGAATTATGTATCTCAGTGTATTCTACTTGTGTGCTAAGTCATATTAAAATCAGACAAAAACTGTAGGAGGAGTAGCGATTTGAAAGTATTTAACAGAAATTTCTAATTTTAGTAACCATGGCAACAAAGTTCATCGAAATCAAAAAAAAAAAAAAAAAAAGACACATAAAAATATGATTCTAGCGTAGTCTACTTGTGTGCCAAGTTATATTGAAATCAGACCATAACTGTAGGAGGAGTAGCGTTTTGAAAGTATTTCACAACCATGGCAACACCATTCAAAGAAATCAAAAACCGATACACCGAATTATGTATCTTAGTGCGGTCTCCTTGTTTGCCATGTTATATTGAAATCAGACCAAAACTGTAGGAGGAATAGAGTTTTGAAAAATTGTTTACAAACGGACATCTTAATTCCGACGCAGATGCTCTAGTATGCTGGAGAGAGGGGAGGGGGATTTCAATGTGATTTTTGATCAGGAACAGGTAGATGAAGTAGTAAGAGATAAAAAAAAAAAAAAAAAAATAAAGAAAATTATATAAAAAAATTATTATAAAAAATTCTTTAAAGGAAGGGGGGGGGGGGGTTGCGTGGTAAAAACAGGGTCCTGCCTACAAGCACCTGTAATATAAAGTGCCTCAGGACCCTAAAAAATAATTTTAAGTGATGCCTCAGGCTCTGTTATAAATAGAAGATTGGTTTTGATATGTTTATAGAGTTCATTCGCAAATGTGTATTAAACAATGCGGTAGGCAACATCGTCCTTAATCATGCAGTTTGCAACGATTGGCAATGAAAACCGACATTGCCAGTCAGGAATATCATCATTTTCTCATTTTAATAATATTTTATTTTCACATGAAGAAAATCTTATCGCATGAAACATTTTAATATCAGAGGGTTTCAGTAAAAATCATAGTGAACGTATAAAATACTTAATTCAAATAAGAGCTTTAATTATTCATAATTATCTGTTTCCGGTTTGCATGAGGAAAAAAAACCTTTACCAGTTTTAAAATGTGCAGAATTGTCAATATTTGACGTATACAATAATTCTTGTTTCCAAGCATTATGTTTTGATAAAGTTGATCTTACGTCAATGAGTAACAATAACGCATGCAAGTCAAGGGTTTTCGGTCTGTAGCGGACCGAAAACCTGATAAATGTATCCTGTGCAATACTAATTTAAGATACAATAATGATAAAATATTCAAAGGCATCCACAATTTCTGTACTAATTTATCAGTGGATTTTATACCATTGGTGGTTTTCGCAGTCTCTGATGGATCTGACACTCTTGAAATGTTTCGAGCTGTTGTAGCAGAGCACTCGAAACTCGCAGTAGCTGCTCTCGATCCGCATTTTTTCGCGAGATTTTATTGGCGATAATGATGGAAATTTATTATATACTTATTCTTTCTGAGAATATCCAGCTGATGTATCTGGTTAATTTATCAAACTTCTCCTTGCTCGGACCTGAAGTTGACCACTGCTGATGGTCTTTGTGCCAGGGTTTGTAGTAGACCAAGCTTGACCAGTGGATCCTAAAAGTGACCATTACTGACTGTGGTTTCTCTGTCTTATACTGGCCGGCGGGTTACTATTGTCACTGACGTCCTGTTAGGGATTGTTAATAGTAAAGTCTGTCCGGTGGGTCTTGGAAAACCTCACGGTGATCGTCCTGTTAGGGATTGTAAATAGTGAACTCTGTCCGGTTGAAGACATTTACTCCTTGAGATGACCGACTGTAACCGATGTTCGAGATAAAATCTTTTCAGTAGTTCACGGTCTTTTGTCAGGGATTGTAGAAGATGAAGTCTGACCGACGACTCCTAGAGATGACCACTACAGTATTGGACACCAGATCCATTGACAGGTTTTTGAACGTTTTAGTGATCAGATTAGCTACCTCCTTGTTTTGGACCCATACATGGAGGATCTGCTTATTCCATTTCTCCAATGTATTTCTGTTTGCTTGATTTACCCCTGCAAGAGAGAAAATTAAATTATTTGATTTATGTATTCCTGCAGCGTAGAAAATAGCCTCAGCAGTTGGGGATTAAAGGCGGGGGAGGGGGGGGGGGGCGGGCACACTCTCCCAAGATTTTCAGATTTGCCAAATGTATAAATTACAGCAAAGTAACAAAAAAATTACTTTGAACCCTTTCCCTCGTTTTAGGAAACACAGACTCTTGTAAGCTGGAAAGAAGAGTCATTTATGAGTATATCATGTATAAGAAGGAAAGCGGCTTGTCTACGAGAAGTCCCCCCCCCCCCCCCCGAAATAGGTTATCGTGTTTAAATTTTTTTTCGTTATCCCTTGATCAGAAAATATAAAATATAGCTATAGTATTGTATGCACTATACGTACCTCTCAGCTTCTTCGTCAGGAGATGTTGAGCGTCCTCCTCTGTAAAGTCGCCTCGGTACTTCATAGCACGTGTGACAGACACGCCCACTTTTGTGTCGAAAATTTCACAAACGTAATCAGTTATAGAACCTCCTTCTGGGAAGTAAGAAACCTCCATTTCAGTCTGAAAGATGTTAATTTACAGAATTTACAAAACGAAAATGCCACATCAGTGCTGTAATTTATTAGCATAGATGCATATAATACTATTTCTTGCTTAAATCAGAAGAAAAATAGATTTTTTAACTTTACGATACGTGATTTTCAAATTATTTTTTGTCAATTAATTTATCATTCAACATATTAGTGTTTGAACGTAATTTAATACTAGGATATACATGTATCTGGATTTATAAGCCAAACGGCATATGAAAGTACTAGTATTAGTATACAAGGCAAACTGACTGTGGATCCGCTCCCCCTTATAAATCGTTAATGTACCCACCTTGAGAAGCTTAGCGTGGAAACATCTGTGGAACGTTTCAAAGGAGAGGACTTCCGAAATAACAGAATTACCCCCAGCATTAGGAACACTCCATATTTTCTCGGCTGCCGTGGACAGCTTCATGTGTTTGAAGTGTATAACTGGGTCGAAATCCAAATGAACCAAACCCCCATCCTTGTTATTCTGTACAGACTTCTGTATTGCAAAATAATCGTAAATTCGAACGCTGAAATTATTTCCAATGTACAGATTACAAGGAAGAGCTTTCACTTGAGATTGGGCAGAAGCTTTCTCCCAGTCCCCAAGCTTCAATGATGAATTTACAGTCACCCTCCTCTTGTTTGACACGGGAGGTCTTAGAGACCCAATGGTGGGCCGGACTAGAGAAAAAACGGTGGCGCTTAGGCGCCCCAGGGGCGCGCTTCCCTGGGTGACGAGTGGAATGGTGCTGATTTCGCTTGTTATCCATCGTTAAACGTTTATTTGTCATCTATTAGATTAAGGCTCTGTTCACAACTCGATTTTCAGTGTATGATGAAATATCACGAAGGAAGATTGTTTATATATTGACGACATGTGCTCATTTCTATTTTTAACCAAGCCAAATATACTAACCAATCAGAATTAAATACATAATAAGTCGGATGTTTAACTGTGCTGTGATGAACCTTTTAAATGTACAGGGTCATTGATCTTTGGTATTGAGTATTTCCTAGCAATATTTATTACACTTTGGGATTCCATGATGTAAAAGAACAGGCCCGTAGGAAGCAATTTCACTTTGAGGGGGCACATCCATACATATACAGTTTGGGGAGGGGGGGGGGTCATCAGACGTTATTATAGAGGGGACACAAGCATATAGTAGCTATGTTTTCTATAGTATTCTATATATCGGCAAAATTATTGGAGGGGAGGGGGGGGGCACGCGCCTTGTTCCTACAGCCATGAAGAAGGTGCAGTTGCTGAGGGAGACACAGAGCAGGTGGAGATTTTTAACATTTTACTTGTTTCTTTGAGAGTACTTTTCATTTCTGGATGAAATTTTCATTGAAAAATGAACAATTTCCGGGATTTTTCCAAAGACCTTGAAAACGTTTCCTGAATATTAGGCAAGCTTTTAAATAAAACAAACTTTTGTTGTTGTCTTGGAAGAACTAGCAAAAATATGTGATGTTAACTCAATTCGACATCATTTGCATTAATTCACCGACTGATTTAACTATATACATCGGCGGCATAAATGCATATATTTTTATAAAAACATACTGTATGTCATTCCTTGTATATTAGTGATGTCGAAATGCCCGATCGATTTGGAATATTATGCAAGCGCGAATCTAAGATTTTTTTCAAGGAAAATGGGGAGGGGGGTTCCACAGAGCAAACAAAATTATTATGACAGTTTAGTAACATTCTTAAGTAAACTTCCTTATTTTAAGCGGGGTCCGTGTTTTCTATGTGGTTTCTTTACATACATATCAATTTAATAACTTTGAAAATTCCGGGGGGGGGGGGGGGGGCTCACCCACCCCCTACATCCGCGTATGTTGTGATTTACCGATCCCAACCACCCAGCCCAAATCAATAAGAAAAGGAATACATTAATCAGCGGTTGTTTATTCCTTAAGTTGATAAAAATTAGAATTTCTCCTCAGAAAAAGAATTTTATCCAATTGATAAACAAATATTATCAAAACTAAACAGCGCTTGTTCACGCAGGCAAGTAATATCATCCCCTCCCCCCACTTTATCGAGAATAGTGGAAATTTCCATTGAAAGGTGTATAACCTCCACCCTGTACTATTTGTTGCGGTATGGTTAAATGGTTAAACCCTCCTACTTTAATGTATCCTTAATTTTGTTCCTAGAAGAAAAGAGTTGGAAACATCCCCCCCCCTTTTCGAGTTTGGACATTTCCGTTTTTTTTTTTTTTTTTGGCTTGTCAATTTTTTTCCCAGGGATCTATTCATTTGTCAGTTTCTTTGTTGGTTCCTCTCCCCTTTGAAAAAGCATGCTACATTCCTGTAACGATTTATAGAAAAAAATCTTAGCTTCTTTACACAATACCTAAAAATTTCATAATTCTTACACATACATGCATAAAGTATGTATAAATATTTCTCCAGAAAAAGTCCAGAAATGTGAATTGCTAGTCAGTCATGCTACAAAGTTCTTCGATCCTTAAGGACAGACGATACGTTCCTCAATAATATATAATTTTTTCTAAGATTTTGTCATTGAAGTATTGCTACTTTAACATGTTTACTCGCAAAAAATTGAGGTACCTTACCAGGCATTTGTGCAAGATACCAGAGGATGTTTTTCCTATAAAATCCCTTTGGAAAAAACTTAATTAGCCAATAACACATTTTTTTGGTGTTTCATTTTTTAAAGACAATTAGAAACCAGTTTAGAAATCAGAAGGTAATTAAAATTTTGAATATTTTCCAAATAATTCGAAGGTATACAAAACAGACATTTGAGGAACGTATCGTCTGACCTTAACTTACCAAAATAACAAAGACTATAAAAAGACAAAGTACTGGTACATGTACCTACGCTAAATCCTTAATGCCCCAATGATAACATGCATTTCTAAATCCAATGAAAAAACCTTCCTACTATTTCAGTATCCTTTCCAAACGTCACCTAGATGTATTAAAATCAAGCGAACAAAGAGGACTTCTGTAACTAAAACTCTTTGACTTCCAGTAATATTATAGGACAATTTTCAGTCAAGGTAGAATTTCACAAACATAAAAATCCCCACCTCTGCTATATACTGTTCTGAATGTTAAGTCAATAAATCCATGCCACTCAAATTTGATGCTCAAGTCTTTTAAACAAAAGAAGTTAACCAAATCTGAATCAATTATTTGTCAAAAACTCAACCGTCAAAAATTCTTGAAAACAAAGGAGTGGAAGTGAAGATAAAACATAAAGCACTTCCATTTTCTGACAACATAGAGACAACAGACAAATATATGCTGTATTATTCATCTGTACAATGTTTTCAGAACACATATTGCTGTGTCTACTAGATTCAGTGCAATAATATGTCAAACATTTTATCTTCAAAATATAGAACAATGCCAAAAATATGGGTGAGAAAACTAGAAAGAAATGAGACTAAAATCATAAATATATATTACCCATTTAGTTGATTATATAGACTTCAATTTTTGTCAAACCTATATATACATATAATGAGCAGTACAAAGTAAATTAATTTACAAAGTAAATTAATTTCTGTAAAAAGCAGCAGAGCAACTCATGTAAATGTTGGAGGTCATGAGCCTCCAACTTTACTTCCGTAATATGAATTCCATCAAAAAAAAAAAAAAAAAAAAAATCTTAGAAGATTGTCCAAATCTTTAGGAAATATTCAATTTGTCTTTGTTACTTCCTCAAGCATATACAATTATTTTTATTGTCAGTATTTTTTAATCAGCAAATCAAATTTTTTAATCAGCAAATCAAATGAAGAGTTCTGTTTATGTTTTATCACTGTATTCCAGATTACAGATAATGTCAAACATTTGCCCATTTATGACTATTGCTCAGAACAACAACTAACAGCAACATATACAGTACATGGAATACTTAAACATCAACACAAAGGCATGCCATTATATAAATAGGAAAATACCTGTTAAGCTGAAGGAAATTCTTTCATTTTCTTTCTATACAAAATAAATCCCTAAAGGACTAAATTAAACCATACAGAAACTTTAAATTAGTTTCACTTTCATTGATCCAGTGCCTTTATTGGATATAAAATGGACATTAAAAATTCCTGAAGTAAAAGCAAAATTAGTAACAAATTTTTCTAGAAGGGCACAACTTCTGTTATTCAAATTTGTTTTCATTTATTATTGTGCACACACTACAAATGATTTTGTATCAGAGATCTAATTTCCCTACACACCAGTATCACTCATCTGTATCACAGCTTGTCACGGTGGCAGAACAGTCTGCCCCATCATACATACATGTACACATACATGGATAAACAACATACAATGTACATGGATATACAAAGATCCATGAAAATAGTATACAATCAAAAACTGATTGCATGTCCACATATACTTTTTTTCATCCATTCATGAATAATAAATTATTGAGGATATAAATGAACCAAATCCCAAGCAGGAAAAGTGTTTCTAATAGAGAAATCACTGGAAATCAAATAGAAATGGCTAAATGAAGTATGTACCATGAACATTGTAAATTGTACTGCTGCAAATCCTGTCAAATATGTCTTTGATTTAATCTTCCAACTGTAAGAAAGATTTTGTCCATTTTTGTGCATATGTAATAATTTTATATACTAGGTTGGTAGAATGAAAATATTTCATGAATGAAAACAGTATTTAACCAACAATAAAACATGATTTTTGCTATTTTGATGAAAAAATTATACCAAGCAACATTTTACTGCTTGAAATTCTTTACACACATTATCAGTTTTCCCTTCTCATATACATATATTTTCTGAAGAAGAAAAAAAGCAGAAACCAGCTGCATACAGCTGCAGACTTTATACTTGGTGAACACTCAGAAAACTTAAAAGCCTCTCATACATTGATTTATACTCTTCCTCATAAAACTTGTAATTAACCTCGCATACATCAAGTACACTGAATTCAAAGTACCTTTTTAATACTTCAGAACAAATGTTCACTTACACAAAGATGATTCTTCTGTACAAGTTTAAATAATTTACATGTACATACATTTGTTATGCCACCTTATATATAAAATGTACAGTGTAGTTGTTTCTCAACTACATGTATTACTTATATAAGCATACATGGACAAGGAAATGCTATAACTTGTAACTTATGATGTAAACATTTGTATGTAACACTGAAAACAACAAAATGTGTGATAACAAGACAAAATCACTGATTTCATAAGAGGGGTTGTTGTTGGGGAGGAGGCTGGTAAAACTGTCTACCGTCCATTTGTGACATTGTGTACTGAAAGTTCTGTTGAGGGACCCCGCTCTGTGCAGAGGAAACTTGCTGTGGCATTGATTGGTTGTGAGATGGAGGCATTGCACTCTGGGATTGAACAGATGGATTGTAAGCATTCATACTTGAATCTGATGAGGAACTGTTGGAAAGAAAGTAAAAATAATTATTAATCTCAGAGATGAAGACCAAATAATTGAAGGTAAAATTCTAATATCTGTAGCTACTAAAGAAATGTTGTATCATCTTTTATGGTAAATTAAGTATTAAACAGATAATCAACCAAGATATTTTATTTCTGATTATCATTGATATCGTATTTCTTAGAATCCCATAATTTTATGAAAGTTTAAACAGTTTCTGAACACCTATTCACCTGTAAGGTTGACTACTAGGTACTTGAGGCATATAGCTCTGTGGATTCATGGACATTTGCTGAGGAACTGATGAATTCATCTGATTCTGTGGCATCTGTACATTTGGGGGCATCATGCCAAGATTCTGTGGCATTGATCCCTGGGCTAAGGGCATCTGCCCCACAGGTATAGATCCCTGTGGAAGAGAGCTAGGTGGCATCTGACCTGGGCCAGGCTGAAACTGGGGTTGGCCATTATACCCTGACTGTTCAAGAAAATATTTACTTTAACATTAACATGCCTGTACATGATTTAACAAAAGATCATAGCATTATGAATTACCTGTATCTTCAATACACACATAAAACAATCAAGGATAAAGAAATTAAACAAAATTGATATTAAGACAAGGCTAGTGTACCTGACTGGGAAAATTGTAATTCATGGGAGCAGCAGGATGTTGAGTTTTATAGCCATAAGGAGCAGGGGTCTCTTTCATTAAGTTGTGATATAACTGCATTGCCTCCACCACTTTAGAATTTAGTTCACATAAACTGGCATGCTTTCTGCAAAAGAGAACAAAATTAAAACATTACAAAGCAAAAAGATTTAAAAATTTCAGATCATTTTCTTCCAAAATTAAACATAGGTAATCAGAGATTACAGAGCTCACCTCAACGAATGTTGTCTTTAAGTAAGGCAAAGTCCCACACTAAACTTATAATCTAGGAGTGTGCATCCCTAGATGCAACATTTATGCAATTTTGGTCTGATAGGACTTGCAGTTACTTGGGAATAGACTTATCTGAAAACTTAAAACTAGTCTCTCATCCAGAAAATGTAAGTCAAATCCAGCATCCGAAGCAAGTTTTGAGATTGTTCTTCCCTTGATGCATCATCCATGCAAGTTTGGTTCAGATAGGCCTTATAGTTACTTGGAAATGAGATCTGCTCCAAAAATTTTAACCTGGTTACTCATCCAGAAAATATAGGTCAGATCCAGCATCCGAAGCAAGTCCAGTAGTGTACATCCTTAGATGTATCATCCATGCAAGTTTGGTCAATATAGGGTTTATAGATACTTGGAAATGACATCTGCTCCAAAAACTTTAACCTGGTCACTCATCCGGAAAATATAGGTCAGATTCAGCATCCGAAACAAGTCCAGTAGTGTGAATCCTTAGATGTATCATCCATGCAAGTTTGGTCAATATAGGGTTTATAGTTACTTGGAAATGACATCTGCCTCAAAAACTTTAACCTGGTTACTCATCCAAACAAGAGGCCCAAGGGCCTTAACAGTCACCTGAGTACAATACAACAATTTAGAGGATCCATAAACTGAAAAATGAAGCTTTGTTGCCCAAAAGCAAGAAAAATAGTATGATTAGCATCAACAAAATAATTGGTCTAGTATCTATCTGCTTATCTGACTTTCCAAGTCATTAAATCTATAAAAGTACTTTTTCATTATACAATAAATTATCTTGCATAATTCTCTTACCCTATTAAGCTTTCAAATACATTATTTACATTGATTAATTATCAAAGGTGAATGGCAAAGGGGAATAACTTTGCTCAGCAGAATACAAGTTAATAGAGCCCTGGCCAGGACTAGAACACTTGACTAAATGGTCCAGGTGTTCAAAATTCTGGTAAAAATACCCTTGCATATTAAAACTTTTACTCTGTTTGCCTTGAACATCCCCAGAAGCATAGAAGATTTTCAAAGAAATGCATTTTCACCATATTATTAAATAAATAAAGCCCCATCCTTATCCAGAACATCTGACCCATTGGCCACGAACTCACAATTCTGGAAGAAGCACCCTTTCTCATTATAACTATACACTTGTTTCTTTACTTTATAACCAGTAGTAGAAAAAATATTTTGAAAGAAATTATGCATTTTCACTATATATAATCAATAGAGCTCTTCCCCCCTCACCAGAACCCCTGACCCAAGGGCCATGAGGCATTCTTCCTTATCATAACCATGCACTTCCTTTGTTTGAAAAATACCCAGGCGCACAGAAGATTTTGAAAGAATTCATGCCTATTCCCTATATAATCAATAGAGCCCCGCCCTAACACCAGAACCCCTGACCCAGAGGCCATTAAATTCATAATTTCTGAGGCAGCCATGCTCATCATAACTATGTACTTAGTTTATTTAATATCCAGGAACTGAGAAGATTTTCAAAGAATTAATGCAATTTTACTATATAATCAATGGAGCCCATTCCTAACACCAGAA
This sequence comes from Saccostrea echinata, assembly GCF_033153115.1. NCBI lineage: Eukaryota > Metazoa > Mollusca > Bivalvia > Ostreida > Ostreidae > Saccostrea > Saccostrea echinata. The sequence goes on from NW_026889750.1 coordinate 29,953,729, forward strand.
CCCCTGACCCAAGGGCCATGAAACAATTTCTGAAAAGGCAGTCATGCTCACAATAACTATGTTCTTAGTAATTCATAATTTCAGAAGAGGCACTCTTGCTCATCATAACTATGTACTAAGTTACTTTATTTAATACCCAGGAGCAGAGAAAAAGATTATCAAAGAATTAATACATCTTCCTATATAATCAATAGAGCCCCGCCCTAACACCAGAACCCCTGACCCTGAGGCCATGAAATTCACAATCTTGGAAGAGGCACTCTTGCTCATCATAACTAAGTACTAAATTAGTTCATTTAATAACCAGGAGCAGATAAGAAGATTTTCAAAGAATTAATGCATTTTAACTATATAATCAATAAAGCCGTTCCGTAACACCAGAACCCCTGACCCTGGGGCCATGAAATTCACAATTTTGGAAGAGGCACTCTTGCTCATCATAACTATGTACTAAGTTTCTTTATTTAATACCCAGGAGCAGAGAAGAAGATTTTCAAAGAATTAATACATTTTTATTATATACTGTGGTTTCATCATTATTCGTGGAACACCAATTTTCGTGGATTTCGTTGTTGAGTTGATCCACGAAATTAAATACTCATCGAAGTTTGGTGCTTCCATTTTGATTTTTGATAAACCTTTAAAAAGCCTATTACTACTTTCATTAATATATGTGAATATCCCCCCTTTCCCCAACAGGTTGGCTTTATAAACGAATTTTATCATTTTAAAGAATAACTTTTTAAAAAAATATTGTTTGATAATTATCTGGCAATTTTTAGCAAAATATGTTTAAATATTCTGAACTCTATTTATTCTATTAATTACTCTAACACAATTTAATGCTGATTTGACTTTGAAACAATTTTTTTTTTTGTTAAACATGAGAAAGCGGGTATGTATGTTCGGAAGTCCTGCCGTTTCGAAGCCCTTCAAGGTTTGCTTGTCGTTTTGTTTGTCGTCCATTTTGCATTTTTAAGCGTTACATCGTATCCAGCGAGAGTGGATGTGTTTGTTCAGAGATCTACAAACATGGGGGTCTGGATGTCACCGTTGAGTCTAAAAACAACACGCTGTGCATGTGAAAAAAGTCTTTAACACCATTTTGTTAATTTAAAAACTTAATTATTTTTGTTACTTTTTAATACCCTGGTGCCACACTTAATTATCGTCCTGTGTGCGCCTAAAAGATAAAATCCCAATTTTCTTAATATTTTAAGATTCTTGCACACCTTTTAACCAAAACGTTGATTAAATTAAAGTCTATTTTAATTAATTGTTTTTAATAATCTGTTTCAATATCCAATATTTAATTTGCCAATTGAGATCATAGTTTAGCTTACAATGGAGACGGTGTTTGGAATTCCTCACCCTTTATTGTTATACCATGTACACTGCGTTGTAAACGCTTCAAGGTTCCGACTTTAAAAATACAGATGAGTAAAATATAAAGAATAAATTAAAGAGTTGTCAGCTGTAAGTAAATGAAAAGGTGATTTTTTTTTTATGATCATTATCCACAAATTTACGTATCCTCGAAACAGTGATTTTTACTAAATCCACGAAAATTGATGCCCACAAATATTAATGAAACCACAGTACTCAATAGAACCCTGCCCTAACACCAGAACCCCTGACCCAGGGGCCATGAAATTCACAATTTTGAAAGAGGCACTCTTGCTCATCATAACTATATACTTAGTTAATTTATTTAATACCCAGGAGCAGAGAAGAAGATTTTCAAAGAATTAATGCATTTATATAATCAATAGAGCCCCACCCTAACACAAGAACCCCTGACCCTGGGGCCATGAATTTCACAATTTTGGTAGAGGACTCAATGCTTATTACAATGATGCCAACAGTTTGACTGCTTGATGTCCAGGAGTAAAGAAGAAGATTTTTAAAGATTGCATTATTTTTGGTGGTTTTAGCCCAACCCCTCAGGCCCCAGGGGGGCTGGGACCATGGAATTTACAATTTTTGTTCCCCTTCACCCATAGATACTATATGCTAAATTTGGTTGAAATTGGTTCAGCGGTTTCAGAGAAGAAGCTAAAAATGTTCAAATGTTAACACACGACGCACACCGCACGACGCACGCTGACGGACGAGAACGGATAGCAAAAGGTCACCTGAGTGACTCAGGTGACCTAAAAATATAGGTCAGATCCAGCATCTGAAGCAAGTCCAGTAGTGTGCATCCTTAGATGTATCATCCATGCAAGTTTGGTCAATATAGGGCTTACAGTTACTTAGAAATGAGATCTACTCCAAAAACCTTAACCTTGTCACTCATCCAGAAAATGTAGGTCAGATCCAGCATCGGAAGCAAGTTCAGTAGTGTGCATCCTTAGATGTATCATCCATGCAAGTTTGGTCAATATAGGGCTTATAGTTACTTGGAAATGAGACCTGCTCCAAAATCTTTAACCTGCTCCAAAAACATTAACCTGGTCATTCTTTAGCTGAAATTGCAGCATCTGAAACCTTGACTGGTACAATGAAGCACACTAGAAGCATCCTCCATGCATCTCTGACTAATATAGGCCATAGAAGTACTTGAAAAGAAAACTGCTCCAAAAACCTTAACCTGGGACGCTGAAGCCGACGCCAAGGGTATTACATAAGCTCCCCCAACTTCGTTGAGGTGAGCTAAAAAAAAGTATTACTTAGAACAACATGTCTAGATTGCTTAGCATTTTCAATTAGATAGAGTGAACTCCATCTTGATGGCTGCTAACAGTCCTAAATTACCTGCTCATGAAATAAAGAAAAGAGACAGAACCTGGTCTATGAAAATCCTTCACCTAATCAAAGGTAAAGGTCAGGCATCATTCAACTTGGAATTCAAAATCCTGCAACCTAATTTATTAGCACTCAGATTTTCTAGTTACAATAGGTTACTTCCTTACACTTACCACTTTAAGGCCTAAGTTTGCTCCAAAAAAAAACTAGTTACTGTGCAAAGTGTTGCATCCAATGTTTCTCTCTTCAAAGAATATGGACCAGAGTTTTTTTGCCAGTGATCTTGAACTCTGACCTGTGATAAGGTCACAAGCAATCTTTGTGCTTAGTATGAGCTTCCATGTTTCTCCATTACAAGACAGTGCTGAGACAGAAAACATTTCTCTACATGTGATCAATTTGTCATAAAATATCCTCAGGCCATAAGCAATCTTTGTGCAAAGTATTAGCTTCCAGTGTTTCTTAAACTTTCTTTGCTAGAAAGTATTGGTCCTGACATGAATTTTACACTTTTTCTGCCAATGACCTTGAAATTACCCAAAATAACCTTTCAACAAGGTCAAGACACATCCTCAAGTGATAAGTAAATCTTTCTGTGAAGTATGACCTTCAAATGTTTCTCCATTACAAAGTTATGACCTGGATATAATTGCAAGGATAGACAGTTGATTCCTATAAACTGTACCACCCTGAACTTTGTGGGGATAATAAAGAAATAAGCCAAACAAACATTCTATGTCATAAAATGAAGGTTTAGTACAGCACTTTAAAACACCAATACTTCTTTGTGAAACACATTGCACCTTACATGGCCGTGACCAAATAAGTGGTCTCTATTATATACAACTTGTGTAAGCTGTAGCTTTTTTTTATCAAAGTAAATAAATGTGTTAAATAACCTGGTGCTTGTACAAAGAACTCACTTGTCAATTTTTTCCAATTCAGTGTCAATCAGAGGACCCATTCTGGAACACTGGTTCTCCAGTCTTAACATTTCGGTTGAGTCTGGTTGTGTTTCACCAGTTGGATCAGCATTCTGTATCAACTGTAACACCTCATCAATCTTACCCTGAAACAAACATAACATTGAGGATCCCATGCAATCATTAAGATCAATCTTACCCTGAAACAAACATAACACTGAGGATCCCATGCAATCATTAAGAACTAAGAAGTAGTGCATATGGCCTAAACAATCATTAAGCAGGACAAAATTAAGCTGACTGAAATAAATCAATGTAATATTATGATTTATCTTACAATCTAACAATTCTACAATTGTAATTAAAATTTTAAATAGCTAGCATTTTCATACACTGATAGAAGTTGCTAAACACTAACAATAGGCCCATGGGCCACAATGTTCACAGAAGTCACCTTGGCCTGCTGTTTTTCAGAACAGTGGCCCCATCCTACTACGGGGGCCATGATTTGAACATTCAAAACCTGAGCATGCTTGCATGATTATTAATACAACTATCATGGCCATGCTGTTCTTTACAAGAAGTTTTTAAAAGATATCTTTCTTTGATCCTCTGTTATGGCCCCACCCTACCCCAAGGGGCGAAACTGAATCTACATGATGATGCTTGCATATTAAATATGACTAATCATGGCCTTTTGTTCTTGAAAAGATTTTTAAAGATTTTTTTTCATTATATTTCCATGTTAAACTTTGATCCCCTATTATGCCCCCACTCCCCATTCCACCCAGGGCCATTATTTGAACAAACTTGAATCTTTACAACTTGAGATTACTTGCAATATTAATACGACTAATCACGGCCCTGCTGTTCTTTACAAGAGGTTTTTCCCATTATATTTTCATGTGATCCTTCTATCTTCTGATCTTTTATTGTTTGTCCTAATATCGAGGGCCATGATTTGAACATTCTTGAATCTACACCACCTGAGGATGTTTGCATATCAATATTATGAATCATGGCCCTGCTGTTCTTGAAAAGAAGATTTTTAAAGTTTTTTTTCTATATATTTCCATTTTAAACTTTGATCTTCTACTGTGGCTGCACCCTAACCCTAGGGGCCATGACTTGAAAAAAAAAACTGAATCTACACTACCTAAGGATGCTTCCAAATGAATATGAATAATCATTGCCCTTTAGATCATCATCAAAAGATTTTTTCAAGATTCTTCCCTACATATTACTTAAACCTACATCTCCTATTGTGTTCCCAACCCCAGGAGCCATGATTTGAACAAAATTGAATTTACACTACCTGAGGATGCTTCCAAATAAATATGAATAATCACTGACCTGTATTTTTTCATCAGAAGATTGTTTCAAGATTTTCACCTAAATATTACCATGTTAAATCTAGATCTCCTATTGTGGCCCCATCCTAACCCTAGGAGCCATGATTTGAACAAGTTTGAATTTACACTACCTAGGGATGTTTGCATAATAATATCACTAATCATTGACCTACTGTTCTTGAGAAGATTTAAAAAAAAAATTTCCTCTATATTCATTCCTACATGTATGTTACACTTTGATCTTCTTCTGTGACCCAGCCTTAAACCTGGGGGGTCATGATTTGAATAAATTAGAATGTACATTCATTAAGGAAGCTTTCATATAAATTTGAACTTTTCTGGCCCAGTGGTTCTTGAGAGGAAGATCTTTAAGGCACCCACCTTTTTGCCATTTCTTAATTATCTCCCCTTGAAAGAGGGTATGGCTCTTCATTTGTATAAATTTGAATCCCCTTTACCTAGGAATGCTTTGTGGCAAATTTGGTTGATATTGGCCCAGTGGTTTTATAGAAGAAGATGAAAATGTGAAAAATTACATTAATACTACATACAGAGAGACATACACCAGACAAACTTTGATCAGAAAAGCTCACTTGAGCCTCTGGCTCAGTTGAACTAACAATTACCTCATCAATTGTCACTTCATCTGATTCAAAATCCAAAACCTGCACCTCCTCCTTAAAGGAAACAGCTTTTTCTACTTTAGCTGAAATAAATCAGAAAATATCTTTGACTAAAATAACAAAGTGTACATCAATGTCACATCACATTTATGATTAAAATGACTTTGGAAATTGGTCTCTAGTAGTGCAATGCACTCTAATTCTTACATTCTTCCGGCTCTACTGTCAAGTCTGAGGTGACAAAGTTGGCAGGGAACAGTCCCTCTCCTCGATGGTTGAAGCCTTTCCACCAGTTAGTATCACTACAATAAATATTATCATGCTATTGTTACTTATATGCTCTTTACACCAAGGTGGGAAAGCACAAAACGTTAGTGTCCAGTTTAGTTTTAAATAGATAAGGAAAGAAAAATCATTTATTTCCTACTGAGAAGATGAAATATCTGCATTGCCTTCAGCTTTGCTGATTTATCATCTTTTTAATAGAGAACACAATAATCTGTAATCCCTGTACCAATTACATGTAGTCAGTTTCCTTGGGTTACATAAAAATCCCTTTTTTCTTGAAAATGCAGTCATTTAGTCTAAGTAGACAATTAAAAGCAAAATACAAGCAACATTCCTTTTTATGAATTTAAGAGTATATATCTTACAAGACTTTAAAAGGAAACAACGATCTTTATTCAACTGAACTACATATATTGTTATACAAAGCTATTAAAGAAATGATGAAAGATATTGCATAATATGGGATAAATACCGGTAATCAGCAAAGTAATCCTAGGCTATGAATCATGCTTATAATGGTGTAAACAACTTGAATAAATCCATGTAAGTATGTCATACTGAGTAACTGTTACTTAACCTGTCGTCAGTGACACTAATGAATTCTCCAGACTTAAATGTCAGCTCATTGTCTTCAGCGGCTTCAAAGTCATATAGGGCTCGAACCTACAACCATGTCACAAACATATGCAAGTCAAAATAGCCAAATCAATTGACATGAAAGCAACAGTCCTCAGATTGATTTCTTATCTTACAAACTAAATGTACAAATATATTGTAGTACGACATATACTGTATCTATAAAATGTAAATGTAACTTTGAGTCTTTGTAGCAGTCAGGTACACATATTTCTTTAAAATGTAGAAATCTTTAGCATCTTAACACAGATGTTTCTGATTGATTTCCTATCTCTGGAATACTCTCACCTTTCTGACTTCCCTGGGTTTACTGCTAGTGGCATATATAGCAGAGGAATTAAATCCTGTAGGATACAAACTCGTGGTCTTGGCAGTTGATTTCTCCGATTCTTTTAAAGAGAGGGCTATTGCTGTTCAAAAAAAAAAAACATTACTAAATAAATACTTTAAACTTTTGTTGAATTATGCATGACAACATTGAATCTTCTTCTCAGAGCTAGCAAAACTTTTTTTTAACATCTCCCAAATTATGGTAAAATTTCCTTTGTATGTGACAGACCTTCACATAAGGAAATTCTTAAAGTTAGTTTCTATGAACAAGTGCCTCATTTCATGAATTCATTAAGTTGAACAAAAGATAACTAGAAAAATACATCAAAAGAGTAAAGCACTTTAGACATGATTGAATTAACAATATCACAGAAGAGAGGAGTTACAAAGACAGCTTTCAATCTAATAGTACTGTGAGCAAGCAGGAAAAAATATCTGCTGCAATTTTTTTCAACTGCACATATACAATTTTTCAAATATGACCCTGAATGTGCCAAAATGAATTGGCAAAAAAAAAAATGCATCCCCCAGGTAATAAGTAATCTTTGAGTGAAATATGGATATCCAATGTTTCTCCATTACAAAATTACGTACCTGACATACATTTTACACTTTTCTTCCAGTGACTTTGAACTTGCTATAATAACCTTGGGTCAAGGTTATGACAAACCTTGAGCTCACAATTAAAATATGTTTGATGTTTCAACTTGAAATACTTATTAATAACAACGTAATGGACTGGTTACAAAATGTTACACTTTTTTTTTGCCAGTGACCTTGTACTTGCCAGAATGACCCTGAGTCAATTTCAGGACACATCTCAAAGAAATAAGTGATATTTATATGAAATATGGACTTCCAATGTTTCTGCATTAGAAAGTTATACACCATACATAAACTATTTTTTCTACAAGTGACCTTGACCTTGCTAAAATAACCTTGGGTCATGGTCAGTACATACCCTTTTGTCATATACAATATTTGTGATAAATATAAGCCTTTAATGTTTTCCATTACAAGATATGGCCGGGAAAGGAATTAAACATTTTTCTAAAAGTGACCTTGAACTTGATAAAATGACCTTGACCAGGTCATATGACACACCTTCAGGTTGTATGGGGTATAAACTTTCAGTGTTTCTCCATAAGACCAGACACAAATTTCATACTTTTATCTGCCATTGACCTTCAACTTGCAGGAATGACCTGGGTCATGGTCATGGTGCACCCTCAAGTTATAAACAAACTTTGTATCAAGTATGCACGAGTTTCCAATGATTCTCCATTACAAATTTATAGCCAGACATGATTGCATGGACAGACAGATGGACAAGGTGATTCCTATATCCCCCTCCAAACTTCATTTGCGTGGGTATAATTAGCTCGTTAACTCGCTTTAATTCTACCTTTTGCTATATCATCTTCCTCCTGTTGGCTATTAGCAACATCAGGATTGCTACTTAATTGTGTGGTCTTCTTTACCTAAAGGCCATAAAAATCAACACAATAATTATTTCCAATTGATTAATTAATATCAAATAGAATGAAAATCTTTTTAAGAAAAAAAATTAATATAGAGTTGAAAATTTGATACAAACAGTTAAATCATGACTGAAAGCTTGAAGATGCCATGTTTGCACAAATGAAATAAATATTATGATACAGACTTACTGGGGCATCCTGATCACTGAAATCTACTCCCTCAGATTTCAAACTGTTGTAAAATGATGGAATCAAACTGAAAAAAAAATATATACATATATGTTAATAGCCAGAAACAAAGACATCATCAAAACAAAGTAAATATAAGGATTTATCCAATTATATTCAATTCTAGATGGTTTATCTAAATCATGAACATTTAGTTTAACAAGGAGGGAGGATAAAAATTTCAAAGTAACAATTTAGTATGACAAATATTCTAAAACAAAATACCTTAACGTAGGTTCATCTCTAAATTCCTTAGACTCTGCCCACTTCTTTATCATCAACTTTAATCTCTGAGCTACTTTTGGATGAGCCTGTCAACAAAGGGTTCAAATTGAAATACTAAGTTAATCATGGTTACATTTTCTTCACCAGGTGCTGAATTTCAGGTGATAGCATGGCTAATCCATACAGACGTGAAATTCTTTTATGGTTTGAAGTCTACATACTATCATGGAAAATACTAAACCCTATATAGTAAAACTTGTTTTGTGCGAACGTGGAAATTTTCAAACATAGAGAAGTTTCTGGGTGTTCCCGGCAACACTCTTTACAATTCCTTGTAATATTTTATGGCGACTACGAACTATGATACAACAAATTTATGGATATAGAGAGTTAATTTTGTGTCCAGTAGAGATAAAAAATAACAAAATTTAAATCTTTTACAAAATATATTTTAGGATCTCAAAATTAAAGATATTAAACTTACATTATTTTGTGTAAGTATTTAAGATTGAAATTTTATTAACTATATCAACTTAAGGTTCTCCAAAGTAGGTTTTGTACATGTATTTGATACTCCAATAAATAAGCATATTCTTTAATCATAAGAAGGAAAATGTGTACACTGTAAATGTATAAATATATTCTAATGCACTATACAGTTGAACTTCGGTATCTCGAACATGGATATCTCGAATACCATGGTATTGGGAAGTCCTAACCACCTATTTCCTCCATATCTCAAAGTTTTTTCTCTGTCCCATCAAGTTTGAGATAACGAGGTTTGACTGTATAAACTTTTACAAACTTTTTATATGGATATCATGAATTACGGATATAGTGAAGTTATCCCTCAGTTCCCCAGGACTTTGCTCATGAACTTGTCCACTGTTCTGGGAATAATTTTTTTTCATGTTATTATTTATTATTTTCAATAAGAGATTTTAGGATATCAACAGCTGAACTCTTTAGATCGCTTTATAGATAAAACACCAGGCAAACTAAGAATAAATGTCCTTAAGAGCTACTGCATAGTCACAATAGTATGTTTACTTATTTCAGTCTTTGACTGATACATTTCCATGTATGTAAAGATATGTACAAATAAGCAATTTATATTCAAAACACACCATTATTTTGGGGTCTGACAGTAAAATTTGAAGGTGGTACTAATCTTGAGCTTTAAAATAATCTGGGAATCCCAATGACTTCATAACTTTGTACATGTAGAAGCTAGAAGTTGGCACACAATTATTGTTTTCTTGAACAATATTGTTTGAAGCAATTTATGTATAATATTAATTTTATATCATATCTTATCCTTCCAATAGGTGCTTTGTCTGTAAGATAAAACCTACTTTTTGATTTATCAGAGTCCGACATTCTGAGATGAAATCTCTAGATGATATTTCTAAATGGAAAGATTTACCACAGTTGTTGACACAGGCATCCAGGAGCTACAAAAAAATTATAACTCTTCAGTAAAAATTTATCTAATTTTATCAAAAACTAATTCCAGATAAAATTGCTCTTAAAGGGACATGGATATTAAAATTCTACAAGAAGGAAAATGAAGAAAGTCAATCCATGAAAATCTTTAACCAAAATTAATAAAACACAGTCTGTATATATATAATGAGTCTGTTAATGGTGCATTTAATTACATTTGTGCTTATTTTTAGCATAAAGGTGAGCTTTTTTTGCTTTCGTATTTCTATGCAATATTTTCCAGAACCTATATTACCTAAGGAGGGATTCTTTAATACGCATGAATCTATTCCACTGCTTGCATGTTCAATATTAAAATATCAATTACATGCTGTATAATCTCTACTCACATCAGACAGGCATACTGCCTTTCATTTCTTGATTACAATACAGTGACTACAAAGTAAAATTACCGTTAATGCCTGCATTGCCACAAATGGTACACGGTGATTCAGTCTTTTGGCAATGGATTGCAAACAATCTTTTGATCTAAAACAGAAAGGTATCATAAATAGTATCAATAAAGCTCTTTATCCTTTGGGGTATTTTAAAACCATATCACTTTATACAAGTAATGAAATATTTGAATATAAAAATCAATTACCATGTAGTTTTAAAGACCTCTCATTTAACTTTGTATGTTGAAACAAGGAAATACTGATGCCCTTAATGGCAGCTTTTTCAAAAGTAGGTCAAGGTCATGGGGTCAGATATATTGATACCCAAAGAAAGGTCTTGTAAAAAAGAATACATAAGTGCAATCTGAAAGCCCTAGTATCAACTCTTCAAAAGTTATGGCCAATTTAAAGTTTTATAAAAGAAAGTCCAAGGTCAAGAAGTCAAAATGTTGGTACCAAAAAAAAAAAGGTCTTGTCACAAGGAATATATCTGAAACATGAAAGCCTTAGCACCAACCATTCAAAAGTTATGGCCAATGTTTAAGTTTTTTTTTCCAAAAGAAGGTCAGAATCCAATGCCATGGTCAAGAGGTAAAAAATGTTGTTACCAAACAAAAGGCCTTTCACAAAGAGTCCTTTGTCACAAAGAATATGCATGTGAAATATGAAAGCCCTAGTATCAAAAGCTATGGCCATGATTAAAGTTTTTACAAAGGTAGGTCAAACTCCAATGTCAAGGTTGTGAGAACAAAAATGTTGGTACCCAAAGAAAGGTCTTGTCACAAAAAACAAACATGTAAAACATGACAGCCCTAGCATCAACCATTCAAAAGTTATGGCTAAGTTTTAATTTTTTTTCCCAAAAGTATTTCAAACTGCAAGTCAAGGTCAAGAGGTCAAAAATATTGGATCTCAAACAAAAATCTTATCACAAGGAATACACATGTGAGATATGAAAGCCCTAGCACCAACCATTCAAAAGTTATGGCCAAGGTTAGAAGGTGTGTTACATGTTGAGTTCAGAAATGTTGGTACTCAAAGTTGGGGCCGAGGTTAGAGGTTTTGTGGACAGACAGACCAAAAACTATATGCCCCAAATCTTTGATTACGGGGCATAAAAACACTCATGATAAGATTGTGAAATAAAGTTGATACCAAATGTGACTTGGGTACATGTCTGAATTAGCAGATTATGGCAAAATATCAACATGCTTACACTATACCAGCACATTATTATTATTCTACTAAATTTGAAGAAAACTGTAATTCAATGAAATAATATTTTATTTAGTGTAATTATCATGATTATATTCATAAACTAGAAATATCACTCTGAATATCAAAAATACTCTTTTAATTTGATTTTAAAAATAAAACAAATGTATGATAATGATTCTTTTTATGAAAAAGGATCTCTTTCAAACAAAATTAAATATAATATCTATCCTTGGTTACAAGAAATGAAACAACAGTACATCTTTATTGTTTCATTTCATAAAGAAAGACCCATATTGTTGTTTGTGTAATGTTACACATACTCTTGTGTTGAGTTAATGATAAACATACAACAATAATACATCTCTTTTGATTCTCCATATTTTTTTTTAAGCCATGAAACAAATTGTCTTTATTTGTATAGATTCAAGTTTTGTGGATATCTCCTCTTTGATATTGATATTAAGACACATATCAATCATTATTCAAAGGAGATTTGATGTGCTATTCTATTGTGTCAGAAATCAGGATTAAAAAAACATAGATCACATTATATAAAGTTGGGATACAATACTTTCTTGTTATATAATCAAGTTGTAGTTCTAAGTTCAAAGAAATGATTAGATATTGATACATGCAGTGTAACAGAATAGAACTTCAGCACTGTCTATTAGCAATCTGAAATATCCAACTTACCCATTGGTTGTGTTGACTTTATCTACTATGTCCATTATAACGGCCCAGTTCTCTTCTGTATTCATTTCACTAGTTGCCTTTTCTGAAAAAAATATTGATGTAAAATTTGAAAACTTAAAGAGAAATCAAACATTAAATGAATACGTTTGGATTATGCTTTATTGTAAATCATGATACATGTACTTAATAGTTTCTTCCATTTCCTGTATTTCAATTTCATCAAGATATGTGTACTAGACAGTTCTTCAAAATTTTACACCTGACAATGCCTTAGGTTGCAAATGAATTATCAGGGTTCTCCACAAGGGGTTTTACCATGGCGGCCCGCCATGGTTAAATTTATATGCGCCATGGTTAAACGAGCTGCGCCATGGTTAAAATGGGCGGCCGCCATGGTTAAATTTTTATTGCATTTTAGTATTTACACCTACTTTTTAATGACTTGAGTAGTTAATTGTGTTTATACTACGACTGCCATGCATCTGGCATGCCTCGAGGGAAAGCGGACTGTGCAAACAAACACGGTCGCTGATCGGCGACTATGCTGGGAAGCGTGACAATGGAGGGTCAATCAGCTGAAGATCAATATCTTGAGAATTAATTATCCTGTAGTATACAAACATGTAATTTCGGGAAATTCCAACGTGTTCACTATTTGATAAAAGATCATAACGAGCAGTAGGTATGCCCAGAAAAAAATGAGCCCTTTCAAAATTTCCTATTCTCTGTATTTAATCAATTCCTCATGCTTTGTTTTCAAGCATTAACTTTACTATCTTTCTGATAAAATGTACGCAAGTGCCAATCGTCGTCTTAGTTTTAGTTACCTCCCGTTTTTATGAAACTTCGCGTGGCGCTATTCTTAGCACGGGCACGTGGAGGAATAAACAATGGAGGAAACTCAGCGAAAATGCAATATGTAGCAAAAATAACGTTTAGAGAAAGACAGAATAGAGAAACGCAGCTCTGTTAAGGCTGCATTAAGGGGGCGGGGCCTAATTTATATGGGAAAAGTTTACTGTGACATCACACAAATATAGCAATTCCTCACAATAACAGAAAATGAAATAATTTGCGAATCTAAACTGCATAAGAGTAATGAACTACATCAAAACTTACCACTGCATTCATTTTTGTCGCTAGTTAAATCCCACACAGCAAGATATAAACAAGTCACTGATCGCAATGCACTTGTCGACATGACGTCATCATGGTAAAGTTTGACGCATTTTATGTGCAGTGAGAGGCGGATCAAGTAATTTTTTCACAGTGAAAAATGCATTTTATTATTAAACAGAATATTATTTGCAAATCTTAGGTAGACCATTAATACAAATCTGAAACGTTTGTTTAGTGCCATTATTTAAAAAATATCCAGATAATGTATTGAATTAATTCTACCGTGTTTTTGTCTACAGGATGTGCATGTTTCACGCCGAGGTGCCTCATTAAATCGCCTTTTCGCAAGGGCATACACTTAATAGATCTTGACCATTTTTTGAATACACATATCGGACGTATTCCTTAACTTGAAAAGTGCTGCTGCTTTCCTGAAATCAATAGCATGATTTAATAAATACATAAAACTTGGTAAAGGTCACACATATTTCAAAACTAGCCATATAACTTGAAATTTAAACTAATAAAATGTGAATTCTATTTAAAGCAGCAGCACTTTCCATAAACTACAAGTTATGTAGAAACAATCTATTACTTTAATTTTTAATTTTAACTAGGGTATGCCCTTGCGATATTGAAATTTGTTTGTGACCTACATACAGTACACATTACATGCATTTATCACGTGACTATCAAATAACGTGACCAACCAAATTCAGTACAGAGCGGGGTATATAATGTTATTTCAAAGAATGTTAAAGTCATAAGATAATATAGTACCTTTACAAAAATAAAGTCAGTTTAAAAAGGTATGTATTTATGCACGTTTATATTCTGTTGATTTCTTTAAAGTACGCCTTAACAGTGCTGCGAAGCAAAATTACATTAATGCAAATTAATGCCCCCGGTAAGTTACTTTTACCATGTATGCCACCAGTAAGTTTTCATAGATCATGCAGTTAAAAAAAGCTTAGGCATTAGTAGGATGTTGGCTTTCGTTTGTTTGTGTGTCTGTTAACTTTTTTTTAAAGTACTACCAATTCATCAGTTTTTGTCATATTTAAATAAAACTTTTTATATATATAACAGGCAACATCAATTCTGTATATCAGTTTTTGAAAACTGTTGCCATGGCTACTCTATCAAAACATTATTTTGAAATTCCTTCAAAATGTTCCTACAGTTTTGGACCAATGTTGGTACATTTGTAGAGTAATTAAAGTGACAGTACGGCGCATCTCATCAAAAAACTGACTAGATAAAATTTTCCGACAAGATTTGGAATTTTTTTACTACTCATAAATGTATAAACTTTCAGAAAATTACAACTTTTACAATTAAATAATTTGGATTATTTCATTAACATTAATAGTTATTTATGGGACGTAAATATATACATCGCAACGTGTTCGGGGTTCCACATTCCATGCTATGCACGCATGCGTAGTTTTCATAAACAAAACAGCATGGTTAGAGAGGGAATCCCGGTAGGCCTGCTACATTGACCAAGTCGACCAAAAAGAAAAAGAAACTGAAAATATAACTTGAAAAAGCAACTTTCATGACTAAAATTTAGTTTGGGGATTAATAAAATCGCTGGATAAGGAAGAAACGGGAACTCGGCGACACTCACGCTTCTATTCGACAGGTTTGTTGATACTTATTATCATTTCTCATTTTTCCGTCGCTTTCAAAGAAAAAAAAAATAGTGTAAACTCAACATTAAAAATACATCTTTGACTTATAAACATTGTTGCCATTTGAAATGCTAATTTTCTTTAATTGTGCAGAAAAATATTTTGTTTGACATTTGCCGCAATAACGTATGATAAGTTGGTTTTCCCTTTCTCGGACCCCCAATACACAAAACGTAAACATTTGTACTTTTAATTCTGTTAAATTCGCCTGAATGCAGACTAAAATCTTTACGATTATTATTTTAGATTATTTTATCAGAAAGTTATGATAATTTGTGTTTTTGAAAATTGCTTTCACCTAATATTCATTATAACTGTAAACTCTACAGTGTAGGCACGTGCCGTTTTAGAATTCACGTGGTACAAATAAACAGATCTAAGATTGCTCCAGTTCGTACGACCCTTGATTTTCCGGCAGATTCTAATTACGTTAATTTTGTTTGAGTAGAGAATATTTCTGTTTCTCAAACTGCTTACATCAACTTTATACCTTATTTCTTAATGACATATTGGGTAAATTTGGATGAAATAGCACACATTTTGCAGCCGTACTGTCGCTTTAAGATACATAATCCTTTTTATTTTTAATTTTTTAGCTTAAAAAATTATTGGTTATTTCAACTTTTTGTGCTACAGTGGTTAAGTTTTGTGAATTAACCAATTGATTAATGAAGGTTAGGAAGTCTAACATGCATTCGTGTTTTTGGTCACATTGCGCCTTCACGCAGCTTCCTCCATGGTTAAATTTTCAAATGTGGAGATCCCTGATTATTCTGCTTTAAAGCATTCAGTTGGGATAATATAGAGTCAAAATAGAACAAAGGGGAACTTTCAGTCATGTCAACAAGCAAAATTTATTTTGCATTTATTCTATCTCATTACATATTAATCCATGTTTTAAAGAATAAACAACAAGTATTCATTGTTTTACATATTATTAATGTCCCTTGTTTTCAGCATTCGTGCTAAAACATGTGAGACTCAAGGCTATCTAGAACACCTGTCCCACCATATTATGACTGATTAATAATATTAATATCAATAATTCATAATTAATATTATGAATTATATTATAGTTCATAATATGATGAACTACAAGTATTATTTTCAAAGCACATGTGATTTCATATAAAATATTTTGTTGATTTATTGTCAAGAAGACAAATAAAATACTAAGTTTTAATTATCATTTTTTTCAAATTTATCATAATATGAAGATACATGTATCATGTCCTATTATATGTGTATCAAGATACATATCCTATGGCAAAACCTGTGTATCGTCCCGCCTAGTTGGAATAATCTTATTGTTTAACCGAGTCCGTAGGACAATATCATTTTAATGATAGAAAGTTCTATCTACGTCCCACCCCTAATGATCATCATGATGCTGGGTATCAGTACACATTTTCTCAAAAGCACAATACTTTGAAAAGTAGTTATGAATTCATTGATTTCTTTACACAAATTTTCATCTCTAAGAAGCTCAGTTTGGAACCTTGAGATTTCAGAAAAGTATTGATTGATTTTTAACAACAAAAAAATAATTCAGAAATGATAAAGATATATGATACCAAAATTTGCGGGGTTCTTAACCATTTTAATTTTTTAACTCCACTCTAACACTGGTTATTTCATTTTAAAAATTGTCCAAAAAGACTGTTTATGTTTAGCTTTGTTGTAAAAATTAAAAACTGTAGTTTTAGTCATGTGTCAAAACATTGTGTCCTTGAATTTCAATCTTTCACCCTAAACCATTTCATTACTGTGGATAAATGCTATTTATGTTTGATTGAATAGGCACTCTTACCGACATCACTGTCGAAAGGCGTTGAAGGGGTGAAAAGTGGCATAATTCTCGTCTTCTCTGACTTCTGTCTGTGAAAAATATATTACGGAACTATAAATTGCGCATGTTCTGACGTCATCTTTTGTTTACTTCCGCCAGTCAGACCCACATGATAATTACGCTTACCACGAGTTATTTCCCCTCTATCCTTTGTTTCAGGTCAATGATTTGTATTCATTCCTACTGCTTAGTATGATCGTAAAACCCGCTTCCATGAATATTTTGATAAAACATGTTAAAGAAAAATTGAATTTTTGATATAAGCATAATCAATATTCATGAGGTGTGGTTTTATTCTTGAAGTATTTTTTAAAATTAATATATATATATATATATATATATATATATTTACAACAAAGAATAACTGAGTATAAATCAAGAATTCAAAGTCCCAACATCAGAAAATCTTCTTCTTCTTAATGTTATCAGCAAAGCATTGGATTTTTTAAAATAAATAATTTTTGATATCAGAAAATATGAATTGTATAAATTTAAAGGGCAGGAAAGAAGGCATGGTTTGAACAAACTTGAATTTAAACTACTTGAGGATGCTTCCATATATTTATACATGTATGACAAATCACGGCTTTAAAAGATTTTTACAGATTTTCTCCAATATATTCTTATTTAAAATTTGATCTTCTATTGTGGCGCCACCGTACCCCTGTGGGTCATGATTTGAACAAAATTGAATCTACACTACCTGAGAATGCTTCATATAAAAGTGACTTATCATGGCTTTGTTGTTCTTGAAGAGAAGATTTTAAAGATTCCTCCTTTGTATTCTATGTAAAACGTTGATCGCCCATTGTGGCCCCACCCCGTAGGGTCATGATTTGAACACTACCTGAGGCTGCCTCCATATATGAGACCAAAATTAAATGTTTAACATCTTTTTCTAGTCTTATGATATGATTCAGGATGATAACTTAGAAAGGGAAAATTTCATGTTGGATTTTTTTCATAACTCAATATCTAGGCCCGATGCCTGTAATCCCCACAATATCAAGGGTCCTGACTCCTGAGTCCTCACGGCTACGACGGTTAGGGCCCCTGGCAATGTTAGAATGGATACATGTATCAATTTTATTAGATTTTTTTTATTATCTGAAGAAATATATACGTATAATTTTTTATAAAACCATATTATCATAATATGAGGAAATATTGAAAGGTGTTAGTAAAAAGGCGTAAAACGCGAAGTGAAGGAGTGAAGAGGCGTTACAGTTACACGAAAAAAGGCGCAATAGCGCAAAAATGCATTATTGCGCCTTTCAAGAGACTACATTGTAAATCAAAGTACTGAAAATTTTGCAATTCATTTAATGCTAGTAAATGACAATAAAAATCCGCGATTTTTGATATTCGGTGGCAAACGGAAGTACTGACGACGTAAAAAAAGTTGAAGTTGCACATCTACCTGTCACGATCTCTTACATTATGTTATTTTCGTTTACTTGTAATTACTAGTATATAAATATTTCACAATCTTAAGTATTATGAATTTGGAAACGAGTCAAACACACTGGATCAAAAATCAAGCTCCTCCAGTAAGCCAAACCACAACACTAAAGAGTTAAGCATTTAGTTCAGGGTGAAAGTAGAGATTTTCTTTTTTCAAGGAATTGAGTACATGTTCATTGTGTACTTCCGTTTACAATTAGATGCTACTACCCTTGCTGGAAGAGACAAGTAAACAAGATAACGAAGTTTTAAGAATTGTATATAATTTGTCCATACGAACAAATGCACTCATTAAAAACTGCATGGAAGAATGCGACAACCATCAAAACTCAGGGTATTGTATACTACATGTATATATATAGGGACAAGTACCTCAACTATTTGATACCAATACTCTTGATATCAGAGAAAACGTTTGTTTATTGGCGTTTTTTGTTTTTTGTGTTTTATTTTTTTTTTATTTCTTTCTTTTTTTTTTTTAAGAAAGTGGAATAAAAATATTTTTGCAACCGTCTAATTAAGATATTATCTTCTTTGATCCGCACCTTACTCTGAGCGGATCTAAAGGTTTCTGATTTTAATTAGATTGAATGTATATTTCTGAAACTATAATGAAAAAATTTTAAAAATCGTCTAGTATTTCAAACAAATGTGTAAAGATGTATTATTTATGAGGATATATTTGATAAAATTCTCTGGAATCTATATACATTGTATTCTTGAAACATTAGACTTTCAAAATTAAAATTTGGTCTTCTGCATGGAAACTATACTTGTTCTCCAATCCAAACCACTAACGTTTACGAATAAAAATGCATTCTAAAGCCATTATTTTGATATACAGATTAGATGTCCAAAGAAAAAAAGAGAATTGCAAATTCTAATATTAGGAGTATGAAATAAACCGTAACCAATTTCCACAAGATATGCTCTTTTGTTCGTGAAACTGAGCTTAAAACTGTCAAGGTCTCTGCCAAGAAGATGAAAATGAGGGCTTATGTGAAATATGTGGTTCATTTCAAAAATCGCCGAAGAACCTTCATGAAGATAGGATTTTGATATCTGGAAAGACTAGTCTTTCGCGCAGTACGGCGTTCATGTGGATTTGAAAGTTCAAAAGTGGAAAGGGGGACTAAATTAAAAGACCACAGTCAAACGGGTCGATCGAGATCTGTAGGAACACCAAAAAATATCGATGCTTTGAGCAATGCCAGATTAACAGTGAGAGACGTTGCTAAGACAGTAAACATTTCATCATCACAACAGTCATAATAGAATGTGGAATAAGGCAGGAATTAAACTGTCGTCCTATTATTACAATGAGAAGCCACAGCTCCAAACAGGTTATATAAGGGTTTTTCTTTTTATTCGAGAAGTCAAGTAATACAAGTACCTACACCCAAAAAAGGACCATCAATGGTAGCTTTTATATTAAAATTGCATTGAGGTAAGGCTGCTGTAAATGGGCATAGGTAATTTTGGAGAAAGGAACGTTTACAGAGCTTAGCTATCCCCCGTATTTGCTAGATCTCATTGTGACATTATTATTTCAACAAGAGGCCCATGGGCCACAACGCTCACCTGAGTCAATATGGCCCTGCTGTTCTTCGTCAGTAGATTTCTTCTCCTATATATTCATATGTAAAGCTTTGATCTCCTGTTCTAGGCATACCCTACCCCCAGGTGCCATGTTCTGAATGAAACTGAATCTAAACTTTCTGAGGATGCTTCTATATTCATATAACTAATCATGCATGGCTTTGCTGTTCTTGAAAACGGAATTATAAAGATGTCTGCCACCCTACCCGGGGGGGGGGGGGGGGGGGGGGTGTCATGATTTGAACAAACTTGAATCTACACTACCTGAGGATGCTTCCATATCAATATGACTAATCATGGCTTTGTTGTTCTTGAGAATAAGATTTTTTAAAGATAATCCCTATTCATGTATATGTTCCTATGTAAAACTTTGATCCCCCATTATGGCCCCACCCTACTACTGGAGGATGCCTTGGACAAACTTGAATCTACACTACCCGAGGATGATTCCATATCAATATGACTAATTGTGGCTTTGTTCTTGAGAAGAAGATTTTTCAAGATATTTGATCCCCCAAACTTGAATCTACACTACCTGAGGATGCTTCCATATTAATATTACTAATCATGGCTTTGTTGTTCTTGAGAAGAAGATTTTTAAAGATTTTTTTTTCTATATATTCCAATGTTAAACTTTGATCCCCCATTGTGTCCCCACCCTACCCCCAGGGGTCATGATTTGAACAAATCTGAATCTACACTACCTGAGGATGATTCCACATCAATATGACTAATTCTGGCTTTGTTGTTCTTGAGAAGAAGTTTTTTAAACATTTTTCTTATATATTCCTATGTAAAACTTTGATCCCCCATTGTGGCCCCACCCTACCCCCGGGGGACATGATTTGAACAAATCTGAATCTACACTACCTGAAGATGATTCCACATCAATATGACTAATTCTGGCTTTGTTGTTCATGAGAAGAAGTTTTTTAAAGATTTTTTCTTATATATTCCTATGTAAAACTTTTATCCCCCATTGTGGCCCCACCCTACCCCCGGGGGTTCATGATTTGAACAAAATTGAATATACACTATGTAATGAAGATTTCACATAAGTTTCAACTTTTTCAGCCCAGTGGTTCTTGAGAAGAAGATTTTTAAAAGATACCACCAAATTTTCACTAATTCTTAATTATCTCTCCTTGAAAGATGGCGTGGCCTTTCATTTGAACAAACTTGAATCCCCTTTACCCAATGCTTTGTGGCAAGTTTGGTTGAAATTGGCCCAGTGATTCTGGAGAAGAAGTCGAAAATGTGATAAGTTTACAGACGGACGGACAACTAGACAGACGAACGACGGACAAAATGTGATCAGAAAAGCTCACTTGAGCTTTCAGCTCAGGTGAGCTAAAAACTCAAGAAAATCATCAAAGGAAGACGCTATACTATTTTAGATCTGTCGCTATCCATCAGTGTCTTTTGGGTTACCCAAAGAAAGAGTATGCTGAGGTGTTCTGGTTATGGCATCCTCACAACGTCAGGGGTCCTGTGTCAACTCAATGCCGTTGGACCCCGTTCGAGAATTTTTCAATATAGAGACGTCACCATAAACTGGTGAAGGGCTTCAAATTTAGACCTTTACTCGGCACTCAGGGCCATTGAGCAGTGAGGAATCTTTATCATGCCAACGCCTGCCGGGACGCTGGGCCTCGGTTTTTTAGGTCTCACCCGAAGAACCTGCAACTTTCACTTCAAAGTGTGCCGAGCGCTTGGCGAAGGAACAGTTGCTACCTATATTTTGTCGACTTAGTTCAGTCGCGGCCGAAATTCGAACTCACGGCCTACCGATCACGGAGCGAGCGCTATACAGACTGAGCTACCGTGAAGGTAGAAGAACTGAAGTACCATATATAAGTACAAAAAAATGCAATTTTCTCCAAATGCCTGGATACCTATAATTCTTTATCTTACAATTTATTAATTGATCAATTTTCAATTTGAGATTTGATAATTTTCCCTATATAATATGAACTATAATGATGAACTTTGAAGAAATACTATGGGTAAATACACATTACTTTGAGAATTCAGAAACATATTTGTGAGCATTTTTAATTACCCAACATCTGATTTTCAGAACTACCTTAAACACAGTTGTGACGATTCTTGTATGAAAGTAAGTGATACTGTCATATTCTTGCATCACACTTTGTTATTCATGGATCAACTCTATTATTAAAGATGATGAATTCATTTGTAGAAGTTTGTTGGAATATCCTATTCGACGATATATCATAGCCAAACGTTTAAGTATACTCTGACACACCAAGCAATTGAAAGAAAATCCATCTATAGGGAATGGTGCATAGCTTTCTAAAGACATCAACAAAAGTTCATGATAAGGGTGATGACTTCAACTTTTATATCATCAACTTCCCATATTTATGTAGCAATATACCATTATCACCTGCGTATGGAGTTGATTCGATACGCAAGAACACGCCTTACATACAAACAATTTCTAAAACGAGGCAAGCTACGGACAAATAAGTTGATGATATAAGCTAGGATATCAGCAGTCCCGTTTACACTCAACATTTCGCAAAAATATGGTCGATAAAATGACCTTCTTAGCAAACACAATCTAGATTTAAATCGAAGGTTGACTGACGTTTTTCGTACAATTTTTAGGCCATTATTTTCAAAATGAATAGTGCACGGACTTTTCCGTTAGCCTGATCATGACAAGGAGCTCACCGGTCGACAAGGGATGCTTACTCCTCCAAGGTATCTGATCCCACCTCTGATGTTTTAAGAGGTCCGTGTTTCCTAATTTGTATCAATATATTGTCGCAATGGAATTTTGAGCTTGCCTGATTACCGTTCGTTATCTTCATATTTCATGAACAAACCTATAAATACTAAAAGACAGTACAAAGTTTGTTAAGAATAATCTTTCCATCATCAAGGTGGACAATTTTTTTTCTCCTAGTATCCTATTGTTTGTGTCTCTATTTGTCTGTCTGTCAAAGTGGTATATTAAAAATTCAATATAACTCCGGCTACTGAATGGAAGGAATTAAAACAGTGGTAATTTGTAAGACAAAATCTAGGTCATACTTAATGATGGGAGTCTTTGGGCACTAACTGAGATTTTGAAATCATATTCTATCTACAATGTTAATAAGAAACCTTATTGTTGGAATGACTTTATAGTTTAATATGTAGGTAAGCATGGTAAAAAGATATGTCGTGATCTTTATAAATGATTTTAGTCCGATACCGGTATCCCAAAGTTCAGCGCAACTGGCATAGACGAGATTTTGAAATACGGATGGGATGGGAAGCGTTGAAACCTTTTACTGTAAGAAATTCAAATTTTAGTTTGTCTTTTTCATCGTTTTGCTTGAAAGTCACATATTTTATGGTTCAGTTCACGATATGTTCACATTTACATTATAATGCATTTGTCATGTTTTTTTTTTTTCAATAAAAAATTCAATAAAATATCATAAGGGCCATACAGCGTGACCAGTGATGTGGTTTGGGGAGGGGGATATCCGTTTTCGTAAAACAAAAACATTAACAGATAAGGGGAAAAGACAGGTGAAAAATTTAGATAAAAAGTTTTTGGTGTCTTTTCGTAATGCAGTATATGACATAAAGTTTTCACAACGATTATTAAGTGTCATGTTATTCTTGTCCTTCTCATGTTTCGTCATTCTTTATTAATGCCATATCGTATGTTATAAATTTAGAATATCAATTTTAATGTTATCCACGAATTCTAATTGCAGATGTTGTAAACACGTTTGTTTTCATGACGCAAAAGCTCTTGGAATAATGTGGATATTTAGATCATCTCCCTGTGTGATACCTTTATAAAGTTCATTTAATGAACAGGTGTGGGTTACCTGCCTAATGTTTTGAAGTATTTTTATATAATAAAAATCGATATAAAATGTTATATATATATATAAAATTTTAAAAATACAGAGCCTTGAGTTAAAGGATACTACAAAATTTTGGTTTATTTTTATCCAGTTTATCCTCATTTATAATTTAAACAAATTATTTTTAAAATAACAAAATTAAAAGTACATGTAAGAGTACTATTGACACATATCGATCTCTATTTATAGTTTTAACCTTTGATAAATTTGATAAACAAAATCAAAATAGATCAGTTTAAGGGCTGCATCTTGATCAACCTTAATGGAGACAAAGGGCAGCATCCAAGAGAGTGGAACTAGATCAGTTTTGCGAGGGACGTCTAATTCTTCTTCATTTTGATGGTACATGTAAACCTTTGTCAGGTTTTGGAGTAGTTCAATGACATACTCTTTATAAACATTCATTCTGCATTTTATAATAATTCTGTGTTAATGATGGTGGCAATTGAGATATGTACCCGAATTACCGGTACACGGTAGAAAATGGCTGGAACTATGTAGTTATACCTCTATCCATTTAACATTTTTGCAATAAGAATAGTGTTTGTATTGTCTGCAGATCAGAAATATATTCCAAATAATAGACCTTTTTTCATGTATTCCTTTGTATACTTCCAGTTACGAACATTAAATTTTAATAATGTAATATACAATATGCTTTGAAACTATTATTGGTGAGAATAACCCTACATAAAATTAAAGATCACGCTAGGTCGAGAGTCCCACTAATTACATGTATATGTTTGAAGAAAGGAAGTTTTTCACTTTTATAAATTGGTAAATTTTACATGACCATTGCTTGCCTAAATTCATAATGACCAAATTTATCGCGCGGCTGATACTACCTTATGTAATGTGTCAAATAATGGAGCAATTTGACATGATTAAACCATCTGTTGGAAATACAGACAATATACAAACGAAGACAGGTGCATGAATACTGGCAAGTCAAACGAGTGTCTCAGGACTGATTAAAATTTATCATACTGTCCAATGGATAAGTTGACCGTTCAAGAACAGAAATTGACTCAGTTCAGTTAAATACATGTATTTTATCATAAGGTGCATTTGCTAACGAGAGACAACACGATGGTTTTGTATAGTAGCTATGTATTGCAAAATGAAGCATATAGATGTAACATTAATTGAAATACTGGAACAAGTAATACATTGATTATATAAACTGTTTTACAAGTTCTGTATAAGTATATTGGCTTTCAATGATGCCCTCAACCTATTTCATATTTTAGTAACAGGTGCAACAAGCCCGAGTGAAGATCGATCATTGCAAATCTGAAGTCTTTGTTAGATAATCGATAGATCGATTCTCTATTTTTATACTCTGACCTATATTTGCCTTCTCGACCTCATGAAATAGCCTGAAAAATGAACATATTGAAAATTTTCCTTGCATCGTTAGACCTCGTTGATGCTGAATTCAGGCGCCATCGACAAGAAGAAGCCCGCCATTCCCCCGAGAGAGGCAATTCCACAGTTTGTCGTTATTATGTTATAATATGCATATATCGACGGTTTGAAAGAATACGTTTGCTGGTTGTATACATTAAATAGAGTCTCAATGGACTACAGGCGCGATAAATGAACGGAAATCGATATCCACTCTCCAAGTAGTGCATCCACAGAACTCGCCAATATCTTGACGTCACAAACATTCTGCAAGATGATTGGCGGTCTTGACATAAATATTTAATAAGTGTCGCATAGCTAATGTCGCGAAATGGATTACCGATATTTCACAAATGATCTCAACTAACGTTTTTCATCTCGCTGGAGGTCATTTGACAAAATGAAAATTATTCAATATTGATAATGAGAATATCTCAAGCATGAGAGGGAGAAAAATGTAGAAAGTGAGGAGTAATATACGAAGACCAGTTTCTCTCTCATCTTTTATCCGGATTGGATATATATTAATGTTGAATCTAGTGTTTCGCAGCTTTACATTCATAGCATCTGTATCGGGAGTTGAATACACCGGAGGTTAGTTCAAACTCTGGAATGATGTCGACGACTAGCAGACGTCCCTCCCTGCCTCCGATGCCAGACCTCTCCCATCTTGATGAAGCAGAGAGGAAACAGATAGAGGAAGTCCTGAGGAGGCAACATGAAGAGGAGGAAAGAGAACAAGAAATGATAAGGTGAGGATAGACAAGCCGCCATTTTGTCTGCAGTCTCAGAATATAGACATTCGATGTCCTCAGATGGCATAAGCATCTCGGTTCATTTAGAACTCTGGAATGTATTAGTTAACTGAATACCGAAATTGTCTCCTTTGAAAAAAAATTTAAAAAATAGACTCAGGTAAAATTTACAGGAGTATGGTCCTAGGTCTAAATCAATACATACATGCAAGTCGGTGTAAACTTTCTTTTTTATGCTTGCATTAATAAATATGTTTACTCTGAAGAAAAAAAATGCGAAATAATAATTATATAATTAATTTTTATAATAGGCTGGTTAAAGAGCAGAAAATAAATTGTATATTTTTCATCAATACAACTGAGTTTTTAATGCATATATTAATATCTCAAAAAGGTTTTAATTCATAATAATTCTTGATGAAATATACTCATAGCTATTTGAAAGGAAATTTTTATTTTGATTATTGTCGTAAGAAATTATACTTATTGAAACAATTTCAAGGCGTCTTTGCGATTACTTCCCTTTCGTCAAACTCTTCAGCTTTGGGAAACTAGGAAAGGCCTCGAGGCGCTATATTCGCATGGAGAGAAGAACACAGATTATCTACCAGATCTGCATTTAATCTAATACATAACAGAAACATTCATTTATAATTTTCTACCGACTAACTGATCCAATGGATACACGAATAGTATCATTTAACTCCAAACTCGGTAACATGCATAGTCAAACATTTCACTTTAGCTATACACCTCGCTACAAAATTTGTTCTCTTTGGGAAGTACAGGTAAGCACGGGCGTCTTTACACCTTCCTACCTTTACCAACAAATACACACGGGGTAATTTTCTCACATTCTCTCCGTACCATATATGTTCTTAAATTATCCGATTCATTTTCCATCCCAAGAACGTGTAGAAAAGTAAGGCATAATATCTCTGCTTTTAAACGAACTCTACTGTAACGATAACAGTCGAATCGTAAAAATCGTTTCGCCTATGTCAGTCTAGACGAACTCCAAAAACAGCGTTTCCGGAAGTAAGAAATTGAGACTGAAAAAGACTCCGAAAATAGAGTCCGCGCATGCGCACACGCACAAAAAATGGCGATTTTTCGGCAAAAATGATGGGTCTACAAAAACTGTCTGTGCAAAGTTTTGGAAAGCATGGCAATTATGCCAGTACTCAAAAATGCTAAATAAAAGACTTCGGAAGAGATCATATTTGTCAGATTTTTGATTTTATTTGCAAAAAAGGAGATATTTACTTTCAAAGTTGAAGTTTGAAGTCAGGTCAATTACAGAGAAAATGATACGTTTGAGAAATAAATATGCATAATAAAAGGGATATATATGCAAAATGGGACAATATATATTGTAACTGTTAAAAACCTGACTAAATTTTACACATAAATTAGCATTCTGGTATTTTTATTTGTGTACGACATCTGAATTGAACGCGTAAGTTCTTACCATCGTTATTTACCGATTTTTTATCACATACGAACAGATATTATTCTAAAAACATTTTTAAAACTATTAGCTATCAATATGAAATCTTTAAAAACCACTCTTCTAGAAATTAAGGTCACAACATGTCTTCTAAAAATGAACCTGTGAATATCTCTCCTCCGTGGTGAGAAATACGCATTTTCTAATTAATTTAAAAATAAATACAAGCTGGGTGTCTTCAAAAACAAATAAAAGCACCTATATTGTAGGAACAACATAAAATTTAAATCAAGGAGACAATAAATCAAATAAGAAAATAATTCTTACCGGCAGTGTTGAATTCGATGTCGTATATCCAGTTTACTACTATGCAAGAATTTGAAGCAATAAATAAGTCAATATCCACAAAATAATTTAATAAATATAATTATCCATTCAACAAAAATTAAAATAAAGTCACAATGCACTAAATACAGCCATTATGCAGCCGTATATTTGGAGAAAGCGAACGACAATCCATCGTTTGTTTACATCGGACGCCATTTTGCCGCAATGCATGATGGAGCCAAAGACTTCGTTTTCGGAGTTCACGCCGTTTTTAGAGTTCGTCTAGACTGTATGTGCCACTATGTTAAACCGCTTTACTTTAAGATATGTTTACTGGTATGCTGGTTGTGTAAATAACACATTCCGAATAAAGTACATATTCTGAAGGGATTATTTTACCATATTTTATCTAAAAAATAAATATCAACTCGTCATGTGAGACGAAAGTACGGCATCAAGTTTCTTATTTTGCACCGGAAACATGAAAATATGAAGGTTGCCATTACGAATCAAGCCACCTAGCGGTACACGAATTTTTCGATTTTCATCCTAAAAGAAAGAAGCATTGTACGTACAACTCATCTCAGGTTGAAGATAAGAAACTTCTCGAATAAAAGAGTTCATCCGGTGACAGAAGAGCCCAGCAATTTCAAATGTAAGCACTAATGAAAAATAGGGTTCAGACAAAATTTACATTATAAATTAATTATGCAATACGAATAAAATGGCATACATTATTTATATAGAATAGACATTCCTGAATCGAATATCATTTGTTACTCATCATATTATGCCTGCGCAAAAGAGCGCTTTTCATCTGATTCTTACGAAGCGACAATTTTTCGGAAGAAGTTATCCCCCTTAGTCACTCTTCAATGTTCAGGGAAACAGAGGAAATTCTACCTGTTTCCAAATAATGATTTTAAAGTGAAGTTTTAATTAATTAATTATCAAAAAAGGTTAAATTTGATCACAGATTATAATAAATCACATCAAATTTAATCTTTTTTTTGGGGGGGGGGGGGATTAAAAAAAAAAGAATATATTTTCTTCGCTAATTTTATAAGTGTACAGATCCTTTGCCAGAAACTAGAGAAAGTGAACATGGTGAAATATACCATATTATCAATGGAAAAATGGTTATGAAAATTCCATTTTAACTGTTAGATTACAATCAGCCCTTCTCACAGTTACTATAATAATTATTTAGTGAATGTCACTGTGATGTACCCAGCCACAGGACTGTCAGAAACTGAGGGATATTGAATAAAAGGCAATCGAGTGTTTTGTTTTTTCTTTATTTTTTCAATGTCAGATTTATTGGATGAATATAAATTCACTTTACAACTTCATTCCTTGACTAACATAAAAACCTTATAATTTTTATATTTTTACATATCTTAACAACCTGGAAATACAGAATGAAGTATTATTTACATATATAACTAGCTGAATTCATGTACATGTATATGCTTAATAGCATAGTGCCCTTGTTGAATATAGATTTCTCTTCAGAAGCATTTTATATTTTATTCATTAATACTTCTGATTTTAGCTCACAACAACACTATAAAAATCCTAACAGTATCTCTCCCTCTCTCTTTCCACAGGTATCCTTTTTTAGTACAGCATTGCATACATTGGAAATGAAGCTGTGTTCACCTGTAAACACTACTATAGAAGATTGGCAAAAGAAAATCTTAAAAAAACTGTTTCAAAAGAATAAAATTATTTCAAAGGTTTATTGCTTTGCTTTTAAACTAAAGAGAATGTGTTTTATTCTACGACACAAACCTCAGTTTTATCCTGTTCTCTAGGCTATATTATGTTTCATAAATTATAAAATTTTGACTTCAATAAAGTTTGACGGTAGGTGTCTTTTATATGCTGTAACTTTTTAACCACTCAAGATATTAAAATAATTTTTTCACCATGAAGCTGCATTTAAAAGAACCTTTCTAATGATATAAAACATGTAGTTATCAACTTCCTATTAAAAAATCACCTGTTTTCATTATCTACTGTACATTGCTGTACGGTGATCGCTGTTGCTGTTAATGAAATATGGATAAAAATAGTGATCTTTGAGGATCATACAGTTATCCTACTTGTTACTGAATCCCTTTTAAGCAAAGAAAAAAAAAGACATCGCTCATATTCTCATTACTGAACTATATCATAGGCACCTATGAACTATATATATACCTGGGTGTCTGTTTCTCTCATATTTTGTGCTGATCAGGGTGCAATCGGTTGAGGTTGGAAATGTTTTCAGTCTAAAAAAATATGAGGCCACATTCTTGAGAAATTTATGTGTCTAGACAGAATGGATGGTTGACTAAGTAGGGAATAATTGTTTTTATTCATGAATGGGGCCAATTCTTCAATAGGGAATTACACACTTTTTTCTTTTTTAATTTTTTTGTATGCATTGCATATTAATGATATTGGTATAATATTTTTTTTCCTTAGGAAAATGCAACATGATTTTGATGCCTATCGCCAATCTGTTGACAAAATCAACTTGGAAGCAAAAAAACTTGGTCCACAAGGTCAGCTAGACACAGGAGCAGTGTGCCAGATTTGCCATAAGACAAAGTTTGCAGATGGTGTTGGACATGTTTGTCACTACTGCCAACTTAAATCTTGTGCTAGATGTGGGGGAAGAATGACAGTCAAACAAAATAAGGTACTACTACATGTACTTAGCACTCAACTAGTGAACTGTGAAAATTCATAAACTCTTTAGGACATGTAACAATATTCTCTTTGGCAGTTTTACTTACTTGTACCATACTTAGGGAGGCACATCATGATGCTGATTGAGACCTACTTTATGAAGCATTCATTTTCAGTAGGGACCTTCAAGATATTAACTAAGTATATGCAGAAATGTAGTGATAATTTAAGTCTTTGAAAGTACCTAAAATATTTCACGAATCAGAATTACCTAGAAAATCATTAGGTGCTGGCTCCTTTTAAGGAACCAATGCATCTTCTATGCAAAGTGTGGAAGTAAGAATTAATTTTAAAACATTGGTTTAAATGCATTTTTAAGATTTTATATTAAGCATTCTGAATTGTATAAAATACATATAAACAGGTACTTGTCACTTGGAAACTTCATTAACTTTTTTCTTGCTATAATAATTTTGAGGAATTACTTCAACTGAATTGATATGAGTTTGAACCTAAAACATATCTTGGATATTTATGTTGAGTTTTGCTGAAAGGAACAAGCTTTTTAAACTTATTTGCTTCTAAAAGAATTTCTTGATAATTCAGAATTTATTAGTCATCTACAGGTGAAACTGGAGACGACTATTGTTTTCCTCTCTGAAACTATTCAAGATATCTTTATCAAACTTCTTATGCTAATACACATTGATGAGAGCTATTCAAATCCATCAACATTTTTTGACCTTGTCCTTTCCTTTGACCTTGACCTCACTTTCCTTAAATTAGTGCTTAGCTCAGTGTCCAAGAAACTATTCAAGATATTTTTATCAAACCTTACATGTATTTGCTGATACATACTGATGAGAATTATTCATATATATCAACATTTTTTGACCTTGTCGTCACTTTTCTTTAATTTTTGTTTAGATAATTTATCAACAGTATCCAATTTGTTTTTTTTTTTGTTGTCTTGATTTTCCCAAAGACCTTTGACTTTACCATTTATTGTGTATTAAACTCAGCTTTAAAGAATCCATTCAAGGTATTTTCATTAAACTTCATACACTTATACAAATTTTCATGTTACATTACTAATGAACCCTGTGTGAGGCATTCATGTCCTATGGACATATTTCTAGTGTCTATGTGATTCAGTACAAAATATTCTTATACAATGAAAGGAAGCCTGTCAGTGATTTGTGA
This sequence comes from Saccostrea echinata, assembly GCF_033153115.1. Classification (NCBI taxonomy): domain Eukaryota; kingdom Metazoa; phylum Mollusca; class Bivalvia; order Ostreida; family Ostreidae; genus Saccostrea; species Saccostrea echinata. Next base: position 29,985,802 of record NW_026889750.1, read on the forward strand.
AGTTAGAGATGAATCTGCACCATGTATATTAGATCATTTGACAGAGGTGATCACTATTTGCAAGTCTGAACCTGAACCACATTTTACAAAAGAGTTTATGACTAAAACCCAAAAGTAGTTTTGGAAATAATATGAATAACTTTCATTTTTGAATTAATTTGAAAATGGTTTTAACCGTTTTTTTTTTTTAAATTAAAAATATATTTTTAAGGAAACATTTTTTTTTTATGAAAATCATATATTTTTTAAAAAAAAAAATATTACAATCAACTAAAGGTTTCTGGTTTTGGTCTTAGTGATTATGTAAAACAGGCCCCTGTATTCCAGGAAACCTATCCTAAAGTCACTGAAAAAAAGTCTCATAAAAATTAAAAAGTTGTATAAAAAAAGAAATAAAGGGCATGAATTTAATGTTTAGATTGTCTAATTCAGTGATTGTCAAAAACACTGAAAGTGATTAAAGAAATAACCCCCCTTCTTTTCCTCTTTTTCCATCTCTCTATCTCTCCATGACTCAGTGGTTCTTTGTGACGGAGTCTCTCTTTTTTTTTTTGGATCACATTTACAAAATGATCTGGATTTAGCAGTACATACATCTGTGACTAAGTTTTCTGTCAGTGTTTAAATGATACTGGACCTTTCATCACAACTGATCTTTTCCATTACTCACTGACAATGGAACAGTCAATCATGTACTGCACATAAGGGATAAAAAGCAATACACAATTCTATTGTTATCCCGTGTAATTGAACACTTGCTAGCTGGATCAGTCCGTTAATAATTTATCATAATATTGATAAGTGTACACTTCTAGCCAGAGCACTCAAGGAATTTATAACAAAAGTTATTGCAGATATATTTACACATGTCAAATGAACGTTTGATGCCAAAAGACCGTGAAGATTTTTATTTGTATTATGTCATTTCATGCAGTTTATAACCAAATTGATCTGTAAATTCAATGATTCTTATGATAAAACCAACAACAAAAAATCAGTTTGCAGATGATTTTAATATTGTTTTTCATTCTGTGTTTTATGAGATGCATTGTTAAAATGTTACAGCCTTTCCTGAGAAAGGAATGCAGTTTTTCCCCAGGTTAATTTCAAGAAAGTTGTTGTTTCACTCATTTCTCTTTGAGATAGTGAATTGTAGGGAACTTTTTGAAGCATGATGATCTTGAGGATCAAACTTTACGTTACAATTGATACAATAACATGTTTAAAATGGCAAAAGAGACGTAGTGAGGCCATTCCAACTTCCAAGTTTTTTCTCTGTTTAGGGTCCACCCATCTTTCATAAACCTACTTACCTATTCACAAAAAACACACAAGCTAAAAAATAAAACACAGACCTTGGAGTCATAAAAATGACGTCATTCAAAGAATTTGATTTCATTTATCTATTGTTCTTGTAGAAAAATCTATTCCTTAGCAAAATGAAGGTAATGAATGCTTAAAATATATCTAATATGACATATTGTAGACAGATATTTAGAGAAATTGACAGAATTCAAAGATTTCAACCAGAATAATCAATTTCAGGACTCCTGATTCTGTTTGTTTTTTCCAATATTGGGTGTCAAAAACCAAGGCGCACGCGGACGCTAAACATAGAAAAAATTTGGAATGGCCTGATTGTGAATTAAACATGAAAATGTTTTAGGGTTAATGAATCAAATCTCGTGTCTTACTGCATGGCATTGCAAGGATTTCAAAGCAAAGTTCTACAAGATACAAATATTACATGTACATCTATACATTGTATTGAATAACAATTTTTAGTGAATCATTAAAGATTTAGCCTAACAAACAAGGACAGGACCAATCCTATATTTTAATGGTAAAAAGGAAGTTAGCACTAGGGACCTAATATTTGCTCCCCTGAACTTACTGAGCCAGTCTGAATGCTGATTCTAAGCTTGGTAATATTTAACTGCTGTTATCTTTATTCAAGAAAATAATGCAATCAATATGGAGCTATTCCAGACTGGTGCTGAGAGGGTTCTGGAGGAGGATTTTGTGCATTGTTTGTGGTTATTTAAATATTCTGCAGTGTTTTTCAGAGCTTTGACCTTCTTATTTAGAGCTTAAAGCTTTATATTACTTCACAGTATTACATTATGCAGCATATATACCTAGCTATCAAAAGTTATCCCAACTTTTCTGTTTTTAATTTGTTTCTTTTTAGATGCATTTGATACCTGACTAAAACTATGCTAAAAATATGAATATCATTTTTTATTCCCAAGATATACATTTATATTGTATTTCCATGATATACATATATTGTATTCCCATGATATACATGTGAAATGATAATTTAAGAGTTATAACAAAAAAAATTTTAATTGGATAAATTGATAAATTAAGATACACCTTCCTTGAGCATAGAGCTAGACTCATGATTGGCAATACATACTTTCAGTTTCTAAATCACACTAGATCCTATAAAATAAAACTACGAACAACTTAAGGTTTACCTTCTGGTCAACAAAGTAATTGTTACATAGTGCCAATTACATAAATATGAATATTCATGTCACATGAATATTAAGAACAGTTGTGGTAGCCTAGAAGTTGGATGCTCGCTTCATGATTGGGAGATTTGGGTTCAATTCCCTTTCCTAGCATAGAACTATTTTTTTGATAGAATGGAGGCAAATGAAAAAATCTCCTATTCTGCTTCGCAAAATTACTACAGAATAACAGATATGGATTCTGGTGGGGACACTTCAAGTGTGCCCCCTCTACAACAAAAAAAAAATCAGATTTACATATATGTAGTTTTCACTGTCATACATGGATGTAACAAAATTAATACAGCCATCTATGTGTTGAAATAAGGTTCTCTAGTTGTTTATCTTACGAGTGTACAGAGGCTTTGCCTCCAGGCCCCCAACAGACACTGTCCTTGACCTGCTGGGAACTTGGACTTCCAAACCACCTTGCCATCCAATAGAGCCCCCTCTAACCCAAAATCCAGGATCCATGCCTGAATAATGAATTGAGTTAAACAATCAAAGGCTTAGAGGAATTTTCTGATGTAACAGAAATAAATAATTATGGACTAAAGTTTTTAAGATTTATCATATGAATATGATTTTTCAAACAAACTACAATATCATTAGCTTTTGAAATCTTCAAATCTAAGAACAAAGCTGAGCAAAATATCAGTGAAAATTGTTTTTCTCTCAATATATCGGGTAGATGGTCAAAACTTTTTTGTTTTTCTATCATTTTGTTTCTTTATATGACTGCTTCACCATATGTGAAAATAAGAAAATTTAAATATACAAAGGCTACAAAGCATATAAAAGTAACTAATATTCCATAAAAAATTAAGAAAAATAGAGGAAATTCAAGTTAGCCAATATTTGTTTTAGTTAGATTATTTATCTCAGTTTGATAGTATCACCTGATAAATCCTGTAACATAGGGCCCAAGTGGTATCATCTTTTTATGCAAAATGCATATAGAATATGTTTATTCACCAATCAAGGGCCCTCAGGGGGCATATACATAGTACATATAAATATTATTAAAGTATATTGTAATATGAAAGAATATAAACCATATCTATCATGAGGGTACAAATGAAAGATGTACAATACCACGAGTAGGATACTCATGAAAATGCAAGATTTGCAACATAATCACAATAGTCTGAAACTGGATCCAAAATATTGAGTAGGAAAAAAACTGAAGGAAGATAAAGATATTGACAATAATAGCAGTATGCTAATACATGTATATGGTGTGGCTTGAATACAGAGGGCACCAGGGGACTGACTATGCCTCTGCATAGTCAATCTTACTGACACACCTGTACCCTAAGTATTCAAGACACTCATTCAGAATCATTTAGGTGATGTTTTGAAATAGAAGTATGTACAAATATCATGACTGGCAACAGTAATTTTAAGCTCACCTCAACGAAGTTGGGGGAGCCTATGTAATACCCTCGGCGTTGGTGGCGGCGTCCCAGGTTAAAGTTTTTGGAACAGATTTTTTTTCAAGTACTTCTATGCCCTATATCAATCAGAGGTGCATGGAGGATGCCTCTAGTGTGTTTTTTTATTGTACCAGTCAAGGTTTCAGATGCTGCAATTTCAGCTAAAGAATGAAAGTTTTTGGAGTAGATCTCATTTCCGAGTAACTATAAGTCCTATATTGACCAAACTTGCATGGATGATAAAACTAAGATGCAGACTACCAGGCTTGCTTCAGATGCTGGATCTGACCTACATTTTCTGGATGAGTGACAAGGTTAAAGTTTTTGGAGCAGATCTCATTTCCGAGTAACTATAAGCCCTATATTGACCAAACTTGATTGGATGATACATCTAAGGATGCACACTACTGGACTTGCTTCAGATGCTGGATCTGACCTACATTTTATGGATGAATGACCAGGTTAAAGTTTTTGGAGCAGGTCCATTGCTAAGAAACTATAAGGCCTATCTGAACCAAACTTGCATGGATGATGCATCAAGAGATGAACACTTTCAAACTTGCTTTGGATGCTGGATTTGACCTGTATTTTCTGGATGAGTGACTTATTTAATGTTTTTAGACAAGTCCATTCCCAAGTAACTGCAAGCCCTATCAGACCAAAATTGCAAAAATGTTGCATCTATTGATGCACACTACTAGATTATTAGTTTAGTGTTGGACTTTGCCTTACTTAAAGACAACATTCGATGAGGTGAGGTCTGTAATCTCTGATTATCTATGTTTGATTCTTAACATCAAGGAAAAAATAATCACCTTGACCTGACCTTGCTCCTAATATAAAATGGTCAACTTTCATCTAATTGATACCATCACATAGTGATATTGTCTCTTGAATCTGTAGAAATTTCATTAATTTTTAAAAACAATAAATATGAGAAGAATCCCTCCTTAAACTATGTAACTCAATCTTATTGGGTGTTTTTTCATTCTTTGAAATTAGAGATATTTTAATTGATGGTAATAATTATAAATAGCAAATACGGGCTTGATTTTCTAGATTCTTCTGTGAGTTTTCTCCTTTGTTATATAGAACATGCTTTGTTTTGTTCCTTCCATGGTGATATGAACAGTTGCAGAAATTCATAACGAAACTTCTGCAAATTTGAGTTATTGGCTGTTTTCATAGAGTGCAGTTATTTACATTCACAATGACTGCTTGGTGTAGCTTTGGACATCGTCAGAAGAATTCAATCAATACTTGTCATGCTTATGCTGTATAGTTTACTGTGCAAACACTCAGAGGCACATGATCATATCTGGCATTGCTCCATCGCATTAAACTTATAATCGGCATATACGACTATATGATATAATTTTGGACTATTTATGTGACATTTGAATAATGTGAAATCAAGCAGAGACCACAATGTAGACTTATAATTTGACTACTTATTTGCAATTTTTAAAAGATCGGATTCGCTTAAAAATGTTGTTGTAACACAGGGGTCTGTTCCCCTAATAATAATATAATTTTCAATTAAGAGTATACGATTGTATGTAGGATCAGCATTCTTTTACAAATTACTAGGGTAGATAGACTTTAAATTGCATTAAAACATTGCAAGGAAGTTTTTGAATATATTGGGAGATTAAACATGCACTCAAAATCCATTTCCCTGTGTCATTTGCTGAAATTAAGTATATATATTGTGGAATTCCCAGTATTTTGCATCAACCATGAATTGTCATGGTTGAAATTTGTTTGAAACAGCTAATTCAAGGACAGATGATACAAACAAAATATGGATATCTGGATTGATATATATTTTTGGACCTAGCTATTTTGATTGTAAATGATGCAAATCTTAAATTTCTAAAATATTAAGAAATTGTAAACTTAATTTCTTTGATGTTCAAAATGCCACCTTTTTGGTATCATCCTTAGTTATAAATTTATACAACGTTAACTTTTTATCATTTGATATGACATTATTGTGATTTAACCTTGAATGAAAAATTAAATTCTATGAATTTAAATTATTCATTTTATACTTAAATATTTGCATCACCTAAATTGTTATTTTCATGATTTTTGAAAAAAAAGTTTGTTTGTATCATCTATTCTTAAATTAATCTTTGCTTACATCAAAATATATGTGAAAAAAATAATGCAACTGGATTTAGATAAAACTCACTGGGAAGTTCATATGTTTTTATATACAATATACATGCATATACGTTTACAATGTACATTTGTTTAAAGAGGCATCTATATATAATTTGTAATCTTGGAGAAATAGTTAACCATATTGAATGTTATCATGAATTGAGTGATTCATTTTTCATAGAAACAGTATAAGTTTATTGTGTTTTGATTTCAGTTTCCAGATTTGTTATGTCGAATTCAAATATCATTGAGATTGTTACTTGTAGTGTAACATTTGGTGGTGTTTGTTAGGATTTTATTGGCAAGCTGTTCTTGTTTACTTAGATGCATTCCACAGAAAGTGCAGATAAACTAGTGTCACTGTGAATATCGAGGAGTGTAACAAAGACTAAAGATACTTCTGAATATTGACTGTATGTGCACTTGATATTTTAGTGGGACTTTCAAATATAGTATACATGATACAGTCAAACCTTGTTTTCTGGAACTTGATGGGACCGAGAAAAAAAAACCCATTGTCAACCGAGGCAAAGTTGAGGTTGACAATGATTTTCTTTGAATGTTACCCTCAACTACATGCAATATTAAAATGTTTGTTACAAATACATATCAAAATTAAATTTACTCACATAGATTTGACTCGGTCAAAATTTTTTTTTTTTATTTTACCCGTCATCAGGTAATGTTGACAGTTGCTACATTTTCTCATGCTGGATCAGGGCTTGGTTTCATGATCCAAATGTTTCTAGGGTATCAGATTCAACTAATTTACATGAAAGTATATGATTATTTTTCACTAATACACTAATACTATAGTTAAATTAGTATGAAGCTCCACCCAACTGTTGACAGCTAGGTGATACAATAGTAGTATGCCAGCAAACTATATTAACTCCCCCCAAAACTTCTCTAAGTGGCTGATGTCAAAAGTTAACCATATACAATGAAAAAAATTTTATTTTTAATTACATACCATAATCTCTTTTTTTTGTTGTTGTTGTTGGAAAGGGGGGGGGGGGGGCATTAATGCAAGTTAATTTTACTAGGAATTTTAAGCAAAAAATATGTTGTTTTTTTTTTTTTATGAAGTGGAAATCAGAGATAAAAAATTAAATATTAAACATATATAGTAATATTTAGTATTTTGTGAATGTGCCATACAATGTTTGACATATGTTTATGCTAAACTATTTTGAAAATAATCACTCTCTCAGTACCCAAACAGTACACAACACCAAATAGGGCCTGTACAAGTCAATTTACAGTGAATTGGCTGTTTGACTAAATCAAATAAATGGCTTTTTCTCTGATTTATCTAAGTGTCCACTTTGATAATATTTCCTTTTAGTGATAGATGTTTGGGAAAAACATACCTGGAAATAATTAGCTATAATGTAAAAATATGAAAGATGCATAATGTATTTAGCTCATTTTTGAAGTTTGAAGTTTTGATTGTTATGAAATTGCCATTTTTTTTGTTTTGTTTTAACATAGGTGAATAGTTTTGAGACAATATTTCTCTCTCATCTCACAAGTTATTGAATATGAATTTATTTTATTATGCAATTGATAAGCTTAAACCTGGTGCACATTTTAGAAATTTACCAAGTGACTTGTGGTTGCATATCTCTTAATTATGGCATCTCTGAGTGGTATGGTCTGTCAGAAAGAACAGATCAATAGCTTATATGTAGATAACAAAGGGAAACGGAATTACGTGCTTTACTGGGTCGATGGCGATACCATGCTTCTTATTGATCAGTGCGGGGGAAGATCATCGGAAAATTGAGAGCAATATGGCCTTAGAGGCTCTTCTTCTTTTAATTCTCATGTTGCATCGCTTGCACACCCCCACGTAGATAAATGCACTGGCTATCATTAAACTGTAGACTGATGCAGTTTTTTTTTAAGGATCAAATTATGTATGCATGTATACCTGCATTATCTATTTTATGATATATTTCTGCATAACTAGATATGTTGTGTTAATTTATGAAAGACTCGATATTCAAAGTTTAGATAATAATTAAAATCAACTCAGCTATTTGCTTTCAACTTGACCATGTTTTCTTTTCCTGTCTGTTAGAAATTGGATGATAAAACTGCACCCCCTGTCAACAATCCACCAACTGTAAGTGTCGATTGGCTGTTGTATTTACTGAAGTCAATTCTCATTGGTCATTGTGATCATCATAACCTTTCATGCCCATCAACATTTAACAAAAGTGAAATATTTAATTCAATTAAAAAAAAAAAAGAAATAATGTAATGCTAACATTCATGTAGAGTGTATAATATATCTTATCAAACTTAGATTTAAGGTTACATGTATTTTTGAGTTTGCAATTCTATTGTAGCATTTTTTTTTTTTGGAGCTGAAACTAATCCAAAAGTAGATGTTATTTCATTTCCATTTAAACATTTAACACATCCAGTTATCAACTGCATGCATATTTTTTTATAACATTTATGCTTTCTTTATAAACATGGGTACATGATTGTGTGTTTGTTTGTCTGATGTGGCATGTTCAAGTTCTAATGAAACTTTTGTGTTCAGCTGTTTGAGTCAGGGATGTAAAAACTCAGCTATCCATGGACAGGATGCATTATAGATACTTCATCATGTAAAACCACATGCTCTGCTAAAGTTTTTGCTTTGGGAACAAAGCAGTGAAATGTGTGACATTTAGAATTAAGAAATTGGGGTGAAAATTCTTACATCAATTTTGAGGGAACAAATGTTGTAATTGTTGTCAGTTCTATGCATGAAACTTAAGATAAATTAAAGTTCAGTGGGAGATATGTCACAGGTAAAAGTCATTAGATGCAAAGACAATTAGGAGAATGACATATAGTTTTATGTGTGATTTGTAGTGAAGTGCAAATAGTTTTTTGGTAATTTTTTTCTGTGCATGAGAAGGGTTTCTTCAATGTTTTGCAGTACAGTGTATTTGTGTTTGATGTAAAGTTAGGTATATGCATTTGTTATAGGGAATTGGGATTCTTACTTAAGTTTCTTTGATATAGAACATGTAAAGTTAATTCTTTGATTATTCTTATTTTGAAAATATCTGATCTGTGAAAATATCTACCATATTGTCATGTCAAGACTTTAAAAAATCCTTCAATGATTAGAGTGTAATTTATGAGAAAGCTTCTAGGTAGTATGGTAATAAACTTGATTATTGCAAATATGGATGTAAAGTAATGGCATCCCTGTTTTTCATGAAGTCATTCTGTGTACCCCAAAATAAGGAAATACCTGTATTATTAAAGGTAATTTGGTTGTCATTAGTAGTTTATTAACCATTTTATTCTGTAACACATATTAGAGATTCGGATTGAAATGTGAAACAATTAAGCTAGGAAGTAAATATTTATTCACTGTTGAAGAAAGGCATTCAAATTTACTTTAAAAGATGGACACAAATTTGAGACACTTAACAAAATTGTCAGCCATATCAATTGAAAAGTACTAATTATATGATGTGTAACTTATGTAAACATTAACTATCTAATAGAAAGTTAGGATTTGAGTGGGAATTAGGATCACCAAGGGAATAGTAGGTGGGGGAGGATGACAGTTTATTAACTTGTCCCTAATAAAATATTCACTGTCACATAAAAGCTGAAGCACTTATCACCTCCCACACTGAATGTCAGGCACTGAACAGACACATAATACCAGAATCGTGAAGGTAAAAGTACCAATAAAGTGTACAGAAGTAATCGTTTTACAAGCCAAGTGACATTTCATGGAAAGTAGCCTTCTGAGTTCTGAAGATGTTCAAGTGCTTGAATATTGATTGAGGAAATTAAGATTGTCCCATCTGCTTTCCTTTTTTTTTTTGGTGGAATTGAACTTATTTGGAAAGTCTATTGACATTACCTAGAATTTATCAACATTATTTTGTTATATGATGAGTATAATAGAAATGTGTTTTATCTATTAATTTACAGAATTTATAAAAACACACAAATGTTCACATTTACAGTACATTATATTAAAGCAATTCATTTGATTCTCTTCATGTTGGAGTCTAATACTTTGTATTTCACATTCATGCATTTATTTATAAAATCCATGGTCAGAGAGTTTGATTATTAATAATTACGTCTGTTGCATCATATCAAATTTTGTTTACTTTCCAGCTGATGCAAAACGGTTGACTTTTATGCAATAGAAAATATTTTGATGTCAATTCAGTTACACACATTTACCAATTCTGTATTTACAGACTGTGTGGTCCTGTAATCTTTGTCGCAAGAAGCAGGATCTTCTAGCAAAAACGGGAGCTTGGTACCATGGGGGGATGGCTAAACCAGTCCAACTTGGCCTAGACACCCAAACAGAAAGCGACACAGCCTCCATCAAGGCAGAAATTAGTCCTCCAAATGAAAAACGACCAAAAATCTATGAAAAGAAAGCAGATGGTACCATATCTGGATCCGACAAAGAAAATATAAAATCAGGACCCAGAGGACCACACCCTCATCCAAAGGAGGGCATTAGGAGACAGACATCATTGGATACAGGAAGTTCACAACATAGTCGTGGAAGACTTAATGAACAGTATGCCTTGACTCCGGAAGATGGTGAGAAGTTTCGTGAACATGGACAAGTGACAGAGCGTGGAAGAAATCGTGATCGCTCTCCTGCTTCTAGAAGACATTATAGTGAAACAAGGCTGTCAGAGACAGATAGAAGATTTGCTCAAGAATTCCGACATGGTGATAGACTTGGTAGGGGGGAGGGTACATCACGCTCCAGGGATCCGTCGAGGGAACGGGGACCACGAGATGACATGAAGAGGGGACGTGATACTCACCCTGATAAACGAGTACGAGATGGACCCAGAGATCTAAGGTGGTAGACAGATTACATATTTTTATAATGATTTTTACATCAAAGCTTAATGAGAATTTAAAAAGTTAAAGAAGTTTCCTCTATTAACAAGTGCTCCAATTATTTACGAGTGAAATGAATCCATTTCCTCTTTTAAATTAATTTATTTTAAAACATATCATTTCATATTTAAATGATTATCAGGGGAAAAAAAATAAAATTGTAATTTAAAAAATCATTTACCAAAATGAAGTCTCCTTTTCCAAACATGCTGTAAACCAACTATTATTCAAGTCATCTTTTGTTAGCGAATCTTCAGTTTGAAATCAATCCGCGACGATTAATTTTCACGACTGATGAAACATTTTCAATCTGTGAATGCAAAGCAAAATTAACAAAGCAGCAATTGATATTTGTGGGTTAAAGAAGATTGCGAAATTCATGGATTTTTCTCGCATGCGAATAAAAGTTGGTTTTCAGTATTCTGTAGTTTTCTTTAAAAAAGATTTTGGGTCAAAGTGATGATTCTGTTCCGATATTTAGCAGAATTCTGCTAATTTAAATCCAAGAATCTGATAACAAGTATTTCCAATTTCTTTGTACTTTCTATTTTTGCAGTGATCCGTTTCCATTTTTGTCTGGGTGAAAATTCAAATTGTTTAGTCCTTGTTTTGATCTAGTCAGCATCATCCAGACATTTGCTTTTATCTCCAAGTAAGGTTACCACAAACGTATGGATGATTCAGACTTCCTTACAATGGCTTGGCGGTTTATTCAGCCAGGTCAGGAAGTAAAATTAGAAGAAACTGTCACACTTTAATTCTTGACACTCATTTAATTAAACCTACTTAAGGCTCGCTAAAGTCAATATTTCGGCAGCCCCTAGACCCCAACCTATATTTCAGATATTTTGGACAATTCACAGAATCATCACTGGGGTCAGAATAAATGTGACTGAAGTACAAATCCTAATGGAATAGGAGTTCAGTAATTTCTGCAGCTTGAAATTTTTGGCTTAAATTTTCATACTTTCAATTTTTGTGGCAATCAATACATCTGTTTTAATGAAGATACAGGATTTAATATTTTTGTTTTATACCCCCTTTGAGATAGGGGGCATATTGCTTTACATCTGTCATAGGTCAGTCTTTTGGTATGTTGGTCAGTCGGAAGACCAAGTGTTGTTTGTTCAATATCGAGAGAACTTTTATTTGACAGACATCAAACTTTGTACACTGGTACCCCCCTGAAGAGTAGATGATCCCTTTTGATTTTGAGGTCACAAGGACAAAGGGTCAAACTACTCAGTTCAATCTCTTGAGAACCCTTTGTTTGATAGAGATCAAACTTGGTACAATTGAACATAAATATTTCAAATACCATGGATATGTCAAGGTCACTTGGAAGTCTTAACTATTCTGTCTTTTAATGTATTTTAACCTCATTATCTCGATTTGTCGGATATCTCAAAGTTTAAATTCCATCCCATTGAGTTTTGGATAACGAAGGTTGACTGTACATGTACTTGGTTCCCCTTAAGGAGTACATGTAGATAACCCCTATTGAGTTTGAGGTCACAAGGTTAAGGGTCAAACAAGACATTAGAATCTATTAACTGTTCAATATATTCTGAACACTTTGCTTGACAGGCATGTAACTTGATACACTAGTTGTCCTTTAGGAGAAGATGACCCCTATATTTTTTAAGCCACAAGGTCAAAGAGGACAAAAGGAAATTGTTGGCCACTCGTATCTTGAGAACTCTAAGCTTCAAAGACATCATACTTGGTACACCCAAGTGTCCCCCATTGCTATGTAACTTGTTTCAACTATGGCTTAGCACTGATATATAGCACATTATGGTGTAAATCATTGACCAAACAGATAGTTATAAACCCAGTTGTGGCAGATCAAGTGCGAGAGTGTGAGTAAAAATAGCCAAATCAATATAATGCTGCACTTATAATGACCAAGTCTTATGATTTCCCTTGATGCAGTTTATAGCTCCATGGCTTCTTTCTAAGAATGGAGTCAATCCCAAACATTGATTATAGTCTTGCAAGAAAAAAATATATATCACGATCATTTCATTTTCGTGTGGTTTATTTATTTACAAAGACACCTTGGGGAAAGGAGGGGCAGGAGTGTTTACATTATATGGTTTGGATTTTGTGTCTCATTAAATCCTAAAATATATTATTTCAAAAAAAAAAAAAAAAAAAAAAAAATCGTGGAAAATTTTCTTGTACATGTAATTAAAGGAGACTGATTAGAAAGACACACAATATTTAGGATTGGCAGGTTTCATATTTGGCTACTAAAGAAAAGCACTGAGAAGATGAAATAGAGTCTTTTGATTATGTATGTTGATGAGAACAGATCCCTTGTGGTTTTTTATCACATCAATGAATGGAAAAATAGTTTGAAGAAAAAAATTTAAATAGACTAGTAATGTGCTGCCTTTTATACCTGTGCAATTCTGTGTGCAGTCTGTAATAAGATTGATTTTTAAGGTTAAAGCAACTGTTTCTCCTGGCACCTTTTTCCCTCAGATCAATATTCAGCATTTGTCTAATGCCACTGAAAAAAACTGCAGCAAAAACAAATTACAGAACATTGGGGAATTATGATCAAACATTCTGTGTATTTCCTACCATAAACTAATGTCTAAATGTGGTCAAAAAGTGGAAATGATAATACAGATATGTGTATATATTTTGCATTCAATTCTTTAGAACTAAAAAAACCCACCCATTTCAGTATAAGTTTTATTCAAATGCATTAGACAGTAATTTAATGTACATGCACTTTTTAATTTGTCCATGTTCAGTTTACTACTTTCAAGCTATGCATACATTTGTTTAAAATGACCCTGTTTTGAAGATTTTAGAAGAAAAATAGAAAGATAAATGATAGAAAGAAAACATAAGATAGACAAGATTTTATTGATGAAAATGCCATTATATACATTAGAGTGAACATCCTTAACAATAACAATTCAATGTTATATACATGTAAAGAAACACAGATATGGTTAATACTTACAAGTATAGTTTCAGTGACTGCTTAGGAAAAGTAGCTGGATGGTGACACTTGTGAGCGTGAAACATACATGTTTTTAAACCTGTTTCTACCCAAGGGAATCTCTGCAATGGTGTTGTCCTTACTTTCTGACAATTTGTTTAGCTTCTACATATAGCTAGGGATCATGATGCCACTAAACTGCTTCTTAATTTTCCTTTTTCCAGTGATCACCAGTACTTTGGCTTGGACAGAAAAAATACATTATCTACCAAATATTTTTCTCTGGACCACACTATATGCAAAGTTGCAGACCATACTACCGGTACTTTTTTCTTTTTTAATGATTTTCAACATAGTATATATACATTTACAGAGATGAAAGACATCGTGACCCTCATCGAAGTGAGCATGACATAGTCTATAAACGTAGCAAAGACCCTGATCACTACAGACAGTCTCCGGTGGAAGGCATAAAAGGCCATGACTATGCAGACAAAGAGACAATACGTGGCTCACGAGAGCATGTAGACATGTTAGATGGTGAAAAAAGACGAACAAGGGATTCTTCTCTCTCAAAAGTCAACAATATGCAAGCTCCCTCGTCAGGGAAACTGGATAGAAGTGGAAGTGGCCGATTGTCACGACCAGAGCGAACTCCCAATGTTAGTTCTAGTCGTAGATCCCCAACTACATCTGAAAGAGAGAAGGGGAAGGAGGGACTAGACATGTATCACGGAGAGTCTCCTTCACCGCGATCACCAAGTGTATCCTCGCGTCACAAAATGAGAAATGTGTCCCCTACAGTGAAGGATGAGAGTGGGCGTGCAAACAATGGAGCCTACAGTTACAGTGTCTCCTCACACCTGGACCCCAGTGCTGCCGCGGGAAGAAACTTAACCAAGAACAATAACAATAATAGTCGCAAGAAAATGGAGAACCTGAGGGCAGACTCCCTCAGCTCTGACCCCTCAGACTGTGCAAGGCCTCCCCCACCTAAACCCCACAAACATCGCAAGGGGAACAAAAAACAGAGACAGCACTCACTCAGTAGCTCCGACGATGAAATTAGATCCACCCCTGAGAATTCCAGTTATGAAGGAGAGGAGGAGAGTGAAAGCATTGTTAGTGAAAAAGGTGGGTACTCTGTAGTTTTCTAGTTGAGTTTAATGAAAGATCAAATTAATTTGTTTAAATTTCGTGATTTGATTTACACCCTCAACATGATTATTCACAAGCCGATTACTTTTCCTGGGTACTTAAATGGATACAGTATAAAATACATAATTTACATTATTCAGTAATTCTATATTTAATGAGAATTTTTATAGAAGTTCTTTAGAATGTTCATGATTATTTATTTAAACAATATTTTATTATGAATTTAATTAAACATAAAAGGATTGGACAGAAGGCACTGCCTATATAAGTCCTCTCCATATTCATATCCATGTAGGTTTACTATCATAATATTTAAAGCATAAATATACAGTGCAGTAATTTTAGCAATTTTATTTAAGAATATGATATTCTTTCAAAAGATTTCTTTCTTAATTGATTCAGTGTAATTTTTTTTTTATTGTCAAAAATTTTTGTTCTGTCTCAAAATGGTATAAATGGTTTTGGTTTTGCACTTTTTAGGTCACCTGAGTAAACTCAGGTGACCTATTGCTATCCGTTTTTGTCCGTCGTCGTACGTCGGTCGTAAACTTTTGAACATTTTCAGCTTCTTCTCTGGAACCAGCAAACCAATTTCAACCAATTTTGGCATATAGCATCTATGGGTGAAGGGGAACAAAAATTGTGAAATTTGTGGCCCCTGCCCCCCAGGGGCCTGAGGGGTGGGGCCAAAACCATCAAAATTAATGCAATCTTTAAAAATCTTCTTCTTTGCTCCTAGACATCAAGCAGTCAAACTGTTGGCATGATTGTAATAAGCATTGAGACCTCTACCAAAATTATGAAATTCATGGCCCCAGGGTTAGGGGTTCTGGTGCTAGGGCGGGGCTTTATCTCTTTTCCCCCTGTTGCCACCATTTGACGCACTTGCCATTTCCCTAGAGTGTTTGTGCTAGGGCGGGGCTATAAAGATCATATAGTGAAAGTGCATTATTTCTTTGAAAATCTTCTTCTCTACTCCTGGGTATTATTGAAACAAATTGAATACATAGTTATGATAAGCAAGGTTGACTCTACCAAAATTGTGAAATTCATAGCCCCAGGGTCAGGGGTTCTGGTGCTAGGGCTGGGCTATAAAGATCATATAGTGAAAGTGCATTATTTCTTTGAAAATCTTCTTCTCTACTCCTGGGTATTATTGAAACAAATTGAATACATAGTTATGATAAGCAAGGGTGACTCTACCAAAATTGTGAAATTCATGACCCCAGGGTCAGGGGTTCTGGTGCTAGAGCGGGGCTATATAGATCATATAGTGAAAGTTCATTATTTCTTTGAAAATCTTCTTCTCTACTCCTGGGTATTATTGAAACAAATTGAATATATAGTTATGATAAGCAAGGGTGACTTTACCAAAATTTTGAAATTCATGACCCCAGGGTCAGGGGTTCTGGTGCTAGGGCGGGGCTATATAGATCATATAGTGAAAGTGCATTATTTCTTTGAAAATCTTCTTATCTACTCCTGGGTATTATTGAAACAAATTGAATACATAGTTATGATAAGCAAGGGTGACTCTACCAGAATTGTGAAATTCATAGCCCCAGGGTCAGGGGTTCTTGTGCTAGGGCAGGGCTATATAGATCATATAGTGAAAGTGCATTATTTCTTTAAAAATCTTCTTCTCTTCTCTTAGGTATTATTTAAACAAATACATATAGTTATGATAAGCAAGGATGCCTCTTCCAAAATTGTGAATTTCATGACCCCTGGATCAGAGGTTCTGATGTTAGGGCGGGGCTCTTTTTATTATATAGTGAAAATGCATTAATGCTTTAAAAATCTTCTCTGCACCTGGGCATATCAGAGGCAAAAAGAGTAAAAGTTTTAATAAGGAAGAGTATTTTTACCAGATTTTTGAACATCAGAACCATTTGGTCAAGTGTTCTGGTCCAGGCCAGGGCTCTATTAATTTTTATTCTACTGAGAGGAGTTATTCCCCTTTGCCATTTACTTGTGATAATTAAACACTGTAAATATTGTACTTCAAAGGTTAATAGAATAAGAGAATTCTGCAAGAATTTTTATTGTATAATACAAAAAGTACTTTCATAGTTTTAATGATCAGGTAGACTTGTAAGTAATAGATAAATAAAAATGAGACAAAAATAACTTCTCTTATTAAATGTTCATCAAAGACCATGCAAGAGAGGCCAATGTTAGAGATTTCAACGAGGAATTAAAATAGTTCAGAAGCACTGATAGTTTGTTAATATACTGTATATTGAGAGTGATAAATGGGGAACAGATTAGAACCTAATTTATGATCTGTTAATGAATACTAGACTAATTATTTTGTTGATCCTGATCACCCTATTTTTCTTGCTTTTGGGCAACAAAGCTTCACCTTTCAGTTCATTTTCTACTCTATGGATCCTCTAAATTGTTGTATTATACTCAGGTGACCGTTAAGGCCCTTGGGCCTCTTGTTTCAAGTATAAATGACATCTGGTCAGTACCGGTACATAGCACAAATATTAACTTTTGTGGACAATAAAAATGAACTGACCATATGAAAGTATGCTTGTTGATTTTGCCGAATAATTTCTAAGAAATACTTCCTAAAATTCTATTTTTCAAACATAATCCAAAAAATTGGCTCAACTGATATAAAAAAGAAAATATTGTAGAAGTATGTATTTAACATTTCTTACTAATATATGGCCGTTATATGTATATCCCCGGCATCAGCTAATGTATGCTTGGGGGAATTAGAAATGGGAGAAGAGAGATGGAGAAAGGATGAGATATTAGCTGCTAAGATTAAAAAGTTTCTGTCGGTGAGTTTGCATGCTGTCCATGTGTCTGTAAGTAGACTGGCAGGGGTAGAGTACAACTGTCTCTTTTGCCATGCATTATCACATATATATTACAGCTTTTGAATATTGCTCTTGACTGCAGAATGATAGCTTTATCAAAGCTGAGCCAGTCAAAATCTGCATAAAGAGACATATGTAGTTATTGATTTCTGTGTACTCCTAAAAAATTCATCATATTGCCTCCTTTGGGGGAAAAACAGATACATGTCTGTAATATCCTGGGCCCAATGTCTCAAAGATGTCTATCTGTCACCTTTCATTGGTTAATGAGGTTGAAACATTATCTGTAAAGTATACTATACTGGGGAGTCATGTTTCTGATGACTTAAGATTAAAAGTTTATGAAAGACCTGCTAGTCCTCTTGTCGCACGTCCTGGTATTACTGTTTCAATAGTGATTAAAACTGCTGTTTTTATTTGTAATTTGAATGTACTTTGTGATTGTTTATTGTCTAGACACTTGAGATGATTTACGCTGGAGAACTTGCTCTGCATTGATTGGTCAATATTGTGTACTTTGATGCTAGGTTTTCCTGTTCAGCCCCCCTGAAGAAATAATTAACATTACAAATGTGTTTTGCAATTAGATTTTAATTACCTTAAATGTTTTTAGGTTAATTAAAGTGTTTTGATAAAAAAGAAATTGTAAACAACACACCCAGTTTTCCTGCCCAGTAGGAAAAATTTGTTTAGGAGTTTGGTACTTTTTTTCCATTTAAAAATTCAAATTCTATATGCAAGTATGAAATGGTATAGGGAGCTCTGTAATATTTGGGTATCTTGCAGCTTTTTGATGTATTCTGTTGGAACTTCTCATTCTTAAAATACTCTTTTAGTTCATTATTTAGTTAATTTTACTTTCATCACGAGATTCAAAATTTAGACTTGCTATTTGTTTTCTAATTGTTAAGTAAGTACAGTGGTACTTATAGTTAGGCAAATACATGTAATGTGAACAAGGTTAGATTTGAGTACAAACATTCAATAAAAGATTTTTAAGCTCTTACTTTCATGAAATATTACACAACAACAGTTATGGAAGACTTGTTTTAAAGAAAACCTCAATCCACAGTGTAAAATGGCATGTAATTAAGTCATTGGACCAAAAAGACTGTACACATTGTGCAATCTATTGTCGAGGAATTTTGATAACAATATTTGAACAACTGTTTAATTATTGATGGCGATTCACGAGAACATTATTGATTTGAACATTAAATAGCAGAGACATCTTTGAAGCATGCATACCATTGGGTTTTGTTTTGCATCACTTGTAATGCATATTGTTATAAAGAGTATGGGACATTGTTTTCACAAATTAGCCCCTTCCCATTGAACTGTCTCATCTGAAAGTAAACTAAATGATAAGTTAGAAAGTTCAAAATGGATTGTAATAAAGAGTGGTATAATAAGGTTGCACTGTTCCTTGTTCCAAGATTAAGACCTGCAACTTAAAATATATCTTATGGCCCTCCAGTTCAGGGTGCCATAGTTTACATGATATAATTACCATTAACACTTAAATGTAAAGTGATGATTTAGTATTTTTCACTTTGTATCATAGCAATCACAAGAATTCAGTGATGACCCCTACAGATGTTGAACACAAAAGAGGCTATAAATTTATATGTGGATGTAAATTTAACACTTTCATGAGAAGTTATTTATGGTATAAAATGTTTTAAAAAACTTTTAAATGTAAGAATGTTTAATATGTTAGCTACTGAATTGGAGGATATTTGAAGGAAAAGTATTATTGTAGCTTTTCAGGTCACCGAACTGGCCAAAGGTCGTGGTCAATAGGTTAAAATGTTTGATACGGTTAAATAGTGGGGCCTCGAATGACTTTGTTAGTTGTATAGATTTGATGTACTAAAATCTTATCAAAATGCCAAGTAAATTTTGGGCCAAAACTTGCTCAGTTAATCTACATGCAGCTGAAGTCAGTTAACTGTCAGTGATTGCTATTTAAAATGCAATCTTTTTTCTTGAAAAGTTTCAGTTCAATTTTGAAACAAGCATTGGAGTGCATAATGTCTACAAATACTGAATTTTTCTTTCAATCCTAATGCACATAAAAAAAGTTGCTTTCATTAAAAAAGAGGAAGATTGATACTGGAGACTGTGTGATTTGAAAACAGCTCTGTGGGATAAGTTATATTCTTTATTTAGTCATCCATTCTCGTTTGATAGACAGATTTGGTCAATTCTGCATTCTTATGATCATCCATCATCTCCGACTGTCAGGAAAATCCTGACATTAAGGAATATTGTGTAAATAGACTGGAATAAGATACCGGATATAGGGGGATTGATTTACCTCAATCTTCAGGCTCTTCCTTTAGTGCAAAAAAGAAATCCAAGTTCTGTATTCTCTTAGACAGCTTCCTTGTTTAAGAAAAAATGAATTGACAAGCTAGTGACACATTTTCAGGATGAATATGATGAATTTTTTTGCTGGTGTTGGAATATATAACTGTGGTTGCTTTATTGTTTATACATGTTTTTTTTTAATTTTACTGGGCAGTAGTGGATTTTTTTGGTATTTTTGTGTTTTCTCTCGCCCTTTGTTTCTCCATTTTTAGAGCTTGCCATTTTTATGTTTCCAGGGGGAAATGAAAGCAGTTTAAGGCAAACTATTTCCGCTGGTAGGCCCGACACCTATAATGGCTGTCAAAAATGTTGCCATGGCAATGTTTGCTGCAAGAACGCTGCTTATGAGACTGAGACACATGTTTTGAAAGACTCTGGAATTGATACAGGTCACTCCAGTAGTAGCCAAACATTAAACGAAGACAGTTCCAAGGTACCTCCAAATGTTCCTAAAGCCAAAAAGCTTCCTCCTGTACTGGAAAGCCTCTTTTACATGCATTGTATTTAGGCATGCAATTTCAAGATTTTATAAACATAACTTGTTGTCATATGAACTTGGAAAGTAGTAGAATGACAAGTGACAAAGACTTTTTAAACACCGTGGAACAATTCTGCATCATTTCTAATCTATTTTGTGAACAGTGCATTAAGTGATTTTGTAGAAAGAAGTTCTCAGAAAATTTCAATCTTTTAGATATAATTTACTTTGACCAGCTACCTATTTGACTTTTTAAAAAAAATCTTCCATTCATGCATGATAAGCCATACTAATTATCTTTGATTTTAAAAAAAGAAATAAAAAAATATCTAAAAGGCCAGTATTTTGGATGACAAGAAGTTATGTTTAACAATTCCCTGTTTTGAAATTGTGGTGTCTGTCCAATGTTCATGTTAGACAGTATTTTTCTAAATAGCATTTGTCACAATTTTTTGAAATTTTCAATATTAACTCTTTTTCTTTATGCACTATTTACAGCAAGTGCACAGTAGTTTTATTCCCTGATCTTTAGAATTACGCAATTAGATAATGCTACACAGAGGAAGAGTGATTAGATTTCTATAGACACTGTCAAAAGGGGGGTAACTTCATACGACTTGAACACCAACAGCTACGACATTTTGTTTTCCTTGTCTGTTGAGGTACCCTTTAGGATTCTGTATATAATGAAACCTAGATAACTCTTACAGATAATGGGAAAGTAGATTTAAAAATTTTCTGTCAAGATAATTGAAAATCAGTTACATATTTCATAATATCCTTTTTACATGAAGCTCCAAACTGCTTTCAGAGGACCCTGTTATTGTTTGGCTTTCAGTGACATATTCGTGTTTACATATTCTATCTTGGCAATTTTCCTTCCTTCAATGGTATTCCTACTTTTGTGTGTTTTAAACTTTTTTGTATTAAATGATGCATGTGTCATTTTCTGCTATAGTTACTATATTGTGGTAGATATAGCCTGTTTGTTTGTGTGTACATTTTCAAAGTAATTTGATATTTATGAATAATTCTTTGATATAATTTGTGAATAATTCTCAAGTCTAACTAGTTTGTCATGTTTTGAGATCTACATCATGTACATTGTCTTGTATGGATGATGTTTAATTCATTTTATTGCAAAAAGTGAGATAATGAAATTTAAGAGCAGAAGCTTTGACATTCAAAGTAAATTTGTTTTCATCTGAGAATTTCAAATTTCTTATGTCTCAATTTCATTTGCTACTAGTTATAAAATGTCAAGGCAAAAAAAAAAAAACAAAACAAAAAAAAAAAACTTAATAGCATATGTTCTGCCTCCAATAAAATCATAAGTCATGATTGTGAACACCGTATAACTTTAAAGAATTCTCATAAGATCATGAAATGTCGATATTTTGTGTGACTGATTTAACAGTTAACATGATTGCTGTGACTGATTTAACGCTGGAATTGTAGCATCCCGTTACCTGGAAATTGTCATCAGATGGTTCTACCTACGTGGGTCACATGATTCTTAAAAAAACCATTGATGGAGCAAGACAGGATGACTGTGCAATTTTAGGTAGGTTGTAAACATGTAGGAAACATATTTCTAAAAGCCTTAAATTCTTTAGGAATAATATATGGTTCTAAAAGGGGGAAAAGTCCCATTTGTTTGGTTGAAATATGTCACCAAGAGCTACAAATTAAATTTCACTTGGATTAATTAATTAACCTATCCCTCCCCACTACACCCCCTCCCACTTCTGACTTGATTGAGAAAAAAGTCAACCACATGTTTATTGGCCATTTTTCATGTTGATATGTGATTAATGGAGCTTATAATAGTGATATATGTGGTTGGTAGCATTACACATGAAAGTCTTCAGAAATCTGTGACAAAACTGACCAATTTTAAATACACTGACAGACATACTGACAATGTATTTAAAAAATGGGTTTAAATATTTTTTGATGAAACCCATTGAGTGCTTATGATTACATGTATCTATATTTCCAGTTCAGAAGGAAGACTGTTACTATATGCACATATGTTTAGATATGAGACATCATATAGAAGCAAGATAATTTGATTGAAGCAAAAAACATGTAAAAGGAGCATTAATATTGTATGATAAAAGCCACAGTATAATTAAATTTTATAGAGATCATACAGATGTAATCAAAAAAGATATTTACACAGATGTTCAAATATTAGTCATCAAATTTAGATTCAACCATGGTCATTTGATCAGGGAACCAATAGCTTTCATTGATATGGTAAGTAATGTTAATATCTGCTGAATAATGGAGGACTTTTATTCTCTCTAGGGTTGAGCATTGTTGGAGGAAGAGAGACCCCTTTAGGCCAACACGGTGCATACATTACGAAAGTCAAAAAGGGCAGTATAGCAGACACTGTTGGCCATCTCAGACCAGGTATAGTTTAACCTTAATTTTCTCACCATCTCTCATATATCTTAAATTTAATAATGAAGAGGGTATGGGAAGGTTATAGGAAAATGTAGTATTGGATCGTAGCCAATTTGGTTATGATTTTGAAGATAGAGACCTCCTTTCTGGTCCCTGTTAAGTCTCATAATATTTGTCAGATAAGCAGGAAAGGCCAAAGGTCAAAAATGATTTAGCCTTTACCAAATTATTTGAATTTTATAAAGATATCTAATAAACTTTTCTGCATTGTCTTTTTCACCATGAAATCATACAATTTGCATACCTTTGTACAAGTTGTAAAGATTATTATCCTTTGACAGGATCGGAGTAATGGTATATTTAATAAATATGAAGTTTTAGATATATAATTTCCATCTTGATATTATGTGTTACTTTTATTACCCCCAGTTGGTTATATTCTATATTAAAACCTGCTAATTTGAGTTGTTCTGGACTATAAGCTATGGGATGTTTTCTGCTATTCATACATAATTCATTCATGTTTTGTCATAAGAGGATGCCTATACATCTTGTTGTTAACACGGCTCCTGAAATTATGCCAAGAAAGGAAAACTCACTTTTCAGAACTGCCTAGTTAATATAACTGTTTACAGAACTCCCGAGAGTAAGCTAGTTTTGATCGTTTAATTATTTTCATGCAGTTGCATGAAGCATCCACAAAACATTATACAAACACGAAAGACATGTATTAAGAACTGAAATAAATAGGGAAAATATAGTGTCAGTCGGTGCATAAGGGAGAATTGACTTGTTTTCAGAATAAATCAGTTTGACCAGATATTGTTTTTGGAAACAGTCACATGGAACAGATTGGGTTTCTTGTCATGTCTCCTCTCTGGGATTGATTTTTCCCCAGTGTTGATTGGAGAGTCCAATATCTAGGTCATTTAGTGATCTAGTTTCAAGTCACACAATTGGATGCATGAAATATTATGTGAAAAAAGTTTCTGGTTTTGACAGTTTACCTCTACAAGGTTGGGAAAGGCTTATTTGCTTTACCATCAATCTGTATTGGGATCCCAGGTTAATTTTTTTGAAGCAGGTTCATTGTCCAACTAATTATAAGCTATACAAGGACCAAATCACTATGAGACATGCTTTGGATATTGAACTTGCCTATATTCTCTGACTTGGTGACCATGTTAAAGATTTTGAAGCAGGTCAATTCCCACAGAATTATAAAACCTACATCACAGGACCAAACTTGCCGGGTCAATGCATCTAGAGAGCATACTAGAGTGCATACTAACTACTTTGCTTGAGATGCTGCAAGTGACGTGTATTGTTGTTTAATGAAGACTTGTAATGAGAAACTTATGTGTATAACTAATGGATCTGATGAACATTCATTTGACATAAAACTGCCATACTACTATAAATAACGATTGGTTGAGATGAGCTAAAAATCTTTATTACCTACGTTTATTTGATGAAAAATTTCTTGTACAATAACCATTTTAATTATATGATTTAATAATTCCTATTTCTCTGATTGGCTGAGATCCAGCAATGTAGAAAAAAAATACTACGTTATATTCACCTGCACGTGACTTTCCAGGTGAATATAAGGATTTATTTTCTCTACATTGGTCTAAAAATAGATCGGGAAATTCCAAATTGATACAAAAAGTTTTGGAAAGCTGTTTCACTTGCTATCGACTTCCACTCAGGTGAACACAAGAAAAGGGAATAAATAATTTGGGGTGGGGGTGGTTGGGGGATGCAGGGGACCCCCCAACACTTTTTTTTAACTTAAATTTTCACTTTTAATTTAGACTAAAAATATTCATTGAAAGGCTGGTCCCCCACTATTATAATATGGACCTTAATCCCCCACCCTAACCCAACCCAAACCCCAAACAAAATTTGAAGTTAAGAGAATTCTCTTTTTGTGGGGGCTAATCAAAGATTTTTATCATCTGTCAGTTTTCCCTGATAATGCCCCCCTTTTTTTCAAAATCGATCCTATAAAAGATCCTGAATATTTCTTTTTTTTTTCATAGTAAGTGATTTTAAAAAATCCAAATTAATACGACTAGTAATGTTTATTTAACCCTGTTTCTCTCATTGCATTTGGCTAGAACTTCAGCAAATGTAATCAAGTAAGGTAGTATGAACGGCTTAATGAGCTTGTATCATTTAATCATTGAATCATATAATAAAACAATTATTGCTGTTTGTTCAATCAATATGATGATCTATCCACCTTCAAAGTACAATATTCACCTCGCCCTTCGGGCTTGGTGAATATTGTACTCCTCAGGTGGCTAAATCATCGTATTGACCTCAAAAACAGCAATGATTGTATAATATTTTGCCACTAAATGATATTATTTTATATAAATTTTTCATGTAAATAACTTCAAGTTGAATTGTCGAGAAACTATTGTTAAAAAACACTGTTACCCTCTGAATGATGAAACGATAGAACTTAGCAACAGTCACCATTGCTTAGCGATGGGTCGTATTCAAAAAAAAATTGACTGCATGGAATCATGCACCCACTTCACCTTTATTTGTATAAAACATTTAGTATAATGTAATAAATAGTGCTTGTAGTTGATGGTAACATTGAAAATTTTAACCCCTTGAAAACCTTTGTCAACCTTGGTTGTGCCTCAGTTGACAATGGTTTTCTTGGGGTGAAAATTTTCAATGTACTCTCAAATACAAGAAGTATTTATATTGATAATAATATTAGGCTATCACAGAAGACAATATATGTAGCAGATATTTTGATTTTCCTTAAATTGTCTGATACAGAGGTTATAACTGAGTCGGTTTATTGTAGGTGATGAGGTCCTGGAGTTCAATGGGAGATGTCTACAGAGAGCCACTTTTGAGGAGGTTCGAGACATCATCATGGAGTCCAAGCAGGAACCACAGGTGGAGCTAATTGTCCATCGTAATGCCATGTAAGGGAACTGTTTGTGTGCGTGTATATATATATATATATATATATATATTCAAAAAATTATATGTCTTTTAAATGAAGATATCTCAAGATTTTGTAAGTATTCTCAAGTCTAAGATTTTGGAGTTTGATTGATGACTGCTCTTGTTGGGAAGCTAGAAATTTTGCACCACATTTTTATTCTTGCCTGCAGTTCTGGTGAAGTTCCACCAGGATTACAACAAAGTGACCATAATACTCGACGAAGTCCACTGGACCATGACCAAAGAGGTAAGAGGGTCAAAGGTCAGTACATATACATTGTATCAATTGTTAATGGAATTTATGTCAAATTTATCAAAGGAAGTATATGGGACAAAATGAATTGTCTAATTAGGGAAAAGAAATCAAATTTCTGAACCTTCGAATTTATTTGCAATGAAATTTTTAAATTCAGATTATACCAATGGCCACGGCAGAAGACCAAATCTATCAGAAACAACCCCTTTGCCCTCTAGTTCTAGGTCAAGAACGCAGACTTCCAAATCCATGGGCAAAATCCAGGTAAATGTTGCAGCTGCTCTGATTTCCAGACTTTCTAATTTTAGTTTGGCTAGACAGATAATTATGGAAAATCTGACTGGATTTAGGACATGCAAAGTAAAACTCAAGAAAATCAATGCTGTCTCAATGATATCAAAACAAAGAAGTTGTCTGAATGGTGAATGAGGCAATTGGTAGTAGCAGTCCTAAATCTTCATCAGTCTGGATATGACATAGTTTTAGAAACATAAAATTTATTTTGATAACTATAGACATGTATGTGGGTCCATCTGATTTAAGAAGATTTACTCAGGAAAAAAAAGTATTAAATTTCTATAATTTGCTTGCAGTAGATTACCCAATTTTTTTCAACACCTAGCTTATTATAGTTATTTGGTCAGGAATAGACATTAACTTTCAGATTTACTTGCCCTTCGGGCAAGTGATCTCAAACTTTGACTTGTCCGAACGCAAAACTTTGTTGCCCAAAATAAGGAAAGAACTTCAGAAGAAATGTTTTATTACTGTAAATGTTATGACAAGAAAAAATGTGACCAAATACACTACTGTCAATTTGGTAAGGTGAGGTACCTGAAAAAATTTTGATGCTGCACTTGCACATAAATGTATACAACTGTCCTTGTAAATTTAACCTGTGAACACACACTGCCATATAGCAATAACCCTCTGTTTTAATAAAATTCATATTTTTAAAAATTATTTTCGGTAGGATTCTTTCGTGGATTGTTATTTTCTTAGATAACTGTGAAACAACGCTGAAGGAAGATAGAATAAATAATCTAATTTGCAAATAAGAAGTTAACAAAGATATTAGACGAACAGCATATTTACCAGGGGAAAAAAACGGAAAAACGAACCCGATTTTCAAATGAAAGGTATAATCCAGAAATGCTGACACGGAATTCCGAATGCAAAAACAATGTCAGTCAGGTACCTGGCGGAAATCAAGTCTTCAATTTATTGGGGGTTTTTTTAATATAAATTAATGTAAACTAAATAAATACGTACGTTTCTATGAGAAAAATTCACTTGCCCGATCGGGCAAGTACGTCGTAAGATTCACTTGCCCGAACTGAGAATTTACTTGTCCCGGGCAATCGGGCAACCGATAATGTCGACCCCTGTTGGCATTCATAAACAAGATCAAATTTTCATAAAAGATCAAATTTTCATAAATGATGGTTATTGTTGTAAATAATCTTAAATTATAATAAAAATGTACTGTATGTGTACTTAAAAAAGCGGGCTTCATATTTTAGCGGTTTTGGCACAGTCAACCATGCGTTAAGTTATGAATACCGCTAAGAAATCATTTAAATATACAATACACGGCACGTACATGTGTAGCGCTAATTCATGATTACGCCAACTCCTCCAAACCCAGTGATTGCGCTAAATTTTAAATATGCCAATTTTGTACACGTACAATATGTGAGAATAAAATTTTCAAGAGGAGACAGTTTTAAGTAAATACACAACAAATAAAGTTCTTGCAAATAAAAAGTAAATGACAATATTTTTTGTCTGGGGTGAGTCCAGTTTTACTATGAAAAAATTGGTTTGCTTTCAGTTAAAGTTGTGGTATAATGTGAAAGGACAGGAGTTGATTTTGACCATCATTAGTGCTACAAACTTGCCTCCTACAACTAAAGGCCAGTTCAGACACCCTTACTGCAAAGTCTATCTGCTTCCAGATAGGAGGTTTGTTTGTTTTTTTTTTCTTTCCTTGATAAGTGAAACAATTTTGAGATTTTGAAACTTCAGTAGGTAGTTTTATCAGTAGGCAAGAGCTATCTATAATTTTACATTATCTGTTATGTTTAATATTGTGTAATGAATACAAATATGTATGTAGAAACTATGTCTAATTTTAGTGAAAAAAGTAGGAGGCGAACTAAGACAGTGATGAATAGCAATGAGCCCACCTGGAACCAGACCTTTATGTATGATGGGGTCACGATAGCTGACCTCCGTAACTCACTGCTGGAGATAACAGTCTGGGACTACGATAGGATGGGACCAAGTGAATTTCTCGGAGAGGTTTGTACTTTTTTTTAATAAAGCACACTGTACAGGTTTATATTTCATTTAAACTATCAAACTACAGTCAAACCTCATTATCTCAAACTCCAAGGACCGCGGAAAAACTTTGAGATATCTGAAGATTCAAGATATCGAGGGTAAAATACATAAAGAATAAGTGGTTGGGATCTCCAAATCACTTCAACATATCCATGGTATTTGAGATATCTGTGTTTGAGATATCGAAGTTCAACTGTATCAATTTGACATGTAAAATTTAAAATAAATATATATTACTACTTGTCTGTTGACAGGTCCTGCTTGACTTACACAGTGCTAACTTAGAGGATGACCCTTTCTGGTACCCCCTATCACAACATGATGAGAGCAGTTTACCCCTTCCTCAGTCCTCACCCAGAACTGTAAGTCTTAATCCTTCCATGTAATTTAGCTCACGTGTGTAATTTCTCAGGTTAGCTTTGCAGACCCCCATTATTTGTTTAACTACTCAACTGTTTGTTTTTTTTTGTTTTGTTTTTTTTTTAAAGGTAAACTTTATTCACAATTTGACAACTTATTAGAAATAATATATAGAGTTTGATATTTGTATTTGTGCTTTTATTTTGGTAACTTTCTTTTAATAACTTAATTTTATATCCATAAATATTTTAACATATATGGAACTTGCTATGGAAGATAATCTCATTGCAGGTACCTGCACATATGAATGAATGTAAAACATTATATCTTTAAAGGTTTTAATTGTCAATAATTTTGGTTCTCCAGAAAACTCACCAGGAGGCATATTATGGAAGAAAAGATCACCTATCCCCCCCTGTTAGCTCTCGTGGTCACAGTGACAGTGACATGTCCGAGTTTGATATGGACGAAAGGTTCATGGGAAATATCCCAGGTATTCTTGTGCATTCTTGTTTAGTTGCATATTGTGTATCTATGATGATGAGACAGGAAATTATTTTATAATGCACATAGGTGGAGTTTTGATATATTTTTGGCAGGTTTTGATCAATGCACAATATGATAAGGTAGAATACACCAAATATCTCAGATATTGTTTCCTACTTTTGTTTCTTTACGTACTTTTTCAATCTATGGAGTTTGAGTAAGACAACAGGTTATATTGTGTAACAGCTGAAGTTTGTCGTCTGGATAAAACTAGTTCCTGCAGTTCATATGGTAGTTCAGTAGGAAGTGATGAATACTCCGACCCAACAGATTACAGATACTCACATATACGCACAAGGCCCATACCCATTCTTAAGAGCCAATTCCGCCCAGCTATTTCCCCCCTAGCTCTGGAAGTTCCCATTGCTAAGGAGGACCCTGTAACCAGGTTAAGAGAAGCTATAGGTATTGTTAGATACACTTTAAGAATGCATCCTAACTAAGCAAATGGTGATGGGTAGAAACTTTCTTCCTCCTCTGAGAATTGTGGATAATAGTCTCTGTAGAAAAAATCTCAAGAGAGCTGCTCTTTATAGAGGTTGATAAACTTATCTCTCCATGATTATATAGTACTTTATTTATACACATGGTGATGGGTATATTTCTTTCACTTAGCTTAGAATTGTTTATGGTAAACTGTGAAAAACTCTCCTCTAGTATTTGACCATACTGAAAAACTTTTTTCCATGGCTTTCCCTAACCTTACATCATAATTAACCTTACATCATAATTACTGTAGAAATATTGATTTTTTTGATAAGTACAAAGGAAATTACTGGGCAGATTTCTTTATGTAAGTAAAACTGTTTTGCATGTCAGTATAAGAAATGTACAGTGGAGCCTTGTTGATCCGGACACTTGTGTTCATGAGCAAATCTGAAACTGTTTTGCATGTCAGTATAAGAAATGTACAGTGGAGCCTTGTTGATCCGGACACTTGTGTTCATGAGCAAATCTGAAGGTGAAGCTTCTGAATATTTGCCGTTCAGATGAACAAGGTTCTCTGTATGGATAAAGTGTTTAAGATGCGAATTATTTCTTTAAATTGAAAAGTATGAATTTTTTTAAAAAGTGCGATGTACAATTTTTATTGATGCTCTTTGTATTAATGATTTTATGCTATTTATTCTGAATATTTTCTGATTATTTCAGTATCTAGTCGAGAGGAACATGAACGTTCTCATCGACACCCAAAGACTGCTGTAGAGAAGTTGTCTGTCCCTGGGGAACAGAGCCCCCATCAGAGGTCAACTTCCCCTAAACCGCCTGATATTCACACCAGAAATAGGTCAAGGACACCTTCCTCCTCCTACCATCGTGTGCCTGAAACTGTAACTCGCTCACTCTCCCCACCGGATCTAAGGTATTTACTTATGTTTATATATGTTCTTGGTGAGACATCATGATAAAAAAATAATTGTATAATACCAATTCATTATACCTACTCAGTGGGACCTATGATACTCAAGTATTGCAAAGTATGGCCTCTCTATACACCTTTTATACTTGGCCAGTAGTCATTTAAATGCTGATCTTTAACTGAAACCTGACCAAAAAAGTATTCTTAATGTATGTATGATATGATCAGATGAGCATGATTGCTCAATTTTTAAAAGTCCCATTTATAATTGTCAAAGAGGATGCAGTACCATGTAAAATTCTTTGTCAAAAAGTTGTTTTTGGCTTATGTACTAAAATTTCACAAAGAATTAAGAAAATTTGTTAATCAGCATTCAAAATATTTTCACTGTAGCTCATCCCCCTCCCGACTGATGGCAAATTCCCCCTCCAACACTCCCTCACCCAAGAAGAGACAGTTGCCTGCAATTCCTACGGATGCTCAGAGAGAAAGCAGAGATCGAGGTTAGTAATGCTTACAGTGTTATCTGGGTATTTTGCTTCATTATAAATGTAATTTGTTATATTTGTTAAGTTTACAATATATATTATAAAGCCATGGGGAATAAAAATCACTTCACCAAGCGCCAATTCATTATAAGTATGTTCACTATAAGCATGTTTTACTGTATTTGTTGACTCAATATTTATTCATCAGTAGTGAGAGATTTAGAAGAGAGAGCTCGTCAGATCAAGAGTCGAATGCGACCAGGCAGTGTGACCCCAAATCTCTCAGACAGTGAAGCAATGAGAGGTCGTCATAGCAGGACTTACGACAGATCTATATCCCGAGAACGGGGATATCCCCAATACGACAGAGACCTGTCACGTGGGCGTAGAAAAGGTAAAGATTTAATTACAGCCTTAGGACATTGGACTTCTGAGTGTCGCAAACAAAAAAAAATTGAGATGGTGCAAGTCTTAACTTTCTGATTGTAGAAAACATTACATGTAATGATTGATCTAGGTGAAATTTGCTCGACTTCACCTATGCTTACGCTGGCTCTAATGTGAATATACATATTACATAGTATAGTATGCATTTTTTTTGGACACTTGAAGACAAGCATGTCACTGCCAACTGAAAGTCAAAACTATCAATGACTTTGTAATAGTGTGTATATTTCATTTGTCAAATCTGCATAGAAAAGCAAAAATGTATATACAGTTGAACTTCTGTATCTCGAACATTGATAGTTTAAATACCATAGATTTGTCAAAGTGATTTGGAAGCTTCGGCCACTTTTTCTTTAAAATATTATACCCTCAATATCTTGAATTTTTTGAAATCTCCTGAAAGTTTTTTCTCAGTCCCATCAAGTTTGAAATAACAAGGTTTGACTGTATGAAGATTAAAAAAAAAAAAAAAAAAATTGAATTGGTTGTCACAGTTTATTGCATTGGTTGATCTAGATTATAGGATAAAAAATTCTCTTGAAAGAAGAAGCAAATGAAACAATTTATGCTTGCTCTTTGAATTTGACTCGAGCATTGACCTTTGAATGGTTTTAGATTTGGGCAATGAATATGATATTCCAAGTGATGGCGATAGCGACATCTCCGAAATCTCCAAAGTCAGCACCATAAGTGTTCGCTCCACCCAGTCCGAGAAACCTCACAGAAAATTTAGGTCAGTTAATTATTGACAAGAGTTATCACATTCAGCAAAAAATAATAGAATCCATTGAATGTTTCTGAAAATACAGTGAGTTGGGTGAAGCTATGTATCCATCTTCACTAGGGGTGAAGTGGATGTATTTGTGATATCTTTGTAGTGTGAACACAACATTTTCTGAAGGTTGAAAGCTCCTTCTTCTTTGCTCTCATTTCCATTTCTTTGTCATTTATTTCAGCCAATTTAAAGAAAAAATAAATACCAAGTCTACCATACCCAGACAACAGCAACCTTCTGTACGCACTCCCACAGGTGATAGTCAAGGCTTCCAGAAACAGAGCAGTAGTGGTAGTATGTCCGACTCAGAGGTCGGGTCATGTGTCACTGAGGGTCGTCGAAGGCGACCAAGTCTGGGTCACAAGATTGGGTCACTGATTGGTCTCCAGCGCAGAAGTAGCAGTGCTTCACAGCTATCTGATGGGAAGAAGAAGAGCTCGATCCAGCGAAGTGAGGAAGTGTTGTCAGGAAGAGGTCTGGTGAAGCAGCCAAGTAAAGACTCCACTGATGGCAGTATTGGGAGCATTAGTAGTGACTCTGGGAGTGTGTGAGTAATACTTCAAACTTCTATTTAAATTCAATTTAAAATACAAAATTTTCAGCCCAATTCATTTAACACTGAATATAACTTGGTTTACAATATATATATTATACAATTTATTTTTCCGTCCTAGTCTCTGGCTGAATCCTGCAGGAATGAGACTGGGACCAGAAGGACAGTTTGGGGATTTTATTGATGGACTAGGTCCAGCTCAGCTTGTGGGACGCCAGGTTCTGGGCTCAGCCTGTCTAGGGGAGATCCAGCTCAGTCTGTATGACAGAAAGCACCATCTTGAGGTGGAGGTCATCAGGGCCCGTGGCCTTATTCCTAAAGCAGGAGCCAAAATTCTTCCAGGTTTGTACCCAACGGTCAGCTAGAAATTGGATGCTTTTATATATCTTGCTGAATTTAATGTAGAGATTTCTTCATAAAAATAATAATATCTATGCTAAATAATTATGTCATCCTCAAGCAAAATATTGAATAAACAATCATGTAAATCAACATGAAACTATATCTTCTTTTTAAAATTTATATGCATATATATTCTGCAAATATAACCAAGTAGTTGTCTTTTGCAGCTCCTTATGTGAAGGTGTACTTAATTGATGGGAAACACTGTGTGGAGAAACAGAAGACAACTGTGGCTAGACGGACATTAGATCCTCTGTATCAACAACAGCTGGCCTTCACCGAGGACTACAGGGGCAAAATATTACAAGTAAACTGCAAGACATTTCTTAAATAATTTACATAGTTGTATCATAATATGTTGTGACAGAGGCATAGGATTTCTATAAGATGTAAAAAATATTTTTCATAATGAACAGTACTCCAGGGTTGCACAAGAATAGAATGGTTTGAAATACAGTTGAACTTTGATATCTCGAACAGTGATATCCTGAATACCATGGATATATTGAAGTGATTTGGAAGTCCAACTACTTATTCTTTGAGTATTTTACCCTCCATATCTCAAATCCTTGGAAATTTCTCAGTTTTTAGATCACATGAGAATCACTTGGCCAATTTCAACCAAACTTGCCACAAAGCATCCTTGGGTGAGGGGGATTTGAAGGGCCATGCCCTCTTTTAAGGGGAGATAACTAAGAATTAGTGAAAATTTAATGGCATCTTTTAAAATCTTTTCAAGAACCACAGCCAGAAAAGATGAAATTTATGTGAAACCTATTGCCACAATAGGCAATCAAAGTCTTAGATAGGAATATATAGGAAAAATCTTTCAAAGTCTTCTTCTCAAGAACAGCAAAGTTTTGATTAGCCATATTTAAATGGAAGCATTTTCAGGTAATGTAGATTCAAATTTGTTCAAATCAAAACCCCGGTGCTAAGGTTGGGCCATAATGGGCAATCATAGTTTTATATAGGAATATATAGGGGAAAACATCTTTAAAAATCTTCTCTTTAGAACAGCAAAGCCATGATTAGTCATATTTATGTGGCAGCATCCTCAGGTAGTGTAGATTCAAGTTTGTTCATGTTCAATTCATGACCCCTGGGGGTAGGGTGGGATCACAATATGTGATCAAAGTTTTACATAGGAATTCATTGGGGAAAAAATCTGCTGATGGAAAACAGCAGGGCCATTGCTTCATTTGTAAACCTGAGTAGAGCTGCAGTCTCACCAGAAATCTTTAGTTTAAACTGAGTTAAGACATCAGATTAACAGATTATTTAGGATCTATTATATAGGATTTTGTTATAAAATCAAAATCATTCAGAGTAATTAGCTTGCTGATTACTAAGCTTATCTTTTTCTGTTTTAGGTTACAGTATGGGGAGATTATGGAAGAATGGATCGTAAAGTATTTATGGGTGTGGCACAAATACTCCTAGATCACTTAGACCTTTCAAACATTGTTATTGGCTGGTACAAATTATTCACTAGCTCTTCATTGGCTGGTCATCATTCATCGTCATCGACGATTGGTCACTCTCGCAAAGGCTCAACAACATCTCTAGATAGTGGTTACAATAACAACAGCCCCAGAACGTAGCATTAGTTATATTTTAGCTTGTTTACTGTCTTATCATAATTAACCTTTTCCAATTTTGTAGTAGAGTATGCAATTTAAATTAAGGACTTTAAGATAGCATAAAGGGCACATAACTCATGCATAAAGTGGCCTGCTGCATTTAGTAAATAAGATCTTAATATCTTTTCATGGAATATTTATTGATTATCATGTATATCATCATTAATACACAAAAACTTTCATTGACATTCATGGTATCATGTTAGCAAAGATGCAGTCTTTCTAATGATGTACTGTACGTTCCATGTAAAACAGCTTTCAAGAAAAATAATAGAAAGTTTGTGTGTGTGATTTCCTCCCTTGAAGACATGTACTGTAGTTTCACTTATTTCCAAGGGGTTTGATCTAAGGGATTCCATTTCATTGTTGGTGGAAGAATATGATACTGTTGTTTAAAATTTAACATTTCATGGTGGGCATAACTTCCTGGGTGTTTTTATACCATGAAAACACTGAAAATTAAACCCCTAAGAAAATTAGTGATTTCACAGAATACATTCATAAGAACATTCAATTGATATTTGCATGTATCATGCAAAATGTCTTAAAGGATATTTATTTGATATCAGATTGCTTAATTTATGCATGTATCATGCAGAGTATGCAACTCATTGATAATGGTATTGTAAGAACAGGTCTGGAATGTCTTTGTATGAGAGGAAAATTAGTATTCCAGTTTGGGGCAATTGATCCCACTTAAAGAAAGAAACAGCCAGTTTTTTAATTGCATGCAACATTAGGTACATGTAACATTGAAAATCATCAGTACTTCAAAAAAGCAAAGTTTGTGTTAAAAAGTGTTCAATGAAAACAACCCTCTAGGGCTTACAGTGGTGAAATGTCGACTATAGTTCATATGCATTGTTCCATTTTCCCCATGGCACATACCACCTTTTGTACATAAACTGCAAAACTTGATCAGTTGAAAATGTTGTTTAAGGATGAAAACTGTTGAAATCAGAAGTTGGTATACAGAGTATCTGAATTAGTTTGATGATAGTTTTTATTGATATTTTTATTTACTTATTTGTGAACATTTTTATGTGAAAAGTAGTTGCATTTGTTGAAGATTATGCATAGGGTATAAATGTCATTGTTGTAAACTTGTGTAGTTAAAAGTTATGTGTTATGCACATGAGTTTTTGTTGAGTTTCTAGTTAAAAAATCAGGTGTCAATTGAAGTTTGAGTTGAATTTTTATATTATGACTGTTTTTCCTTGTTATTGAAACAAAAATCTGTGATCATTTTGTTTTTCCTCTTTAATTAAGATATATACATTACATATGGATAATATTTCTATATATTTCTTATGATACATTTACATGTATGTTGCATATTTTAGAATAGGTGTGTATTTAATTTCCCCTTAGAAGTTATGATTATAAAAACATGTAAATAAGTTTGTTGTTACATAGAGACTTTCTTAATGAACAGCTGGAGCATGACTGTGTGTTGAAAATGACAGTGTTAACATGAGTTTAACATTGAGGTTTTGATCAAGTCAGCTGTCAATGTGTACTTGTATTCATTTAATTATCTCCAGGTCCATAACAGCAATTTCTCTTGGGGAAAAGATTTAATAAATAACCATATAATACATAACTTAACACCAGATATTAGTTGGGGTTGAAATGGCTGAATGAAATGATCTACATACAATATATAACACCCCCCCCCCTCCAACAACTCTTTTTTCAAATCCAATTGTGTCATTGCTATTACTGTAGCATTCTTATCTCCTAAAAGTAAAGAGTTTCGTTTGAAATCTCTTCAAATGCCAGTTTTTCTAAAGCAAGCACAAATTTTACTCTACTTAATTATATATGAACAGGGTAAATCAAATCTAGATTATGAAGAATGATATATATGAAAGATAACCTGTCATAAAAATTTTTCCCAAGGTCTTTGAGGACAAATTTCAGAACTGTAAAGTATTGTTTCTTTTTTGTCAAAACCTGTATGGTGTGAATTTGACCCAAAAAAATCATTGTTTACAAACTGTATTAACAATTTAATATGACTGTAGCTTAATTAGTACAGATCTTATTTACCTGCATTTACTTACTCGGTTTTGCACATGCGTTATCAGATGGAAATCCAGTTTTTTCTTCATATATTCACAAGGTGTATGTATGTAAACCATATCCATATTCCTATACTTACATCAATTTTATACAATGAGGAAGTTTGCATTGATTCTAAAAAGATTTTTACACTATATTGTTACTTAGATTGTCACATGACTAACTCACATGGGGGAGCAGATTTTGGTCATGTAGTGCCCAATATTCCCACCAAAGAGTGCTTTATGGTTTTATTTAAAAGGAACAGGATGGATTTAATGAGAAGAAAATCTTTTTGCTTACATAAATATATATAAATCTGTAAAATGAGTTTTGTTTAGCTGAAAATTTTGTCTGCAGTAGACTTGGCAATTTTCCATATTCTGACCAGTTTGTTTTAACTTTGTTGAATCTTTCATCATGACAGCACCATTTTGTTGAAATTTAGGAAAGGAATCAACTTTACACTGTTACAATCAAATAAAGTCAATATGAAATCTTGATTTTGTTCTTTTTTAAGTCAGTATATTTTGAGGGGAAAAGAGCTGTGGATTTCCAAAAATGAGTTACTTCAATACAGAAACATTTTCAAGCATATTTTCATTATTTTTGCTCTAAGGTATGTCACTTGTCAGCTTTTAGGAAAAGCTCAGTCAGAACCTCTAACTTCAAAACTATTTATTACAATTTAATTTTTATAACATTTGAAGTTATGCAAATTATACAGGATTCAATTTAAAAATGCTCTTAAAATAATAAAGAAGAATAAAGATGAGGGACTATTACTTGTGGAAGGATAAGGAAATTCTTCAAATATACACATTTCTTAAATTTAATATCTTGGAACTTTAGCCCTATATATTTTTACCTGGGGAATTTTTTTTTCCGTTATCATATGCTGGGAATATTACATACAGGTTTCAATTCATATTTTTAGAACGAATTTTACACATTCACTCAACAAAATTTGCCAGGAAATGAAGGTATATTGAAGAAGTCCAGATAAAATTTACACTTTTCCTGAAAATCGCATATTTTGACCAATAAATTCACATCGCTGTCCCCAACTTTTTTCTTTCATTATTTTAGACTACGCGATACTTCCAACCAATCAGCACTAAGTTATAAAAAGTTTGATACAAGAATATGTTTTATTATATACCCAACTGTTTGTCACTCAGTTTTACTGTTGAATTTACGCAATCACGAGACGATGTGATCCGACGTTCCGGATCACCACACTGTGGTTTTCTGAATCCATATCACCCCTCTCTGTAACTGATGACGTAGTACACAGATAAATGACGTTTTTATTCTCGCCAGAGACATATAAAAACCATAGACCGTTTCACGGTAACTGCGAGCCTGCTCTTCGCACATGCGCGTAACGACTTCCGCAGGGCAAACTTTCACTTTAATGAAACTTGCGCTTTCGGTTTACTCGATAAACATTAGGCATGGTAAGAACGTGTTGCGTGTTTGGATGTACAAATCGTGATGACACAAAGGGAAAGGAGAAGGGACTTCACTTTTTTAGGTATGTTATCATTTTTTTTCTTCCAAATAATTCATGATAAAATGATCTCAAACATACCTTTGTACAGTGTACATGTATATATAACATAAGGGTACGCCACTAATTTTCACATTTATGTAATAATATTATACTATTTCCTTTGTTGAGATGCAAAGTAGTTGCGACCTATATAAATGGTTGACTATATATTTCTATATATTTACTTAATTATTTACATAATTACAGTTCATCACAGGATAAATATACAGTTCATCACAGGATAAATATGTAGATCTAGAATCAAACAGTCTTTCTATTGCACATTTTGGAAATTAACGTAATTCTACACAAAATATAATTATACTGGTGTTTCTGTGTGTGTGTGTTTTAGAGATTTACAGTACTAAATACATGTATTTATTTCGAGCTTTTTATCAATAAAGATTCCCAAAGGATACCAGAAAACGGCGTCTGTGGATTAAGGCCATCAACAGAAAGGATTTCACACCCAGTGACCACACATGCATATGCTCTGAGCATTTTGTTTTAGGGTGGCATAGTGATGATCCAGAAGATACTAATTATGTCCCAACACTTTTTTCTTACAAGGAGAAGGCTGTGGATGTAAAAAGAGTTGAGAGGATGACAAAAAGAAATTTACAGAGGGTATATCAAAAATCAGTTTTTAATATTTACATTTGCTGTGTTTTTCTACTAAGCCAACTGTGAAATTGATATGAATACCATTTTAGTGTATACTCACGCGTAGAAATATGCACTGAGAAACTCGTGCTAAAGTGACGTCACAATGAGGATACAGAGACATTAATAAAAAATGTAACGATATAGGACAGCGAGAAATTCAAACAATGAGTATATTGTTGGTGATTTTGAACATGTAAAATGTAAATATAAGGAATGTTTTTAAGTTTTGTGTGAATTATTGGTGTGTAGATCACACAGACTAGCACGTAGGCATATTTTTCATGAAGTGCTAGCTCGCTTCATGAAATATGCCTACGTGACAAGTCATTCCTTAATTTCATCAATGTAAAAAAGACATATGATATGATAATTGGTCAACCCTTTTTTCCTATAAAGTATATGTACATGTCATGAAAAAAATATTAAATATTCTTCTCATTGTAAAGTACATGTATTGGAACACTTGTTCCAAATTAGATTTTTCCTTTAGTTATCTTTACTATAATTTTTGTTTTGAACAGGATTTCCAGGAGGCTAGAGAGAGAGAAGAAGCACTGGAGAAGAAAAGTGTGAGCTTTTCTCTTTTTGCTCACTCATACTGCAAAGGTGAGAGTCTAGTCAGACTTGTATTGCACAGTTGAAGTTTAGCTGTGTGAAGAAGATTTAAGTAAAATCAGTAACTTTAACTTAAAACATGATTTAATTAATATTTTGTTGTACCAGGGTTTGACATTAACTTTTACGAGTACTAGACCAGTCGGGCTACTTCCCATAATTTTTACTAGCCCCAACCATAAAATCACTAGCCCTGACCAAACTTGAAAATTTTCTTTTTATAACCTGCTATTATGATGGAAAAGAAGTTTCGAAACCATACTGCAGTGTATCTCTCGCATGTATACATTTTGACAGACTGTTCCATAGGTAGCAGCCCATTGAGCCCATAGGGAGCAGCCCAATGAGTCAACATGCGAATATTATAAGCTTTAAAGAACATTAATTCAAGGAACTTAAATAAAATTATTACCATTAATATACATGTAAATAAATCAAAAACTATATTATTCAATGACTATTCATACCAAATGATACTGAACGAAGCTAGTTTCGACTGTGACTTGTCTATTACAGCCGGGCTCAAAAATAGCGATTGTGGCATGCAAGGAAGTTTTCTTTTTCAGAGCAATGGCTGTGTTTGCAATCGGAAAATTAGGAAAATTTCTTTAAAAAGATTTTAGAGCATTTATTTGAAAAACTGAAATGAGGGTTAACATTTATTTCATCCACACGACCAGTCGGTCTAGTTCATGAAAATTTAACACGACCGGACCACGCATTTACTAGACTGGGTCGGTCAGACGTGCCTTAGCGTCAAACCCTGTGTACCCATAATTTATGATGCAATAATGCCAATC
The DNA here is from genome assembly GCF_033153115.1 of Saccostrea echinata. Taxonomy (NCBI): domain Eukaryota; kingdom Metazoa; phylum Mollusca; class Bivalvia; order Ostreida; family Ostreidae; genus Saccostrea; species Saccostrea echinata. The sequence continues at coordinate 30,026,912 of NW_026889750.1, forward strand.
AGAATTGGATTGTTTGGCTTTAGAATTGTCTATGAATGTGTTTATGTTTACAGATGATGAGGAAGTTGATTCACTTTGTTCAGCTACAGGCAGTATATTAGAGGAGGAGGAGGATGTGGACACTGGTGTCAAACTGACAAGAGATATTGGTATATTCTTACAAAATAAATTATATGTGCATCTTAAAGGTATATCGTACATCTGGCATGTGATCTCAAATATTATGCCTGCCATAACTTATTAGACTTATTAGTCTAATCATTGTTTTCATAATATACAATGTAATTAACATAATCAGAATCAATAAGAACTGAATTTCAGAAGCATGTTACAGATTCTTTTTATGTAACCACCACAAGTTGTAATTTTTTACTTTAGATTTATAGTTATGATTCATATAATATACATGTATTGTCTATTCAAGGGTAAACATTCATTAAATGATTGTAGGTGTACAATGTGATCCAGATCCCTTGTTACTTGAGAACAGGAAGCTCCAGTCTGAGTTGAGAAGACTGCAAGATAGTAAATGGTCTGTGGCAAAGATCAAGGATGATGATGCCATGACAAAGTTTTATACGGGACTGCCAACCTTTGCAGTTTTTTTATGGCTCTTCAAGTATGTATATAGGAACATCCAGTCAATATTGACAAATATTATATAAGATTATTTCTGTAATTTTCATTGGCTGAAAGGATGTCAAATGATATTCGTCCTTTTGTGATATTGACGCAAAAGCACATTGGTGGAATATGACATCGCATGACTCACACTTTGGCTCCACCAAAGTTGTGTAGAATGTGACGTCATAATATAAGAAGCATGTCTTTACCATTGTGACTTAATGTCAGCCAAGTCTGTTCAGTTAGGACTTTGTCAGGATATTCATTTTGAGTGATTATATAATATAACTAATATAAATGAATGGTAAGTTTGGTTATAAGGAGCCATGTCAAGTGATGTTGACCTCAGACACAGAAAATGATAGCGACCTCGCAAGCTCGGTTGCTATCACTTTCTGGGTCTTTGGTCAATATCACTGGAGAGGAGTCCTTATAACCACATATCGACCTACACTAAAGTCCATAATTGTATATTGTTATCACCATGATTGTTTAATTTGCAGGATCATGTGATCAAGTTTAAGCCAATGAGATAGTTGGGAATGATATAGTAAAATATGATTTATTAATGTTCTTGAAACCACTTTAGCATCTAATTTATCTATCCATTCATTTACCCATCCCTTGATGTATTAAAAACTTAATTCTTTTATATTCAGTTATCTGGCTCCCAAATGTGAGAGAATGGTATACTGGAGAGGCAGTTCCTCAACCCCAGAAGAAAGGAGCAGAACTAGAAGGTGCATGGCTTTGGAGCCTATTGATCAATTCTTAGCAACCTTGATGAGACTTAAGGTAATCATAGGAGAAACACAATATTATATTAATTGTTCCATGCTTTTTGATTTAAGGGTTCATTTAATATTTAAATTTTTTATATGTGTCTTCAATATTTAAAGGTTGGCTTGTATGTCCAGGACATGGCAGAGAGATTTGGAGTGTCAACAGGGACCTTTTCGCAATACTTTGCAACTTGGGTGTGCCTTCTCTACAAGGAACTGAAAGAGCTTAATCCCTTTCCATCTAGGGATATTATACAGAGAAATATGCCATCATGCTTTCATTCTTTTTCAAATCTTAGAGTTATACTTGATTGTACAGAAATATTTATTCAGAGATCTAGCAGTTTGATTAATCAGAATCAGTCATTTTCACACTACAAGCATCATACCACTTTAAAGTTTCTTATTGGAATCACTCCCTCTGGTGTTATATCTTTTGTTTCAGAGAGCTTTGGTGGGAAGGTGTCAGATCGCCAGATGATAGAGCGATCCCTCTTTCTTGAACTTCTGGAGGAAGGGGATGGGGTGATGGCAGACAAGGGTTTTACTATACGAGATTTGCTAGAAAAAAAGGGCTGCACTTTGAATATCCCACCTTTTCGTTCTTCTTCTAACCAATTTTCTACTAAAGATGTTTTCGAAACTCAAGATATTGCTAAATTAAGAATTCATGTAGAAAGAGCTATAGGTCGTGTAAAGAATTTTCATATTTTTGATGGTATTCTTTCTCTTTCTTTAGTGCCATTAGCGTCACAGATGTTTGCTGTTTGCTGTTGGATTACAAACTTTGATGTCCCTTTGATTGAGAATTAGGTAAGTTAAAGAACAATTTAAAACTTCAAGTATTCCTTTAACGCCTGCATAATGGTATGATTTGAATAGGTGGGAAGACAGAAGTGGAAATGTTGAACACTACTTTTTGAATGTTTTCCTCTATAAAGTTAAAATGATAAGGTCCTCATTTGATCTGATGGCTAAAATTATCAGAAATATTATGCAAAGACAAATTGGTCAATCAACACAGGTTTCAATGAGGCATCATGGAGTTTTACTATTTAGTATAAGAAGGTGAAATATAACTAACAAAAAATTCTACAAGTTTGGGCATCATTGAAGTTACAAAGGTAACATCGAAATAAACTCTCTCGATAAAGCAATTGCTCTGAGAGGCAGCTGTCCAAACCACAAAATCTCCCCATGAGCAACCCATGATGGCCATCTCTCCCTGAATCTGGGCATAGTATTTGTGGGATCTTTTCAAGCGAGGGCCCTCATCAGTCATCTCCAGACAGAAACCACCTTGTCCAGCAAGTTCATGCACCTATAAATTAAATTTCTGTAGATCAGCAATTCAAAAAACAATTAAGCTGAATAAATGGAAAAAAAAAATACTACTGTTGTACCTCTCTGTCTGTGATGACTTCATTGGAAATAGAATAAGGACATTTAATTTCCAGCACCCCTTTCTGGTTACCCACTGGCATGGACTTATCATATATCCATCCATCACTAGAGGCACCTAAAAATGCATGAGATGGATATATGGTAAGTCCTGATGGTTCCACTGTTAGATTAGTAACGCAATTCTGGAGGCAGAGATAGTCCTGGAGGGCTTCCTTTTCATGGTCTATGCCCCACTGTATTGCTTTGGGCAGTGACTGGTATCTAAAATAAACATTCATGAATGTAATCAATAAGTGTTTTAATTCCAAAATGTTAAATTTTTTGCATGAAATGTACTGTACCTGTCTAGACCAGATCCTTTAATTATCTGGTCTACCAGGGAGTTAGGGTTAGCACCAGAGCCGAGAACTGCACCAAAGAGAGAACTGGTTATTCTCCCTTTGTGCAGCTCTCTCCATATTGGACAACATCTTTGGCCCTGGGTTCTCTCCTCAATGAATAAGCTGAGGTTTTCATCAATTGAGATTGCCATCGGCACTATTATAAAAACATGGAAAATAAATTTGAATTCTGATCAGTTACAAGTAATTATATAATCTGAATTCTGTGTTTATTTTTTCTTACAGTTCTCCTTGGACAGAATTAGTGCCTTCATTGCCATCTCCATAGGATCCTCAGATGTCTGTACCTCCACTTCTTTTACTACTTCTGGTGTTTCATCTGGGATCATCCATAAATGACACATACCTGACATTTTAAATCATATATTAAATTTGATCTTTTGTTTATTGTAAGAACCTAATAAATACATTCACTGTTGCAAGGCATGATTTATTGATCATTTTATATTATTTGAAATACAGACAAACCTCGTTATCTCGAATCAATGGGACCAAGAAAAAAAACTGAGATATCCGAGTATTCAAGATATCAAGGGTTAAATACCTAAAGAATAAGTGGCTGGCAATTCCAATTGACATCGACATATCCATGGTATTCGAGATATCGGTGTTCGAGATAACAAAGATCAGCTGTATTTACGAAGTGTTATTGGTGTAAAAATATAAGATATTCTAAAACATCAAATCTCATAATTTTTCACTACATTGTAATACCATATCTATATCCAATTTACAAGCTCACCAGTTTTGGGGAATATTTCCTTAAGAATCTTTAGTTGTTCAATTGAGTGAGCAAGTTGAAATTCCCTCTGATCTGGGTGACGTGGATCAAAGTCAATCTGTTTCTTTTCCCTGAACTCAACCTGGCCTTCCGAGCTCAACTTGGGTCGACTTAAGTTCCAGTCTTTCAAGGGCTTTGGTTCCATTTTCATAGGGCGGGGGACATTCCATTGACATGATTTAGAGGTGGCACTATCCGACATTAGCTTTTCACTAAGTTGTAGGTGGTGAATGTAAAAAAGTAGACCGCCTATGTGGCTGCATGACTGGGCCAAACTTTAATGAAATTTAATTATAGATACAATGTAGACTAGAAGTTAATGCTTGCTGTATATATGAAAGGAGTCAAGATAAAGAAAGGGATTTTATCAAATTAATTTTTATCTTATTAAAAATGCTACCTTACCCAATTGGACATTCACAGTAGGCAAAGCAGACTTTTTGCTTGTTTTCTACACAAATATATACATGGTACTTGATTTTTTTCATGGAGGCCAAGCAGGATCCCCTTATATAATCCACAGAGTCGTCAATCTAAATGTAAGCAACCTTGCATTTTCATATCACTAAATAAACATGTGGGCATGTATAAACATGTGGGCATGTACATATTCAATTTTCATATACACATACAATTTATTAGCTGCAATAATGTAGCCCTCACCATTGTTGTGGGTTTTTTTTTCTTGGGGGGGGGGGGGGGGCTAGCCCTCTCCTAAAAACACCAAATAAAAATTATAGGAGAGGGATACATTATTACAGCTAAGAATTTATCAGTTTGTAATTAATTTAAATTCATAACTCATTTTAGGAAATACAAAATGTTGATAGAATATTGTGTTTGTGCAAGGACAAAAGAATCATATTGTTCTTCTAATCATTATGTGTACACTTGTAATTTTATTTTCTTAAATTTACCTGTGCTATCATAACTTGTGAAATATCACCAGCTTCGAAATGTTTGATGGCTCTGTCAAGACCCCTGTGGTTATTAACTTCCTTCCCATCTGTTGTTTTCCTGAGAATCATATGTTGATAAATTTGTTGGAAGGAAATCTGAGGCATGAAAGTGGGCGTTACCGTAATATACGAGGCTAACTGCAAAGGGGGGAGGTTTTCGTGACCTGGAATGTCTGGTACAACACCTTCCAGGGAAGATGCAAAATATTTGATAGGCACTTCTTGAAGAACTTCCTTTTTTTTCCTCTTTGGATCTTTTGAAATCTCCCGGGTCGCCATCTTTTGATTAGTAAACACGGAAGTGCCCGCAGTGCACTAAAATCGACGCTTTAATAATTTATTTTTGCAAAACATCTCGTATATTTAAATAAAAACAAAAGATCCTAATGTAATAATTACAAAACCACAAAAAACAAACTCAATTTCATATAAAATCTGTTTATTTGGGACGTGTAAATAAGTGTCCTATCTTGATTTTAAACGCGGAAGTGTCCGTAGTACACCAAGATTCATGCTTGAATTTAAAATTTATTTTACAAAACATCTCGTATATTTAAATAAAAAACAAAAGAACTTAATGTAATAATTACAAAAACACAAAAAACAAACACAGTTTCATATAAAATTTGTTTATTTGGGACGTGTAAATAAGTGTTCCGTTTTGATCACTCATAGGAAGAACTGAAAGTAGTTTGCCCTGCGGAAGTCTTTATGCGCATGTGCGGAAATTATCGTGAAACAGTCTATTGGTTTTTATATGTCTCTGATTCTCGCGCATCAAAAAGTTCCTTTACAAAATGGATTGTTTAATGGATAAAAGTTATGTAATTGATCCAAAAAGCTTCCTTTTATTATATTTTGCTAGTTGGAAAGGGGTATATAATAAATTTATCATTATAACAGTAACTTGATCCGAAGAGTCGTATCACGTCTCGTTGACAGGCGCGGATCATCAGATCAAACTCGACGCTTCGCGTCTCGTTTGATCTGATGATCCGCGCCTGTCAACTTGACGTGATACGACTCTTCGGATCAAGTTACTGTTATAATAATATATATTTATTTGCCATTTTAGATTTTTAATACCCCAAATATGATACCGTTTTGGTGCAAAAAGGTCACACAATAATTTATGCGTATTAATTTGCATGATTTGTTCAATGATGAATATTATTCAAATCATGCATTTTACGTAAAATAAGAATATATTTATTAATATGATTACATTAGGTAAAATTGATAATGGTTAAAGAGATTAACCTATGAGTTAGAATTTTTAGTACAAAAAAGTCCAATTAATTGTATCATTGCTCAATAAGATGCACACTGACCCCCAGTTTTCTTTGCGATTTTGAGTCATGCTATATGAGTACGTATCTAAAATATACTTCTCAGAAAGTCCATGATATTACTAATCTCACGAGTGACATACCTTAAGGAAGCATCCTCTTTGAGTGCACTGCTCTGACTTGGGAATATGATATTAAAGAGATGGTCATAATCATCTTGTCACAATCACTTATATACATGTATGAAGTTACAGCTATGAGATAATCTAAGATGTTTGGAGAGTCACATTCTCAAATTTATACCTTTTTGAAATGATCACTGGATTATAAGTTCAACTATTAGTGTATTTCTATTATCGGCTCAGAAATTGTTGGTTGTGAAATGTTCAATTGTAATAAATTTTAGACAATGAAATAACATATTTTTCAGCAACATACAATTTGTAGTGTGATGTTTGACCCCCCCCCCACCCTTCACACACACAAACACTATAATGCTTTTCTTTACTAACCTCGGAATTTGCATTTTTTTAAGATCTAGTACGAAAGCTTATTAGGATTTAATATTGCATGAATAAAGATGGCTTTGATTCCACCATTCATATAATTAGTAACATATAATAACGTATAACCGTTTTCGCTACAACGCCTTTTCAAACAGGACCCTAATACACGGGGGGGGGGGGGGGGGGGGTTATCTCACCCCATTTTCTAGGAGAATAGGCCTGCTGTAGATTTAATATAAAAGAAATTCATTTTTACGCTGCAAATCGTGTTAAAAGTATGGTCGAACTCTGACAAATTATTGCATTTCAAAAAAAAAAATTGTTACCAAAAAGTTAAAGAAAGATTCCCCTAACGACCCCCCCCCCTCCCCCCCCCCCCACGATATAGGATTTTCGAGTTAAGGCAGTTCAGCTTTGTTTGTTTCTAAAGTTTGTGTTGTGTTTTTGCCCCCCCCCCCCCTTTCCAAAAAAATGTTGGTACGGCTTGTCCAAAGGCCTTTTTGAAAGGCGAAATAACGCCTTTTCAAAGGCGTACTTACTCCTTTCAAAGGGCGTGATAACGCCTTTTTCGCGTTATTACACCTTTAGTGGCGTTATAACGCCTTTTCGCTTGGCGTTATTACGCCTTTCTTCGCGTTAATACGCCTTTTGAACAAGACTTATAACGCCTTTCATTTTTTTTTTCATCCATAGATTGATCCTAATAGGCTTTCCTAGATAGTCATTCTCTAAGAGAAGTTTTTTTTTAAACCGTTATTTGAATGTCCTTTTCTCTAATTTTTCAGATGCACATACAAAACCACTATTCTTGTACAATTGTTTAATACTTGTAATGAGTAGAATTTTTATAACCTTTATCTCATCCAAATACAGCTTACTACATGTACATGTATGCTGTGTTGAAAATGTAATATAACGATCAATACTCATTAAATTTATCCAGTCTACATATATTTATCTATTTTGTTTATGGAGGAAAGTTATAATGCAGGAATGTAATAAATTAATGGTCTAAATATTTGTAAATAGTACAGCACTAAGACCAGGCCCGTAGGAAGCAATTTCAGCTTGGGGCACAACCGTTGGGGGGGGGGGCACTATCGACTACAAAAACTCCTTGACAAGCAAAAAAAACAAAACAATAAAAAACGTTATCAGACGTTATTATTGAGGGGGCACAAGCATATGGTAGCTATGTTTTCTATAGTATTCTATATATCGGCAAAATTATTGGGGGTGGGGGGTGGGCACGCCCCCCCCCCCCCCCCCGATTCCTACGGCCATGAAGACAAAGAATTAACTTTAATACTACTACATGTACTACTAATTGTCCCTTTACGACCACCAGTAGCCTTCGTTACAGAGGGAATGCATTGGGGGGCATGAGCGACCCCCCCCCCCCTTTTGAAATATCTGATCTTGGTAATATAATTGACATATGCAACGTAGTTTGAACTTTATTGTCTTTTCGTTCAGTAATATTTGTATATTTTTCCTTAAATTATACAAGAATTTTCATCAATTGATATCTTTTCAAAACCTCTGGTAATGCATGCTGATTTTTTGTCTACGAACATCTGATGGCACAATAATCTTAAATTAAGAATATCTTGAAAAATTATCAGTAGATAAGGTACGTTGCGTATGTCCTTATGCAAAATCCTTCGTTCTCTTAATTTTCCGGCATTAATTAAATCTCATTCGCCTGTAAGTCTGTCACAAACTTTAACCTTGGTCATAAATTTTGAACGAGATGAGATAGGGCTTTCGTATTTTACATCATGTATATTACCTGTGATGAGACCTTTCTAAATATACAATGAATTTTGACCCCTTGACCTTGACCTAATTTTCAAAAATATTATCATTGCTTATAACTTTCGATTGAGGAGAGATAGGGCTTTCATATTTGACAGTGCATCACCTCTGACAATACCTTTCCAAATATACTATGGTTTTTTACCCTGTGACCCTGACCTTGAAGTTTGATCAACTTTTCAAAAATTTTAACAATTCTTTAAATTGGTCATAAAATTTGAATGAGAAAAGATAGGGCTTTCATACTACATATGTACATTACTTGTGCGATACCTTTCTAAATATACTATTGTTTTTGACTCCGTGACCTTGAAGTTTGACCTACTTTTCAAATAAAAAATCATCATTGCTTATAACTTTTGAATGAGAAAAGAGACGGCTTTCATATTTGACTTGTTCATTACCTGTGACAAGATGTTTTCGAGTGTGCTATGATTTTTGACCCCTTGCTTTTGACCTTTATATTTGACCTAATTTCCTAAAAAATTAACTTGGTGATTACTTTTGAATGAGATATGATAGGGCATTCATATTTGACAAGTGCATTACCTGTGTCAAAATGTTTCCAAAATGACTCCGTGACCTTCAAGTTTGACCTAATTTTCAAACATTTTATCTGTGTTGCTAACTTTTGAAGGAGAAAAGATAAGGCATTCATATTTGACATGTGCATTACCTTTGACAAGCATTTCAAAATGTACTATTAATTTTTAACCCTATGACCTTGTCCTTGAAGATTGACTTAATTAAAAAAAAAATTAACATTGCTGATAACTTTTGATTGAGAGAAGATACGGCATTTACATATGACGTGCATTCCTTTTTCAAGACCTTATTTTCCGATTGTACACTCTGGTTTTTGATATTTTTTCACATGTGCATTACTTGTGGCAAGACCTTTCGGACTGTATTATGATATTTGACCTCATGACCTTGATCTTGTAGTTTGGTGTAGTTTTGAGAAGCTATAATCTTTGTCATAACTGTTATCAATTCAATAATTTATGTCTTTTTGTCTGATGCACAGACAAGACAGGACACACAAACAAGACAGTTACAATATGCCATAAATAACGGCACCCCGTCCACTAAGACACCGAAAGCGGGAGACCACAATTCGTTAAATTTGCTTTTTTTTTTTTTTTTTAGCTCACCAGAGTTGAAAACTAAAGTGATCTTTCCGATCGCATGCAATTTTTCGTCGTGCTTGTTAGTCCCCTATCGGTGAAACCGCAGGGAACTGTAGGTTTCCTCTGAGTCCGTCTGTCTTTCCAGCTGTCCCACTTAGTTTTCGGCACTTTTTTTCTAAACGCTTGCAGATATTGAGCTGATTTTTGGTATGCGAGTGAATCTTAATGATTTAAGATCAAGTTTGCATTTCGTTCCGCTTCAATGATTTTAGACGGAATTCCGACCTTTTCAATTTTTCAGGGTTTTCCGCAATTTTTTTTCTAAACGCTTGCAGATATTGAGCTGATTTTTAGTATGTGACTATACCTAGATAAGGATCAAGTTTGCATTTCGTTTCGCTTCATTGATTTTTGACGGAATTATTGCATTTTCAATTTTTAACGGGAACCAGATTACACTTGCCGGTAGGGGACTAGTATTGCTAATGCAATACTCTCAGAATGCTTGATGACTTTAAGTTTTTCCACTTCTTTCCAGAGCCACTTGACCAATATTAAGCAAACTTGACACAAAAATCAACTGTTTAAATGAGGGCCATTTGAAAGGGAAGATAATCAAGGAAAGGCAAAAAGGGTGAATGTCTCATTTTTTTCAATTAAATAACCATTGGACCAGGAAAGAAAATTTATGTATAAGTTTTGTAACATAGTGTAGATTCAAGTTTGTTCAAATCAGGTCCTCAGGGTAACAACTGCTTTTAACATAAGTCTTGTTCGTCACTTTCAAAGGTCAGTGCTTCCAGTGAGGGGAAAGACTTTTGCAAAAGACTCAGAAGACTCATATATTTATACGACAAATCTCCCGGTATATTGCGCTTCATTACCTGGATAGGCGTGTCAATTTCATTTACCGGATAATAACCCTTCGGACATTTCAAGAAACTATAGACACCAAATGACCGCTTATCTGGTCTTATCTCGACCCTTCTGACGATCGACACATTATCTCGTTCTATAAAACAAGTCAGAGGAAAGGCACCACAAATAAAATTCTTTCTGCTGAAGCTCGCCGTGTCCAGAATATCAGGTATTTCTTACATATTCCGCAACTCTTTTTCGAACATCCGCTAAAAAGTACTTGTTCACACTCAACCTGCATGAAAAATTAATAGAATTAAAGTACTTGATATTGATTATACTATATTCACTTTTATGATATAATAATTCATTTTTCATGTGGGAATTTTACAAATAACTCGAGCATTTCACGGTGTTGTATATTGTTTTACGATCTTTAAAAATAAAATGTATGTAATTCTTTTCTCTATTGGTCCAACAATCTCAAATGATGATCACAAAAGGCTTAACAGCATTAGAAAATGTACCAATGTTGTCTCTATCGTTTGCATTATATATGTTTACTTGAGCTGAAGTTTAAGATTGGTAACATGTTGCATACAGTTTATTTACAGTTTATAGTTTTGATCGTTTATTTTTGACATCAGTTTCAAGTTTGATGCAATTTTAAATGAAACAACCTTTAAAAATTGTAACTTCACTGACAAGAAAGAATTTTTATTTGCTTCTAGGTACAAAAATGATTGTAAAGGTGTTTTTTGGTGTCCTGATGACGTCATTGGTCGTAGAGATGATCCTAAGCTGTAGATCCAGCTACCAAAACAGTCACTACAGTCAGTGTTACTGCGCATGCGACGACAATTTGTTTAATCCATGTATCAAGAACTGCACTGCTACATACACGGCTGATGACCACGTACATTTGAATCACTGCAACATAAGGTGTCATGACAAACTGGCACATTGTCTTCATGTCTGCAACCATCCAGAGGTTATTGGCTAGTCAAAGACTAGACTTCATTATATGCAATGTTATAATCGATGGCAGTTTGATTTAAAATATATTGTTGGGAAATCTTTGTTTTTGTCTTTAAATCGTAAGATACAGGTTTGTTGTAACTATACATACTTTAATCATTGTAAGGACTAATTTTTATTGGGAAACAAACGATCCATTTTACTAAAATATAATCGCATGATTGATATCCAGGTGATATTGACGTTCATAAAGTGGTGACATACATAATTCTCCAACAATGACAAAGTACAGGTGAAAACGCCCTTATGAAGCTCTGGGGGCCTCAAATATGAACAAATTTGGGCTCCTTCAGTCATTAAGAAAGTCTTCACACAATTCTGTCTTTTCACCCAACAAGCTTAGCCTTATCTTTGATGAATTTGAATCCCTTTTACCCAAAGGGTTGTAATCAGTCCTATGGTTACCTATGGTAATGCAATTTCAAAAGGTTAATCCATCACAAATGGCGGACTCACAGATTGAAAACCCAACGCTCATCAATCAAATTATCATTCTATCATTCAGGTGAGCTAAGCAGTCAAAGGCACATACTGTTTTTCGGGGGGGGGGGGGGGTAATTGACAAGAAAAAGGGGGATGGGCATAGCCATTTACTTTCAATTTCGACAGATAGAATTTCATATTCCATAGAGGTATTGGGAAAAAAAGATCTACGCACGTAGTATCGTTTTTCAGGAAAAAAAATTGACAAGATATCTGAAAAAAAAACCGACAAGCACAAAAGAGGTAATGCACCTCTTTCGACAAGATTTTTTTTTGATAAATGAATATGGTAGTTTAACACCATAATGCAGAAAAAAAGTGGGGAGGGGGCAGTCGGCTTTTCCATGAAAATTTCCATACTAAATAATAGCAAACATTTTCCTTCGAAACAAATGGACGGGGGGAGAGGGAGAGCATACTCTACAAGTTTTCGAGACTCAAGCTACTGTACTCCTTTTATCCAAGGAACTTTTTTGTGAAGTATTTATAAGCTAGATTGGTTAAAAGGAAGAGAATGATTTGAAATGAAACACACCACAAAGTCTCACACGTTTCATAATTTAGATGCTTTACTACAGATGGCAAACTAACAACTTTATGAAAAACGTTACTTCAACTTTTCTATCATCAACTTCCCTTATTTATGTAGCAATATACCATTATCACCTGCATATGGGGTTTATGTCTCCCAGATGATTCAATACGCAAGAGCATGTTCTACGTACGAACGAAACGAAGCAGTCTACTGACAAATAAGTTGAAGATACAATGATATAAAAAATCTCTTTTTAAGTCAACATTTCGCAAATTCTATGTTCCATACAATGATCTAGTTTGCAAATACGATCTGTCCTTTGGTAGAATGTTAACTGACATTTTTCATACAAATAGTTAGGCCATTATTTCTCACATCGGGTGTGACCGTACACATACCGCATATACATCTAATCAGACTTTTGTTCCATTTCGATGATTTTTTTTAAGGAAATTTCGGTCCACTCCGGTAGAGAACTCGGTATTGATTTTGCAACGCTATCAGAAGTTTGTTTCAAACTAAAGTGGCTGTCTCATTTTGAATATCTTGATGTGATTTTTTTTTGTCATAAAAATTATTTTAAAACGTTATATACAAGTATTTAAATTTTTTTTTGAGTTAATAATGTAGCTGAAAATAACCATTCCTCCATGGAGTTTACAAAGAATGTTTAAACCTTTGACTTGACTCAAACATTACGTACTCTTGATTTCAGTGTTTGAAGTGAGAATCAAAACTGGTACAATGGCAAGAAATCTTATGCAACAGACAAGGATTTTGAAAAAAAGATCTTTAAATCTGTCCTTTACCTCAAGATTCTGTACACTATATCTTTAGGTGAAGTGGAAGCTAGATCAAGTCAAGAGAAAATATGTTCTGAATAGTATTTTACACAGATACTTCATACATCAAGGACACTGTGGAAATATGAGAATAATTGATACAAGGGTAAAAAATATACACACTCCATACAGGTTTAAAATGCAAGTGAAGTATGAGTCAGACTCGGCCAGGGGAAATTTTATATGCTCTGTACAAAGTCTTGTTTTAATCTTGACTTTTACTAGAAATATAGATCAAAGTATGATACATGTACTATGAACTGGTCAAAAAGCAGAAAGTATATATGCTTCAAAAAAGTATCCTTCTCACTTATTTAACCTTGACCTTTGACCTAGAAATTTAGTTCATAGTTACTGCACACCCTTTGCCACTCACATGGGAAGAGTTAGCCAGATTGAGTCAAAGGGAGGGAACAAGGACAAAGATTGTACAGAGATCTTTTATGACCAAGACCTCATCAAGAAACTTGGATCAAGGTCACATCACACTCATTACCCAAGGGCACTCTGTGGGACAGTGGGTTTAGGTGTGATCCTCCAGACAAGTAATATTGCATCATTTATATGGACAGTTGGATTACTATTGTAGATTCCTTAATTTAAGCAAGTACTTAATATCGCAAAATGACTAGAAATCAAATCATGAGAACTTCATTTTGCAGATGGACTGTTTATCATGTTGTTTTACATGTATTCCAGCATTACAAATGCAAGAAATTATTTTATTTTGTGAGTAGTGTTTCTCAAAAATTTAGGCAATAATAAAATCATTGCTTATATTTAGGAATCCACAGTATATTGCATCTGTAGAGCAGAGCCCTAAGTACTTCAAATTGAATTTAAAAACATGATCATACCTTTTTTTTATTGCTTTCTCTGTATAACTTACTAATGTTCAATACAATATAGTCATATATCAAAGTCTGAATCCTCAAGATCACCAACAGAAAACATTCCTATTTCACTTCCTGTCACTGTAACACACTTGTAGTCTTCATATTTGCTTGACGTGATTACTCTTCGAGTTTCAGGCACTTTGCTTTGTAGCCTTGCTGGCTCTATACTCTGTGGCTGGACAACTAGGGGATTCTCTGCTGAAGTTTTTTCAGTATCCTCTAGATCTTCATCACTCCCCTCAGCAAGAAACTGATCCCACTTAGATTCCTTACATTCCCTGTTACTGGAGAGGGAATAGCTTTTAGTCTTTGGAGTGTTCTTAGGTTTTGGTTCAGAATCTGTTGCATTTGCAGAAATTCGGTTTTGATCGATTGTTTTCAATGTCTCAAACTCTTCAAATCCTGCAACATAGTCTCTGTTGGAAATTGTGAATAAGCTTTCGTCATTGAAATTGGCTATACTCTGTAATGAAGATTTTGTCCCATGTGGCACATAGTTATTTGGATCAGATGTGTAGGATTTTGGTTGACTAAAGTTATGATAAGGCTGGGTATTATTATATGCACTGATATATGTATCATTACCATATTGTAGATTCTCTTTCTGTCTTTTCCAAGTCCTCTTACTTGAAAAATCTAAATCATCCCCTTGAGACATCTGTCCTTTTCTGTTGTTGCTATAACTACATATAGAGGTAAGACAGTAGCATCTTAATATCCATGTATGTACATAAAAGTCACAAATTAAAATGTATTCCAATATCAAGTTTAAAAACGAAATCGGTAGTTTAATACTACAAATATGGAATGTTTTCAGATGACCACAATCTTCGCAAATTTTGTAACATAAGGGCTTGCTAAAATTTATTCTCAGATTAAAATTTCATAAAATGTCATCTATATTTTTTTCTTTTCTTAAAATTCATTCCATTTAAAAGTCTGGTAAACAAAAGCAAATAAATTACCAACCAAGAAGATACACTTAATATGTTTAAAGTATTAATTCAAATATTTTATGACTTGCAATTTTAGGAGACTCTGTTTAAAAATATTAGAGGAATGTAATATCAAATTGTTTACTTTTTACCTGCTTCCACTGTCTCTTTTTCTTTTTTTAGATCTATAAAACTGGTTCCCATCTGTGGTATACAAATCCTCCCCAGGTTGTTGGTCATCAGAGGTGGATCTTTCACATGCTTCCTCCACGTACTGACTCCACTTACTGTCAGAATTATCAGAGGTGGATTCTTCACGTGCTTTCTCCACATACTGACTCCACTTACTGCCAGAGTTGTCACAAGGAACGTCCAGATTCTGTATTGATAACAATTTTCATGCTCCATCAATGATTATACAGTATAATCAGTGTTTTCCATTAGAACCAGCTACTGGTCAAACTCAGTTGATAAAAATGCTGCTTAAAAATCAAAAATTTAAATATAATTGTTGTAAGGTCCACAGAGGTTTTGTTCATAAACCTCAACCTCTAGCCAGTTACAATTGATCTGTAACCCTTCACTCTGAAATAAAGGGAAAACACTATAATATGTCTGATGGTGCAACTGTTAGGGTGAGTGCATAAAATTAATTAATTCTACAACTTCTAAAATATCAATTTGCATGCTGTAGATGCTGCTGCTAATGACACTACAATTTCCAGTAAACTCCTGTAGCCTGCTTTTACTTCATCTCATAAGGTCATATTTATGACTAATAGAAATTTTTATAAAACTTTGCAGACTCCCTTTTCATCAGGATTGAGATTCTAAACTTCTCAGATGGGATATTTCTGGAAAAAAAGGGCAATACCAGTGTCATATAAACAACAAAAATATGATGTTATATGCAAAGTCACATTAAACAACCAGAAGATTTCAACTCTCTGTTCGTACACATTATCATTAGAGCTTGCAGAAACACAGCTCACTGCTACAATGTATATCAGATTTTTCAAAATCAAACAATATTTGTTAAAAAACACTGCTTTGATGATTTTCGTAAATCATATTAATACATGCATTGTACAGTAAAACCAAATTTTCATCAGATTTATCTGACGGACCAGTGCTTTTGGGATAGACTGCTTGTTGATCTGAACATCACTGGTTCCAAAGAAATTGGCTGTATTAGACAATATTTCTGATTAGACAACATTTTAAGCAATTGAATTTAATGAAATGGACTTACACATCATATTAGGCAAGATTCTGGATTACACAACATCTAGATTAGACAAGTTTCACTTTAGTTTCAAACTTCTTAGAATTGCTATAAGAATTTTACACTTCCTTGTAATATTCCAGCCAATTCTAACCCCTATGATTTGAAGTCATATTTCTCACATTAAAAGTCAATTTATTTTCTTGAATCCCTTATAAACATTAAACTTTTATCAAATCTAGACAGACAGCTAGGGCTAAAAATTGGTGCTACAAGACCTCAGTATAAAACAAACCTGACCTCTTCATGTTCTATTTGAGTAGATCCTGAATCGTTATCCTCTGAGAAATTCTGATAAGAACTGATTGCCACTGATACATCCTGCTGCTGCCTGAGAGTATTCAGTCTCTGTACATGATGTCTGCAGTCTGCACCACTTCCCCTACCAAAAACCTACAATTAACAAAGCACAGACTTAACTTAGGTATCTCAAAATCAAGATTTTATAGCTGATTCTTCAACGTCTTTGATGAGATTATACAATTGAAAACACTACGAAAAGTGTGTTTTGCTCAATGACTACTCTTTAAAAAAACAAAAAAACAAAACAAGATGTGTTTGTGAAACACTGATGCCCCTGTTTGGCAGTTCAAGGCGAAGGTTAAAGTTTCTCATATGTAATTCAAACTCCAAGGTCAAGAGATGAGAAGTATTGGTACCCAAAGAAAGATCTTGTCACAAAGAATACAACTGTGAAATATGAAAGCCTCAACTGTTCAATAGTTATGGCCAAGGTTAAAGTTTTTCAAAAGTACATCAAACTCCATGGTCAAGGTCAAAGGGTAAAAATATTGATACCCAAGGGAAGGACTTGTCAAAAGGAATAGACATGTAAAATATGAAAGCCCTAGCAACAACCAATCCATAGTTATGGCTAAGCTTAAAGTTTTTCAAAAGTACGTCAAACTCCAAGGTCAAAATTGTTGGTACCCAAGGAAAGGTCTTAATATCTTAAGAAATACACAAGTGAAGTATGAAAGCCCTAGCTCTAACTGTTCAAAAGTTATGGCCAAGGTAAAAGTTTGGTAAAATTTTGCAAAATTGGGTCAACTCCAATGTCAAGAGGTCAAATATGGAAAGGTCTTGTGACTCTTGTCACAAGGAATACACATGTGAAATATGTGAAATATATGCCATAGCTTCAACCAATAAAAGTTATGGGCAAGGTTAAATTTTTGCAGACAAACAGACAGACCAAAATCTATACCTGGATGTTACACAAAGGAAATCGCGACATTTTTAAAGTTCAGTGGCTATGACTTTCTCAGTATGTTGAGTGAGTGATTTAAATAGCACTTTTTTCTACAGGTACACATGCATACCAATTATGGTATTGACATTTTACAAGGTTATATCTGCAGATGGTATGCTAAATAACTCCCTTACTTTCTTGATAGACTGCTTCTCGCCACAAAGTTTACAGTTCCATTTGTTACTGGATTTTTTTACTTGTTGTACTTGAAATGTGGCACAACTGTAGCACTGGAGGACATGGAATTCTTGGGGCATCTTTCAGGATAATTGGTACATGTCAAACCTAAGAAAATCATGCAATATTTGTAGCTTAATTAAAACACTTTCTGATAAATGGCAAAAACAAAATACAAATAAAAAACAAATTCTATCACTTCTCACAAGGTAACAATCATTGGGAATTAAGTTCTCATACAATTGTCCAATATATCTTTAAATCAATCAAAAAACATATATGTACATGTAGGTCAAAATCTTCACTTAAGCCAAAGTTACATGTAAATGGATTTTACAGCTGGGACCAATTGTCCAAATATTAGCCCATTTGGGATATAATATCCCTAATAGGATATGAAATGACAATTTTTATTTGGAATTTTTTCTCTTAAGAACATTGGCAAGTCAGGGTTTTCCGGAGAAAAAAGGTTTAATACATGGGTTTTTCCACTTATAAAATAGTGATTGAGAGTGATGCCCCATGTAGAATTCTCGAAGTGGTGAAAACCAATAAAGCGTATGTTATAGAGGTAAACAAAAGCATGTGTACTTCCTTCAACGGGGTAGAATCATCTATACAGCAAGAAAGACAAGAGGCCCATGGGCCACATCGCTCACCTGAGCACATTGGCTAGGCAAAAGCACAAATCAGTTCAGTATTGAAAAGACAGGGGGAGGGGGGGGGGGGCTTGAATTTTAAACTACCTGATGATGCTTCAATGTCAATGTAACAAATGGCTTTGTTGTACTTGAAAAGATTTTAAAAAAAATTCCCATATATTCCTTTGTAAAAATTTGATCCCCCATTGTGGCTCCTCCCTATCCCAGGGGTCATCAGGATCTATCTATTTCATTTGACTACCATTTTCACATAAAGGGAGAAAAATGAGAATAACTGCTTGACATTAGTGCTGGAAGTGTGAATATACTATGGAAGTCAGGAAGCATGCCCACCACTCTTCTAAAACCCATAAAATCCTCATAGTTGCCTTTGCAGACCTGCCTACCCTATTTATTGCAGGAGTGTAATACATGTATCAATCCTCATTTTGGTGGAATGTTGACAGGCAAAAGTGTAATCCATCATGTTTCCCTATTTTGATGTTTTACTGCGATACTATCAGACTATATTGAATATCATTTAAAAAGGGGCATATGATTTTTTGACTTATTCAATTCAATTTATTGACATCACCATGTAGGCAAATGTCAAAATAAGAAAACAAATTACAAATAACAGAAAAAAAGAAGAATATTATAACATTATTACATGCAAAGAATTATAAAAAAAATTATAGAAGAATATTGTAACATAATTTTATGCAATACAATTTTACACAATTCCTTATGGTTGTATGTTCGTTTGCCCTAAAATTTGTTCGCCCTTGACGCCGTTTGCCCCAATTCTCCTTTGGCTAGAGTCCGATCGCCCTTAAACTTGTTCGCACAGGGTTCTTTCACCTTATTTATATTGCAGAAAGTTGAATAATGAACCAGTGGATTTTTTAAAATAAATTATATGTACAATGATACATAAATTGCACACGGGAGACAACAGACGTATGCATGTGGTCACACTAAATAACTCTCTTATCAAATACCCGGCAGACCAACAGAAATTTATGTCTCCATCCTTTAATTGTTTTCAAAACATAACGCAGATTGTAAAAAAAAAAAACAAAAAAAACCCCCAGATATGATCAAGCTTATATACCTTAATTTATCAGGGTATTGTGCTGGACCTGTTTGTAATATTATAATCACATGGGTTTACAAATTCTTTAATGGGATCAGTACCACAGTATTAATATATTTATATTTTTATTTATTTATATACATCATAAATAAAATAAGATTTATTATGAAATGATTTGGGCTATTATCATCATTCCTTTAAGTTACAACTCTCGATCATGAGGAAATTTCTCGTCTGTCAATTGGTTAATTTTGTACGCTGGAGTATACTTTCGAATCAAACAAATTAGGTCTACTTACCATAGTCAAATCAACAGTGATCAATATATTAAACTGTTCAACGCGTTGTTTTTTTTTTTGTTTTGGTCAAGTTAAAACAGTTAAATAAATAAAAGTATTTTGTGTATCTAAATGTTTAGTCGTATTAAATTTGAACTCTTTTTTTGGCACAAGATCGTGTAAATGTAACAAATCTTAATCAACACATAGATATCAGTAACAAGAACTAAAGAAGATCTCATACATCTGAAATTCTACCTCGAATTTCCCTCCCTTTTTTATTTTGATAAGCTAAGGCGTTCTGAAAAGTGGTCTTTTGAAATATATTTCTTACATATCACTAAAAGTATTTTACTACCAGTTTAATTCATTTGGATTATATTTTAAATGTTGAACTATATTCAGGTCTACAAGAATTAGAGGATAAAGCAATGTGAATTTGAAAAACAGATAAGAGTTATTTTTTGATCGAGTTAATGTGTGTCGACTACCCCCACCGTTCCATCAATTTCCATTTCCAGTGAAATTGGAATTTTGAAAATATTGCAAATCATCATTTTGCAAACCATTTAGTCACAATATTTTGAGGAACTTAGGCATGCCTAGGGAAAAGTCATATTCGCCACGAAGAGGCTATAGAAGGTAAATTATGTCTATGCCTGATAGAGTCGAATTTCCTCAGTTTTGCACATGGAGAAACTTGTAACAGTAAGGTAAAAATAAACTGTTAACTCTTCAAATGACATTTTTGAAGGTTAAATATAGCATGCATGTTTGATATTTTTTAAGTTATAAAAAACAGTTTTAATTTAAATATTCTACTTTCATTTCAATAACGTACAAAATGTCAAATGCAAAGTACACAACCTTTTTTTTTTGTTGATTTTGTCATTTGTAAATGGGGAAGTGCATTTCAATTATTAAAAATATTTCATATCAAGAACATATCCGTATTTAATGTATGCTGTACAGTATTTATATGTGTATTAATTAATAAAGCAGCTCATAACTTTCCAGTGAACCTTGCATATAGATTCTTTAAAATCTTTAAGAAATGAGGCACATTGCTTTGTGTTGTTTAATGTGGTGGTGCTAAAAATAACACAACTTTATTAACAATGTTACATGTGAGCATAAGTAGAGCACTGTATAAAAATAAACTTGGTTTTACTCTGAATTTAGATAGAACATTCTATCGTTAAAATGATATTGTCCTACGGACCCGGTTTAATGATAGAATTCGTTCCGTGTATTTGCAATGTTGCAAAAAAACAAGGGCGATAACTCGAACTCTGTACATTTTCTATGAACAATCCAGAGAGTTCCGAATGTCAACATGGCATGTAAATTTGAAGCGAGGAAAAATGTTGAGAAAATGAGTTGAATTTTCAAATTTATATGGATTATTTTTTAGGTTAAAAGGCATACATGTCTGCAATCTCAAAAAGGTTTGTTACAATTAATTTGGTAGTTATTTTCAGTGCAACTCCTTTTATTGGATCCACTCTGATTTGCTACATTGCAACTATATGGGACATATTCTAACTGTGGTGAGGGCTTGTCCTGAGACACATTTAGATTATTCTAACTACTCTGAATTGAATTCAAAACAGGTCCCACATGACCTAAAAGTGTTTATTCAGTTAGTTTTGCCTCTTTATCTTCCAGTGTCACATTTAAGCATAATTATACCTCGCGCAACAAGTTGTGGGGGGTATAATGTTTTTGACCCGTCCGTCAGTCAGTCAGTCCGTCAGTCCTGTTTTTTTGTCAGCGCAACTCCTCATAAACCGCTGCACAGAATTTGGTCAAACTTTGCAGATATTTAGTACACAGTGTGTAGATGTGCATATTACCAGGAAATTCAGATTCCATTATTTTTGCCCTAAGAGTTTTGCCTATTATTGAAGAAACTTTCCAGCTAGGTAATAAGGAAATCCACTGGAGTCAGCTTAAATTGTAATGAAATTTTATGTGAAATATTTTATGACCTTAAAAGACCCCATTGATTTTGAGATCAAAATATTAATGATTTAACACTAACACACACACACACAAAATCTTGGATAGTTCTCACCCCCCCCCCCCCCCCCCCCCCCCTTCAAATTGGTGCTTTGCCTTAAATAATTTCATAAGTACAGTATACATGTATAAACAAATTCATATGACTACATCATAATTTTGTTTCCATCAATTATTTAAATGTGTAAATTGTCATGTGTTAGACATGGACTTGCACTCATTAACAAATCGAAATCACTGAGGAATTTAAATAACAGTTTGTCAGCATAACTCCAGCACTGATTTTCCTAAAACTCTGTAGGTATTTCAGACATAATGTATAGATTTGTATATTACCAAGAAATTTTGATTCCAATATTTATCTAGAAACTTCAGCCCAGTTAAATTTTTAACATATAAAGATTTGAATTTCCTTATATGCAAGAAGTTTTGATGTGATGATTTTTTGCAAGTAATGCCCCTTTTTGAATTATACTGTGTATTTAAAATGCACTGTGCCATTCAATATGTGTGGCATTGTCGAGTTTTTGGGGAGCGTGGGGTATGTGAGCTTGCTCACTTTTTCTTTCATTTCTATATATATCCATATTCTGTGTTTTCCAACAACCTTGAGTTATGCATGATATCCTCAAAATCAATGAAAAAAAATGTGCCTGACTGATCCAGACTTGTTTCTAATCTGAAAGTGGTCGTAAGATGATGTATTTATTTCAACCTTTTTAGTGCCAAGGAAGTGAGGTTGAATTCCCACTATGAATGGTACTTGACGCCAATATGAAGGCTAAGTTTGGGAGTTTAAAGAATTATTGACATGTTTTTTTCCCCCATCTTATTGTATCTTTTTAGCAGGACACCAGAGAAACGCTATGACAGAAGAAAAAGGTCAAGATCACCTAGAGGATCAAGATCACCAAGAAGGTCAAGGTCATTCTCCCCGAAGTACAGAGGGAAAAAACAGTTTTCTCCAAAACACAGATCTTTAGGATTTAGCAGAGGAAGAGGAGGAGGATACAATGTGCCTTATGGAAGGTGATTTCTACAAAATATTTTTGTATAATAAATGAACTTTTTTAGTGAATTATAAAATTCCAAGAGTTTTATGTAATAATGAAGTTGAGTTTACTTGATAAAGTTAAGGATTAAGAGTCTAAATGAACAGCTCACATAAAAAAAAAAAATAAAAAGGGATATTTATGAAGTCTTCCATAAAGGAAAATTCTCCATTAACTTGATTAAAACAACAAATATGACAACATATTCAACATATTTTGCAACCTTAAATCATGGATTGTTTCATTTAATGATTATTGATGAATAAGTGTTCTTAATTTTTTTTTCTTTCACAAAACATGAAACAAACACTAGTCTTTAGATTCTGACATTCACAACTTTATTTCATAACAAATTTATTAGTTTGGGATTATATTATTTATGATAAGAAAAAAATATATAAAACGAAGAGCCTTTGCATTGTGACCCTTGTGTTTGGCAGTGTTACGGTACCATGTCACAGTGACATTGATAGATAAGGCATAGAGTAAAATATGGTTACAGAAAATACACTTATAATGAATTCACTTTTATAGTGAAGTGATTCTTATTTCCTGTACATTTTAAAATATATCATAAGCTTAACAGATATAATGAAATTTGTTTATAATGAATCAGAATTGTTTGTTCCCGCACCTCTCTATAAATACATAGTTTTACTCAATTTACTTTTCTGAAATGTATATTTTCTTTGTTGAAAATATGATTTTTACACTTTTTGAGATTAACAGTACAGTACATATGTACATTATACAAATACTTATATAGTTTATCCTCTCTCGAAATTTTTTTTTTTTTTTTTTTTTTTTTTTTTTTTACAACAGAAAACCTTCATTTGAAAAACGTGACAGATCTCCATATAGAAGAGATTCAGGCCATCGTTATTCTAGATCTCACTCACCATCACCAAAGAAAAGGTCTCGTTCCCGCTCACCAAGGAGAAAGTCCCCTGAAGTATCTGGGAGGGGATTGCGACCAATAAGCTTGTAAGTAAAGATGTATCCATGGTTGTTTAATTATGTAAAATTTGATATAATGATACTGCAATGAAATGGGGAATATCTAAAATGAAGTCCTTAAAGAATGAGTTAGACTCTAGTAATATCTTGTTTAACAATATAAAAAGAAGATACATGTAAATGTTGTAAGAAAAATTTATATTACAATTTCCAATCTGTATATTACATGTAATATGGATTTTGCAGAATTTCAAGTATAGTATTTAAAAAGAACTTGCAACATGTCAAATATATGGACAGGATGATGTTTCTGCATTCTCAATATGAAATCAGTTGTCTTTGACAAATATTCTCTACAAGATATATTGTTGTCTTTGTGCAGGGATGAAAAGAGGAGAGATTCATTTAATGTAGGATTAGCATCACTGGGACATCCTGAGACATCAACCTTTCCTGTTTCCCTTGAGGACCCCTTCAGTAAACCTTCATCCTCTCTGGGTGTTGGGGGATTTAAATCCTATCGGGATCTGTCACCTGACAACTCTCTCTCAGCACTGCCCCCTGGTGTCATTGGAACAGTGACAGTAGCTCCCCCTAGTTCCAGGAGGCCACTTTTATCTGAGAGATTCGAAAGTATTGACTCAGACTTTGTAGGACCAATCAGAATTGATGAAAACATCACCATAGGGATTCATCGCACTGGCCCTAATCTACGCAATACTTCAAATAAGCCTGTTGTTAGGAATATTGATATGTATAATTTTGTTATGTTACGTAGGAGAGATGAAGGAAAGAAGCCTATATTTGATCGAGAGGAAATTAAAATTTTTGGCCTAGATAATATTTTAGATGAGCAGATTTATGATGAGAAGAGAACTATAAGTGTAGTTCCATCCGATGATCACAAGAAATCCATCCGTTCAGGCAGCAGGTACTCCCCAGATAGGTAAGATTTATAGTCTCTGGGCGTTAAACCCAGGTCCTTTTTCTACCTTTGATGATATTAATGTATTCAAATTAAAAATCAAACAAATTTTGAATTTTTATACATGTATGTATTGAGCAAATTAGTTCATAACAGAATTATTGGTGTGATACATTTATCCTTTATATATGTACTTGTTCAAATATATACATGTATTTACTTTAAGACATGGTTTGCAAGGGATTGTCTTAATTTTACTGGAATTCTCTATACCATTAACTTATTGATTTGTAAGTGACAAATTATGGGTGCTTATGAGTAGGAATTTGATATGAATGTGCATGATTAAGTGTAACCTTCAGTTGAAATAAAACAAGTAATTATGATATTAGACAGGACACAAGAACTGTGCGATCTGCAGACCGATCCAGAGAACCCAAAGTCAGGTAAATAAAGAGAGTATTAATCATAGTGTCAGAATTCAGGATAGCTTCCGAATAATATGTAGACACCTGGGCTTATATGGAAGACTTATATAATTATTTGACATGGTTATTTTTTAAATATGAAGGACCAGTCACTCATTATAAATTGAATTAAAGAAATTAAAGTGAATTGTCCTCCAACAGGTTGAATCCTAAGCCTGATCCTCGGTATGAGAAAATCTTCCAGGAATCAGAGGCATATGATAGTAAAAGCATTAATCCAAATGACTTACGGCATAATCTGATGAAACGGAAACATGATGATGAGGATTCTTTTGATGCAAGGTAGATCAGAGTCTTGTGAATGTTTGAGGCAACTTTATCGAAAGGAAATTGTGAATAAATTGATGACTCACATGTTATCCAATATATTCAGATATGGCTGTTGCACAATGATTTTAGCATGAGGATTTTTTAAAATACTAAACATGACTTCAATGAATTAGAAAAAAAAGCAAAATTAATCATAATTTGAAAAAGTAAACATAAAATCAGTTTTAGAACTTGGTAAACAGTCGTTGTGTCTGATTGCAGGAGGAAGCTGGAAGATAGGAGGAAAGGCTCAGGACGGGATCACTCGGACAGAGATAGGAAGAGATCACTAGGTAATGTTACTGTATATAACCTAGTAAAAAAAAAACAAGTATGTCATTAAAATTAATAATAAATTCCATGTTATTAAAACTCAGGATGATTCAGTAAATGACCATAAAGGAAAAAGTAAAAGGATGATTGTTAGAGAGGATTATTCTCTTTTCATAGTAACAATATGTGATAGTCATAAGGAGAAATATGTACAGATATTGCTGTAGCAATGTATTCTTGTTACAGATGAAAGGTTAGGAAAGAAGTCTGATTCTGAGGAACTGCCAGATTTTAAAAACAGACCAGGTAAGTCGAATTTTCCAGTTATGTTTGGCAGGCTCACTGAAGATCACTAACTTTTCATGACACCTTATTTTTGAGTGATCGTTGTTTGGTATTTAAAAGCAAAATAAAATTTTCACGAAGTTTGGTTATTGCTCTATATAATCTTAAATAATAGAGTTGTAAGTAAGAATGAAAATTTCGAGACTAGACGGTCTCGCGTAATTACATGAAAATAAAGTTCTCACGAATAAAAAGTGATTTACAGTATTTTGTCTCCCTCAATAGGGTGATGAGATACTGGTTTCATCAAGGGGGCCCATTTATTTGTATTTATCTCCATTATGTGACTTTGTAGTCCTTGACTGGAACCATATAAGTATCATCTTTAATCATGTGCTTGATATGAAGATGTATGATGATCTAGGTCTAGGTATCTCCAGTGTCCAAGCCAAGTGATTTTAATGCAACACTTGCTGGGAAGAAATCTGTTAAATGTGATTTTGTCTTTAAACTAAAAGGAGGTGTATCAGTTTTTGATTCAATGCCATGAGAACAAGTTCAAGACACTGTAATATAGTATGTTGAAATTGAATTGTGATGTTTGAAATGAGAAGCTTGATATTTTTGCCATGACTTAAGGACATACGCAACGTACCTTACCTACTGATAATTTTTCAAGATAATCTTAATTTAAGATTATATTGCCATCAGATGTTCGTAGACAAAAAATGAGCATGCATTATTAGGGGTTTTGAAAAGATACCAATTGATGAAATTTTTTGTACAATTCAAAAAAAAAAATATACAAAAATTACTTAACATATATTCTAGATGTTTTGTTTATGCAAACTTGTTTTAGAAGAAGTGTACAACTGCATATATAGACAATAAAATGTGGAACACAGTTCCTTTAAGTATTGGAACTCTTCAACTCCAGGGAAAAAGACAATGAAGTTCAAACTACGTTGCGTATGTCCTTAAATGTATCATAATCTACACTGAGATAACCATGTTTAACTAAAGACTAAAGTGTTTTTTTATATGCATGTCTTTTGAGGGACATATTATGGTATGAAGCTGTCTGTCATATGTCTATCTGTCTTTGACTGGCTTTATACCCATAAGACTGTGTTACTTTGAGTTATTTTGTAACATAAATTGCTTATTACCATCTTGGACATCCTGGATATTATTTATTTTAGGGAAGTATAAATTTGAAGCATGGAAGGAAAATCCTGAAATGATACCCAAGAATCCAATGTATTTTGAGGTAAGTAAGATTTTAAAAATCATTGCCTGACACCAGGGGGTCAAAATGATAAGTATCAGTATTATGATTATCAAAAATTTCATTTGAAATCTTTTCAAGTGGCAGGTGTTTCTCAATATTAATTGAATGAACAGGTTTGAAATGCTGTGATTGTACTATACCATCTTTATAATTGTTCCATCTGGCTCTCACAAAATAAATGTACAGTGTACTTATATTGTTGCTTCAAATTAAATGCAAGTTTGTCTGAAACTCACAAAATAACATTGATTTTGTATTTCAGCATGATAACAGAGAAGGAGATTCTGGTTCAAGAGGAAGATTTAATAACTCTCGGGGATTTCGAGGACGATTTCGGAGGCCCTTCAGAGGAGGGTACCGAGGACGGGGGTTTAGAGGCAGATTCAGGGGGCGTGGCTACAGTAATTACAGACCAACTTCTAATGACTATTCCTCTGAAAGGGAGGGAGATGATGACTATGACAAAAAATATGATTCATATTATAAATCAGGTACAAGTCTGTGTCATTTTATTCTCTGTAAAAGGTTTATGATAAAGTATCAAGCCCTACATTTTACTGACATCTTAATTTCTGTAAATTGCAATTTGTTAGTGGGAAAGCTACCAGTCCTATGACATTTATAGGGTTAGATATTATTTATTGAGATCTAACAGAAATGGAAAAAATATTAAAAGTTAAATTTACCTTTGTAAATGCTGTTTCCTATCATTTCTTCACATTTATTTCAAATCAGCATATTTCTATGAAATGTTAAAACTTGTATTTCAATTATGTCATGAGGGTTTAAAATACATTTGGAGTGTTCCTTTTGACACAATGAAAATCTTGATTCATTATTTTATTTATTCACTGTATGTGTATGTTACTTGATTTTATGTTAGGGCTCATTTATAACATTAAAGAAAGTCCTGTATCAGAGTACAGCTGTACATGTTCTTTTATATGATCCCTGTAATTTTTAATTCTTGTAGATAAACGTTCACGTGACTACTCTGCAGAGGGAGATGACAATTACAACAAAAAATATGGATTTCATTATAAATCAGGTACCAAGAGTTTTAAGTATTTCATATGACTCTACTCTCTTACTTTTAAATGAATTTTTTCCCCCAAAAATTGTCAGATTTCATGCAGTATAATATGTATACAAGGTAGAAAGTTCTCACTTGATATAGACAAAAGACATTGAAAAAATATGCATAATGATAACAAATTGTTTTGATTTTAGCTTAAATCACATTGATATTATTGTAAAATTTGTAGATAAACGTTCACGAGATTTAGACACCTGGAAACACGACTTGTATGACGCCATAGAAAAGGAAGAGAAGGAGGATATTAAAACAGAGGACAAGTCACATGATGATAACAAACCGACCAGTACCACGACCACATAGAAATAACAATACTACCACATACACAATCAGTACTATAATATCACACAAGTACCACTACCACATAGAAACAACACTACCACATACACAATCAGTAACATAATACCACACAAGTACCACTACCACTTAGAAACAATACTACCACATACACAATCAGTACCATAATACCACACAAGTACCACTACCACATAGAAACAACACTACCACATACACAATCAGTAACATAATACCACACAAGTACCACTAGCACTTAGAAACAACACTTCCACATAAACAATCAGTACCGTAATACCGCACAAGTACCACTACCACCTAGAAAACAACACTACCACATAAACAATCAGTACCCCACAAGTACCACTACCACCTAGAAAACAACACTACCACATAAACAATCAGTACCCCACAAGTACCACTACCACATAGAAACAATACTACCACATAAACAATCAGTACCCCACAAGTACCACTACCACATAGAAACAACACTACCACATAAACAATCAGTACCCCACAAGTACCACTACCACCTAGAAAACAACACTACCACATAAACAATCAGTACCCCACAAGTACCACTACCACATAGAAACAACACTACCACATAAACAATCAGTACCCCACAAGTACCACTACCACATAGAAACAATACTACCACATAAACAATCAGTACCCAACAAGTACCACTACCACATAGAAACAATACTACCACATAAACAATCAGTACCCCACAAGTACCACTACCACATAGAAACAATACTACCACATAAACAATCAGTACCCCACAAGTACCACTACCACATAGAAACAATACTACCACATAAACAATCAGTACCATAATACCACACAAGCACCACTACCATATAGAAACAACACTACCATATAAACAATCAGTACCATTATGCAACTTAAGTACCACTACCACATAGAAACAACACTACCACATAAACAATCAGTACCCCACAAGTACCACTATCACATAGAAACAACACTACCACATAAACAATCAGTACCATTATTCCACACAAGTACCACTACCACATAGAATCAATACTACCACATAAACAATCAGTACCATAATACCACACAAGCACCACTACCATATAGAAACAACACTACCACATAAACAATCAGTACCATTATGCAACTTAAGTACCACTACCACATAGAAACAATACTACCACATAAACAATCAGTACCATAATACCACACAAGCACCACTACCATATAGAAACAACACTACCATATAAACAATCAGTACCATTATGCAACTTAAGTACCAATACCACATAGAAACAATACTACCACATAAACAATCAGTACCCCACAAGTACCACTATCACATAGAAACAACACTACCACATAAACAATCAGTACCATAATACCACACAAGTACCACTACCACATAGAAACAATACTACCACATAAACAATCAGTACCATAATACCACACAAGTACCACTACCACATAGAAACAATACTACTATATAAACAATCAGTACCCCACAAGTACCACTACCACATAGAAACAATACTACCATATAAACAATCAGTACCATTATGCAACTTAAGTACCACTACCACATAGAAACAATACTACGACATAAACAATCAGTACCATAATACCACACAAGCACCACTACCATATAGAAACAACACTACCACAAAAACAATCAGTACCATTTTGCACCTTAAGTACCAATACCACATAGAAATATCAACACCACATAAACAGCCATTACTGATATTCCACTCAAGTACCACTACCACAGAGAAGCCTTATACATTATAAACAATCAGTGCTGTTATCTATATCATACTAGTACCAGTACCACATAGAAACATTAATACCACATTAACAATCTGTACCATTCTACACAACTGACACTACCTAACAGATGAAACATTTCTGCTTCCACACAAACAACGTCCGCATAAATACCACTACCATCTAGAGGCTACAGCTTTAATATTAAGAAAGATAGCAACTCCAAAACCATTTAAAAATGGTACAAGTACTTGCTTTAGCTGGAAGTATCCATCATTATCATCAGATCATTTGCCAAAGAACAACAAAGATTTCACTGAGACTTCCGTTTGAGTCTCCCTAGATTCCATCGTGTGTTCTCAACATTTCCATACACAGTCTGACAGAAGATGATCGAAGTACTTTTGAATTGGTCATTGTATCCCTACAACATGTTGTGTCTATATGTTTCAGTCTGTGTAGTTTGTTTGTGATGAAATTGCATGAAACTTGTTGATTGTCCATATTTATCATGCAGTTGTAAATGAAAAAAAGAGATACAAGTTGTCAACATGTTTATTGTTCACATAATTTTTGTGTACAATGTAGATAAGTATTTTTACACTGATTTTTTTTTTAAATGTATGTATGAATTTGATTGGACTGTAGAGTAATTAGAGATGAGCGAGTTTTATCCTGCTGATGGTTTTACAGAAGTGTACCAGAATCAAAAGTGTTCAAGGTAGGGAAATTTCTTTTCTGTTTGTAATTTCTAGCTATTTAACAATGGAAACCTGTACAATATATTTGTAATCATGTGAGGTATAAATGAATAAAGCTAAAATTCATAGCATTTTGTTTTGTTTTATACTGTCAAAAAATATACAATTTATATACAATTTATACTTGTATAACTTTTAAGCTTGCCTATGACAGTTTGAATTATGGCAACACCAGTAATGTAACCTTAATTATACTTTTAGAGGCTGGGTAAAGTTTTAAGAGTAGAATGACGCATATTCAATATTGCTCATTTTTTAAATGAATGCAATTTCTACAGGTAAATAAGGTGTGTTTGTGAAACACTGATGCCTGGTATGGCAGTTCAATTAAGGTCATTGTGGTCTAAAGTGAGATCTTGTCACAAGGAATATACATTTGAAATATGAAAGTCCTAACACCAACTATTCAGAAGTTATGGCAGAGGTTAAAGTTTTAAAAAGTAGGTCGAGCTCCATAGTTGAAGTCACAAGGTTAGAAGTACTGGTATCCACAGAAAGGTCATTAGGAATACAGTGAAATATAAAAGCCCTAATAGCAACAATTGTTCAAAAGTTATGGCCAAGATTGAAGTGTGGTTTAAGTTTTTCAAAAGTAGGTCGGACTCCAAGGTCATAAGGTCAAAAGACAAAGGTGTTGGTACTAAGAAAGGTCTCGCAAAAGGAATACATATGTGAAATATGAAAGCCCTAGCACCTCAACCGTTCAAAAGCCATGGTCAAGGTTTGTTTGGTTAACGTTTTTTTTTTTTTCAAAAGCAGGTCAAATTCATGAGGCAAAAATTTTGGTTCTCAAAGGCAGGTTTTGTCACCAGCAATATACACGTGAAACATAAAAGTATGGCACGCCAATTTCACAAAAATTAGCGAAACTTAGTTTCACAGTTGATAAACTAGGTTTATCGACTGTAAACTATAGTTTACAAACTGTGAACTATAGTTAACGATTCGTTAACTATAGTTTTCATCTGTAAAACTATATTTAACGGTTGTTAACTATAGTTTACGAATGCTAATCTAAGTTTATCTGTCTGTAATTAAACGTTAACAATAGATTTTGTTGATAAACATAGATTCACATCTGTAAACTATAATTTACAATCGTGAACTATAGTTAAGAGTTGTTAATCATAGTTTCACAAATCGTGAAACTATATTTATCAGATAAACTATGTTTTACATTCGTTAACAACAGATTTCGGTTGTAAACTATAGTTAACTGTCATTTATACTCACAAACTATATTTAACAGACGTAAACTATACTTATCGATCGTAAACTATAGTTTTGAGAGCTAAACTATGATTCACATTTGTCAATCATAGTTTATCGTAATAAACTATAATTCACACTCGTAAACTATAGTTAAGAGTTGTTAAATATAGTTTATGAATCTAAACACCTGTTAACTGTTAACGATAGTTTTCAATTCGAAATTTCGCGGCACCAATCGCGAGAAGCAATAATGGGGTAATGGGGTATATGTCTCTGGTTTTATCAGTACGGAGAATATTAAGGACACGTGTTGGGCATTATCTAAAGCAAAGACCGAGTTATATATAATCAATATTACTTTCTCTATTTAAACAGGATTAATTGTATTTGTTTTAAAATGTCGTGTATATATACATTTCCAATGGGGACATTTTTAGAAATATGATAAAATTTAAATTTTTTAAAGGCAGAATATTACGAGATTTTTGCTCAAGCAGAGGAGGGTGAAGCGAGTTTTACAATGTGCCAAGCATTTTCCCGCCACATCTCATCACCAAAACAAAGAAACTGAAAGAGAGGAAATGCAGTGGCGGATATAGATAGGGATGTGGGGGTTTCAACGTCCTCCTTTGAATTTAAGAGAGAGAGAGAATGAGAGAGAAGTCTCAAATATTTGTTGTGTTTGTTCCGTGAAAGGCCACTTTTATTTATGTATGAAGAAAATTCGGTTGTTGAAAAATAAATTCCGCGCTGCAATGTTACATGTACTGTGTTATGTCTTTATTTACAGATGAATATAAGATATACATGTATTTTATTAATGACAGATCACGCATTTCGGTCTCTATTTTTCTCTTTTAAATAAAAAAAATAAAATTTTAATAATTTTCCAGTCATTTTTCTTTTTATTTCCAACTAGATTTGCTTTAAAATAATAGAACATTTACTTATAACGTCAAGAAATATACATGCATATATATTTAACAACAATTGTCGTTACATAGCAAAATCTTATAATGATGTAACTAGGATTAGCCGATCTATAATTTACAAAAAACAAAAAAAAAAAAAAAAACAAACTATTGTTAACTATAGTTTTGATCGTAAACTATGGTTTAGAGTCGTGAAATCTAGTTTCACAGAAAATTGTGCATCTCCGATACAAAATAAGAGATTCTGTTCCTAAACTGTGTTTCTCAAGTGTAAAACTATGTTTATCGCATTTTTGTGAATTTGGCGCTTTGTATGTCTGTAAAGTATACTTTACAAAGCCTAAACTATAATTTACATTTGTTAAGTAGAGTTTAGAGTTGTAAATCATAGTTTACAAATCGTGAAACTATATTTATCAGATAAACTATATTTTGCATTAGCAAATGATTGTTTTCCGTGTTAATTATAGTTTACGCTTGTGAAACATAGATTATCGTGTAAACTATAGTTTACATATGTGAAATATAGATTATCGTCGTTAACTATAGTTAACGGGCTGTAAACTATAGTTTACAGTCGATAAACCTAGTTTATCAACTGTGAAACTATGATTAGCTCATTTTTGTGAATTTGGCGTGCCATATAAAAGCCCTAACCAACCGTTCAAAAGTTGCGAACGAACAGACAGAAAGACGAACATACGAAAAACCATATGCCCTTGAATCTCCGATTACGGAAACATTATACATATATTACATGACTTCGAGGGCAACATACCAGAATATTTGCCCCCGAGGTGACAGGAAAGCCCTGGAGTGTTATGTCGCCCTCTGCCTCCGAGGGGCAAATATTCTGGTATTGTTGCCCGAGAAGTCATGTAATATATGATATATAACATTTTTAAAAAAACAAAATCGGACATATTTATTGACGACTATATGTGGACCTGTGTAAATATCTAGTCTGGTTCCCGCCCCCGCCACTCCGTTTTCACTTCGTTTTGGGGTCCCAGACTAGTAAATATCTAGAAAAAAAACATGCAAATTATTTTTTTAAATACATTTAGCTGATTGGTTACTAATAGTTTTGATAATAATGCTATGGAATATTAACACTATTGTTGTTAAAATGATAACGGGGATGGCTGAAAGTTATTGTTGCCCGAGAAGTCATGTAATATATGGTATATAACATTTTTAAAAAATCAAAATCGGACATATATTTATTGACGACTATATGTGGACCTGTGTAAATATCTAGAAAAAGACATGCAAATTATTTTTTTAAATACATTTAGCTGATTGGTTACTAATAGTTTTGATAATAATGCTATGGAATATTAACACTATTGTTGTTAAAATGATAAAGGGGATGGCTGAAAGTTATGAAGGCCAATTTCTCTTCCTTTATAAATAATTCCGAAATATTCCGTCTTGTTTCATTGCAGAATGTTTTCAGCACGCTGACATTTGTGTTTATAAATTTTGTTGTATTTACGGAAATTTCTCCTCAATCAAACTATCTAGTTCCTTTGAATTTTAATGAACATAAAAAAACGCAGACGTTGTCCAGACATTTTCATTTTCGCGGAACTGTTTACGTTTGCTTAGCAACTGCCTCTGTGAATTTCGAACCCGACTTAATTAATATGCAGAATGACTGCACGCGAGGGAATATAACGGTGTTCGGGAGGGCAATATAACTGTTTCCGGTGTAATATAACTATATCCGGCGTGATTCAGCAGTTTTTCAGGGCATATGGATAAAAATGTCATATTTGTGATAATATGTTGACGGTGCGACCGTTAGAGCGAGCGCAGATACCTTTCAGTTTTAATTTAGATCTGGCTCGTCAAACTGCACGTGATATTTGCTACGTCTAGACTCTGACGTCATATGACGTCGTATGTTTGCTGCATTATCAAAACGAAGTCTGAACAGTGCTAACTAAATGCAAATATTTTAAAATATTTTATTGGCACAAACACAATTACAGTAATTGGTAAAGGCCCATACAGAACACATTAATAAGTATAATAATACAGTAGAACACAACTAGAATACAAACAATTGGTGTAGCAAATAATGTAGTGTACTCATCAGATACTAGGTGATTCATAACAATGTAGTTACTCATTTATAGCTAGAATATTCTTTCTAATATCAGATATTTGACATAAAAATGAAGATAATATTTTAAGAACCCTTTTACACCTGGTTTTCATCAATGATTTTCACAAATTGTCATTATTATGGATTGTTTGGTTGAAATTAGGGAAAGTAGATAATTTTGTTTTGAATATTTTTCTCTGTGCTTCATATTTCGGACAGAGCAAAATGAAATGTTTTTCATCCTCAATATCAAGGTTTTGACAAACTTTACACAACCTATCATTTTTATTAATTTCAACATATCTACCTTTTTCAATTTCTAAATTATGTGCACTTAACCTAATTTTTGCTAAAAATGATCTATCATGCAGTGACTCTAGTTTATCAACATAATGTGCACGTTTATTATTAAAACAGAAGTTTCGATAGAATGATAGTTTTGAGGAGTTCATAATACTTGCATTTTGTTCTTGTAATATTTGATCATGAATACGTTGCTTAACAATGCTAAGCACTGGTTTCAATGACATATTAAAATTTGTTAAATAAGAAAACCCTAAGTTATTAAGACAAGTCCTTAAATACATAGACCATGTGTTATTTTCTTTAGTTTTGATAAAAATATCATGTGCCAATGTATGTTCAAATGAAATTAAATGATCAAGGTATTTGATAGCAAACATAATAATTTTTGATCTGACTGGGAGTCTTCCGAGTTCAGAATAGCAAACATTATTTGAAGTTTTGCAATGAACTCCTA
This sequence comes from Saccostrea echinata, assembly GCF_033153115.1. Lineage (NCBI taxonomy): Eukaryota > Metazoa > Mollusca > Bivalvia > Ostreida > Ostreidae > Saccostrea > Saccostrea echinata. Next base: position 30,063,465 of record NW_026889750.1, read on the forward strand.
AAATTTCTTTCAAAAATTTAATATGAAACTTTTCATAAGATGCCGAGCCTGAATTTTTTATGACCGACTCAATACCCCAAACTTCGCTTCCGTATAGCAAAATGGGAATTACCATGGTATCAAACAATTTTTCAAGTAATCGACAGGAATTATGTATTCCAAGGGTTTTCTTTATCTTGAATAAAGCTTTTCTGGCTTTATCTACCAACTGAGCTGCAGCAAGGTTAAATTTGCCATTACATTTAAGATTTATACCAAGATAGCAATATTTGTCAACAGTTTCAATACAGATACCATTTATAGTAAAATGGTTTAAAAAAGTTTTACCATTAGAATTAAATACTATAATTTTTGATTTGGACGTGTTAATCTGTAGCTTCCAATTAACACAATAATTTTCAAGAATATTCAGGCTACATTGTAGACCATCAGGACTACTTGACAACAAAACTAAGTCATCTGCATATAATAAGCAGTGTATTTTTGTATCTTTTACTAATATTGGATCAGAGTTAATACTGTTCAATTCATCAACAATTTTGTTTATGAAAATGTTAAAAAGCAAGGGACTTAGTACATCACCTTGTTTGACACCTCTTTCAGATATAAATAGTTCACTTAACCCCTCATTAAACTTTATTTTGTTCATGGTGTTCGCATACATAGAATAGATCACATTGAAAATTTTCTTTGGAACACCATTTGTTAGAAGTATGTAAAATAATCCTATTCTCCAAATCGTATCAAATGCTTTTTTCAGATCAATGAATGCTGCATAAACTTTTTTCTTTTTGAGTTTGTAGTGGTCAATTATTGATTTTATAGAAAATATATGGTCAGCTGTTCTGCTGTGTTCCATAAAGCCAATTTGATTTTTGCTAATCTGATTATTATCTAGAGTAAATTTGGTTAATCTCAAATGTATGATCTTATTGAATACTTTCCCCAAGTTTGAGCTTATTGATAATCCTCTATAGTTGTTTGGATCAGATTTACTACCTGTCTTATGCAGTGGGACGATAAATGTTTCATTCCATATTTTAGGAAACTCCCCCTTTTTAAATACAAAGTTAAAAAGTTTAGTAAGTGACTCGAGCAAAGTATGTGTACTATTTTTTATCATTTCATTTGAAATTAAATCAATAGCTGGGGATTTACCATTCTTCAGGGATTTAATGGCTTTTTGTATTTCGCTAGATGTGATTGCACTATTCAGTACATTTGTGTCAAAAAATGACTCTTGTTTTTTCTTTAGCTCTTCAAATTTGTCAATAATTTCCCTTTGAAATGAATTAAAATTTGAATTATCTAAAGATAATTTTTTAAAATGATCCTTAAACTTATCATGGGGTAATACATCATCAATTGGGCACTTTGATGAACAATCAAGTTTGTTAATTAATTTCCAAAATGATTTAGGATTGGAATCAATAGAGTTTTCTAGTTCATTACAAATCATTTTTTTGCATTGTTTCTGCTCGTATTTACATCGACGTCTGAAACGAGAACGAAATGAATAAAATGCTTTTCTGTATTCAGCATTAAAAGGGAATTTGTTAACTAATTTTTCATAGTTTTTAACTGAAGTTCTTAGTTCTTCACATGAGTCTGAAAACCATGGTTTTTTGTTATGTTTCTTTTTAAATTTTCTACAATGTATTTGTTTATTACTCCTTTTGACAAATTTGGCTGACATGTGGGCTGTTTCAATTAAAATTGAGTTAATTTCATCAACCATATTATAAACATTATTAAAATCTTTCTTCATGAAATTGGTAATTTTACTTTTTATAGTTTCACTTTGAGTGTTAGACTTGAACAACTTAATGGCTTGATCAGTCCAAATGAATTTGCCTGGTAAAGGAGCAAGTTTTGATGAAGGAGTGGTACACTCTGTGTTACACTTAGAAATTAAACCACATACAATAGGACAATGATTTGACAAAGCAGTAAAATCCTCTACTTGAAAAAATCCTATACATTGTAAAAGTTCATTTGATACAATGGTATAATCTACAAGGCTACACCCATTATAAGTAAAACATGTTGGTCTACCAAATAAATCACATGTAGTTCGACCATTCAGGATTCTTAGACCTGCTTCTTTACAAACATTTAAAAGATGTTTACCACTATTATTTATTCTTTTGCTATCTAGATTATTTCTAGGCAAATTTATATCATGTTTATAAAAAACATCATCATTATTTGAATGATTAAATTCATCATGTAAAACAAAATCAGGCATAGTATTGGTGTATGCATTAAAATCACCTTGAATTATTATATCCCCAACTTTGCTAAATTTAACTATGTCCTCTAGCAGGACTGAATAAAATGTTTCAATATTATCTACAGTACAAGATGTACTTTCAGGGGATAGGTAAATAATAGCTACATAAATATCTCTTGGCAGACCAAAAAACTGTTGCTCAAGCTTTATCCAACACATATCTGGATTATTTGATTTTACATTTGTAATACCTTTGGAAATGGAGCTTTTGGCATAAATGCTTACCCCACCAGAATTTCTCCAGGCTTTTTTTGTTTTTTTTTCTTGTTTTAGCAACAATTAAGTCAAATCCTGGCAGGTCATTGCACTTATCATCATTTTCTAACCAGGTTTCAACTAAACCAAGGATATGAAAGTTTGAAATTATTTGCAAAAAATTACTATCATTTTGTTTGCAATTAGAAAATCCTTCAATATTCCACATTGCTAACTGGAGGAGTGATGATTTGTCAAATTTTTTTGATATTTTGGAAGGGGACATAACTTCAGAAAAATAGAAATTGGTTGTTTTGAATGTTGGGAATATATGACTAATTGACATGAAAAGAAAGGTGACATAAATTTTGTCTACACAAGTATCATATAGATACAATATCATGACATTTCAAATTGAGCAGTATAATTGCATATACAAGTATCATGTAGGTATACATACAAATGACATTTCAGATTAGAAGTATTGTAAACATAATAATAACTAGATGCGATCTCGTTGCGAGCAACGAGTGGGTCTTCCGTCCGATTTTTGATAAGATGAGATACGAATTTGACTGAGATTTTCGTTCATAAATATATAAATAGTGAAAACGTACAATTTGCTTCAGTTATGTTTAACAAAATTTTGATCATTATGACACCTAAAAACGCAATGTTTGATGTAGATTTTAAAATATTTACAGTAGCAGATCGTGAAGATGAACATTACTGTAAAAGGGTTAAAGACTTTTGGCCCCTCTGAGCCCCTAATTCGAGGGGTCAGCTCCTTTCTCTTAAAATTACATGAAAGGTCTAGTAGTTCTCAAGACTTTTTGTTCAACAACTATTCAGAAGTTTCGTTTCGTTTTCGAGATATGTGGACTTGAAATATTTAGGGGCCGTCCCTTAAAGTCCTTATAGGGGCTGTTTAGGAAAAATTCAAAGGATGCACATTGTTGAGAACATCATTCTAAACAACTTTTGTTCAATATTGCTTTTCAAAATATTCCCTTCTTTCGAGATATAAAGCATCAAAGATTAAGCATTCTGGCCCCTTATGGTCCCTAATTACGTAATATTTGAAGAAAACCTTAAGATATATAGTTGCAGATTGTGAAGATGAACATTTTTGCTTCAATAATTAATATCAAAATATTTAACGTTAAAGAGTTAAAGATGAAAGACTTTTGGCCCCTCTGAACCACTAATTTGAGGGGTCAGCCCCTTTTTCTTGATATCACATGAAAGGTCTTGTTATTCTGAAGACTTTTTGTTCAACAACTATTCAGAAGTTTCGTTTCGTTTTCGAGATATGTAGACTTGAAATATTTTAGGGCCGTCCCTTAAAGTCCTTATAGGGGCTGTTTAGGAAAAATTCAAAGGATACGCATTGTTGAGACCATCATTCTAAACAACTTTTGTTCAATATTGCTTTTCAAAATATTTCCCCTTTTCGAGATATAAAGCGTCAAAGATTAAGCATTTGGGCCCCTTATGGCCCCTAATTACGTATTATTTGATGAAAATTTTAAGATATATAGTTGCAGATTGTGAAGATGAACATTTTTGCTTCAATAACTAATATCAAAATATTTAACGTTAAGGAGTTATAGATGAAAGACTTTTGGCCCCTTTGAGCCCCTAATTTGAGGGGTCAGCCCCTTTTTCTTGATATCACATGAAAGGTCTTGTAATTCTGAAGACTTTTTGTTCAACAAGTATTCAGAAGTTTCATTTCGTTTTCGAGATATGTAGACTTGAAATATTTAGGGGCCGTCCCTTTAAGTCCTTATAGGGACTGTTTAGGAAAAATTCAAAGGGTGCACATTGTTGAGACCATCATTCTAAACAACTTTTGTTCAATATTGCTTTTCAAAATGTTTCCCCTTTTCGAGATATAAAGCGTCAAAGATTTAGCATTCTGGCCCCTTATGGCCCCTAATTATGTGCCATACGAGGTAAAAATCATAATATATAATTGTAAATTGTTAAGATAAATATTTTTGCTTCAGTAATGTATTAATTAAATAATGCTTGTTTAAGAGTTATCGATTTCAGACTTTTGGCCCCTATCGGCCCCTAATGTGATGAGTCAGCGCTTCTTTCTTGATATCATGTTACAGATCTTGTCATTTTGCACAAATTTTGTTCAATATGTTTTAACAAATTAATTATACTTTAAAAGATATGATACAAAATGTCTCAAAAATTCACTCATGATTCGTGTCCTAAATTTTGACCCCTACCGAGCATCCATACTAAGCACTTTCGGAAAATATCAAAACCCAGGTGCAAAATGGCAATATGTCTTCTATCATCACTGAAAATTTCAGCGCTCTAGCTTAAGCCGTTTTTGAGTTCCATCGCAGACAAGGAGGTCCTCTGAATTTTAATAAAAGGGCGATAACTCTCGACCGGAAGTAAATATCCCTTAACAAACTTGCCGGAATTAACTTCAGATGTCAACGCATCTACCTTGAAAATTTGAATGAAATCGAACGAACCATCTCCGAGAAATCCTCTGCACAAATTTTGTAAGGAGAAAAAAGAATAATAATAATAATAACTAGATGGTTCTCGTTGCGAGCAACGAGTGGGTCTTCCGTCTGATTTTGGATAAGATAAGTCAAGACCTTGACTGAGATATTCGTCTATAAAAAGTGAAAGGATGCATATTGTTTAAAATATTATTCTGAGCATCTTTTGTTCAATATTGCTTATCAAAATATTTCTCCTTTTCGAGATATAAAGTGTCAAAGATTTAGCATTCTGGCCCCTTATGGCCCCTTATTACGTAACATATGATCAGAATTTTAAAATAAATAGTTGTAGAATTTTAAGATAAAATTTTTTGCTTCAGTAATATATAACAAAATATTGATCATTAAAAAGTTATAGATGAAAGTATTTTGGCCCTTCTGAGCCCCTAATTTGAGGGATCAGCCCCTTTTTCTTCATATCAAATGAAAGGTCTTGTGATTTTGAAGACTTTTTGTTGAACAACTATTCAGAAATTTCCTTTAGTTTTAGAGATATATAGAATAACAATATTTAAGGGGCAAGCCCTCCAAGTCCTTAATAGGGATGTCTTGCAAAAATTAAAAGGGTGTATATTGTTTAGAACATTATTCTCAACATCTTTTGTTCAATATTGCTTATCAAAATATTTCCCCTCTTCGAGATATAAATTGTCAAAGATTTAGCATTCTGGCCCCTTATGGCCCATTATTACGTAACATATAATCAAAATTTTATAATATATAGTTGCAGAATGTTAAGATAAACATTTTTGCTTCAGTAATTTATAACAAAATATTGATTATTAAAAAGTTATAGATGAAAGTATTTTGGCCCTTCTGAGCTCCTAATTTGAGGGGTCAGCCCCTTTTTCTTCATATCAAATGAAAGGTCTTTTGATTTTGAAGACTTTTTGTTCAACTACTATTCAGAAATGTCTTTTCGTTTTGGAGATATATAGAATAAGAATAATAAGAGGCCAGCCCTCCAAGTCCTTAATGGGGATGTCTTCCAATAATTAAAACGGTGTACACTGTTAAGAACATTATTCTCAACATCTTTTGTTCAATATTGCTTCTCAAAATATTTCCCCTCTTCGAGATATAAAGTGTCAAAGATTTAGCATTCTGGCCCCTTATGGCCCCTAATTATGTAGCATATGACATAAATATTATAATGTATAGTTATAATTTGTTAAGATAAACATTTTTGCTACAGTAATGTATACCAAAATATTGATCGTTAAAGAGTTATTGATTTAATACTTTTGGCCCCTCTTGGCCCCTAATATGATAAGTCAGCCCTTTTTTCTTGATATCATATTAAAGATCTTGTCATTCTGCACAAATATTGTTCAGTATATTTTAACAAAATAATTATACTTTAAAAGATATGATACAAAATGTCTCAAAAATTCACTCATGATTCGTGTCCTGAATTTTGACCCCCTACCGAGCTTCCATACTACGCACTTCCGGAAAATATCCAAACCCAGGTGCAAAATGGCAACATGTCCTCTATCATCACTGAAAATTTCAGCGCTCTAGCTTAAGCCGTTTTTGAGTTCCATCGCAGACAAGGAGGTCCTCTAAATTTTGAAAAAAGGGCGATAACTTCCGACCGGAAGTGATTTTTCAACTTTTGAAATGCCGGTACAAACTTCAGATGATAAGACATAAACTCTGAAAATTTGAAGTAAATCGATCAATTCATCTCCGAGAAATCTTCTGCACAAAATCGGTAAGGAGAAAAAAAAGAAGAATAACTAGATGAGATCTCGTTGCGAGCAACGAGTGGGTCTTCCGTCCGATTTTTGATAAGATGAGATAAGAATTTGACTGAGATTTTTGTTCAAATATAATGATATAAATAAATTGTTAAGACGAACAAATTTGTTTTAATAATGTTTTACAAAATATTGATCATTAAAGGAATATAAATTAAAGACTTTCGCCCCTTTTTGGCCCCTAATGTGAGAGGTCAGCCCTTTTTTCTTGATATCATTTTAAAGCTCTCATGATTTTGAACACTTTTTGTTCAACAACTAGTCAGAAATCCTTTTTTGTTTTCGGGATATATGCAAAAGATATATTAAAGGCCGGCCCTTCAAGTCCTAAATGGGGACGTCTAGCAAAACTTCAAAGAGTGCATATTGTTCAGAATATTATTTTGATCGTCTTTTATTGAATACTGTTTTTCAAAATATTCTTCCTTTTCGAGATATATTGTGCGATAGATTATGCAATCTGGCCCCCTTAAGACCCCTTACTGCGTAATATATGATATCAACATCATGTTATTTAGAAAAAGTGTGTGAAGAAGTACTATTTCGCTTCAGTAATTTATTACAAAATATTTATCATTAAAGAGTTATTGATTGTATACTCTCAGCCCCTTATTTAATGGGTCAGACCCTTTTCCTTGATATCACCTTAAAGCTCTCATGATTTTGATCACTTTTTGTTCAAGAATTATTCAAAAATTCTTTTTCGTTTCCGAGATATATCCGAAGGATATATTTAGGGGCCGGCCCTTCAACTCCTTAATGAAAACGTTTAGAAAAAATCAAAAGGTTGCATATTGTTTAGAACATTATTTTGAAGAACTTCTTCAATATTGCTTATCAAAATATTTCCCACTTTTGAGATATAAAGCGTCAAAGATTTAGCATTCTGGCCCCTTATGGCCCCTAATTATGTAAATATGATGTGAATATCATAATATATAGTTGTGAATTGTTGAGATAAACATTTTTGCTTCAGTAATGCATTACAAAATATTGATCGTTAAAGAGTTATTGTTCAAAGACTTTCGGCCCCTCTCAGCCCCTTATTTTGAGGGACCAGCCCCTTTCTCTTCATATCACTTTAAAGCACTCATGATTTTGAACACTTTTTGTTCAACAACTACTCAGGAATTCTTTTTCGTTTCTGAGATATTTGCAAAGGAAGTATTTAGGGGCCGGCCCTTCAACTCCTTAATGGGGACGTTTAGCAGAATATGAAAGGTTGCATACTGTTTAGAACATTATTTTGAACATCTTTTGTTCAATATTGCTTATCAAAATATTTCCCACTTTTGAGATATAAAGCGTCAAAGATTTAGCATTCTGGCCCCTTATGGCCCCTAATTATGTAAATATGACATAAATATCATAATATATAGTTGTGAATTGTTGAGATAAACATTTTTGCTTCAGTAATGCATTACAAAATATTGATCGTTAAAGAGTTATTGTTCAAAGACTTTCGGCCCCTCTCAGCCCCTATTTTGAGGGACCAGCCCCTTTCTCTTCATATCACTTTAAAGCACTCATGATTTTGAACACTTTTTGTTCAACAACTACTCAGGAATTCTTTTTCGTTTCTGAGATATTTGCAAAGGAAGTATTTAGGGGCCGGCCCTTCAACTCCTTAATGGGGACGTTTAGCAGAATATGAAAGGTTGCATACTGTTTAGAACATTATTTTGAACATCTTTTGTTCAATATTGCTTATCAAAATATTTCCCACTTTTGAGATATAAAGCGTCAAAGATTTAGCATTCTGGCCCCTTATGACCCTTTATTATGTAACATATGATGTGAATATCATAATATATAGTTGTAATTTGTTGAGATGAACATTTTTGCTTCAGTAATGCATTACAAAATATTGATCGTTAAAGAGTTATTGTTCAAAGACTTTCGGCCCCTCTCAGCCCCTATTTTGAGGGACCAGCCCCTTTCTCTTCATATCACTTTAAAGCTCTCATGATTTTGAACACTTTTTGTTCAACAACTACTCAGAAATTCTTTTTCGTTTCTGAGATATTTGCAAAGGAAGTATTTAGGGGCCGGTCCTTCAACTCCTAAATGGGGATGTTTAGCAGAAAATTAAAGGTTGCATATTGTTAAGTACATTATCTTGAACATCTTTTATTCAATATTGCTTATCAAAATATTTCCCACTTTTGAGACATAAAGCGTCAAAAATTTAGCATTCTGGCCCCTTATGGCCCCTAATTATGTAACATATGATGTGAATATCATAATATATAGTTGTGAATTGTTGAGATAAACATTTTTGCTTCAGTAATGCATTACAAAATATTGATCGTTAAAGAGTTATTGTTCAAAGACTTTCGGCCCCTCTCAGCCCCTATTTTGAGGGGCCAGCCCTTTTTTCTTCATATCACTTTAAAGCTCTCATGATTTTGAACACTTTGTGTTCAACAACTACTCAGAAATTCTTTTTCGTTTCTGAGATATTTGCAAAGGAAGTATTTAGGGGCCGGCCCTTCAACTCCTAAATGGGGACGTTCAGCAAAAAATGAAGGGTTGCATATTGTTTAGAACATTATTTTGAACATCTTTTGTTCAATATTGCTTATCAAAATATTTCCCACTTTTGAGATATAAAGCGTCAAAGATTTAGCATTCTGGCCCCTTATGGCCCCTAATTATGTAACATATGATGTGAATATCATAATATATAGTTGTGAATTGTTGAGATAAACATTTTTGCTTCAGTAATGCATTACAAAATATTGATCGTTAAAGAGTTATTGTTCAAAGACTTTCGGCCCCTCTCAGCCCCTATTTTGAGGGACCAGCCCCTTTCTCTTCATATCACTTTAAAGCACTCATGATTTTGAACACTTTTTGTTCAACAACTATTCAGAAATTCTTTTTCGTTTCAGAGATATATGCAAAAGATATATTTAGGGGCCGGCCCTTCAACTCCTTAATGGGGAAGTTTAGCAAAAATTGAAAGGTTAAATATTGTTTAGAACATTATTTTGAACATCTTTTATTCAATGTTGCTTATCAAAATATTTATCACTTTCGAGATATAAACTGTCAAAGATTTAGCATTCTGGTCCCTTGTGGCCCCTCATTATGTAACATATGACATAAATATTATAATATATAGTTGTTAATTGTTAAGATAAACATTTTTGCTTCACTAATGTATACTAAAATATTGATCGTTAAAGAGTTATTGATTTAATACTTTTGGCCCCTCTCGGCCCCTAATATGATAGGTCAGCCCTTTTTTTATAATATCATATTAAAGATCTTGTCATTCTGCACAAATATTGTTCAAAATGTTATTACAAAATAATTATACTTTAAAAGATATGATACAAAATATCTCAAAAATTCACTCATAATTCGTGTCCTAAATTTCGACCCCTACCGAGCTTCCATACTAGGCACTTCCGGAAAATATCAAAACCCAGGTGCAAAATGGCAACATGTCCTCTATCCTCACTGAAAATTTCAATGCTCTATCTTAAGCCGTTTTTGAGTTCCATCGCAGACAAGGAGGTCCTCTAAATTTTGATAAAAGGGCGATAACTTTCGACCGGAAGTAGATATCCCTTCATAGATTTGCCGGAATTAACTTCAGATGTCAACGCATCTACCGTGAAAATTTGAATAAAATCGAAAGAGCCATCTCCGAGAAATCGTCTGCACAAATTTTGTAAGAAGAAAAAAGAATAAAAATAATAATAATAACTAGATGCGATCTCGTTGCGAGCAACGAGTGGGTCTTCCGTCCGATTTTTGATAAGATGAGATACGAATTTGACTGAGATTTTCGTTCATAAATATATAAATAGTGAAAACGTACAATTTGCTTCAGTTATGTTTAACAAAATTTTGATCATTATGACACCTAAAAACGCAATGTTTGATGTAGATTTTAAAATATTTACAGTAGCATATCGTGAAGATGAACATTACTGTAAAAGGGTTATAGATAAAAGACTTTTGGCCCCTCTGAGCCCCTAATTCGAGGGGTCAGCTCCTTTCTCTTAAAATTACATGAAAGGTCTAGTAATTCTGAAGACTTTTTGTTCAACAACTATTCAGAAGTTTCGTTTCGTTTTCGAGATATGTGGACTTGAAATATTTAGGGGCCGTCCCTTAAAGTCCTTATAGGGGCTGTTTAGGAAAAATTCAAAGGATGCACATTGTTGAGAACATCATTCTAAACAACTTTTGTTCAATATTGCTTTTCAAAATATTCCCTTCTTTCGAGATATAAAGAATCAAAGATTAAGCATTCTGGCCCCTTATGGTCCCTAATTACGTAATATTTGAAGAAAACTTTCAGATATATAGTTGCAGATTGTGAAGATGAACATTTTTTCTTCAATAATTAATATCAAAATATTTTACGTTAAAGAGTTAAAGATGAAAGACTTTTGGCCCCTCTGAACCCCTAATTTGAGGGGTCAGCCCCTTTTTCTTGATATCACATGAAAGGTCTTGTAATTCTGAAGACTTTTTGTTCAACAACTATTCAGAAGTTTCGTTTCGTTTTCGAGATATGTGGACTTGAAATATTTAGGGGCCGTCCCTTAAAGTCCTTATAGGGGCTGTTTAGGAAAAATTCAAAGGATGCACATTGTTGAGAACATCATTCTAAACAACTTTTGTTCAATATTGCTTTTCAAAATATTCCCTTCTTTCGAGATATAAAGAATCAAAGATTAAGCATTCTGGCCCCTTATGGTCCCTAATTACGTAATATTTGAAGAAAACTTTCAGATATATAGTTGCAGATTGTGAAGATGAACATTTTTTCTTCAATAATTAATATCAAAATATTTTACGTTAAAGAGTTAAAGATGAAAGACTTTTGGCCCCTCTGAACCCCTAATTTGAGGGGTCAGCCCCTTTTTCTTGATATCACATGAAAGGTCTTGTAATTCTGAAGACTTTTTGTTCAACAACTATTCAGAAGTTTCATTTCGTTTTCGAGATATGTGGACTTGAAATATTTAGGGGCCGTCCCTTTAAGTCCTTATAGGGACTGTTTAGGAAAAATTCAAAGGGTGCACATTGTTGAGACCATCATTCTAAACAACTTTTGTTCAATATTGCTTTTCAAAATGTTTCCCCTTTTCGAGATATAAAGCGTCAAAGATTTAGCATTCTGGCCCCTTGTGGCCCCTAATTATGTGCCATACGAGGTAAAAATCATAATATATAATTGTAAATTGTTAAGATAAATATTTTTGCTTCAGTAATGTATACCAAAATAATGCTTGTTTAAGAGTTATCGATTTCAGACTTTTGGCCCCTATCGGCCCCTAATGTGATGAGTCAGCCCTTTTTTCTTGATATCATGTTACAGATCTTGTCATTCTGCACAAATTTTGTTCAATATGTTTTAACAAATGAATTAGACTTTAAAAGATATGATATAAAATGTCTCAAAAATTCACTCATGATTCGTGTCCTAAATTTCGACCCCTACCGAGCTTCCATACTAGGCACTTCCGGAAAATATCCAAACCCAGGTGCAAAATGGCAACATGTCCTCTATCATCACTGAAAATTTCAGCGCTCTAGCTTAAGCCGTTTTTGAGTTCCATCGCAGACAAGGAGGTCCTCTAAATTTTGATAAAAGGGCGATAACTTCCGACCAGAAGTAAATATCACTTAACGAAATTGCCGGAATTAACTTCAGATGTCAACGCATCTACCATGAAAATTTGAATGAAATCGAACGAGCCATCTCCGAGAAATCGTCTGCACAAATTTTGTAAGAAGAAAAAAGAATAATAATAAAGGTAAAAAAGAAACCGAAGAATAATAGAAGGGTCTTCCGCTGAAAACGGAAGACCCTAATAATAATAAAGGTAAAAAAGAAACCGAAGAATAATAGAAGGGTCTTCCGCTGAAGACGGAAGACCCTAATAATAAAAGTGAAAAAGAAACATAAGAATAATAGAAGGGTCTTCCGCTGAAGACGGAAGACCCTAATAATAATAATAAAGGTAAAAAAGAAACCTAAGAATAATAGAAGGGTCTTCTGCTGAAGACGGAAGACCCTAATAAAAGGTAAAATAACGGAAAAATGACTTTTTCCCCAGAACTGTTTGAATATATATGTAGACCAAAGGCAAATGTGTATATGTACATACATATTATAGTCTATGTGGTAAATTGACAATAACCATACAAATGAAAAATGATTTCTTAATTTAACTTGAAGTGAAATTGCTTATAATAAAGTGATCAAATAGACTAGATTCATGTGCAATAATCAAAAGTACAAGTCAAATGATTCCTGCTTATACGGTAACTTTAATCAAGAACGTTAGATCTACTATTTGTCTGCTATATATATTCATTAAATCAAGGTGAGTTTATTTTTTGTCGAATATTTGTTGCTACCGCGAGAACGTAGTTTGCGGCGAGATGCATTTCGCTAAGCATTATGGGACCACAGGTAACTCATACATGCCAACTTTCCCGATTTAGGCGGGATCCTCCCGATTTTACCCTTTGATCCCGCTCTCCCGATCGGGAAAGCAAATTTGCCCAAAAATCCCGATTTGAAAATATTCAACCTAAAATTTCCGATTTTCTGAGTTTCCCTACCGCAATATTTTGTCAATCGGGATTAGAATATCAGACTTGTTTATTCAATGCACACAGATTAGTCTCTTTGTTTATTTAACGCATGCAGAGGTGTTAATTAGCCACAGGAAATCACTTCTGGCTTGAACGCACACAGCTGTCCAGGTACAGGTAACATAGCCTGGAGCAGTTAGAGGATTAAACTTTTCAGTCAGAAGGGGTATGCATATAGTGAAACACATAGATTTAGGGTATAATTAAATATCATATAGCTGCTGATTTTAAGATATTGTAAAGTTTACCGGTTAAAATAAGATGAAAATAATTTAGATGAAACAACAAAGTCTTATACCCTCAAGTACACTGAATCCCCCCCCCCCCCCCAATGTAATATGACAACGGAATACCCACATGACACTGCCAAGATTATGCAAAAGTTCATCATGTTTATAACAATTTTAATTTTTGTTTGGGATAGGGGTATCCTTGTTTTAAATAATTGATGATCTCAAGAGTAAATTTATTTCTTCAACTTGTTTTGTGTGTGTGATTAAATTAATCATCATGATGTCTACTTATTAAAAGAGAATAAAATGACACTTCAAAACAAACAAATTTTCTTATCTTTCTCTCTCTCTCTCTCTCTCTCACCCTCACACACACAGTGCATTGTAATTTTTCAATATTTCTTTCAATCTAATGTCTAATTAGGAAATTCTAATTGTGAAAAATGTAAATAGAGAATTTTACAAATGTTTCCCAGAAACTCTACAGTAACAAAACCTCATATATTTCTAAAACTTTACAACAAAATTTACTGAACTGAAAGTTGTACATTTTCACATTTTTCACCAAATCATGTGTCTTTTTAAAACATAATGTTGCTAAACTAGACAGATGTCACTTCTTTAGTGAGAGAGGTACCTATTTAAGCAAAATATATTGAATTTTGGAAGGAAAAAATTTGTTTGTATTATTTATTCTTAAATTGTATTAACAAGTGATATTGATATTATAAATAATAAAAAAAAAATGGGATAAACATTTATTTTCACGACAAAATGTCGCGAATTTAAAGCTTTGAAAATTGTCGTCACGCGCAAAATCCCCCATGGGAATTTTCAAAAGTTGGCATGTATGGTAACTGCGGAAAAAAATTCATTTGGATCAATGTGTAAAGTCCGAATTTTCTCTTCGCCCAGGCGTTGCTTTAAGAGCTCGCAGTGACGAGCGGCGCTTCGCGCCGCTCGCTGCGCTCGCTATAATGGGAAAACTTCTTCAAAAATGTTATATAATTATATATCTCAGAAAGTTCAAGATACCAGTATTCATGTGCGGATCTAGAGGGGGTCGGGGGTCCAGACCCCCCCCCCCCCACCACTGGAATTTGTAGAGTTATAAAAAGTATATACTGAAGCAAATAAAAAATGTCTTTGGACCCCCTAGAAAACGTGGACCCCATCATCACTACCACGAAATAGTTTTTTTCGCCTATTGGAAATTGATTTTACGGTTTTTTGTTTTGTTTTTTTTTTTTGTTTGTTTGTTTGTTTTTTTTTGTTTTTTTTTTTTTTTTGCTTGTCATGAAATTTCTGGGTTGGAACATTTTTTTTTTGACTGGGGGTGGACCCCCCCCCCCCCCCCCGGAAAAAATTCCTGGATCCGCGCCTGATTATTGCTGTTTAGCTTCGAGCTGTGCAACGACAAAATCAATCCCCTTTTTTATCATTTAAATCATCGTCATAATTTGCGTTATTTGATCAAACGTTTCCTCAGTAGTCAAAATGAAGACCTTCTTAGTGGACCAGTCTCGACGAATCTCGCTGAGATTATTTACCACTATGTATTTACCATAGTAAATTTTGATGTTATTTATGCTTCCATCTTTAAAGCATGAAAATTCTCCACATTGAATTTCCTCTTTTAATTTTTAGGTGGAATAACTACTTTACAAACGAAAACGTAGTCCTAAGATTGAAACCTTCAGAAGAAAGCTATCAATATTTTTTTTCAGATAATTAAAAGTTATGGTCGCCATTTTAGAATCCTGACTGGTCCACTAAGAAGGTCTTCATTTTGACTATTTTGACTAGATTCCTCGGACATGCATACCCCTTTATTGTAGTAAGACCCGCCTATTCTCTTTTCATAGATAAAAGATCCTATTGTCACAAACTAAGTCGAATTTTTTTCGACATCTGACACAAATATATAATTGAACTCATTTGTAGATCAACGGGGAGTAAATTCTTCGGATTGATTGGTCTGAATAGGTCAACGGAAACTTATCTTAACCTCCGACCCCATCAATCACTTAATTAAGATGGTTAAAAAAGGGTAATTGATTTGTTAGAACAACCTTCACTAATCAGTCAATTCATTGTTTAACAATTTAATAAGCACAGGGTTCGACATTCACGCTCGTCACTTCGTCATTTCCATCCCGGAATGATTTTGGACGACCTGATTTTCAGTCTGGCTCGCCCAAATGACGACCTGGGACGAGTTGGAAATATTCAATAATGTTGTTTAATATTTTAAAATAAACTTTATAAGGTCTTGAAAACATTGTTTCCTGTAACCCGACCGACCCATCCAAATAGCAGCCGCGTGGATTTTTCTTTCTGCCAAATCTGTGTTTGATCAATCAGCTGATGTAATTTTTACCAAAAGTGTTAAATTAAGTTTTATTTGAGATATAAAATATGTAAACCTAGTCAACAATCACCATAAAAATAAAGAGTAATGATCATTTATAATTGTAACATCTAGCATTTCTCCCACAACTTTCTGATGTTCGTTTTCTGCTGCTAGACAGCCGTGTTGGGTGTCCACTGTAAACATCACACCTGGTAATTCAGTCTAGGGATGTTTGACCCCATTTATTTAGGCCTTTATTGTAAGTGAAAATTATTGTTTTAAACTAGAAACTTTATTTTGTGTCAATATGTAAGGTGAGATTGCCCATTAGCAAAAAAAAAAAAAAAAAAAAAAAAAAAAAAAAAAAAAAATCCCGGCCTACCAACCCTTGATTTATCCTTAATTTATTGGGAATATTACATGAAACAAACATAATTTTTTAAAGCCTACAGTAATATTAGCATTTTGATTCTGCTTATTAATATTTGTTGGCTGTTTTCTTTGTTTGATAAAATACTAGAAGACAGCTTTTGGCATTCCAAAAATTTCTGGTTTACATTTTATAATACAAAAGCACAACTTCTGTTATCTTAACAAATTTTAAACAATTGCACATTTTTGTTTCACTTGATATTTTGTTCGGGCGACCTGAAATTCATTCGGGCAACCTGAAATCAGTACCAAGGTTGCCCAAATGGCGAGTCCAAATTTTGACGAGTGTCGAACCCTGTAAGCAATGACTAATTTTCAACTTCAAACCCCTAATATATATTTTCAAAGTTAATTTTTCAATTCAATATTAATTTTTTAATTTGAAAATTAATTCTTTGATTTAAAAATTATTTTTTTAATTTAATTTTTTTTTTTAATTTAATTTTTTTAAAATTTAATTTTAATTAAAGTTTAATTTTAATTTATTATATATTTCAGACTTGAAAATTGTTATTTCAAATTAATAAATTTATGATAGCCTAATATTTGGAGTTCATTTTAGTAAGATTTACTGAAATCCCCCATGATGCATTTTGTGATGATTTGACAGATGAGAGTGCGCTTGCGCAATGAAAATGGAATCAAAACAAGCAAGGCTGGTAACTTTCTCATTATTATTATTTTGCACGACTGTGGCAAGTTTTTTGGACATGGAGGAGCTCAAAAATATAAACTATGGCATAGATATACTCAACAAACCTGTTTTGTTATCAACACAGGTATGTTTTTGTGTAGAAGATACTGCCGTATGGTTTCCATCTGTAAACAGTTCGAATTATCTCAGTCGTATATGCAACTTCTCTGGCTTCTCAAGTTACTGTTGTGTGTTGTGTTCTTAACATTATTAAATACTTGCAGATGACTTGTAAGCCTTTAGATGTTGATAAAATCTGATTTATAATTTGTTTAAGCAGAGTAAAAAAAATACTGTGATCCCTGGAACCCATGATACATACTGAGAATAAACAGATAAAGTGCAGACCTAAGTATTTACTGGGTATGAGGAGAATAGCAACTTTATTGTCCCCTAAGACAGCAGTACTATTTTCTGAGGAGCAGCAGAGGGAAGTAGTTGCTGTCAATGGGGGTGATAAACATGCTATTGTCCTCTGACATAGCAAGTAAGTACTCAAATCTTGTGCACAAACAGGGTACCTCGCTTCGAGGGAGAATTTCAGCATACTATACCAATGGAATTTATGCAAGAGACCGATCAGGGAGATGCCATTTTTCAAGCCTCTTTTGTTCATACCCGGTTAAAATGTTTATATGTCCTAAATTCAGGAATATTTATCAGACTTCCTTCCACTAGCAGCGAATCAAGAGGTCAGTATGTACTACTGTGTTTAAAGAAAATACAGAGGTAGCTAATCAGAACTCCTTGGATTTGTTGCACAACCTACAATGACAGCCTCCTGATTTGCTGCTTGTGAAAAAAAAATTTAAATAAACACCCAAAGTGAGTGACAAAAAAGCTGTGGCTTAAACCAAAGGTTTTTACTATGCTTGGATCTGTAGCTCTCTGTTTTATCTGTCCAAATTTTCTCAAGCAGAGAGCTACAGTTCTGCAGCTACCTCTTGTATAAATTCCATTGGTAATGCAGTATAAATATTGAAAAATCTCCCTCGAAGCAGGGCACTCTATTTGTTTATAAGACTTTGTTTCTTACCTTGAGTATTTATAAATGCTGTAAAGGGTCAATCTCTTAAACTTAACAAAAACAAAAGATGATATCGGAATATATGTCTGATAGGCTAGGAATTCATGTATTTTTAATGAGTTATTTTATCTAATAAAAATTCTCAAAAGGAAGAGGAGGTGTTACACCAACCATTCGTCAGATGCCTGTGGTAAATAGGTGTTCTATTATACCGAAGCAGACTATATACTTGGTTTAAGTTGTGAACCAGATAAAAATGGAAAAGTTCCAAGATGAAAAGCCAGGGAAATCAAATGCTGGCGGTGAAAAATTTGACGACTATTTCACCATGGGCAAATGGCACAAAAACTATTTCACAGTAGAGGTTGCTTAGAAAAAAAAGCAATTTTAATATAAGTCATATTTTTGTAAAGAAAAAATACACAAAGGTAATAATAATAATTAAATATAGTGTATCTCCATTTAAGTATTCTTGTTCAGGTACATGCTTTATGTCTCATGTAAATGTATGTATGCTCAGGATTGTGAATTATCAAGAAATTGTGTCTTATATGTTTAATTTGGTAGGAGACAGACAAACTCAGTGAAACCATTGATGTTACATCAAAGCATGGTCAGATATATCGCTGCACCATACCCAGTCAGATGGAGGCAGAGAAACAAAAGGAAGAAGAAGAGAAAATAGCCATGGAGACAGGAGTTCCAGAGTTACTGAAAGCCATGGAGTCGGGCCCTTGTCTTTTCAAGGTATACACTGAGAAATTCATAGTTTAGTCAGTATAAGAATAAGAATTTAATACATTAAATTAGGAATCAGAACCATTCTTTAGAATTTAGGGTGCTAAAAGACACTCATTCTCTCATCACTTGGGAGTTGATATTGGCTGTGGAGAAATGGATGCTTTTAACTTGTTCTGATGATGAGTAAAATGTGATCATTTGTCAGATAATTTGTGCTAACATCCTTGGCAAGCTTTAAATTTATTGAGAAGCAAATGTATTTTACCATGTGCAGTGTGCAGATAAAACAAAGATATTTTGGATGTGTTAAAATTTTTTAAGAATCTGTACCAGTATGCTATAATAATATAATGATAAGATTTTGGCGTCACCATTTTGAATATTAATTGAATTGTGGTAGAAGTAAAAAAAAAAAACAAATTATTTTTAATCTTTGATCTTTATTAATTCATTGATGTAATAATTAAGTACATGTAGTACCTTATTTGTGAATATGAATATCCAGGATCATGAAACATGAGACACAAAGTCCTAAGATAATGAATATATATATGATGTTTATAATAATGATGAAGTATTTTAAAATTGTTCTATAATAAGTGTATATTTTATATTCCAGACTAGAGACTGGTGGAGTTATGAGTTTTGTTATGGAAAACATGTACGCCAGTTTCATATGGAAGGTAAAGTTTTGCCACAAATTGTTAAAAGAGTTTGGTTGAATACATTTTAAAATATCTACTGGCTAAGCAAGCTGTTTTATCAGAACAAATCTGAATTCTCTTTTATTGCATAATTTAATTTTTGAAAAATTAACATAAATTACAAATAAATCATATTTCCAGATGGCAGAATTGAAGGAAATGTAATCATGTTGGGATATTATGAATCAGAGTTTGATTGGAGAAATGAAACAAATATGGTAAGTGATACAATTGTCCTTTTAATTGTAATAAAGTAAAAAAAAAAAAAAACAAACAAACAGTTTTTTTGTTTAAGTACATCCAATGTATTTTTTTTTTTTTTACAAAAGGAAGTCAAATCAAGAAACAAAAACCGATTGAATCGATATCACAGCCAGCAATACATCAATGGCTCAAAATGTGACCTTACAGGAAAGGCCAGAAAAACAGAAGTCAGGGTTTGTATCAAAATATTTCATTTTACTTATGCTAATGTTTGTCGTTGAAGACTACAAAGTTTTCGCTGTCTTGAATATATTAGTTTAGTTTTCAATATTTGATTGATTAAGTTTAATTTAAACATATTTTTATTGAATAAATCAATAAGGATCGGGAAACGGGCAAAGCCTATACATACCCTCTCCTTGTATAATAGGTCAAGTCAAAGCCTATACATACCCTCTCCTTGTATAATAGGCCAAGACAAAGACAATAAATATTAATACTTGTACATGATAATAAAATTACTAATAGTCAAAAATAAAGATTCAGAATCAAGTATCATTCCTCAATATTGTATAAAAAAAACAGATGATGACCCCCTAATTTTGTATAAATTATTTACTTACTGTTCCAGCTTTAATATGAGTAGTGTAAAACTGTACATTTAATATAGTATTTGATATTACAATCTACTTAGTTTAATCTCTTAGTAGATTTAATAAAATGATTAAGTTTGCATAGTACACAATATTCCCCCCCTTGAAAAAACAATATTTATTAATCTAATTTTTCTGTGAGTATTTCATTGATGCACTAGTAAATTCATCAATTTAATCAGTGTCTTATATTTACATGCATGATACATATGAACATTTGCTTTCATAATTTACAGTTCCTCTGTGAGGAAGGTAGAGGTGATTACATAGCCAGACTGGATGAGCCAGAGACGTGTTCCTATGTAATGACTATACACACCACCAAGATCTGTCATCACCCCTATCTTAAACTCCCCACACATCAGAAACCCGTCCCCATCACCTGTAATCCAGCCGTGTCAGATGAGATCTATCAGGACTATCTCAAGGAGGAAGAAGGTACTGTTCTGTTGATTTTTTGTATGATGTCAGTACCATCTAATGGTAGTGCTGCATATATATATAGTGCTTCAAACAAAAGGGATTGATATACTGATGTAGATTATAAAGCACAGAAAGAATATAGAGATTCTTTTCAACTGTTTCCAGAAAAAAGAATAATGAAAGAAAAGCTGGAAGAAGAACAGAGAATAGAAAAAGGTAGACTGCTATGCTTTTGATATTGTTATTTTACTATTATTGTTAAGCTTTTAATTTTATTAAGCAAATCATTCATTGTGACATACATGTATTAGAATCACAAGGACAAGTGACCACTACCTGAAATACACAGGATATAGAAGTCCCATTAGGACAGAACTAGATGCATGTAAATTCATAATCAGATATATTTAAAAAAAAAAAATTCCACTGACTTTAAACATATACATGTATTCTGGTTACCTGTTTTCAAAATAAAAAAAAATTCCTGAGTCTTTTCATAGTTTTCTTTCTACACAAATTATAATTCAAAGCATTATGACCCCTTATGCTTTAAAAATAAAATTATAATAGATGTTGTCCAAGTGATGATGGACAGATATATATATATATATATATATATATATATATATATATATATATATATATATATATATATATATATATATATATATATATATATATTGTTGGTGGTACCCTTCTGAAGATTTTCTGTCTTTGAACTGTATAATTATTGGTACCAGTATTCTAAGAGGTCTCTTTTTTACAATAATCAAATTGTTTTTAACATCAAATTTTGAAAAATAACACAATTTTTGTTTTTGTAGAATTAAGAGATGCAGATGCTTTGTTCAACTCAGATGAAAAAATGATGGATTCTAAAGTTCAAAAAGAATTGCCACTCCCCAACTCTATTAAGAAAACTGACAATAGTCGCACATTTGAATTCAAGGATGTGTCAGATTTAGGTCATGATATGTCTAAGATTGAGAAACTTATATCAGCTGGACTGAAAGATGATATCGTTAAACTCTCGGATCAGTTTGGAGGTTTTAAACATTTTCCCATCTATGTATAACTAAATTGATTAATTCTTCCACACACATCTCTGTCATTATTCTGGTTAACATGTATTTAATGGATGTACATGGATTATGATCAAACTACATAATATTAGCATAAGAATTATACAAATAATAATTTATCTTGTGAATGCAGGGCAAGATGTTGATATGAAAATGAAAGTGAAAGTAGTTAGGAGCATGGATGACTTGGAGGATATGTTGAAGGAAGCTCAATCTGAGGTAGAGAGCTTGGTGAAGAAGAAGAAGAAGGAGGAGGATGAAGAGGAATCAACTCCAGAGGAGGCAAATAAACAGAAAGATACCACACTGAAATTTGAAAAGTAAGACCTTTGGTTTATTGAATTTCCATATCTGTTGGAATACAATATGTAAATTTACCCAAGAAAGTTAATTTTTACCTTTGATACCTAAATACATGTATACCCCCCAACATTATTTACTTTACCATGGGATTGGAATGAATGTATTATTTGATATCCTTTTATAGTCTGATTATATATTTAATTCCTATATTTGATCTTTTCAGGAAGTCTATTACAGAAAAGATTCAAGACACAGTCAGTGATATAGACAAGGAATTGGATGGTGTGGATGAAAAGGTTCTCCAGTCTTTCAAAGGTTAGAGTCTTCAATTCTCAATACATATTTTATGAAGTTTTTCATCTTTAGTGTAATACATGTATATTAATCACATTTGTAAAGCAAATCAAGGAAGTTGATGGTGCATTCATCTTAATCTAATTCCACTGAAAGTGTTAGGATATGGAGATCATTAGAATTATAGAGTTTGTTTCCTGTTACAATGTATTTTGCATTTTAAATGTTTTGTTTCTGTTTTTTAAGAGATCCAAGATGACGATATAAACAGTGTAAGAGAGAAATTTACTAAAAATAGGAATAATTTAGCCAGCATTAAGGAATCTCTCCGAAAAACCATGGAGAGTGAATTTGATGAGATAATTGAAGAGGTTTGTAGAACCTGAATTTATTTCCCTTGTCATTGGTTATGAATTTATTTCCCTTGTCATTGGTTATGAATAAAATGTTTAGAAAGATTGGTTGTGCTGAAAAAACATACTGAATATTAAAAAAGATTGATGAAAATAAATTTTATTTCGGTAATTTGGATAGACATAGTATATACATTTTTCAAATAGAAAGTGTAAAAAGAGTGATATTTTGGATAATGTACATATATGGGTAAAATTTTCTTGTAGGCAGAGGAAGAGACAGGTATAAAATTAGAGGACAGAAAAGGAGCTCAGAAAGAGCTTAGTAAGACACTTAATAAACTCATAGAAAGGCTGGACAAGACAGAGAAAGGTAATTATAAGCTACAATCCTCAAAGAACCATCCTCAAGCAGTGTTCCAAAAAATATTGACCCTGTACCTTTATTTTGCTTTGATGACCATATATGTTTTATTTGTGGAACCCTTCTTGTTTAGCTGGTTACAGACACTTATTTTATCTTTGTAATCCTATGCATGAATAAATAATAATGAATAAAATGTAATTCATGCAAGTGATAATGTCAACATGGTAAAGTGCAAACAAGAAACATGTAATTATACTGTGAGATGGGATATGTTTAGGGCTGGATATCCTTTGTATATCACAACAATTCTTGTTTCTTTCATTATTTTTTCAATCTTTCAAGAGAGAAACAGATACTGTAAATAAAGAATAATACAAGGTTTATTTTATTGCATTTAGCTCGATAAATCTGTGCTGTGCTAAGTAATATTGTACCCTACTTTATTTTAGACTTATTAGCTCACCTGAGCTGAAGGCTTAAGTGAGCTTTTCTAATCACATTTGTCCCACGTCCGTCTGTAAATAAACTTTTCACATTTTTAACTTCTTCTCAAGAACCACTTGGTTCAAGCAAACTAACCACAATAGGTAATCAAAATTTTACAAAGGAGTATATAGGGAAAGAAATCTGCTGAAGGACAGTAGGGCCATAATTACTCATGTGAGCAATGTGGGCCTGGGCCTCTTGTTTCTTTTCAAGACACTACTATTCATGTAATTGTACATCTGACTCAAGTTCAGATATTTAATTATTTTGGGATGAAAAATGGGATTCATTAATATGCCTTTTTACACAAGTCACTGACAATAGGCTGCTTAGTATATGTTTCAAATAAAAAGAGAAAGAAAACTGCCATTAAGTTTATTGTATGCACTTTATGTTATCACCTAGCTTTGACACTGTTGTTTCTGTGGACAATTGTCATTCTGTGTTAACTTGAAGCATTACCTACATTTATGTAGATCACACACACATCAGCTGCCTGCTGAAACACTTTCATTTGGTATACTGTTACAGGAACTCTGAAATACAGTGAATTTGCTCAAATTATGACACATTAAGATAAATAGGGGTTGGGAGGGGGGAGAGCCAGTGACCAAAAGGCTTAAATGACATTCAACACAAGCATGAATGAATGTCTGTATACATGTACTTGAAACATCTATGAAATCTAATGGGAGGAGTTTACTTTTTCCATGTTGAAGCTTATTTTTGTGAAGAAAACTTATTTGTGTTGAAAATTTACATTTGCCAAAAGTGCTGCAGGGGAAATTCATTTTTGAGGAAGAAATTGCAAAAAAGAGAAGAAAATGACAAGAAATTATTTTTGAAAAGAGAAATATAAAATGGTTATACATGTATTGTGCATGTATTAACAATGTATTCTATCGTTTTCAGACATTTTGAATGTTGACAAAGAGCTTGAGAGGTTATCTAAAAACAATGCCAAACTACAACAAAAATTAGACAAGGAATTAGATGAAATAGCAAAAGGTTAGCAGAATAAGTAGTACATATCTAAATTTAAAGGAAGAATATAAAATTCATGAAATCAAAATTAGACCAGAATTTTTTTTTAACTTTATAACATGGAGAACAAAACTTAGCATGAACAGAATTAAATTTAAATGATCATTCTATTTTTAGGTCCATCAAAAACAGAGGAGCTTCCTTCAGATGACCAGTCTTCATCTAAGTCATCTTCATCTTCTTTGTCATCATCACCATCATCATCATTATCACAATCATCATCAACATCATCTTCATCATCATCAAAGGATCGTGTGAAGATAAGAGTTACAAAATTAACAAAGGGAGAATTTCAGAAGAGTGCAATGAAAAGTACTCCACAGACCCAGAAGCTGGAGGAAGATGTACAGGACCAGTTACAGAAGGCAGGGCTAGATCTTGGAAGTAAGTCTTTCTTAACACATCTGATTTTATTTATGAATTCTCCCCACCCATTTTTTCACAATTATTTAGAAAGCCAAAGTAGCAAAATCTATTAGTTTTGCAAAAAATACTTTGATGCAGAACGTTCTTAGCATTGTTCATGAATAAATGAATTGAAAATTCTGAGATACAAGTTTGATTTTTCTGTGTTAGATGGAAAGATTCAGGTGAAGATAATTACTGCGGGTTATGTTGATGATAAAGACGATGTTCATCTTCTGTCAGCAGAGGATACCAGTGCATTCAAAAATATGATTGTCTCCATTCTGGTAATCTTGGAAACATTATGTCAGACTTACATGTATTTGACAACAATTCTCTATGGCAGATCTAGCTTTACTGATATACTAATTGCATGATTATAGCCAAGTAATTTCATTCATCAAGTAGAAATCTGATATTTATAAAACACAGAGACAGTTTGCATTTGTTAGATAAAAAAGAATCTAAAGTTGACTGACTCTGTATTATTGAAAAACTCTTCTCTGCCTGTAGTTTTACGTTTACATACTTTTACGTCTACTGATTAAAGTATTCAAAAGTTATCTTAAAATAATGTAGATGATACTATTTCTTTAATCATCAGATCATAATTTTAAAACATTGTGTTATTTTTAGGGAGGGGACCATGAGGCAGCAGAGGAAGAAGTCCGACATTCAAACATGGAGTCAAACTACAACAAAGTCTGGGGTAAAAGTAGGAAGAAATCCTCAGACGTTGTTCCCTAGGCAGCCTACAGACTTGCACCACTCAGTGTCTTTCATGGATATTTTTTTGCTTTTTTTTTCTTGTTTGGTTATTGGATACATTTAGTCTCTGGACAGGTTGCAATTTATTTATTTTGATGAAAATGAATGTAATTTTTGTGTGTGAGAGTGTGAATGGAGATGCAAGTATTTTGTGAGTACATGTATATTTTTTTTAAATTAAAAAAAGTGTAATAGTATGGGACTTTGCATTAAAATTTCCCAAGGGATTTGTGAATACATTTTATTGCTGCCATCATAGTACCTCTGGACTTTACCAAACTATACACACAAATTATTCAAGCAGTCAAATCTCAGTAACTATACACACAAATTAATTCAAGCAGTCAAATCTCAGTAACTGTACACACAAATTATTCCAGCAGTCAAATTTCAGTACCTCTCTGACTCGCACAGTTACACTGACAAGAAATTTCAAAGATTCTGAGGAGGATTTGGGATTTTGGAATCAGTCCCATCTTTCAAATGTATCCAGATACCAGACTGCTTTAATTTTGGGGCACATGTTAAATGGTTTTATTACCAGTTTCCTCTGAAATTTACTTGTATATTTGCATTGAATACTATTTTATATTCATTTTTTCTTCAAATTGTATACGTAAAAGAGGATCAGGATAATTAGACAAAGGAGTGATTTTTTCCATTGTTGATATTCAATTTCACTGTCAGTCATTCCATAAATACTAGTAAGATATTTACTATTGTTTCTCCATATTTTATTTTAAAGAATCAAGTCAACTATAAAATTCTTGTTATTAAGAATAAATAGTTCAGTTTTAATCCATTTGTATAAATTGTATGCTATAAAAATTATCTCGGAGGAAAATCTTTGAAACTTGTTCAATTTGTTCATTAATTAATGAAATGCTAGAATATACATGTGTTTGAATGTGTGCCATTTCGATGACTTTAACTTATAATTTTTGATGTAGAACGTCAGAATGGTGGAGATGTTTCTTTTATATTCTGCCATCATTAACTATTTTTTTAGAATAATTACGTCAAAATGAATAAACATTGTATTATTTTATATTTCAATTGTCAAGATGATTTTATTTAAAAAAAATTGGATGAATAAAGCTGAAGAGAAAGAAGAGTACATGTCAGTAATATGCAATTAATCATTCTTCAAACACGCATGCTGTGTTTTTTAGTAATTGGAGAGTAGAAAAAAAATTAGCTGCAGATCTGTAGCTCGCTGATCTGAAAAAATTGGAATAGACGATCAGAGAGCTACAGTGCCACCCATTGAAAAAAATGCATACTTACTGCGCACTTCAAAGTGCGCTGTTTCTCGATTATTTTCACCTTATATTTCAAAATACTACTAACCGTGTGCTTCGAACATATTCTTTTACCACCTCCACAACAAGCATTGGACCGAATTATCTTGTCACCTAATATGGCAGTATAAATAGGCGAAATTTTCGATGTTCTTGATTTCAGTCCCAGGAAGGCGATAAACAACGGTTTTGGGAAACGCTTTCTTCTGGGAGTAGTAAAAGAATAATTATAAAAAAAATTTGAGACGACAGCATAAATAAACGGAGAAATAAATCGAGAAAACAGCGCATTTTGTGCGCAATAAATATACACTTTTTTCAATGGGTGGCACTGTAGATCTCCTTTTGATCTCAGTCTCACTTTTCTTCTATTAATTCCCTTGGTAAAAGTGAGACTGAGATAAAAAGTGAGCTCGTTTAAGTTTTATGCCCCGGGAGCCTACAGATCTGCAGCTAATTTAGCGACAGTTACGCAGCTAGGTTAAGGACGGCCATGAAATACACGTCTTAATATATTTAGGGGAAATTAATACAATTTTAATATTTTTTTTTACAGCATTAGTTTTGATAAATGTGATTTGTGGTGTTTGCACATGTATATATCGGGTCTCTGCTGAGTTCGACCAAAGCGACATCGCTTACATCAGCTGTTTGTCACGTGACAGGTTTAAAATTAGAACATATATGTACTACTACAAAGATCGTTAAAGTTCAACGATATACGGGCATTTTCCCGCTATAAAATTTATTCTGTTTTATTTGGGACAAATTCCTTAACACGAAAAGTGCTGGGAGCAACTTCCTCGTGCTCGGGAATTGTTTAAAATTAAGCCGTCTCTCTATAAACTCCAGTCAAAAATGCAATACGCATTGGAATAATGTTACATTACGGAATAAATAAACAATGCACAACCAGCTCCCAGCAGTTTTCAGAATAGTAGGAATAATAGCTACACGTGTTTAAAAATTCATAATTTATAGTGAAGCGGATATCATTGAACTTCTGATATTTTCGAGGGGCTGGACCTGTCATTCTAGCACGTTACTGTACAAATGTGCTCCCTACAGCTTTATATAAAGTCTACACATTATCAATTTAGTTTGACAACAAAATGTGGATTAATATATTTTAGAATATGTCTCTCTTTTGGTCCGACTATGCGCGTTTCGTATTTATTTTTATTTTTACAAGCAACAATAAAAGCTTGATCCACGCCTCAAGTACAGAGAAACTGCGTGTGAAACTAAGAAATGACGTCATCTCAGTAAGTACAGCGAGATCAAGCTGGCTTTCATTCTACATACGCTAAGTGCTATTATGGCGAGATAATTCGCTTATCCATTTATCTTTATAGTATTTATGATAAACGAAAGTATTTAGTGTGTTTTAAAAAGAACATATAGTATTTATTCATCGAGATTCCATTGTATTGTTTTACCGTGACGTCATAATAGCTTTACCGAACCTCTGCATAGGCTGACGTATATATGGGAGTCCTTAACCTAGCTGCGTACTACACGTGTTGAATTTCTCTTATTCTCTGCCCTCTGTCCTAGAATAGGTTCTAAATCATAGTTATAGTAAGATTTTTACTCGGTACTGTAATTTTTTTCTTAGCTGCAGATCTGTAGCTCGCTGGTCTGAAAAACTGGGATGGAAGACCAGAGAATTTTTTTCAGACCAGCAAGCTACAGATCTGCAGCTATCGCCAAATCGTATTCTATGATGGGGGGGGGGGGGTACCCGTAATCGAAACGAAACAATCGAAATCAAATGAAACGAAATACATATTCGTGTTTGGGTAGTACCCCGGACAGTTACAGCCACGATAAAACCTGTTTGGCTTGTTCTGCAGTAGCCGGGGCGGGTGACCAAAAGTACCTTAGGGTCTTATGTCCCGTCTTAAATGACACAGGTCATGGGCGGGGTACCTGAATTCTTATTGCCTGTACTATAGCCAGTCCAGTGAAAAAAGGGACGTCATTTTCATGCAGCTACAACAACACTTGATCATGTTAATACCCAAGCCGCTACAGTACAATAGTTCCAGGAATCCAAGATTTTTTTCAGGGAGGGGCGTCCACCCCAGTAAAAAAATTTCCAACCCAGATATTTCTTGACAAGCAAAAAACAAAACAAAACAAAACAAAACAAAACAAAAACCAAAAAAAAAAAAAAAAACTCCTTTCCCAAAATATCAATCCCAGAAATTTCTTGACAAGCAAATCAATTTCCCACACGTGAAAAAATCTATTTCGTAGTGGTGATGGTGGGGTCCACATTTTCCAGGGGGGGGGGGTCCAAAGTTATTTTTTATTTGCTTCAGTATATACTTTTAATAACTCTGACCCCCATCTAGATCCGAGCATGTCTTACATATATGTATTCTATTTGGGTAGATTATTCATCCTTAAATAATATACCTCTAAGACGAATCATTACTTCTGGATGGATGATGAGGATAAAAAATTCAAAGCATATCAATACTCAGTGCAAGTCTTACACTGATTGATACCATTAAGAATAAATATTATGATATAATATGATGAATTGATAGCAGACATGTATGCTCAAGTGACAAAGATGAGAAGCTTGAGGGTTTTAAAGAATCGGATGTGGAAGCAACAAAGAAGAAGAAAGAAAAAGGAAAGGAATCCACAACCGTCGTGTCTGGTGAAGAGGAAGGGGGCAAAGTCACTCAGAGCAATGGAGGAAAGCCAGGGATCGAGTTCTCCCTGATCTGTCTTCCAGCGGGGAAATCAATAAAGCTTACAAGGTGTCAGATTTTGATTTGATGTTTAAAGAGGTAATTAAAAAGAAGAACTGAATATCCTCTTTAGTTTGTTTTTTTTAAAATGTTGTTCAACGTCCCTCTCGAGAATTTTTCACTCATATTGAGACACCACCACTTGCCGGTGGAGGGCTGCAAATTTTGACCTATGCTCGGCACTCAGGGCCATTGAGCAATGAGGGATCTTTTTCGTGCCAACACTTACTGTGACATGGGACCTCGGTTTATACGGTCTCATCCAAAGGACCGGTCTCCACGTCCCGCAGTGGATTCGAACCTGCGAGGTAAGGATCAGTTCCTTACTAGAAGAAATGAGTAAAAGAAAGAAACAACGGTACCGGCGAGATGTTGACATTATTAATGACAATAATTGATAATTTTATTCCTGATATGATTGCCAAAATGGATGAAACTGCAAAGGATAACCGTAGGCTCAACATGAAGAAATAGGTCAGTGTTAATCTTAAAATGTTGAGTCATGAGGTATCTCAACTGAAGAAAGCTGATCTTCACTCGGCTTTTCTAGATTGTGGAGTGGTCACTGCTATGACGGAATGACTGGCTCCTCTACGAGACAAAAGTCTGCCCCATTTAAATTCCTACGCACCCTACAAGAGTTTTTAACCAATCAGTTAAGAAGGACTGAAGGGTGAGGTGGCATTTTAATACCATAATGCGCAGTGGTTAGGGCGTCTGCTGTAGAGCCGCCGAGTAATTGATCCTTACGTCGCGGGTTCGAATTCACTGTATGACGCGGAGACCAGTCCTTCCGAAGAGACCTTATAAACCGAGGTCCCATGTCGCAGTAGATGTTGGCACTAAAAAAGATTCCTTTCTTCTCAAAGGCCGTAGGTGCCGAGTACAGGTCTAAATTTACAGCTCTCAACCAGTGGTAGCGTCTCCATATGAGTAAAAAATTCACGAAAAGACTTTAAACAAACAAACAAACAAACCCATCCGAATGACCTGTGACTTTCACTTCTAATGTCGGGCGCTTGGCAAAGGATTAGTCACCTTTTATGTTTATGTCTTAAGTTGGACGCAGCGCGTCGAACGAGAATCGAACCTTGGCCTCCCGATCAAGGAACGAACATTCTACCACTAGGCTACAGTATAGGAAAAGATGAAGAGCTTAGACCTGATGATAAGGGTTGTATAAATAGAGCTAGAGTATCTGTGTCCTTGCACAAAGAGTACGCTGTACGTCCCAAATGAGCAGTGGAGGAGGCAATGTAAAGAAAGACCTTAAGCAAGAAGGCACCATCAAGGTATCATAATGATAAACTTGTTTAAGCATGAGATGCTCAGTAAGGCTCAGAGGGCAGTGGGTATCAGTAAAGTTGTTAGAGGGCGGTCACCAACGCGTCTCTCTATATATAGCTGCCACTGTAATCCGACACAGAAATGTATAGTATTGAGAGTTTTGAGACTTGTGAAAAGATGGTTAATACCGATATAGTTCACAGTTTCTCCATTCAATTAGAAAAACAGAAATATTAATCAGCTGTCCTGTATCATTCTTTAGATGCTACAGGCTTTTGTAACATGTCACTTTATTGTACGCCCTATGATGACAAAATTACAATTTCAAAGATTGTCTGCAGACAAACTCAAAGACGGATGGACACTTGACTATTGCATAAGCTCTTCTGGTTTACGGCCAGCACATGACCCATATCCTTTGGATGAGTGATTCTTTTTTAAAAATGGGTCAGTTCCGAAATAGTTGTCCAGCATTGAATTAATTTTTTGCTCCAACATAATTCCACTGTGTGACACATCAACCAAGTTTGATTTCAAAGAATCTACAAGTTAAATTACTTTGTTTTAAACATTTCAGAATTTTCAACTTAGAATTTACAATTCAATACTATACATGTATCTATGGAATTTTTCAAAGAAAATCTTTTTTAAAATGGTT
The DNA here is from genome assembly GCF_033153115.1 of Saccostrea echinata. Taxonomy (NCBI): domain Eukaryota; kingdom Metazoa; phylum Mollusca; class Bivalvia; order Ostreida; family Ostreidae; genus Saccostrea; species Saccostrea echinata. Next base: position 30,095,466 of record NW_026889750.1, read on the forward strand.
CTGAAATGGAATATTTAATTTATTTTTAAAGATCTAGAAATATAGTAGACATAAAAAAATATACTGTTGGCAAAACTTTCATTCCTGACAGTTTAATCAAGGTTTTTTTGCCTCAAACCGAAAAAAGTAAATTACAAGCCAAAACAGTGCATTTTGATTGATTGTATGTTGTTTAACGTCCCATTCGAAAAATTTTCACTCATATAGAGACGTCACCGTACGCCGGTGAAGGGCTTCAAATTTAGACTTATAGTCAGCACTCAGGGCCATTGAGCAGTGAGGGATCTTTATCGTGCCAACGCCTACTGTGACACGGGACCTCGGTTTTTAAGGTCTCATCCGAAAAACCCATGAATTTCACTTCCAGTGCCAGGCGTTTGGCAAAGGAACAGTCACTACCTATGTTTACGTCTTAGGTTTGACACGGAGCAGCGGACGAGAATCGAACCAGGGCCTCCCGATCACGAAGCAAGCGCCTTACCACTAGGCTAGCATTTTAAAGAGAACTCCATAAATTATGGTCTGTGCAATGAGTTTGGTATAAGCGCACTCCTATCATCAGCCTTTTCTATGTAAAAGATGTATCCCGGGATTGATTGTGTTTGTCATATAAACACGTACCTACTACGATACTACATATATATGACCAAAAGATTGTAACTAAAATAAATTGAAACGGGACCTCGGTTTATACGGTCTTATCCGAAGGACCGGCCTCCACTTCCTACAGTGGGATTCTAACCCGGACATAAGGATCAACTCCATACTCCGCGACTCTAGAGCAAACGCTCTACCCACTGCAGCACGCGGGCGACTAAATCCTTGGTAATTGCATATCTATTAACTAGAGTGTTCCAAGAAACGCATGTGTTGCCTGCTTTATAGCATCATTAAAGATTAAAATAATTATCTAAGAGTGGTCAGCTATTCAAGTTGTTTGCTACAACATTATAATTCAGGCATTTGCCTTCAAAGAAAGAAATTCACTGATTGTAAGACCGATGGAATAGCATTTAAGACCGAAGAACATTAACTGACAAGATTGGATATATGAAGCTTACGTCACTTTCATCTGTTACATGTACAGACAAAACATTTGATGATAGACAATGAAAAGGACGGGTACAATTTGACACGGACGTCTGCGAAAATCTAGTTTGAAATTCACTTTTTAATCCACCTCAGCTACGCTCGTAATCACAATCATTTGGTAGAAAGCACGTTTGACTTCGTAAGAATTAAAAGCTTCTTAAACTTCTCTAAAGAGCTAGAGCCACGAACCATCAAAATGTGCCTTAAATTTTAGACAAAATTTAAGTTTGAAACCACTAAGCCTGTCATATGTTATATTGTAGTGCACAATGTCATGCTACTCTACATACAATTTTTCCAGTCTCGGGGATACAGATTACATGTATGCTTCCATGTACTATAGGATATAATGCAATCGGTTTACACTCGCGCGCAGTTACTGCATAAACTGCAATATGAAATCAACACCTTTCTTTGTTTGTTTTTTTTTAATATATTGGTAAAATGATTATGATGCTTATTAGATACTTCTCTATTCCAATTTTAAGTTTTTAAATGTGTTCATATAATTGCAATCATGGATTTTTTACGACGTTACGATGTAACATAATGACGTTACGTTACAAATAATGACGTTCCTCACGCAAATTTCAATGAAAACAATACCATAATGTAAAATCTCTTCTTGAAATAGTGTTATAGATATCTAAAAAAGAAAAACAGTAATGAAAAGCTAAAAGTCTCTACCATCTATATTGAAATCCTCGTTCATTTTTGAGTTAAGGCACATTTTGATGGTTAATGGCTCTTGCTCTTTAACCAAGACAGGAATTAGAACGAGAAATCAGATGACTTGACAGAAAATGAAAAGCAATTCCTGTGTACCTAAGACATTGTTAATCTGCAGGGTGTAAATTTGTATGTAGACGTGCTTTTTAAAATATCGTCGATTTTTAAATTTTCAATTTTAAAGCTGAAAATTAAAAAAAAATCAATGAAAGTATATTAAAATTGCTTTGCTGTTCTTTCATTCTGGAAAATGTCGAAGTGGTACCATGAAAAATATACATTTCTTTTTGAATGTTAAGATATTACTGCTTAAGAATGACGATTTGCTAAACTTCTGGATTTTGGATGGTATCTACGAAGAGATCATAGTTTATGGTGGGATCGGACTTCTTGCAACTGTGGTACTTCTGAAGCCAGTGATTTGACCAGTGTTCGTCCACCTGTTTTGCTAGGTAGTAAGCTTGACTGTATGCCTCCCGACAGCCCAACTTCTCACATACTGTATCTACAATCTCAAAGTAGTTAATAAAAGTATGCTCTAGTTTTTGTCTGTGAAGAGCATAGTATAGGTACACCAACACCTTGTACATTGTTCTTTCATTAAAATCGTGATATTGTTCCAGGCTCTCTGGTGGGCACTCAGGATTTCTTTCAAGGTCAAGTTTGTCTTTGTATGCTGTGATGCACAACAAGAGATACTCAACCGCTTGTTGTGTTCTGTATTTTGTGAGCAGAAACCAAGCAAAATTCGTGAACAACTGGCATCGTTCGTAAGCCATGGATTGCGGTATGAGGTGACTAGCATAGTCTTTAGCAGTGGAGGGGCCCACTAGCTCGCCAAGAGTAACTGGCTGCTGATTTAAACTCATATCTGAAGACATAGTCATTCCTAGTTTTTCGTCAGCGTATAGAAGGAACCACCACTGGCTATCAAAGGGAATTCCTTGAACAGCTTCACTGAAGAACGACTGAAAAGGCACTTGATCGTCACACGTTGCTACAGTTAGTCTATCCTCGTACGCAGTCTGTAACGTGTCCATTGCTGTCTTGAAGCGTCTCTGCAAGATATATGCCCGTGCCATTTTGATTGCATATGGAATGAAAGAATTCAAAACACTTTCTCTGACATTGTGAGTAAGCTTGAACTGTGCCATGTCCTCCATTATCATTTGCTGGACTTCCAGTCCAGATTCGCCGTCTTTTGCTAGGCTAAACAAATACTGCAGTGGATTTCCCCGTATCATACCGAATTTTTCTCGAGCTTCATTAATTTGTTCTTCTTTCAAGTAGTCAATTGTGTTGTTCTGACGAATAAAGTAACAGGGGATATTCTTTTGTTCAATCTGAGAAATAAGAGACTCCAGAAGATAAAACAAACAAGAGCCCATGTTTGACGCCCAGCAGTCTACGGGTAGTTCTTCACACACATAGAAAAAGACCCTCATAAGGTGGCCTTTAGTAATTAAAGTACTCCCTCCAAGTCCATGGCTACAGACTTCCAAGAACACCAATAAACAATATCTGCAATAGGATAACAGAAAAAATAATTTTATTTCAAATCGAGTAATTCATATGGTTTAAAATGCATGTCTTCGGAATCAGACCATATTTGACTTTATATTGGAGATATTGTACTTTACCCAAAGAAAAAATATAATTGTGTTACCTCTGATCTCTACTAAGTGCTTCATTACAGAGCGTTCGTTCTGCAACACCAAAGCAAAATCGAAACTCAATGTCAGAGTTTGAACTATCTGGATGTGCCTGATTGACAAGGTGACACCCATCTGCTTCAATAGTGCTGATGATATTGGCAGGTGGCCAGTTTGATGGCCGTTTTCTTATGATCCACTCTTGAGCTTCCTCTGGCCACTCAGAGTGAAGTGCTGGTATGTTCTTGGGATACAGCGAAACAGATGAATACGTAGAAGACATTTTGTCCTTAGCTTCATCAGATTGCTGATTGGCAGGGACAACAAAAACGGCATGGTGGTTAGGAACGTAAACAGGACCTTCGCTGCAATCTTCTCTACTCCATTGTCTCGGATAGTACGTCATAAGATAGGCATATCCTGGGTGGGTTTCGTCCGTTTTTATGATAACTGGACAGGTTCCAGAGACTATGTCACGAAATCTTATAGCTTTTCTGTGAGTAGTTATGTGACTATAAACGTTTAAAAATGGTACATTTAACAAGTTATTTTTTGACTGTCCAGTATCTTTGGGGTTCCCTTTCCTACAATGGCAGTCAGTATACAATCCGTTAATTATATCTCCAATGGCCTTGTGCACTGGTAATTTGACTTCCCTTTCCACTGTATGTCCTGTTCCTTCTATATCCTCATGAATCCCAGTATTGACATCTTTGTATTCCATTGACATGACTGTATGCTTGAATTTATCAGCATCATTAAGGGCCACGTTAACGGGAAATATGTTTTTCAGCAGAAAAGATAGATGAAGGGATGATATATCACAATACGGGTCAATATAATCCTCGACAAACATGTCCCGTTTTCTTGTGTCTGAAATTAAAAAAAAAAATATGCAGTATGAAATATGACAAGAAAAATCATTTAAGTATGGTATTTCATTTTCACAACAAATTCAAAATATAACGGTTTTTGTTTCGCAGTGCATTGATTTTTCGAATATTTATTTACTAGTATTCTCCAGAACAATATTAAAAAGCACGGACACTGTGGCATGGAAATAATTACTTTTGTAAAGAATAAAGGAAACAATGCATTCGGATTTAAAAAACGAATTTAACACTTGATTGTGAACATTTTCATAATATCATTGATATATACTTGTATTTACCTTCAAAAATGGATAAACTGTTAAGAGGCAAGCTAAAAAGCGCATCATCTTCCTCTTCACTTGAAAATTGACCTACAAATATAAATATATATCTCAAATTTCATTTAGTTTTCATTTATCTGTTTATCAAGATTTCATACAAAAAGAGCAAACTAAATTGCAAGATTATGAATGAGGAGCGATTCCTAAATGCTGAAGCAAAGAATATTGGCTCTTAAGGAGGTTGGATCCTGTTATCAAAAGTATTGAGAATTTTTTATCAAGTATATTTTTGGAATCTAGACACATAGCTTAATTAAAAATCAAAACCAAAAATGGGGGTCAATGCGCTTCTTTCGGCACTACGGAGCATTTAATATGACCTTTTTGCACTGTAATTACGTCTAACACATAAATCAATTTTTCAAAGTTTTTCCTCTAATATTTTTATCCAAATAAATTATGGAAACAAATACAGTCTTTTTTTCGTCTTGAATAGTCCCTTTAAAATTTGTGACAACAAAAAAAGTTTTCAAATTACTTCGCATAGTCAATTATTTGACCTTTTTGCACTCAAAAAATGTCATTTTCTGGCATTAAAAATTTAACAAGCAATAAAATCATTTGAAAGTAATGTCATTTTTCTGAGTTTAAGCAGAATGGTTAAAATTATCTTGTTTATTCAGAAAATAAACTTAAAAGTGGGGGTCTGTTATGATAATTTTTAGATATAACTAAAATAGTGCTAATTTTTAGCCTAAAATGGGCTATTTTTCCCCAGGACTTTCACAATATATTTGTTATATTTTTCCAATATTATGACAGAATTCATGATGGTTAATTAAATATATTATTTAGGACCAGCATAAAACATTTCACTGCTCAAAATACCTTTGTGCACAGGCTGCATGTAAAAACGAATCCAAACTTAACAATACTGTAAATATTTCGAATGAGAAAAATTGATCATTTTCTTCTATAAAACCTTCCGCCACAAAATATAGTTCCTAACTTAATGCTTTCAGTATGGAATTTAATCATGGGATTTTAATTGAATATAGTTAAATTAGCATTGCAGAATCCAAATTTATTGTAAGATTATGCAGAACATTATGCAGAATTTTTTAGATAGAGGTCTACACAAAAATCTGCTCAAAAGCTCAGGAACGAACCTCGTTAAAACCAAACAGAGATATCTTTCATATTCACATATTAATGATATTGTAATAGAAGGCACCCACCGTCGTCTCCCTCTGGTATCTCTCGCAGACTGACATAATGGAACTCTCCGACGTGTCCCAATCGTAAACACCTCTGGTCTTCCTTTGCAAGAGCATTTGTAATCTTAGTTATCTCCTCCTTTTCTCCTGCATGTAAAACTTCTATGTTCCTCTGCGTTACCTTAAGTTACATACTAAGAAAGTTGATAAAACTTTCTAATTACAAATAAATAAATAAGGACGTTTCAAAAACTTCACACTACAATGTGGCACATATCATAAAACAATCCACATCTAGAAAAGATATAAATACACTCTTTTTCTGTAGAATGTTTCATATCTTGTGATCTTTTTTAAATCTTCTTTTTTGCACACACACACCCTCTCTCTCCTTCTCTCTCTCTCTCTCCACACACACATACACATGAGATCAGTAGGGCAACAGCTACCGAACTAATATTAACAGCAATTTAAAAAAAAAAAAAAAAAACAAGCAATTTAATGGATAGATCAACATTAGATTATATAATTGTTGACAAATGCGTAAAATTTTGACCGGATGCCAAGAGAATGAGTGAAGAAAACGTTTTTGAAAATCTAAATAATAAGTCATTGAAACATAATGACCCTTTTTGCATTGCTCTAAATGATTACGAAAGAAAAACATATCAATGAAGTCCAACGAGTCCAAATGAAAAAAAATTAACGAAATATTTTATAATTGATCACATTTCCTGAGATGTAATCTAGGTATATCTTAAATGTTGATGACATTAAATTGGATATGGAATATAGGATTTCGGAATATAATTCTGCCAGTGACAAATTGGTATTTATAAGTCAATTTTCCTAGTATCTATGTATTTTATATTCCTTTTTATTTTTACGTTTAACGTCTATATTTATTTTTTCTATCACATCCTTCCTGCTCCTATAATGACCGCAAAACTGCTAAAGATATTTATAAATTGGAAAAACATGGGCAATTTCCGTGCTAATTGACGATTTTTTCAGAGTCTAGTACAAGCTATAAAGAACATACATGGAATTATATTGAGAATGACTTACCATTTTGCAAAGAAAATTTCTTAATTTATGAGATTGACAAAATAGTTGAATTGAAGTTAAACCTTAACCCAATAAGCATAACTATTTGGGGCATTGAGAGGATTTGCAGATTTTTAATCTTTCGAAAACTCTGCTGCAAATCTCTGTAATCAGCAGATTAAAACAAAATGCAAATTAGACCGAAAATTTGAATAGTCTCCAAATAATGCCCCTATTCACTTTTTAAAAATTTATAAAAATAGGCATGAATTTTAGCCATGAGAGAGAGAGAGAGAGAGAGAGAGAGAGAGAGAGAATTGATTACTTGTGATGTAGCCTGTAACATGAGATGATCTCCCCATTGTCCCTCTTGGGTCATACGATCCAAATATTCCATCCAGGACTCCCCATCCATGAACATTTCATAGTGAGTGCCATCGTCAGACTCGGGATGACTTTTTAGGTGCTCTACACAGGCCTGTCGGAGTGATTTAGAGCTAAAAGAATAGTCGCCATTAATTTCTAGTTGGTCTACAATGGCAGCAAACATACAGTTTCCATCTGGAACTACATTATGAACAATGAAATTGTTATTCTTTGCAGCAATTGTCATTGCCTTCATCAGCTTCATGAACTGACCTTCGCAGTCTCTTCTGCCACATCCTACAAATATAGAATCTTTAGTTGATCGGATTTATAAAAAATAATCTTTCAAACAGATACTTTGCAATGAAGCATCATTAAAAATTTTTCTTAATATAATCGACATATCTGGATTTCTGTTATTGCTGACGTACCTGCACACGTATGTTTTGACAATTTCTTTTTATATTTTGCTGATGGTTCTGGTGGGGGTTCTCTTTTAACATGCCAAACGTCCGTTTTAGAAGTCTGACCCACATCTTTATCTATAATGTAGGGTAGATTTCCTTTTAGGGAATTGTTGTTTTCTGATATCTCAACTCGAAGCCGATCCTGCTTATTTTTCCAAGGCTCAGAGGTCACAGAACTACTTGACTCTCCTCTGAACAAAGAAGGTGATGGCAAAATTGGATCGAGAGGACCACCTGGTAAATGAGGTTGTATATTTTTTCCTTGTGCTGGTGACAAGGGTGTCATCTTGTTTGAGTCTTTTGTATTCGTTGTTGATAAACTCTGGTGTAATTGATTATCACCAAAGAAATCTTTTTCATGCGCTTCTTCGAGATCCCAAGCATTTTGTGTAAAATCATTGTTCCATTTTCCCCATTGTGGGAACCCATCGGAAAACATTCCCCATGGTTGATCATTTCCCCAGTTTGGATAAGAAGAGGGCATTTTATTCCAGTGTGGTATAGAATCTGTTTGCATCTTTCTAGGTGCATCTTTTCTCCGAACATCTGTATCAACATTAGATTCTGGTTTATCATTAAGGGATTTTGGAAGAACTCGTTCTTTGTCCTGTGAGTATGTGGTCTGCTCATTTTCACTTTTTTGATTTTCAATCATGTCTCTTTTGTTGCTTGTGTCTACCCCCTCATTTTGACGGGTCCCACTTTGACTCTCAAGAACTGGGCTGCCTTTAAACAGTACATTCCGTATATGATAAATATATTAAAATAACAATTTTACTTTTTTAAGAATATACCATGGACAAAATGTATAAGAATTTTAATATATATGTGCGATTATAAGATAATACAAACTCACGCTTTAGCCTAGTTCCTTGGTTCATTGCCTCAATTACTGGATACAATGGCAGATTAGGGAATCTGGTTTCCGAAACATTTTCAGATTGGTCTGTGTCATCTACATCTTTTCTTTCCTCCAAGATTTCATCACTCCCAGTCATCTTTCTATCTGTCTGAACCCCGTAGGATGTAGAATTTTTTAAACTGAAATTGTTTGTGAATTCTCCAAGACTTTCAGGTCCACTATGATAAGCTATAAATACCTGATTTGACTTTTTATCTGGGATGTTCTCTAGTGATGGTCTTGTAGCCTGTTTTGAGGGTTCAGGAGAACCGTTGTCTTCTTTTTTATCTGCAGTCCTAATTGTTGATTTGCTTTCAGTTTCTTCAATTAAATTTTCCTTTGTATTTCTTTCTTCCTTAAAAAGTTCTTTTTGCTTCTTTGATTCATTGTCAACCTCTTTTTCAGATCCTTTTTGATCAACGTTGGTTGTAAATTCATGATGATAGCCACTTTTGTTGAAATCTATGATATTTTCTTGAGAAAGTACATTTTCAGTCCCTGTCGATTTTTTTCTTTCAATGTTCGAGGGATCTTTCGTGTTTTTCAAGTTTTTTGAACAGGATGGTTTTTCAGCAGTGTTGAGTACAGTCTCCTGGGATTCAGGCACTCCTGGTCCCACTGTGTATGCAAAGTCATACATGAATCACTGTTAAATTATAATCATGACTAAAAATGTGTACCAGGATTGTTGTACATTTCAAATGTAATGCAGTTTTTAAGATCACAGAATGTATATTAAAAATGATACCCAGCTCCTTTAGAAGAATGCAGGTGCAAGTGTCTCCATATCTATTTGTCATAAAAAGTAGTTTCGATTTTAATTCACCACAGCTTACACATAGCACCTGTTGGAGAAATACAAGTCAAAATAACACAGAAATTACTTTGAATTCATTAAAGATAGAGAACAATTTTCAGAAATTTATAGAAATAGAACAAAATTTATATGGATATCACCTTTTTACAGCCAGGACATTGTAAATGCTTTCCGGAGCAATTCAAGACTGATCTACACAAATCGCATTCGTCCATCTTCGTTTTAAGTATTTTAAAGATGAATATTACAAGGATGCTTAGATCTGTAAATGTCACAGTCTATAATATCCAGGCATTTTCAGCATTCAACGACAAATAAAAAATGTTAGACAGGACATCCGCCATCTCTCTGAATTAAAGTTCGTTTCCTGTTTGATTAGAATAGCAACTATTTTTGCTATCAGAAATTTTCATTATTATGTACTTTCAGTTTATCTTTATACTTAAGGTTTAAAACAAGGTTTGTTTTACTGGAAAATAAGTATTCCACCCAACACTCAAGATATATATTTTACGTGTTTATCTTAATGTTAAATAGAAAAGTTATAATTCAGATTAAAATAATTTTATTTTCGATTTCGATGCATTTAAATGAAACGATTTTGGGAATTTTTTCAAGGCGTTATATATAGATAATCTAAAGAGACATAACTCTTAAAAACTCGATACTTATGGAGAACCACTCAATCTTGCATTCTTACTTAAATGTTATTTTGTTAAATGTGCTCATTTATATTCATCTACTCCAGTTGGGGTGTTTATCTTTAATAAAAACTTGAAACTTGAACAAGACAAAATTAATGGCATTTCTCTAGTAAAAATAGATAACATAACTTAACGCAATATAAATAAATCAACTGTGTTGAAAAGACCTAAATGATTATGTTGTCCAGTCATTTAATAAAATTTTACATCAAAATACGTAAAAAAATGTAACAGTTTTATCAATCTATAAGGTTATTTGAATAAACAGTGAACAGTTCAGAAAATTGAATTCATTCATGGGCATTGTGTTCCGTTATTTCTTACGAAAGTTATGCATTTTTTTGCCTTATCTATTAGCTGAATTTAAAAAATATTGATATCGCCAAAGGGATACAGATTTTATCAAATCGTATTCACGTATGACTCTATAAGAATACGATTTCCCTAGAGGTATCCATGACATCACCTTTTGTGGCCCAACCTTACCCTTTGGATTTGAACGAATAAACACTATTTAATTCAAGAAGTAATAGTATTGGCGCAAGTTTTATTGTTTCTCTCCCTGTGGTTCTTGAGGAGAACATTTTTATTTAAATGATGCACTAAATTTTCACCATTTCCCCTTGTAAGAGGATGTGAATACCTTTCACCCAAGAATATTATGGGGCAAGTTTGGTTTAATATTGACTCAGTAGTTCTGGAGAAGAAGTTGGAATTGTTAAAAAAGTTTATAGACTTTACAGTTTACAATACACGATAGACAGACGGAAGTCTTTGATTAAAAAAAAGTTCAAACGAGTCTTCGGCTCAGCTAAGTTAAAAAAAAAATATGTAAAAGAAATCTTCCAAAATGCTTCATGTTGATTTTTAGTTTTTCGTATTTTATTTCAGCAAAACTTGGTATAACTTTAGAAATGTAAAACTATCAGATGAAAAGTTTTTAGTCCAAGCGCTTCTTTTGTCTTCCTTTACAAACCAGAAGAACTAGTCTAATTATAAAACTCCGATATTTTTGTCTGTTGTTAGTTCAACAAATGAACATCTGGAATCTGTCTGGCGTCTGTTAAGTCTTCACTTTTTCAAGTACATAAGAACCCTTTGATCAATTTCAACTAAATTTGGCTCAAAACAACCCAAAGCGAAAAGGATTCAAGTTTTCTCATCTTTGTCAAGGGAATATAATTAAGAAATGATGAAAATAGGATGGGGTCATTCAATCTTTTTCTCAAGATCTACTTTGCCAGAAAAGAAAATCCTTACAAAAAACTTTTAAATTGATTATAGAAGGGTTGCTCAAAAAGTTCGCTGACTAATGAAATAACTTTTTTACTTAATGTCTTATATCCATTTGGAAGGCATTTTTTAAACAATAAATTCGAATAATTTGCATTAGAAGTTTTAAATATAAATTGATTTTTTTCAAACTTATTTAAAATTTGAAAATCCGAAAATAGAGCAGGACAAGGTCAAATGCATTAATTTACAAGCAATACGATAAATAATGTCAATAGTCATATCTCACAAAAGCAATATAAACCTTCAAATTAAAAGTGCTTTCATCATTTCATATGTAACTTAATATTTTGCTTCTTTAAAAAAGAAATCATTTTTAGAAGATAGGTAGGCCTCATTGAAAAAAAGATGACGTCGTATAACGTCAAGGAGCAGCAACTGGCGATACAATTTGGTGTAACACCCGGAAAAACGGCATAATAAACTCTAAAAATGGTGGAAGAAGCAAGAAATATGCCAAAAGTGAGCGCATGTGCGTTTACAGCACAGGTAGTTTTTGGGTGAAGGAGGTTCATATCAGATGATATACAGTATGTAAGAAAATGGATTATCAGTAAGAATCAGGAACCTCATGGAATGAGTCGGGGGTTTCACTGTTGCGGATTTTGTGAAATCTGAGTTACAATGTATGCGGTAAAATAATTAAAACGTATGCTACTGGAATGAATGTTAGCAAATTATATGCCAAGTTGCATAGAACTTCTCTAATGAGCACAGGTACAATGTATGACGACGGACATTGAGTGAAATGCATAAGAAAAGTATTTTTGAAAAACTCATGACGTTATGTTTTGGCCATTACAATACTGTTAGGTGTGCTCCGTGATAACAGTACATATTGATTTTAGAACTAAGTAACCCGAGTTCCATTTAATCAAACTTCTGACATCAACAAAATGAATATTTTTACGTATCATAGTATGCCGATATTGAATTCCTTGACAAATAATATAACGAACACTGAAACTGTCCTCGAACTTTTCGAACAACCCTCGTGCATGTGTAGATATAAGCTATAATTAGAGGTGACTAAAGTATGTATGTTATGAGGGTCCTGCCATTTGGATGCCCTTAACAATAAAAGGTTTTTGTCGTCCATTTTCCCGTAAGTCTCCAGCGAGCGTGGATATGCTTGATGGTCGATGTCTACAACTAAGGAAGGCTGGATGTAGCTGTCAGTCTTAAAAGCCCAGTAACAATATGTTGCGTGAACCATTCATGAAAATGGGTTTTTAACCTTTGTCACAGTTCTTTTGTATTGAAAAATGATTTTGTTTAAGTAGATAAATGAAACCCCTTATTGTGGTCGCCAAAAAGTCTTTGAAGTAACAATTTGAATTTGCAGTATAATTTAAAATCACAGACATCTGGTGCTTGTGAATGTCAAACACTTCTCTCTTCCCTAATAGTGGCCCATCCCTTGCTCCATTGGCTGTAATAATCTACATGACATTTGGATGCTTATCTGTTTGACTAATCAAAAAGTGTTCTCTGAAAACAATACATTGAAAGCATTTTGTCTACATTCATTGCAGGTGTTTATTTTCTTGGGATAAAAGATATCCAATTTCAATTCATAAAAGATACTTTTTGATATTTCAGCAGTATACTTTTTTAAAGCGTTAATTATTTCCATGAATTTGAGGTATTAACAGAGTTTAAATATTACTATAGAACCTAAGTGTTTACTTTTAACATTTTTATCCAAGCTCCTTCTAAATTTCATCTTCGGAAGATCAAGATTGTGAAATAGCATTTGTGGAATTCTTAATCGGTATCAAGTTAGATTTCTATATGATTTCATGTAATATTTATTTTTACTGTAGTTGTTTTCATTGCCATTCTTTTCAAATATTTAAGTTTTTTTTATTGCCATTCTTTTCAAATATTTAAGTTTCAGTGAATTTAAAGATTCGCTAACATATCAAATTCTGTTATGAAAATCATGTAACTAAAGTTGCTTTGAATTCAAGAAAACCTACTAAAATTTTCCTTTGATCTCGTTTGAAACTAATTTCCACGTGTTAAGTAAAATTTTCTGTGCGAATTTTATGAAATAACATTAATTCGTACTCACTCTAGCATGGGAAAATTTGTACTCTTGGTTACTGGTGTCTCAAAAACTGATAATGACGTACGTGTTTACCAATTTTTATTAAGCAACAGACATTAGTAAACATAATTATGAATTTGATAAAATACTTCGGTTATTTTTAGCAAGCAAAAGTGCACATTTGAGCCACCCGTACTTCATCCATTTCCGATTATAAATGACAGTCATTAGCTTCACTTAATTGTTGCTCGTATGTTGGCACGTTCTTGGCTCTTAATTCACATATAGGAAGGCATTTAAGTCCCATGTTTGTAGATTTTGATATCATGATGATAGAAAAAGGTATCACATTGGCCTTATTTGGACCATATATTTGACGAGGAATTTCAGTCAATTTTCTTCACTCAAAACCACATAATTACGTGCACTGAATATTTTCTCCCTTATGTCTTATGGAAACATCTGGAGCAATAAATACAATTTAAATCTAAAGCCAAATTAAAATATGAAAGAAATGTAAAAGGTTACATGGATCTTCCAACTTTATCATGATCGATAATAACTTATGTTCTTTCTTTTATTTTTTGAGTACAATAACTTCACAAAACTTTTTGTTTTAGGTAAAAAAAAATCTTTTATGAATTCTTTTCGCAGATTACATAAGACATTAAATTTAGTGATATAAACGTCTTATTTGTTTACTATCACATAAATTGTTAAATCTTTCTCTTGTTTGAGAACAATTCCTGTTTCCGTTTGTTGATGGATTGTTATTCTAAGTTTAACAATATTGTATAAATTAAAATAACAGTGATAAATACTTTTAATACTCAATAATGGTTCTACAAATTCTAAAATTTAATCCTTTTGAAGATAAATGAACTGCACTATTCCACTTTGTACATATCCTATTCTATCTTTTGTTTATTGTTACAGTTATCCATTTTATATAATAAAAAGATTGGTTATGCCATGTGTTGGATACAACACAGATGTCAAAAATGTTTTGTACAAAGGAAATCCAGGGGTTTCTCATTTAGCTCTTGCCATATTGTTTACTTAATAATGCTAAAATAACTTTATCAAACAGACATTCGAAAGGTAAATTAAATTGCCTAATTTTTAGGTTCACACAATAAATTACAAGTGTTTTCCTGCTTATCAAAAAGTGTTGATCTCTACTGTTGTGTAATCGGCACTAGCAAAAGAGTGTCATGACTAAATTAGTTTCCAAATTTGCAATTTTTCCAATAATAGCGGATAAAATTTTGCTATGCATCGTTCCAAAACAGAATGTCCAAGTTTATGTAACTAAAATATTGCTAAAGTACATTATATATATGATACAAATTTGTGCTACGAGTGTTGTTCGAAAAGTTCGTAGATAATTTCAGTATTCGTTATATTATTTTTGAAGAAATTCATGAGCAGCATATAATGATATGTAAAAATATTTATGTTGTTGATGTGAGAAGTTTGATTCCATGGAACTCGAGTTATTTAGTTCTAAAATCAACATGTATTGTTATCACGGAGCACATCTATCAACATTGTAATGGCAAAAAGGTTTCTAAAAAAATACTCTCCGTATACATTTCACTCAATGTCCGTCGTCATACATTGTACCTGCGCTCATTAGAGACGTTTCTATACAACTTGGCATATAATTTGCTAAAAATCATTCCAGTAGCATAAGTTTTAATTATTTTACCGCATACAGTGTAACCCAGCTTTCACAAAATCCGAAAAAATGAAACGCCCATCGCATCCCATGATCCTTACTGATAATCCATTTTCTTGCAGACTGTATATCATCTGATACAGAGTCTTAATCAGTCAAACAATGCCTGTGCTATTTATGCACAACCCACTTTTGACATCTTTTTTTCTTCTTCCAGTATTATCAGAGTTTGTTCTGGCGATTTTTCGAGTTATTCTAAAAGCTTTATGGCCAGTCGCTTTTCCTTCACGTCCTACGGCATCATTTTTTAAAAACCTTTTTCAGTGAGGTCTATGTAAACCTATTTTCTGAAAATGATTTCAAAGAAGAAAAATACTAAGTTACAATTTGCCATACGAAATGATGTAAGCATTCTTAATTTGAAGGATTATATATATATATATATATATATATATATATATATATATATATATATATATATATATATATATATATATATATATATATATATATATATATATATTGAAACATGACTATTGACATTATTTATGGTATATGGTATTCCTTGTAAATCAATACATTTTGACCTGCTCTGTGACCGTATTTTCGAATTTTTGAATGTTAAATAAGCTTTAAATAAATCATGATATGTTCAAAAAAGTTACTGCAAATCGTTCAAATTTATTGTTAAATTATGTTTTACAAAGGATTTGGATATAATATGAAATTAAGTAAAAATAATTATGACATTAGTCCGAGAACGTTTTGAACAACCCTCTTATGTATTTAATTTCTGAAGAAAATATGATGAAACATTAAGATTTAAGACATTAGGTAAATTAAACGTATTTGAGGGATATCTGTAACGTTTAGGCAATTTGAAATGTATAAAAACTTAACATTAAACACTAGGATGATTGGTCAAAAAGTTACCCACTGCAAACTCAGATTTTTGCTTAGCATTTTTACAATAACATGAAGACAAGTAAAAGGTAAAAAAACTGTCTGAGAATCTCAATTTTTCATAAACTTTAGAAAAGACAGTATAAAAAGGCGTCTCTCTTTTGAGTCTATAAGGGACACAACTCTAAAAGTTCAATCTAAGTCCATCGGATTATCTTCCGGGATATTAAACATATGTCATATGTGCAATCTTCAGATTCCCACTTTTGGTATAGAACCAACAGTTCATACAAAAACTGAAGGAATTTTAAGTCTCTTTTAGAGATATACTTGACGATTCCTTTTCCGATCCTAGGTGTTCTGTTTCAAAATGTTCCATCAAAAACTGTAAAACCTGTGATATTTTGATTACTAGTTCTTCATTTACTAGTAATCTTACTGGACAGGGCTTCTATACCAATACTTGGGAAAATCTTAATTGCAAATCTTCTTATGTTGTCTACGGAATAGAATGTACCCTTTGTGGACTTATTTATGTTGGTGAAACCAATGGTTCACTTAATAAAAGAATATCGGGGTATAGATTAAATTAACAACGGGGGCCAGTAGCTTCTACAAAAGCATCTTAATTTACCTGATCATTCTATTTTGTCAATGAAAGTTAGAATTATAGAAAAGATTTACCATCATACTAATAGCCCATCACCGAGTACACCTTTCCGTAGACAACGAGAGGAATAATGGATTAGAAAACTAGGCACAGTCTTTCCGTATGGTAGCAATGACAATGTCGATAGTATTGTGAATCTTTCAAGTCCGCAGTGTAGCAATGTGAATGTGATTGGTCTTTTAAACAGTACACAGAGACGTAAGCGTAGTCATGGACATTGGTCTTACAATAAACCTTTTACTACACGATGTCTCCTTTGATTCACTACTACCTTATGTAAATAAACATGCCTTCATCACACTCGCACCAAAATTTACTCTGCCCCTTTGAAAGTTTTGAATAGTCTATTTGTAAAAGTAAGAAAAGTTCAAACATGGATTCTTCGATACCAGAATACAGGCTCAGATCTGTGATTATGGATATTGCAAATGATAGGCTCTTAAAACCGCCACTTTTCGCTGAAAAAAACGCTCATACAACCCGTTTGTTCCTTAACCTTCAATATACCAACAAAGGAATTGACGCAGTTAATATAAGTAATACATGTATTATTAATCACAAAGAGGTCCATATTTCAAGTTGAAGTTCACACCTTGTACTTCTTAGAAATATACCTCGACAACCACTTCAAAACTTTTTAATTATAAAAAAAAACCTCTACAGTACCTAGATATCAAGCATCTGAAACATAATCCTGCAACATGTTCATGTTCTTCTTCACACTACAACTACAGTCTTGCTGGACACGTCATTACTGGAGACGACCTATATATTTGACGTATATCAAATTGGTACCGTATATGATTTACATTATGACTCCTGGTTTTAGGCCTCTGCTCTTGGACTGTTAGTCCCCGAGGGTCTCTACAGCCCAGTAACCTAGCTTGGGTACTAGCTTGAACATACGGGTATATATTTCATCGCTGTGGTAATATTTAGAAATTTATTTCAAAATTAAGGATTATCTCCCTCATGCATAGCTCTTATCCTTTGACATATTTGGCTCCAGTCTTTGGCACCTTTTTTCAGCTCTTCCAATTCTTTTTATCTAAATATTTTGGATTCCCAACCTTTCGGTTTGAGGATCACTGAAAAGACATAATTTGTCGAAATGCGCATCTGGTGCATCAAAACTGGTACCGTATATGATTTACATGCATTATGCAGATGGATGTTGAAATCGCGCATTAAGAGATTGATGAGCAATATAAAAACCATTTATCCTTCTGTCTTCGATAATGCAAAAGTGAAACAAGAATTAGACACGATAAGTACAGTGTATGTACTTGTCCCCGCTGACAAACAGGTAACAACATCGACTTTGTTTGTAAGGCTCATTATTTGAATTGTATTTTAGAGGAACAAGGATTTAATTCTGCAAGTGGTTATCCAACTTATACCCATAGCTCCCTTTCTAAGGAGGAAATTCTTCAAAACCATATGTCAGTTTTTAATGTTTTTAATATTCCCAACAATCAAAATGAATTTGAATTACAATACTGGATTCCAAAACTCCATAAAAATCCTTACAAACAAAGAAACATAGCGGGTTCCAGTAAATGTTCTATCAAGCCTCTTTCTTTACTTCTCACTAAAATATTTACAGCAGTGAAGGAGAAACTTCTGGAGTACTGTACAACAATATATTCTAGAAGTGGTGTAAATCAGTTGTGGATACTTGAAAACTCCAAGGAATTTACAGAAAATTTGAAATCACAAAATTTTAACAAATTCAATAACATCAAAACGTACGACTTTTTAACACAATATACAACCATTCCCCACGAAAAACAAGGTTTTTGACATCATAGACAGCTGCTTTTTCAATAAAAATTGAACTCGTAAATATACTTACCTTGTCATTGGTCATTTGCAAAATTATTTTGTAAAAAAAAAAACATTCTAATTGTACACACAAATACTCTGAAGTTAATATTAAAAAGATGCTTGAGTTTCTGATTGACAATATCTATGTAATTTTTGGAGATCAGATCTTCCAACAATCTGTTGGTTGGAATTCCCTTGGGTACCAATTGGGCCCCCTTATTTGCAGACCTAATTTTGTATTCATAGGAAGCAGAATTTATTCAAAAAACTTCTACATGAGAAGAAGAAAACACTTGCCGTGGTTTCAACTCGACATCTGGATATACCAACGACGTAATATCAATTAACAATGTACGTAGTTTTTTCCATTCATATATCGACTCATTATATCCCAGTGAACTTGAAATAAAAGATACCACAGAGTCTGACACATCTGTTTCATATTTGGATACATACCCCCCAAAATCCAATATACCCTTATCACCTGCATATGAGGTTTTTGTCTTTCAGCTGATTCGATACGCAAGAGCATCCTCTACGTATGACCAAATCGAGGCAACCTATTGACAAACAAGTTGTTTCTTGACAAACAAGAAACAAGGATATCATCAGTCTCGTTTGAAGTCATCATTTCGCTTTCAGTTTTATGGTCAGTACAATGACCTTTTTAGCAAATACAACCTATCATTAAGTCAAATGCTGACTGACGTTTTTCATAATAATTGTTAGGCCATTATTTACACATTGAATTGTCTACAGATTTTTTCCCGTTTTCCCGATCATGACAAGGAGCACATGGTCGGCAGGGGAGGCTCACTCCTCCATGACACCTGATCCCGTCTCTGATGTTTTGGTTCGTGTTTGCTCTGTTCCCGATTTTTATTGTTTAAATGGACTTTGAGCTTGAATGCTGTTCGTTATCTCTATATTTCTTGTAAAACACAGTGGATAACCAAACAAAGAAGGCACTCACTAAAACACAGATTTGGTTTTCATTCTAACAATCCTATTCTTGAGACAAAATAAAGGACGAACATACAGCTATAGTGTAATTTTCATTTTTTTTAATTATAGGTTTATAAATTTGAGAAGCCAAATTAAAAAAAAATCATTATTGAGGAAATTGACAAAAAACAAAGTTTTTGCAGCATTTCTGTATCCTCTGGAAAATAGCAAATGTGTTCGATTATGAAATATTAAATTACTTTTAGTTCTGACAAAAAGATATCCGAAAATCTTGACTTTCATAAAAAATACATTATTATCAGAAGACTAAACAATCATATGCAATTACCGACAAACACTTTTTTTTGAAAATGCTCGGATTTGAGCCTCTTCCTTTTCTAAAGTTTTGCTGATGAATAATCACAATAATTGTTAGCATCCACACTTTAAAATCAATTAAAATTATGTCTTAACATTTACCTTTTTTTAATTTTGAAAATTGTAATGTAACATTGAATAACTAGTAAAAAAGATTTATGAATAAATTTCAATATTTAAACCTGTGTCAATGTGGATGTATGGTCTTGGTGTACTAAGAATTTTACATAGATTTTTATGAATTAAAAAAAAGGTACATCTATTCATGCAATGTCTCTCAGCACAAGTGAATCTCCTAAAGAGACCATTGACCGGATATAAGGAGCATGTGAACAAGTCATTTTCCCTAAGGACTTTCTTCAATCAGATAGATTTGTGAAACATAAATCATTTTCTTAAAAGCTTCAGTGTATGACAAGAATAAATCATCCATCAAATAAAAAGATTTAAGTTCCTCCAAACAAATTGACAAACTCCGCACGCATGCGGTCAGTTTACACCCGTCTTTGTGTTGTTCCGTTCACTTCAAAGATTTTTTGCATCATTAAGTAGATTAAGGCACCAGCATACGAATCTAACTTACGGTCAACCCTTATCAATAACCATTTAATTTGATTTGATGACGTTCTCCTCATTAGGGAATTACAGGTGAAAGAGACGGCGAGGGTTAATTAGCGATCAGCCTTTACGTGCCTTTTAGCGAAGTTACGCCTTTTCTTGAACTTCGCTTTTAGGCTTGGCTTCTAAGCATCTCAAATATATAGGAAAGAAGGTTTGTAGGAACAGTCTGAAGGGAAATACAAACAGAAAATCAACTAAAGAAACTTAAAGGTAAGTCTAAGGAATAAACGAAGTGCAATATTTGATTTCAATAATTATTTCGCTGATTTGAAAAATTTCTACTTTCATGTCTTGCACAAATTCGTATTTCAACACCTCCAAAATCACTAATTTGCCAGATTTTCAAAATGGTGCATTTTTTGTTTATATTTTAGTGATATGTGCAGAGAAGTTTATAGCTTTGGAAAATAGATATTTTAAGATTACTTTCTTTAAAAAAATCTTATATATATATATATATATATAGAACAACCACAGTATTTCATTTAAATCATTGAGAGTTTGTTTGAAGAGGTTGGGTCGATTTGCATTGAATTTTTTTTTCTTTTGAAAGTATTTTTAGTGTTTCTAATTTGTATCTCCATCCTGTTTTTAAGCATATTTTACACAAAATATACCTTTATGAAATATAAAAGGTAAAGAATGTGTCTTCAAAGTCTTCTTATTCAAATCATTTTGAAATAAATAATTTGAGGAAATTAATATAATAGGTAGTACACTTTTTTATGTTTCTATTCAATGGCATCTGATGAATCATTATAATTGCTCTACAAAACCTTATTCATTCTTAAAGATTTGATGTGTGTTTACTTGATAAAATGAAATCATATCCCCACATTAAAGATAAACAATTAAGGAAAGGCATATCATGCAATCTTTGCATTTATAAAAGAATAAGATAATTTTATTGAGAGAGAGAGAGAGAGAGAGAGAGAGAGAGAGAGAGAGAGTCTTTTAAAAGGAAATATAAGTTATATATGAACTTTTTTTGCAAAAAGAAAAATATGCGTATAATTTCAAATAATGTATAATTGTACTACCCTGTATAAAGTAAGAGTAAATTGCAAAGAAAACTTAAGAGAACCTAAAGCTGTAATATGTAATGAGAGAGAATCTTTTAAATAGAGAGATAAAACCCTATGAAAGCTTTATTACAATGTGTTTTTTTTTTCTTTTACATGTTTTTCATCCTTTGTATAAAGTAAGAAAAAAAGAGAAAAAAAGGAAAATAATAATAATAATAATGATAATACTAGATAAATAAAAAAAAAATTAAAAAACTTAAAAATAAAAGAAAATAAAGCTATAAAATGTAATTATTATAAGAAGAAAAAAAAAATGCCTATCATTTCCAATGTAACACATAATACTGTTCACTATTTCTTTTTTCTATCTTTTTCGTTTAATATATATGATGCCTTATTTTCCATTATCATCATGTAAAAATTTTGAAATTGTTAATGATGTTCTATGTATTTTAAAGAAAATGAGGACATATACCATAATCTCAATTATCATCGCCCTGGGGGCAATCACCATTCTGAAATCATCAGCATCCAAAGAAAACTCCAGAGGTCTCACGAGGCTGGTTGGACAACAGCCCTTACTTTTTGGAAGGCGAGGAATGAATCCTAATATGAACAGTTTATTTTTCGGAAAACGAGCGGTGGATAGAGCGACATTAGACGATATAATTGTTGACAAATGCACACACATAATGACCGCATGCCAAGAATATGCACACGAAAGAATGGGTGAAGATGACATTTAGATAAAGGTATCTATGGATTTACTCTAGCCAATAACTGAGCATTATAATCATGTTTACAAAGGTCCTTGTGATTAAAATATGGTAAATGAGAATTAAGGTATAGCTTAAA
This sequence comes from Saccostrea echinata, assembly GCF_033153115.1. NCBI lineage: Eukaryota > Metazoa > Mollusca > Bivalvia > Ostreida > Ostreidae > Saccostrea > Saccostrea echinata. Next base: position 30,117,862 of record NW_026889750.1, read on the forward strand.
TTGCAAAAATGCCCAAATACTGCACAATATGTACAACTTTTTATATCTCCTGAGATGATGTAATATTTAGGTCCATATATATATATATATATATAATGTTAATGCCTATATGATATTATTAATAATAACAGTAATAATATTACTGAAAGAATTCAAATCAAAGTTTTTTAACGTTTCTCAAAACATCAAACTAAATCCGAATAAAATGATCTTAACTTAGATTTAAAATCCGGTTTTTGGAATATATGAAAATTTGTTCAAGAACAAATTCGTATTTGTAAGTCAATTTTCTCATTAGGATTTATCATTGTATGGCATTAATATTGTATGACATTTTTTAATGTATACGTTTAATGTCTATATTTATTTTACAAATATGGCCTTCCTACTCTTATAATGACCAAAAAACTGCTATAGATATTTATTAATTGAAGAAAAAACATGGTTAATTTTCTCTTATTTTCCGTGCTAAATGACCATTTTTCCAGAGTGTATGAACTGTCGGTATACAAGTTAAAGCATTATAATGATTTGGCATTTTTGCGAATATTTTTAGGGCCTAACGGAATAGTTGTACTGGCAATCCATCACTGTATTCAGTCAAAAGCTTTACTGTTTGGGGTACTGAAAGAATTTGCATATTGTGTGCATTATTCGGAATCTCTGCTGCAAATTTCTATTATCAGCAGAGTTATAATAATAAAGAGTGAAAGACAGACAGACATTTTGAAGTTTTTTTTAAAAAAAAAAGTCCCATTCCTTTTTTAGATAAATGTAAAAAAAAAGGGAATGAATTTGAACACACACACACACACACACACACACACACACACACAGAGAGAGAGAGAGAGAGAGAGAGAGAGAGAGAGAGAGAGAGAGATTAGATTTCACGAAAAAACCTCCAACCACTCTTTTTAGATAAAAGATTATATTAAATGGAGAATTCACAAACTTTTTTTCCCATGGTTTAATAAGGTTTTCGCGTGTTTAGAACAATTTGTCTGCAATTCTCAAAACTTGATTGGCAGTATCAGAATAAAGTAAATCATTACTTCATAGAAATCCTAAAAATGTATTTTAATCAAAGACTTAATTGTTGGATCAAACAACTCATCGATTAAAGAGCATGAATCCGAGATGACAACGTTTCAGGTTTTTTGTTTCTTTGACAAAGGTATTCAGGGCTGATCCGTACGTCCTGCTCGTATTTTATGGTTATGTCTTTTAGATGAAAATTTGACACTAAATTAAGACTGATATAAGGGTTTTGGAGTCTTCATTAAGAAAATCTAATATATTATGACGTGATTGGTCATAAATATGATATGCCGGAAGCTGTAAATTGCAAAGTTTAAAACTGTCACTTTAGCTCGAAGGAAATGAGATTTTTCCGGATTGAATCTGCAGACAATGAGTAAATATTGCATTCAACACGAACCGAATCATAATGTCTTCTTTTAATCAAGTAAAACTATTAAAAGATATCATCCCAATCCGAAATGACATGCGGCATGTAGAATAATGGAGACAGTGGATTAAAACATATTGCTTACCCTATCGCAAATAGAGATCCTTCAACTAATCTAGTTTTAAAACAAAGATAACTGTAGAATTATGACAGAGTTTGACTTGATTATAAATCTAATACATTTATCTTAGTTAATGTCCATGAGACAAATGTTAATTGGCGGAGTTACATGAATATTTCAGACTGATTGAGTCACATTAAACTTTGACAGGATATTAACCTTGTATATACCAAATATAACACATCTAAGGTCAATTTTTCAAAGCTTTCCAGAATTTGCTGTATCATCTGCATTTAGAAGGACTTATTTAAATGTATGTCACTAGGAGAATTTTTATAATTTTAAACATTTTTAAAAACACTTTCACATACAATTTTTATTACATATTAACTTAATACAGTTTACATATTGTAACATTATTCAAAGAATAATATTTCACAAATACATTACTCAAAGAACTCTATAATTAAACATTGAATTACTTTTGGTAATTAATGTATTTTTCTTTCCAGGTCTGGCTTAGTTTGATGCAAAGGAGAGAGTAAATAAAACCATATTTTTCACTTGCACTAAATACAAACTTCCTTATTATGTATTTTTGATTATGTCTCATTAAACTTAAAATAACTTATTATGTGACTTTAGAAAATTAAGAACTTGAAAAAATCCGAAGAGGTTGCTGTGATCGTTTCTTTGTTGATCAATAAACATCTTGTTTTCTTAATTTTTTGTTGTTTTTCTTCGTATATTGAATCGTTTTTGACAAAGAAGATACATTTTTTAGTATTCTGTCTAGAGGAACTAGAGATTGGGGATATCGTCATTGTGTTGCGTATGAACATTAAAATATTTATTCCAGTGATAGTCAATGATTTATAAGAAATACGAGTGTTTGTAGACAAATGCTATAATTTTATTAATTATGACTACACTGCCAAATATGTAGGATATTAATTTGATATAGACCATGATTTATAGTAAATGAATAAGAATTAACACAATACACACTATTTTACAAAAGTTTTAAGTGTAAGTAGATTGTATATACAAGCCACACGGCTCAGTCCGACGTTATGCTAGTTTCATGATAACGTCAAAAATACGGATACGTAATTTTATGATTGGACGCTGTTCCATTTGAATGGCCGAAGTCGCTTATCATGTCACTTTTTGAAACAATTCTTGCGAGTTTTTTCCTCATTTTTTTAAAAAAAATATTTTTTTTACTATATGTCCAATAAGCGATACTAAAGATATCAGAAAATGACGACAGCCGCTTTATTTAATTTAATTTTTAGTAAGTTTTGGCTTGTTTTATGCAGAAAATAATTAATTTAATCTGAAAACTTTATTTCAAAGTGTATGACCTTATAACCATGGACCGTGCGCACTACAAAACGGCGATTTTTATTAAATTATTAAGTTCAAACAACCAAAACCAAACTATTCTGACTTGGATTTTCATTGAAAATATTCTGATATACAACAATTATATTTAGGAACATTCAGTTTAAATAGACAAAACGTCATTGACCACGAATTTTTTGGACAACCCTCGTATACAATAAATAAATATGTTTAATCTCCAATCAAGGGCCCTCAGGGGGCACTTACAATCATATAAGTATGATCACATTTAAATATCAATCATATCATAAAATATCAATCATTTCTTCAATGGAGGTACAAAGGAAGATGTACAATACCACATTTATGATACTCGTGAAAATGTAAAATATGTCACATATCCACAATTGTCTGAAACTTAATTGGTAGAAAACAACATGAAGATATAGAAATGATAATAATAACAGCAGCATACTATTGTATAAATGTAAAAAAGATGACCTTAATACAGAGTGTACCAAGGGACGATGCCCGTGCATAATCTGACAGTCAAACTTGTACACTAAGTATTCAAGACACTCATTCAATATACATTTAAAACATTTAAAAGTGATAGGGAAAGTAAAAAAATGTACATTTCAAATAATTATATACTTTACACATTATATATATATATATATATATATATATATATATATATATATATATATATATATATATATATATATATATATATATATATATATAGTCAATAAATACTACTAATAATAGCAGCATACTATTTTATACTGTAAAAATACATGTACATATACGAGGGTTATTCGGAAATTATGGAACTTCAGGGAAGAAACAAATCAATTCATGAAAGTTCACCAAAATTATATCAAGAAAATATAATTTAACAAATATGCAAAATCTCTTGCTGATAGCATCATAAGATAAATCCCGTTAAAATTCAAAACTTGCATATGTCCATTGATTCGGAGCATTCATCAGAGAAAATAATATAAAGTTTGTGTATTCTATAGGAATATACTTTTTTCTTGAATAACACTCCTTTGCATACCGAAGCATTAGGTTTTATAGCTGTAGATCTGTAGCTCGCTGGTCTAAAAAAAAATTGGGAGGAACGACCAGAGAGATACATGTACAGTGCCACCCATTGAAAAAAGTGTATATTTAATGCGCACAAAAAGTGCGCTTTTTATCGATTTATTTCTCCATATTTTTCTAACTGCCATTTCAAAGTATTACTAACCATTGTTCCTAACATATATATATTTTTAAACTATTTCCACAACAAAACATTTCTTATAACCGTTGTTTATGACCCTCCTGGACCTGAAATTGAAACCATTGAAATACTACCATTTTTAGTGGCAAGATAATTCGGTCCAACGTGCTTCGTGCAGGTGTCAACTATAAGAGTAGTTGATAGAGGTTCTGCAGCTATACATTTTACTGTACATTGTTTCTTACTTAATTAAAATGTATAGAAGTGCACACTCTTACGGGAAGTAGATTTAGAATGTCTCATTATGACGATGTGATAGTACGTATGCATTACATGAATACTGAGATGATGAAAAAGCCGGACATGATAGACCAGGCATCTGGTCAGCAGTCATAATGTCCGTTGAACAAGTAATGGACATCCGTTCGCTTTTGTATATTGTTGTACAGATGCATTGTCACGACCAAAAATGAAATCAGTTTTCCAAGAAGCCTTAATATTTTTTGCAATTTTGAGTGTACATCACGATTTTGCTTTTGCCGGTAAGTTCACAGAGCGCATTTTCGTATTGTTTTGCTTCCTCAAAAATATCAATGCCTGAATTACGATTATAACTGTATTAATTTTTGTAAACTATTGAAATGTACAGTAGGAATTCATCTTTTAATATTAATTGAAAAAAAAATCAAAACGTTTTCTACTTGAAGCTGTTTGTGGTGGAAATTTAACAAGTTCCTCGGGCAATATTACATCCCCTGGATATCCAGAGGACTATGAGAACAACTTGTCATGTGACTGGGATATTAGCTGCCCTGTGGATAAAAAGATATTAGTAACATTTACGGATATCGATGTGGAACACTATGGTTCTTCTTGTTACGACACCATTCAGGTGTGTGAAGTTTCAGAAGTCTTGTATATCATAACCTTCATCACTTTTAATTTATACACCACACGGTAAGCTAACAGAGTTACTTATTGTTGTTTTGATACCAAAAATAGCAGTATTGAAGAGAATCAATGTTACTTTGAATGTCGACAACAATATGTTGAAATATTCGAATAAACCTTGGATATTTGATCACAAAACGCATAAAGCTCAAATCTGTTGGAGTTTGTCTATAAGGAAGAGTTTAGGTGAACCTCAACAAAAATTAAACAAAATTATGTACAGCAAAAAAATCCCTCGTTGGAAAGCTTTGGTGTAAGTAGAAAATGAGACTCGCATTACACTGTATGTGGGTACAGTCAGCTGATGATTTTCCATAAGCGACAATGTTAACTTTTCCTTGGTCCCTAATTTTTTCATTGAACAATGAAGCACCCCTCAGATGAAGGCTCGTCATCTTCCCCTCTCACTGGTTAAAATCTCGAGGTGGCTTGTCAGATTCGTTTTCCTGCAAAGTGCACACGTTCGCAAAACATCTGTAAAGAAATATGGAGTTAACGAACAGTAATCAAGCTCAAAAATCCTTTGAAAGAATACAAATCGGAAGCAGAACAAACAAGACTTTTAAAAACATCAGAGGTGGGATCAGGTACCGTGGAGAAGCAAACATCCCTGTCGACTGGTCACACCCGCCGTGTGCTCATTGTCATGATCGGGCAAACGAAAAGAATCCGAAGACAATTCAGTGTTTAACTAATAGCCTAACAATTAGTGTGAAAAACGTAAGTCAGCATTCGACTTAATGATAAATTATACATGCTGACAAGGTCGTTGTACCTTGCGAACTGATGACTTTAAACGAGACTGCTGATATCTTTGTTTCATTATCTTGTTTGTCAATAGCTTGCCTCGGTTTAGAAATTGTTTGTATGTGGAGCATGCTCTTGCGTATCGAATAAACTGGGAGATATAAACCCCATATGCAGGTGATAAGGGTATATTGCTACATAAGTAAGGGAAGGTGACGATTGAAAAGTTGAAGTCATCACGTTACTCATAAAGTTTTTTCGTTAGGTTAACATTCACGTATTTTTTCTAGTAAAATATATAAATATGAAACAGATGTGGTATCTTTTATTGCAAGTTCACTGGGATATATCGAGTCGGCATATGATGGAAGTAACTATTGTTGATTGATAATGCGTCATCGATATACCAGTATCTAAATGTCGAGTTGAAGGCCACAGCAAGTGTTTTCTTCTTCTCATGTATAAGTTTTGAATAAATTCTGCTTCATATGAATACAAAAATAGGACTGCTAATATTAATTGCCCCCATGGGAATTCCGAGAGATTGTTGGAATGCCTGCATAGATAATGTCAATCATCTTTTTGATATCTACTTAAGAGTATTTGCGTGTACATCAGAATGCTTTTAACAAAATAATTTTGCAAATGACCGATGACAATGTAAGTAAATTTACGATTTCCATTTTTATTGAAAAAGCAGCTTTCTATGCTGCCAAAAAGCTTTGGGAAAGGTTACTGTAGATTCCTAAATATTGATATTAATTATTGCATAATTTCGCAAGAAACACCACTCGAAAAATAAAATTACTCGCTTTCATTTTTATGGTGTTAAAATCCATGCAAAATCCCTTGATTAACCATCCACTGGCGAATTATTGTACTCGCGATTTGACGTTAATGAGCCATATTGCGATAAGTACTCGCAAAAAAGGAATCTACAGTATATAAATGTTGAAAAGTTGTATGTTTTGATATTGAAAGCAAAAGGAGAAATTTGCCAAATTTCAGGGTACGCACATATCAAACAAAACAATTCCTTTTCTTTCAAATATATTTCAAGACTGGTTTTCACAACGCAATTTTCTCTTCTTTCATATAAATCAAGCATCTTTAGGTGATCTACTTAATTTATATACCCCTCAAGTTCAGGAACTATTTCGTTTTAGTGCACTACTTTCTTACCTACCGATTCTTAAAATAATAAGAGGTAAGTACCCATTTATGAAAGATGCTCATAATAGCTCGTAAATGAAGCTATTTAATAATTTGAGGAAAGTGAGGGTATCATAGTCTTTCTTTTGGCTTGTTGTCATTATAGCCTAATTCTTCTTCAGTTCCTAGAGTTTTTTTTTTTAATCAAAAGTAAAAACTAGTAAATTATAATATGACGGCACTGTTACTTAGATATTAATTTTCTCTCAATGTGTCATTCATCTTCATTTATATTTAGTAAACTTTTTTTTAATTTCATAGATATTTGAGGGAACCCAATCTTCAGTCTCACAGACTTACGAGTTGTGCAAAGAAGTCGACGCCATCACTGATGATGTTTTTACCTTTGTGTCAACCTCTCAGTTTGTCAGGATTCGTTTTACTTCGGACGAATCTGTCAGTAAAAGGGGATTTAAAGCCAATTACTCATTCATTGAAAGAGGTAAGTGTGAGAAATGAAAAAAAATTCCAACACTAATTAATAATCATCACTCAATTAGATTTTATGGCATTTTAGACATTCTGTAAATATGTAGCGATTTTAATAAATGCATGTAGCAAATCATATCATGTAACATTTTGCCAATGCTTTTATCTGTATAATCCTTTATTTTCAAAAAATAAAAATAAATTAAAGAAATACTTCCACCTCTTTCTGAAATATTCACGAATATCCCCCAAACTCAAAAGTCTTTTATTGGAAGTTTTATTTTCAATCTTCATATTCACGAGAATAAAACCATTCAGCTATTTTCATGAGGCATAAGTTTTGAAGCATTGGTATTGTCAAATTACCTACTTCACTATTTCTTTGAATACTAATGTAGGCATCCACAAAGTATTTTAAGATTCTTTTTCAAACAATTAAATAGAAATGTACGTAATTTTAACACCAATAAGTTGAGACTTTGTTTTTGCAAAAACCAAGATCTACTATGCTAATAAAACTAGATTTAATCTTTAAAAAATTTGAAGTATGTCAACCAGCTCCTAAAATATGATACTCCATACTCTTTTTCATTGTTTACACACAAGTTATGTTAAAGTAAAAACTATTTACTACAAAAGCCTAGCTCGCAACGAAAGAATATTATAGGACTCATTAAATGCGGGTCCCTTAATTTCTAGTTGACAATAATAAACAAGAGGCCCAAGGGCCTTCACGGTCACCTGAGTACAATACAATTTAGAGGATCCGTACTGATAAATGGAGCTTTGTTGCCCAAAAGCAAGAAAAATAGTATGATTAGCATCAACAAAATAATTGGTCTAGTATCTATCTGTCCCCCATTTATCACTATTACCATGCAGACTATTAACAAAATGTCTGTTTTCTAACCCCATATTATTACTTCTCACATTGGCCTCTCTTGGCCTTTGAAGAACATTTAAAAAGATAAGTTATTTTTGTCTCAATTTTATTCATCTATACTTCCAAGTCTACCTGATCATTAAAACTATGAAACTACTTTTTGTATTATACAATAAATATTCTTGCATAATTCTTGTATTCTATTAACCTTTCAAATACATTGTTTACAGTGATTCATTATCAAAGGTGAATGGTAAAGGGGAATAACTTTGCTCAGCAGAATACAAGTTAATAGAGCCCTGGCCAGGACCAGAACACTTGACTAAATGGTCCAGGTGTTCAAAATTCTGGTAAAAATACCTTTGCATCTTAAAACTTTTTGCATCGAATATGCCCAGAAGCATAGAAGATTTTCAAAGAAATGCATTTTCACTACATTATTAAATAAATAAAGCCCCACCCTTACACCAGAACATCTGACCCTGGGGCCATGAACTCACAATTCTGGAAGAAGCACCCTTGTTCATCATAACTACACACTTGTTTCTATGCTTTATAACCATTAGTAGAAAAAAAAATTCTGAAAGAAATTATGTATTTTCACTATATAATCAATAGAGCCCCCCTTCACCAGAACCTCTGACCCAGGGGCCATGAATTTCACAACTTTGGAAGAGGCATTCTTCCTTATCATAACCATGCACTTCCTTTGTTTGAATAATATCCAGGAGCAGAGAAGAAGATTTTCATAGAATTAATGCATTTTCACTATATAATCAATAGAGCCCCGCCCTAACACCAGAACCCTTGACCCTGGGGCCATGAAATTCATAATTTCTGCAAAGGCAATCATGCTCACCATAACTATGTTCTTAGTTTGTTTATTGAATACCCAAGAACAGAGAAGAAGATTTTCAATGAATTAATGTATTTTCACTATATAATCAATAGAGCTCCGCCCTAACACCAAAACCCATTACCCAGAGGCCATGAAATTCATAATTTTGGAAGAGGCACTCTTGCTCATCATAACTATGTACTTAGTTACTTTACTTAATACCCAGGAGCAGAGAAGAAGATTTTCAATGAATTAATGTATTTTCACTATATAATCAATAGAGCTCCGCCCTAACACCTGAACCCCTGACCCTGGGGCCATGAATTTCACAATTTTGGTAAAGGGCTCAATGCTTATTACAATCATGTCAACAGTTTGACTGCTTGATGTCAAGGAGTAAAGAAGAAGATTTTTAAAGATTGCATTAATTTTGGTGGATTTAGCCCCACCCCTCAGGTCCCAGGGGAGCAGGGACCATGAAATTCACAATTTTTGTTCCCCTTCACCTATAGATGCTATATGCCAAATTTGATTGAAATTGGTTGGGCGGTTTCAGAGAAGAAGCTAAAAATGTTCAAATGTTAACGCACGACGCACGCCGACGGACGAAAACGGATAGCAATAGGTCACCTGAGTGATTCAGGTGATCAAAAAAATATTCGAATCACGAAGCTAGAAAATATTCTCAGAAAAAGCAAACCATATAGATAAATTGGAAAAATGTAAATCTCAGAGATGGTTCATAATAATAAAAGGGAAGATATTCTATTTGAACGAATAAAATAAAACAACAAACCTGACCTGAGTTCTTACATTTTGAAAATATAGTTTTTCAGAAGAATTCTGATGTAGGAAATCATAACCTAGTAAACGATATCATCTTGGTAAAATAAGATAACGAACAGTTATGAAGCTCAGGAGTCCATTGAAACAATGCAGATTGGGAGCAGAGAAAACACGGACCTCTTAAAACATCAAAGGTGGGATCAGGTGTCATAGAGGAGTATGCATCCCCTGTCGACCGGTCAAACCCACCATATTTCCTTGTCATTTAAGTCACTATTGATTGTAATTCTCTGAGAAAGGTCAAACACTTCTTTAACCTGGCATACAAGGATATTATCAGGATATCGTGTGGCATGTTATTTAAGCAGGAGTAAAATTTCGCTGATTCAGGTCAAAGAGATATGTCAAGTCATTGAACTTATTATTTATAATGCTGCCGAATCTGTGTGTCACAATTTGAAAAAAGAAATACCCAAAATCAATCTGTGCTAACAACTTTTTTTAAAATTAAGATTCGGTAATTAAGATTAAGCTGATTACTAGAATAGTAAATGTAGCATATAAATATCGTGGCATCATGTTTTCCTTTCAGCGTTTCCTAGGAAAATGCCACGAATTGGAGGTATCTTTTTTTTAAATCAATTAAAATCATCTACAAATGATTATATTATTCGTACAAGCATTGAAATATTTGCAATAAATAAGATTTGACTTTGCAGATTGTGTGTATGATGTAGATGATGAATCAGGCATTATAACATCCCCAAACTACCCCGGGAAATACCCAGCAAATGTACAGTGTGTGTACAAATTTACTTTTCGACCGGATCAGCGATTAACATTGAGTTTTCTATCATTTGACCTTGAGAAAGAGGGCAAAGATGGATCGTGCTCCGATTTTGTACGAGTAAGTTAAAATTGTAACCTATGGCTATATAGAACTCTTCCCTGTTGAGTATTTATAAATGAATATTGTAAACCCATCCTGATTATGTTATTAAAAATACGTTTATTATGCTTTCAAAGCTGAGGGATGCAGATTTCAGAATGTTGGGGCAGTTTTGTGGTGATACAGTGCCACGAAGTTACTCTTTCTACCGAGGAGATGCTAGAATGCTGTTTTTCACCGACAGAAGTAAAAATGGAGACGGATTTAGATTGGCGTATCAAGGTTACTTTCAGATACTGATAATTTCGTCAGTTTTCGTTGCTCCTTAATTCTTTTAAATAGAAAAAATGCAGTACCAAAGAATATTTACATCATGGAATCGAGGTAAAAAAAAAAGCCGTTCACAACATTGTGAATAAATAAATGTATGAATATTTTTTTTTTACTTTTACTTAATACTTTGACAAAATTAATTTCTGTAATAGGTAACAAGATATAAAATATTTCACACACGTACCTGTTTACTTATGCATACTGCATTCTGTTAGTATTTTGTCTTTTTTTGGAAACATGAGATTTACAATATTATTTTAGAATGCAATACGGCCTTTCATAATATTCAGGTGCTCTTCTTTCAACAAATACTCTTGTATAAAAAATAAAATGAAAAAATATTTACAGTCTATAACGTCACTGAATGTTTGGAGGATTCACGGGGATTGAGCTACACTGGACAGGCAAATGTCACTGCAAATGGTAGCGCATGCGCTAGATGGGACAGCGAAATAGCCATGAAGAATGGATTTATTTCTCTTTTAGACCAGGAAAACTATTGTAGGAATCCCAATAATGGAGCGATGCCTTGGTGTTTCAGTACGGATACGCTGTCTCCGGAATATTGTAATATCTCAGTCTGTGGTATGGACATTACTTAGGTTTGATAACTAATATCTAAATAAATAAGCCATATATTCATATATTCTTTTTTTTCTTAAACCTTTGGTGCAGGTCATGATTGTATAAATGCAACAGGACAAGTTTTAAATTACTGAACGTAATTACTTTGCTCCCCTCTTTCAATGTATGCATTTTTCGTTTTCACAAAGTATGGTTTATGCACGCTGTCTGATATTTTATGCCATCTAGATCCCGATTTCACAACAGAAATGACAACACCACTCTCTAAAACAACAGTAAGGACAACTACAACCACTTTTCCAACAACTTCTACTAGCAGTTCTATGACAACATTTACCACTCAAAGTACAGTGACAACTTCCAATCCATGTGAGTACATGTCAGAATTACAGATAATCTTTATATATATATATATATATATATATATATATATATATATATATATATATATATATATATATATATATATATATATATATATATATATATAATATTTGCAATTATCAAAAGCAAACTATTATAACTTTTTTTGCTTTCAGACGAATTTTAAAGAATTGAAAGTACAAATATTGACGTTTTGTGTATTGGAATCCGAGAAGGGAAAATCACCAAAGCATGCATTATCGCGGCAAAACGTCAACAATATTTTCAGGACAGTTACATTAAAATTTGCACTTTAAATGGCAATAATATTTATATATCAAAGATGTTGAGTTTACACTGCTTTTTTCTTTGAAAGCGAAGGAGATACGAGAAATGATAACATGTATCAACAAACCTTCGCGAGCCCTGTGTGTCTCGCCGAACTCCCGTTCCTTCCTCCACTAACGATTATATTAATCCCCCAAGTAAAGTTTGGTTAGGAAATTCGCTTTTTCAAGCTCTATTTTCAGTTTTTTTCTTCTTGGTCGATTTTATCAAGGTAGCAGGCCTACCTGGCTACACTCTTTTACCATGCTGTTTTGCTTATGATAAGTAAGTGAATGGCAGGGAATGTGGAACCCCTAACACGTTGCTATGTATATATTTATGGTCCGTAAATAATTATTAGTTTTAATGAAAGAATCAAAGTTATATTGTTATGAAACTTGAAATTTTCTGAAAGTTTATGCATTTATGAGTAGTAAAAAAATTCCAAATCCTATCGGAAAATTTTATTAAGTCTGCTTTTTGATGAGATGCGTCGTACTGTCTCTTTAACATTGTTAAGGGACAATAGTGCTCCCTTTTGTTTATACCAAATGGTATGTAAGTATTTAACTTTTTCTTCCATAGATTATCTCTATATTTTTGATAAATGTCATTGTTGTACAGTTTTTCAATACCTATAATACTGTGTCTTTTAATGTGTGAAATTTTGAGTTAAAATGGGCAGCTACAGAGTCATTGGTTTCTCTTCTAGTGAGTGAGAGATTTAAGACATGTCTTTGGTATAAAGTCCCACCAGTTTCTCCTACATACACAATCTTGTTCCATTTTTTACAAAAAGTCCATATACAACATTGCAAGATTTACAATTAATACAATTTTTGATGTTATAAATGTTTCCCTTATTGTCCTCAGACTGGCTTGTTTTAAAAATATTTTTCCAAAGAATATATTTCTTTGCACCGCACGGCTCGCACAAATTCACTTTCTTGAAAAAAAATTTATTATGCTTTTTATGAACTAAAATGTCTTTTAAAATTTTGTCTCTTCTAAAGGCAACAATGGGTTTGTTTGAACGCGTCTTTAAGATGATCAGAATTTTTCAGGATTTGTTGAAAAATGTAACAAGATTATTATACGCTCGCTCCGTGATCGGGAGGTCGTGAGTTCGAATCTCGGCCGCGACTGACCTAAGTCGATAAAAAAATAGGTAGCAACTGTTCCTTCGCCATGCGCTCGGCACTTTGAAGTGAAAGTTGCGGATCCTTCGGACGAGACCTTAAAAACCGAGGCCCCGTGTCATGGCAGGCGTTGGCACGATAAAGATCCCTCACTGCTCAATGGCCCTGAGTGCCGAGTAAAGGTCAAAATTTGAAGCCCTTCAGCGGTATATGGTGACGTCTCTAAATGAGTGAAAAATTCTCGAATGCGACGTAAAACAACATACAATTAATCAATCAATCAATTTTATATATATATATATATATATATATATATATATATATATATATATATATATATATATATATATATATATATATATATATATATATATTATAATATATATATATAAAATGTTAAATAATGTTTTTTAATATTTTATACGTGCTAGCCTAATAAGCAAATCGTGTGATGAACAACAACTATTCATGTTTTTCAGATACAACAACAATGACAGTATCGACTTCATCACCCCTATCTGTAACATCTACAACAATAGAGGAGTCCACCAAAACTTCAAGTAACTAATTTTTGAATATGAGAAGGATATGGGTATCCATATTAAGCATATTTTTCTTATCGGTAATATTTCTGGCACTTTGAAAGCTCTGGCTTCAGTGTATTTAGTGTATTTAAAAGAGAAGAGGAGAAAGATTTTAAATGTTAATACATAATTAATGAGTCTTATATATTGTTTGAAATTTCAGATCCTATTGCGCTCTCTTCAACAACCATGCCTACAGACTTACTGATTCTATTCATAGGTGAGTTTACATCAAGATATTTATTTAAAAAAATAACACAACCATATAGGTGTAGTTCTGAAGTGTTTGTAATAAATCAATTCTTTGTTTGTTTTGCAGTGGTCCCTATCCTACTATTGATAATAATATTTGGCATTGCTATTGCACTTGTCCGGTTTATAGTTAAGAAAAAGTGAGTAGAATTTAAATATATCACTCATTTTATATTTGTTCATATTGAATTGCAAAATTCTTATTCTTTATGGTAATATATTTCAGAAAAATGAACCTTCCCATTTCACAGTTACGATCTATTGTCAATCCAAATTATGTTTCCAAGGACAGTGTTACAGATGGATATATGGGATCGTATGAAAATGACGTCATATCGCGACAATCCATTGTTGCTGCGCGAGAGTCTGTTTTTCGTATGTCCCGTAAAAATTCTAGATCACAAATGGAATCTATTTACTATTCTGCAGAAGACATCACAATTAGTACCCTTGATAGAAAAAAGAGGACTAAGGGATCGAAGAAAGACGAGAGTCCTTATATCGAAAGCAATGACACATATGATTTGCTGGGGCAAAGAAGAATGAAAAAAGTCGACCCTAATGAGTACAGAACCTATAGTGAAGTGTCTGCAATAAGCGAGAGTCAGGAAATATATGATCATATGAAGACTAGCAGCAGAGTTCTGGACAACACCCCTGTCAGCGACGAAGGCCAGGCAATCTATGGCAATACTGAAATGTCCAGCAGAATACAAGATGACACTTCCGTTGTTCAAGAAAGCCAAGAAAATGACGAAGGCAAAGTGAGAAAAAGTAGAATAACAGAAGAGGTGCCAGTTTACGCAACAGTAGACAAACGTAGGAAAAGCTCGATGATTAATCGAAGACCTCAGTTACCAGAACCAATAGATATTAACAAAATAAGAGCATCAATTGGGGTAAAGTCTGAAAAATCAACAGATTCAGTGGACAATTCCAAATCAAGAGATTCAGTAGACAATACCATTGCTACTACATCCCCATCAGCTCCCCAAATTGAGGAGGAAACATACTACAAGGAATCAGATATAACTTACGACCAATTACGACGTCAGCGGACCCGCCGAAATAAAAACCTAGGTGTTAAAGTGTCAATATATAGTGAAATAATGGTTAACAACTTAGACGATGAAGTAATCTATAATTCAACAGAAAGTGCAGATAGAATTAAAGAGGAGGAATCAACTGATGATAATTTTACAAGAAACAGTCCATCAGACGGACAGTCTTCTGAGTTGGCTACTAACGAAGATGCGGATCTCAATGATAATAAAGAGTCAACAGAAACTGATGATTATGACATTTATATTGAAAGTTCAAAGCTTTAACAACTGACAACTGTACATCATTTATTTTCTCGATATATATATAAAAAAAAATATAAGATTGATAACATTATCGCTTTGCTAATCAAATCTGTTAGTATTTTTTTGTATTTTTGTACTGCACAGACAGGGATACAGAGACAAAAAAAATACAAAATAAAAATTTGTTGTACCATTTCATGATTTGAAGTTGGAGGAATTATAAGAACATATTAGAAAAGTGTATGCAAATTTGTTTCAGCAGTTGACTCCTCTTTTATGAATAAATGACATAATAATTAGCTTTAAACCTCAATAAATCTGTTCTTGTTGGGCTTTATTTTGTGAAATAAACTCACAAACATTCTGAAGACTGTATAGATTCAAATTTATTCATATTATGGCCTCAGAATTAAACATATATCAATAAAATGTTTCCAAAGTTGAGTATTGAAATCTATACGAAAACAGGTAATTTAAAAGCTCTTTTCAAGGTCTACAAGCTACAGGTTGTGAAATTAGTGATAACAAATTGTGAAATTAATATACAGGCACCCTCAAGTCTAATTTCATTCTTTTTCAGACCATATATAGAACCTGACTTAGGCCACAATAGGAATCGAATTTTTTTCAGCATAGTAATTACATGTATAATATTTATGGCAAATTTTAAAATCTAAAAATGTTCAAATTAATAAAACACACTTTCATTGTGTAGAAACCTAAAACAAACAATACAGATGCTTATATTTACAAATTGCCTTGGAAAAAAAATGAAATGTGATCTGCCCACAAGCGTTCTCAAAGCATTTATTGTTCATATCTACTTCAACATACTGCCATTCCATACTTTTTGCCTGTAATAGATTCACAACCCTTTTTATCAAATTGTGGCCTTGAGAATTGTTTTCTTCGAGGAAGGGGTCATGTGTACTGTGCCGATAGAAATCATATTAATAAAATATCAGATATTGATGACATGAAAATACATAGCACTTTCGTCGAAACATTATTATGAAAATTCAGCATTGAAATTGAAGTTTTCTGAGAGGAAAAATTTTTCACCTAATCACTGACCCAATTTTTTCATCCTGAGTCGGGAGAGGGCAAACAAACATTACTTTTGAAGTTGGCCTAATACAAATCTGTGAACACGAACCCCTTGAAATTCCAGAGGTGAGATCATTTGCCTAGGAGGAATAAGCATCCCCGGTCACATCTGCCGTGAGTCCTATGTATTGAACAAGGTGACGGAATACTGTGTAGCCAAATATAGTATAAAAAGACAGACCTAAAGATTGCTATGAAATATGTCAGTCAAAATACGACCCAATTTTTCTAACAAGGTCATTTTCACGACCATAAAATTTACGAAATGCTAACTTAAAACGAAGTTGTTGAAATCCCTATAACATCAACTTATTTCTCAGTAGTTTACCTCGGCTTAAAAGTTGATGGCACTCTACTTAAGTATAAAATGTTATGGCTTTTCAGATTTTATGTATGGGGGAAGGACTGCCTAAATTTTTGGAACTTGAGTCCAATTTCTTTGACAAATCATCGATAAAATATGTTCAAAACAAGTCTGGGACATAAACACAATATGCAGGTGAAAGCAGATTACTACAACACAAATAAGGAAAGCTGATGATGGGAAAGCTGAAGTCATCTCATTTGTCATACCCTTTAGTTGTTAGTTATGTATCGTAATAGTCAGTAAGAACAGTAAGCCTACAGGTAAAAATATCAATTTCTAGAATTTAGATTGATTGATTGATTGTATGTTATTATTTAACGTCTCATTCCATAATTTTCACTCATATAGAGACGTCACCGTATGCAGTAAAGAACGCTAAAGTATGATTCATGAAGTCTCGCATGAATCCTAATTTAAATTAAATTTTCGGGAAAAATATCTTTACGGAAGTTAATCGTTACGGAAGTTAATTCCCAGCAATAAAAGTTAGAATTCTCTTCAATAGTTAAAATCAAACTTTGTTTTAGGATATTAAACAAAAGTATGAAGCATATTGCTCCCAAAATAATAATTTTTTTTATACCTTTAATGTAAAAACTTTCCTGAATTACCGTTACGGAAGTTAAATTTTTAAGAGAGACAACTGTTTTTGTCTAATTCATTTTGTTATGTCGAAAATGTAATCGTCTCAAAAAGCTGACTCGCAACTAGAATCGATGATATAAGGTTCCATGGTCACTTTCAGATTTTGAAATCTGCATTCTATGCGTCAAATTTAAAACAAAATCGCTACGGAAGTTATTCGATTTTAAGCGACATGCTTATGAATTCGCATGAAAGGAGATCCATGCATTCCTTTGCGAGAAGTGGTTTGATTTTTTTTTATATAGGATAAAAGACATTTTTTAACATTCATTGCAATCTATTCGGAACGATTTTACGGCTGAAAATGTCATCTTGAAAAAATAAATGAAGCGACATTAAGATTTGCAGTGGAATACGTTTTTCAACATTATATGTTCATATCAAAACTTGAACTGCATATTTACAAAACCATGTGTGTATGTTAAGTCTTGGAGTTGAAATCGACCTTTAAATTTACAGTTAAGATTTTACAACGTACGGTAAATTTGTAAGCGACATAAAAATCCTTAATTGGTCATGTTTTTGTAGAATGACTGGTAACCTTTATAAAATGCCTGAAGAGTAAAAGTAGCTCCTTTAAGGACTAAGAACTTCTGCTAGTTCTGTAAGTTTTCTGACACACACAAAGGCCAATTTGTTTTAGTTCTGTTTACAATATGTGTTGTTTTCTGCCTCTGTACCATAAATTCTTCTGGCACTTTCTTGTTTCAACAAAAGCAAATAAATTTCTAGTCTGTTTTCCTGTATAGCATGACTGCACTATCACAGCTGCTTTACCGAGGGTCAAATACTGGTGATGAACCAAAGTGTAGCTTGGCTTGGTGGCTCCATTAAGAAAACTCAGTGTATTTCTTCAATTTCCAAAATTTCTGTATAGCACTTTGAAGATCTAATACTGATCGTATTTTGAGCTATTAGTCTGTTTTAGCTCTATTTATTTGCAGTTTATTTCTAAATAATTTCTGTATTTTACAGGCAGTCCTCTTTTTGCATAAATAACTCTCTCTGGATTTTCATGTGAAAGAATGCATGCGGAATTGCAATTGCTTGTCTCCTTTGTAGTCTTTCTGTTGAAGAAGACTTCTGTATTGAGTAGAATGGTGATTGTTACACACTTGGTAAGTAAGACTTCCTCTTTCACCCTTGCTAAACTCAATTTTCGACGGAATTGTCTTTGAACTCTAATATCAGTCTTTCATAAGACTCTCAGTCTTTCATAACTTGTCTTACAATGGATCTTTCTTGTGCCTGTCTGTAATTTAACAATGACTGTCCCCTTTTTTCTTTATTTACGGCGCATCTTGTAACCCCTAGAGCAAGCTGGAATAGTTATAACAGCTCCTTTAAGAGTAAGGTATTTTTTTAGCCTGTTTCATGTTCATGTATGCTCTAAATTGTCTTGGTATAATGCAAACTGACTACTTGATTTTCAGGTACTTCTTTTGGACTAAGCAACGACGTATTCAAGATTGATTGATTGTATGTTGTATTACGTCCCGTTCGAGAATTTTTCACTCATATAGAGACGTCACCATATACCGCTGAAGGGCTTCAAATTTAGACCTTTACTCAGCACTCAGGGCCATTGAGCATTGAGGGTTCTTTATCGTGCCAACGCCTACCGTGACACGGGGCCTCGGTTTTTAAGGTCTCATCCAAAGGACCCTTGATATATATATATATGTTTTCTCTGTGAAAACTCTTTGAAAGTTAGTTGAGTTGATTTCTTGATCATTCTACCGGAATGCAAATTTCGCCAAGCGAAAGGTCAGGAGCTAAGAAGGCCTAATATGCATGTACTTCTCGTGCGGCTGTCTTTGTGTTTGACGTCAGTGGGCAGGGACTATTGAAATTGACATGTGAGGCCTCGTGTAATTTAAATATATTAGTCTCATTTTTAAAATCTAAATTTACAATTTTATTTCACAATGAAATCGAAATATAAGGAATCACTGTCTAGTTAGTAGAGTATGCCAGGGCATCAACGATAGTTGGAAACTTGAGATAACTTGCATAACGGGCGATTCCTTATATATATATATATATATATATATATATATATATATATATATATATATATATATATATATATATATATATATATATATATATATATATATATATATTATATATATATATAGTGCTTACACCCTTTTGTCTGATAAATCATTTCTTTTCAAATAAGGAATCATGGTTTACCTTGAATTTAACAATTTAGGGGAGGTAGCCGGGTGATTCCCCTTTAATTCTGCCACATTAAGATCGAGCTTATAAGATAACAAGAGGCCCAGGGGCTACATCGCTCACCTGAGCACTAATTGAATTGAACAAATTTGAATCTACATTACCTGAGGAAGCTTCCATTTAAATATGACCAATCATGGCTTTGCTGTTCTTGAGTAGAAGATTTTTAAAGATTTTTACTATGTATTCCTATGTAAAACTTTGATCACCTATTGTGGCCCCACCCTACCCCCAGGGGTCATGATTTGAACAAACTTGAATCTACACTATCTAAGAATGCTTCCATATAAATATGACCAATCATGGCATTGCTGTTCTTAAAAAATAGTTTTTAAAAAAAAAATTTCCCTATATATTCCTTTGTAAAACTTTGATCGCCCATTGTGGCCCCACCCTATCCCCGGGGGTCATGATTTGAACAAACTTGAATCTACACTACCTGAGGATGCTCCAATGTAAATATGACCAATCATTGCTTTGCTGTTCTTGGGAAGAAGATTTTTAAAGATTTTTCCTATATATTCCTATGTAAAACTTTGATCGCCCATTGTGGCCCCACCCGACCCCTGGGGGTCATGATTTGAACAAACTTGAATCTACACTACCTGAGGATGCTACCTTATAAATATGACCAATCATGGCTTTGCTGTTCTTGAGAAGAAGATTTTTGAAGATTTTTCCTATATACTCCTTTGTAAAACTTTGATCGCCCATTGTGGCCCCACCCGACCCTCGGGGGTCATAATTTGAACAAACTTGAATCTACACTACCTGAGGATGCTCCAATGTAAATATGACCAATCATGGCATTGCTGTTCTTGGGAAGAAGATTTTTAAAGATTTTCCCCATATATTCCTATGTAAAACTTTGATCGCCCATTGTGGCTCCACCCGACCCCCGGGGGTCAGGATTTGAACAAACTTGAATCTACACTACCTGAGGATGCTACCTTATAAATATGACCAATCATGGCTTTGCTGTTCTTGAGAAGATTTTTAAAGATTTTTCCTATATAATCCTTTGTAAAACTTTGATCGCCCATTGTGGCCCCACCCGACCCCCGGGGGTCATGATTTGAACAAACTTGAATCTACACTACCTGAGGATGTTACTACATAAATATGACCAATCATGGCTTTGCTGTTCTTGAGAAGAAGATTTTTAAAGATTTTTCCTATATACTCCTATGTAAAACTATGATCGTCCATTGTGGCCCCACCCTACCCCAAGGGGTCATGATTTGAACAAACTTGAATCTACACTACCTGACGATGATTTCACATGAGTTTCATCTTTCCTGGTCCATTGTTTCTTCTTCAGAAGATTTTTAAAAGATGCCATTAATTTTTCATTATTTTGTAATTATCTCCCCTTGGAAGAGGGCGTGGCCCTTCATTTGAACAAATTTGAATCCCCTTCTCCCAAGAATACTCTGTGCCAAGTTTGGTTGAAATTGGCCCAGTGGTTCTGGAGAAGAAGATGAAAATGTGAAAAGTTTACGACAACGCCAAGGAGAACGACAGACAACGGACAAATTTTGATCAGAAAAGCTCACTTGAGCCTTCGGCTCAGGTGAGCTAAAAAGAATTCAGTGTGAATTACTAAGGGATTAATTCTTTTGTTGGCCTTGTAAATTATAAAAATGCAATCAATGTTCTGTGTTATAGTTGATTTCACCCGCCGTTATTCTACATTTCACAATAAAATAGTCAGTGAAGCAATAATTTCGCAATATTTATTTGCATTTCAAAGTTAAAATAATATTTTATTTACATATTTTTAAAGATATATATAACTATCATAAAACTCTTCTTTTATAAATCACCGGATCTACATGCACCAAAGACGAATCAAGTTCGCTTACAATATACTATTATACATAAAAGTTCACACACTCAGCAACACGGAGACAAGATTTACATTTATATACAACAGCAATGATTTGTATCTTTTCTATATATGTTCAGCACCTCCAATGAGATTACATACCGGATGCCATACAAGCAATAGTCTAACCATAATCCGCTTAAAGAGTTAGTGAACTTGCATAAGAATTGATTATGATATGGTGGAAATTATTATAAACAAGGATCTATCACAATGAAAGGTAAATCACTCTGGGATTAAAATATTATGACTGTAACGTTTCCTTTTACTGCAAATGCCATACGTATTTATGATGTCGTCAGGTTTACTATGGAAGCAACAACCGGATGTTTAAAAGGTCGGTGATGAAGTATCATGACATATCACAGTTTAACAAATATGAACACTAAAATTTCACAATTTTGATAGATCTCAAAGCTGCAACAGAGTATTGGATCTGAATCAATCCGAACAGACGGTTTATTTGAATTCTCCCCTGTTCAACTCGTCGTTTGACTCGTATGCAGGGTTAAACACGGCCGTTGACTGTCGGGTCCTGCGCACTGAGAGCATTTCTAAACTTCCGGTGTTATTTTGAGAGCTCCTACATTAAAAAAAATGAAAATTTTGATCTTTTAAAAAAAAATATTAATGTAATCTTCTATATATTTATACCTGTAAATATGTGACGATAAATTGTAATTATTAGATCTAGTATACTGAAATCTTACTTTGCTTTTATGATACAAATCACGGCAATTATGAACAGGAGGACACTGATAATAATGATGGCCACAACTGAAACAGATAGAATGAAACAATTATTAACATTTACTAATTAAAACAAGAAAATTTTAATGGTATTTTGACATGAAAGTATATATTATGGAAGATTTTTTGTAAGCTCTTTAATATTTTAAGGTGTCTTGATCCATTTGATCCCTGCATTCTTCAAGTTTTAGTTTTAATAAGGGATTAACACAATTCAATGAAAATATTTTTAAAAAAAACAACTCTAAATTTATCATTTCAGCGTAATTTCATTTTAGGATAACATACGTAACAATATAATGATGTAGCCTGGATTCTATACATTTGAAGTTGATACGATGATTTGGCTACCTGAGGAGTACAATATTCACCAAGCTCGAATTAAGGGCGATATGAATATTGCATTCCGAGGGTTGCTCAATCATCCAATTGACAGAAAAACCCAGCAATCGCTGTTTCATTAAATGATTCAGTGATTAAATTATACAAACTCATTAATTTAGCCAGACTCGCCATATTCCTTGATTTAGTCCTAACCGAATGTAGTTAAGGAATAACTGTCTAATTTTATGGATTCATGATGTGATCAATCGAGTGGCTTGCGTGATAATTTGCATAAACGCCGAAGGCGTTTAAGCATAAAATTATCACGCAAGCCAATCGATTGATCATCGTCATGAATCCAAAAAATCTGACAGTTATTCCTTATATTTACATGCTCCTGATTCTGCAAATTCCCGTGCTAATAGTCCCGCTTCTGTCTCTATTTGTCCCGCCCCGCACGTGACTTTTTTTAACCGCGCCTCTCGATGAACCAGTAGATTTATGCAGAAATAAAGTATTTTTACAGTTTGTAATTTTATCTCGGACAAAGACATTGGAAATGTAAATATTTAGAGATAAAAACAGCAAGTTGTATTAATTTGGAAATTCTTGATCTATTTTTGGTCCATTGTAGGTAAATATAATGTTATGTTCATATGAAATTTGGGTGCTGGTGAAATATCAATTTGGAAGTTCTCGATCTATTTTTAGTCCAATGAAGAAAAAATACATACTAATGTTCTTTCACCTGGAAGGTCTCTCGCAATCGAACATAACAAAATGTTGGATCTAAGCCAATCCGAAACAGCTAAGAGTTGTTTATGAAAATACATTATATTCACATTCACCCAATGATTTTACAAAGTTAGTCTATTTTTTTTAGATTATTGACAAAGAGGGCACTTACTAATTGGAACACTAAGGGAATTGTTGAGTGTGGTCCCTGGTCCACCATCTGTTAAAAAACAATCACGTGTCCGGTTAATATTACAGTATATTTATGGTCACTTGAATCAGAGTCTGAACACTTTTACTCTAGGTCATTAACAAAAAACTGTTAAAGAATGGCACATTGTATTTAATTTTATTTGCATAAAAATCGTCATTCATGAAAT
The DNA here is from genome assembly GCF_033153115.1 of Saccostrea echinata. NCBI lineage: Eukaryota > Metazoa > Mollusca > Bivalvia > Ostreida > Ostreidae > Saccostrea > Saccostrea echinata. Next base: position 30,142,037 of record NW_026889750.1, read on the forward strand.
AAGGAAAGTACTATGAGAAACTTGATAAAAGTTTTTAAATAATTCCGATGCACTATATTTTTTTCATTTCACACATTTGAAAAAGTAATCTCGTCTAAGTTCGTTTCTTTTTTGTTTGTACATGTATTGAATTATTTTTGATTGTTTACTGTATTTTTGTGCTTGGTTGATTACCTCCAACAGTCGTTTCAGTGGGAATTTGCGTTGTTGTTGTAGAAGTTGTAGTAGAAGCTGAAAGAAATTTATGATTATATTGACAGTGACATTCAAGTTTTATTGCGTTTCTTATTAATTTATATGCCACTGGATGAAAATCGTCATAATTTTTTCCCATGCATTTTATTGTTTTTCAAAACTCACGTATATCGGAAATTGTAAAGTTCATGCGGTAACCGAATGTGTTCCTTGAGAATAGGGACTTGTACATGATGTTAATCTCCCTGGCTTTGATTGTGACGTTAAAAGGACCTCGATTTCCACACAGTCTAGTCTCCATCATCATCTGACCACCGCTCTCTGTCGTGATCCCAATGTCTCCAGTATGAAGGTCAGTTATCTGAAAAGAATTGGTCAGGAATGTCACGTTGCACTCTTACCAAAAAGGGAGTGAATCTTCCGTCGTAAGTCATGTTTAGTTTGACATTAGAATAGAAAGACAAGCACTGGAGGGGTTTTCGCTCCTGCTATAAGTTCAGAAGGCAACAGAAACGTTAAGAAAAATAAAAGGCAAAAAACTAAGATAATAATGAATATTTTTTTTCTTTTCAAGTTGCCCAAATTTTATATGGAAAATACCTTGACATAGCTTTCACAGACTCCATTGACTTTGGGAGGGAGTTGGAAATCTGTGAAGTCGATGACGAACATTCGTTGATAGGTTTGTAGGAGTGTGTGACTACATGTAATATTCTCATATACCACGGCGGGGTAACCAGGGGAGCGAAGCATACCAGACTCGTCAGTGATGGTCGTGTTGCACACTAAAAAACAAGAAACAGGAAAGCATTTATTATCATATCTTTATATGTTTTCCATCAAAATAAAACCTGCATGGTAAATAAAAAAAGAAGGTTTTTTATAATTCTAGAGAAATTACCGTCATATTGGGCTTGGAAACCAGCACCGGAAATGGACAAATCAGATACGAAGCTAAACGATACAGACCCATAGAAAAGATACATCATGGGATCTTGTTCTCCACACGTTCTTTCAATGCCTATCTGTTTTCAAATAAAAAAAGAACTATCAGTCCTAGAGTATTTATTACATGGTAAATAATTCTATCAACTGCATGAAATTTCATGTTTTATGTCATTTTTGTGAAAATTAATATTGTAAGTTTCTTTCTTGTGCTGAAACTTTTTTGTTTCAGAAAAAACAAGGGTAACGCAAACATGACAAATACCCCGCTTGGGGTGAGGTTAATGATAATATTACCATACAACAAAACATTAAGCAAAGAGTATACCTGCGTTTATAGAAAAACCAGAAGTCTGGCCCGTAGAACGCAGGGGAAGGGGGCGCCCCCTTCTTTTTTTTTTGGAGTATAGTATTTTGCTTTAATAAATTTCCATTTAGATGCTGTCCCCTCCCCACTTTTTGTTACTGTAAGATCAGGTAGACGGAATGATCAGTTTTGAAATTTAGTTTAAAATATAACGGCCTAGCAATTGAGATATGAAGTATGATATATGTCAGTCAAATACGACCCAATGACATACTGTATTTGCAAACAAGGTCATTATATTATCGACTATAGAATTTATGAAATGTTGACATTAAACGAGATTGTAAAAATTCCTGTAACATCAACTTATTTTTCAGTAGCATGCTTCGATTTAAAAAATGAACGTACACAGAGCATGCTCTTAAATTCAATTAATACATACATACCTGAAGATAATCCAAACAGGTACCATTGACTGACTCCTGTACTTCAAAATTGATCACCGTTAGAAAGATTGGTTCATTTTGTGGTCTGATGATGGTGAAATTCTTGTTAATGTTATGCGCATACATAAATTGATACAGAGGAGGTGTGATCAAACCATTGTAATCAGTATGCACCATGAGAGCATCTGTAAATACATTGATAAAGAATAATCATTGATTGATAATGGACCTATTGATGCAAATATACGTGTTCTTTTTTGCTTTTATTCATCTGTGTAATTTTTCGTTTATTGAAAAGAAGGAAAAAGTTGTCTCAAAACTTTAAGAATTTAATTCTAAATGACATTAAATAGTATTTCATCAGAAGAGACCTCCCTAAATAGAAATATTAGGCAACGTACTTGATTGTTTCCCCTGATCATTACACAGTTATGCATATTTCAATTAAATTCAAAGATGATCCTACAAAGTCTAAGAAAATAACTTTTTGTTATGGTATGAAACATATACCGACCCGTAGTTTCATATTCCGCCATGAATCCTCGACGGTTGAAGGGGAAATTTGTTGTAAATGTCAAAAACAACATGTTTGTTGTAGATATAATACTGAATGGGTCTCTGAGGCCACAGTAAGCTTCCAATTGTCTTCCAGAGTCATATATCTGAAGTAGGTACAAAAAGATATTTTATAGTTTTGGAGTAGAATTTCATAATTATATCATCCTTGAGCTTATTTTTAAAAAAATTTATTTCCGACATTTGTCCTATAAATTTTTTTCTGATGCCTTTTCAGGAAGAAACTATATACAGCTTATTTGTCTTCATTTTTCATTATTATTATTTTTTTTTTTTGGAAACGCTGATGTTTGTTATCTGCTATAAGTTTTACTGACAACTTGTTAGTTATCAATTGCTTGAGATACCGTCATCACAGCTGTACAGTTTCATCTATTTGCGTGAGAGGAGTAGAAATGATTTGGCTTTTTTTTTTTTTTTTATTATTTTAATTTTTTTTTTTTTTTACATCAAATGATTATCCGCCACTACGACAAATACAGCAGCTTTATCTTTTGAATTTATGCGAAGACACATGAGTTTCCAGTCAAAGACAGGTCTAGCACAATCTCTTTATTACGTTATATACAGTACGTGCCTTCAAATAGCTGAAGGATATGCACTTTCCGTCTCATCTTGAGGACATAAAAAATGTGCGCCTTGAATGTGCATCTAATGGGGGTATCAATTCTGTCTGGATAACTCTAGCTTTATACTTTGATTTTAAATGTTTATAAGGGTGCTATTTAAGCACTGTTCATAACCAATTTTATCACATCAAATTACATTACAATTTATTAATTTTAGTATAAAATGGAAATAGTTGTCGATTTGTTTATGTTTACATTAAATTTTAGCTTCGGCAAAAACTTTTTAACTATGTTCTATTATGCATCTAGCAAAACAGATCAACAGAACATGTACAAGAAAAGACGCTATACACAGACAACAACGACAACAAAATATACCTCAAGACTGTCCGCACAATCCTGCCCAGGCATTTCCACTGCGTCCTCTAAAGCCTGTTCCTCTAGCTCAAACAGGGAAAACTTCAGGAAGACATTTTTGTTTTCTGGTAGCGTGATATTATATGTACAGTTGGCATTAGAAGGGTACAAACCCCCAAAGCTTGGAGAGCTGATCATTCCAGTGGCGCTTGTGTATTCATTTGTGCAATCTAGATATAGAAATAATATACTCCGGTATACATCTGCACAATCCTTAAGTTGCTTATTGACTGTTTGCATTTGACAAATTATTTTATCCCAGAATTTTTTGAGTGAAGTGTATCTTTGCAAATTGCCAATGCGTGGTCAAAAACATGCATTTTAGCCTCCTACCATACCAAAAATATTCTAATACATAAGGCTATATATCATGGCATAAAATCGCTCATGCCTCGACCACATATGCCGAATTTTTTAATTGATATTTTAGAACACTTTACTCTGTACCTATTGCATCCCAGAACACGGTGAAGCCCTGTGATGTGGTGACGTTGTCGGAGACAAACCTAGCCCAAGCTGTGTTTCCCGATGTTATAACGCTAAACCTGTCCATTTCTCCACAATATCTGCCCAAGTCTATACCGCTCGCAGACTCCTTCAGCTGAAAGTAAAGGAAAATAGTTGATTTAAAGACAAAATTCTTGGAACAAACATTTACACAAATCATACACACTAAGAAACTCAACAGACACAAAACAGCATGTACGTGAAAAAATATCCCTAAATTCATTTGCGTTAACATTCGCCATTTAAAACATATTTAACCAACCTCCAGATAGTCTGAGCAGATGTTGTTTTCGCCTTTGTCTTGCAGAATTAATCTCTCTACTTTGAAAAAGACTCGGTACATTGGGGGAACAGTGATCTGATATACACAGTCTGCGTTGTGAGGGTACATGTTGTTTACAGCAGGGGACATGATGGTACCGTTCATTGTTGAAAAGTTCCCACCACACACTAATTAATAGAATTGTATAATTATATTTGGAAGCTTGTTGTGATTTCTTCGACTTCTATAAAACCTTAATCTTATATCAGTCGGCATTATGTAAATAGCATACGAGAGATTATACATCAATTAATTAGCATACAATGAGTTGTTCTACTTCAAACTTACTAAGTATGAAATTGTAGTTGTGATTTATAGCTTACTAAGTAGGGATGTAGCTATAGCTAATGGACATAGACTGTGAAATAGTGAAAGCTGGCTGGATATTATAGCTTACTTGTTACGAAAGTAACTGTAACTTACAATGTAGCATGTGATGAAGCTTGCTTGTCAATGCTTGATATAGTAGTGTTGTTAAAGCTTACTTGGTTTTGATGTGTAGTTATAGCTTAGCTTACTTGGCATGGATGTGTAGATACAGCTTTAATTGGTATGGATGTGTAGATATAGCTTAGTTGGTATGGATGTGTAGATATAGTTTTAATTGGTATGGATGTGTAGTTATAGCTTACTTGGTATGGATATGTAGATATAGCTTTAATTGGTATGGATGTGTAGATATAGCTTTAATTGGTACGTATGTGTAGTTATAGCTATAATTGGTATGGATGTGTAGTTAGATCTTACTTGGTATGGATGTGTAGATATAGCTTTAATTGGTATGGATGTGTAGATATAGCTTTAATTGGTATGGATGTGTAGTTATAGCTTACTTGGTATGGATGTGTAGATATAGCTTTAATTGGTATGGATGTGTAGATATAGTTTTAACGAGGTTCGCTCCTGAGCTTTTGAGCAGATTTTTATCTTGACCTATATTTCAAAAATTCTGCATTATGCCTTAATTCCAACATTAAATTTGGATTCTACAATGCCAATTTAACTATATTCAGTTAAAACTCCATGATTAAACTCCATACCAAAAGCATTAAGTGAGGAACTATATTTTGTGGCGGAAGGTTTGTTAAGAAGAAAATGATCATTTTTTCTCTTTCAAAGTATTTAAACTATGTTAAGTTTGGATTCCTATTTTTACATGCAGTCTGCACACATAGTTATTTTGTGCAGTAAACTGTTTTATACTGGTCCTAAATTATCTATTAAATAAAATGTCATGAATTCTATCATCATATTTGAGAAATATAGCAAATATATTGTGAAAATGAAGGAAAAAATAGCCCTAATTTAAGCTTAAAATTAGCACTATTTTAGTAATATTTAAAAATTAACATCACAGACCCCCACTTTTAATTTTCTTTTCTGAATATATACAATACTTTTAACCATTCTTCTTAAATTCAGTAAAATGTCATTACTTTCAAATGATTTTTTTGCTTGTTAAATTTTTAATGCCAGAAAAATGAAAATGTTTGAGTGCAAAAAGGTCAAATAATGGAACATGCGGAATAATTTGAAAATTTCTTTGTTGTCACAAATTTTAATGTGTCTATTTGAGATGAAGTAAGACTGTTTTCGTTCCCAAAATTTATTTGAACAAAAAATATTGGAGGAAAAACTTTAAAAAATGATTTATGTGTAAGACATATTTACAGTGCAAAAAGGTCAAACTAAATGCTCTGTAGCGCCAAAAGAAGCGCATTGACCCCAAATTTTTGTTTTGAATTTTAATAAAGCTATGTGTATAAATTCCAAAAATATACTTGATAAAAAATTTTCATTACTTTTGATGGCAGGATCCAACCTCCTTAATTGGTATGTATGTGTAGTTATAGCTATAATTGGTATGGATGTGTAGTTATATCTTACTTGGTATGGATGTGTAGATATAGCTTTAATTAGTATGTATGTGTAGTTATAGCTTACTTGGTATGGATGTGTAGATATAGCTTTAATTGGTATGGATGTGTAGTTATAGCTTACTTGGTATGGATGTGCAGTTATATCTTACTTGGTATGGATGTGTAGATATAGCTTTAATTGGTATGGATGTGAAGATATAGCTTTAATTGGTATGGATGTGTAGTTATAGCTTACATGGTTTGGATGTGTAGATATAGCTTTAATTGGTATGGATGTGTAGTTATATCTTACTTGGTATATGGATGTGTAGTTATGTCTTACTTGGTGTGGATGTGTAGTTATTGCTTATTTGGTATGTATGTGTAGATATAGTTTTAATTGGTATGTATGTGTAGTTTTAGCTATAATTGGTATGAATGTGTAGTTATAGCTTACTTGGTATGGATATGTAGTGATAGCTTACTTGGTATGGAAATGTAGTTACAGCTTACTTGTTATGGATGTGTAGTTATATCTTACTTGTTATGGATGTGTAGTTATATCTTACTTGGTATGGATGTGTAGATATAGTTTTAATTGGTATGGATGTGTAGTTATAGCTATAATTGGTATGGATGTGTAGTTAGAGCTTACTTGGTATGGATGTGTAGTTATATCTTACTTGGTATGGATGTGTAGTTAAAGCTTTAATTGGTGTGGATGTGTAGTTATAGCTTTCATTGGTATGGATATGTAGTTATAGCTTACATGGTGTGGATGTGTAATGATAGCTTTCTTGATATTGAAGTGTAGTTATAGCTTACTTGGTATTGATGTGTAGTTAAAGCTTACTGGGTATTGATGTGTAGCTTACTGGGTATGGATGTGTAGTTCGCTGAGAATCCATTCAGGGCTTCTCCTTCGTTGTTAACATCCGTCATGAATTCCACAGTTATGGCATTTCCAGATGATATGACAGAAAATGGCTGAGTGATCTCGCCACAGTATCTACCAATTATTGGGCTTGAAATGTGAGGACCGTCTCTAATCTGCAAAATTACATGTATCAAATTCCTTTCCATATATACGAAATTCTTAATTTTTACAGTTGAATGAATAAATGAAAACGTATACATATAGTTGAAAACATCAACATCTGAAGTCATACGTGTCAAAGCACAATACTTATTTTAAAAAATTTACTTACCTGAATGTGATCGCATTCACAGGTTTCGCAGTCATCCACCATTATAGTATTAAAGGTAAGGATAACTTGCTCCATAGAGGATGCCCGGATGGTCCACGAGCAGTTGAGATTATTGCTATAGTTAACAGGGTATCCTTCATTTTGTATCATACCATTTCCCGCCGAAAGTTGATTACCATGACAATCACCTGTACAAGGAAACATCAATGATATTTTCTCTTTTTATTTTGTTTTTTGTTTTTGTTTGTTTGTATTTTGCAGTTTGTTTGTTGTTGTTTTAAAAAAAGTTTTAAGAGCATTCATAGTAGAGTATATAAAAAACCTTCACTACAAATTTATGGGGGAATACATATGTAGTTATATTAGACATATGTCATTAGAATCCGATAAACCATTTTACAATACAGTAATACATTCAAAAGAAAAAATTCTTCCAATACACAATTTATTCAATTTCTACTTGTAGCACTATTCAGTCATGAATGTCTCTCTTTTAATAGATAATCCTAATTTTAGCAAAGACTAATAATTATACTCACCTTTCACAAAAAATGGATAAAACGAAATCAAGAGAAGAAAGAGGTACATGTTCAACGCAGACTGAATGATAGATACATTGGATTAATATGATCCAGAGTCCGGTTGTCACTTTTTGGAATCACGTGATGTGGTTTTACGGATGTGTTAGTTATGATAGATTATACGTAGAGTTGAATAACTTAACAATCACTCTTTTATTGGGATATCCATTGCTTTAATTAAACTAAATATTCTTTGCAAATGTATTGGAGAAAAAAAATAATAGGAAGTGACTGTAGTTTTAGACCATCATTTAAAAAACATGAATAATTTTCCTGAGAGAAAAAAAATGTGCTTGTTATCATTTTTGTTTGAATATTAAAGCATTCATAGAAAAGAGTTTCTGAAATATACAAAAACATTACATTGAAATGAAATCAGTATTTTGTGCACTATTATATGATTTTGAATGTGATTTTTTTCCTCAAGCATTATGAGAATAACCGGAGTTAAAGTTGAGCCAGCTATAAGTTTGTTGTGCAAGGACCTGCGTCATTATTGATGAGAAATCTAATTTTATTGAATAACATCGTATTTCAAACATCCTCCGCCCAAAGGGGGAAATATTAATCATTTATTATTTGTATGTTGTCGTAATTTATTCAGCAACGTTGTTCAGGTTAAAATGTTTAACATTTATGATTAAAACTTTAATAATTAGATATCTAGGGAAAAAAATGACAAAAATAACAATAATTTGAAAGAAGCCTTCTTAATTTTAGAAAATAGATTATCACTGACAAAATGTGCATAAATTATTTTGTATTTATATTATAGTATGCCATGAAATTTCCGATTACATTTTTTCCCACAAAGCTTGATCGAGTCAAAAATCACGTTTCACGTTTTAGAAATGCTTTAGAAAGCTTTTTCGAAAATCCAACTGTATGTTTTGTCATTTTGCAAGCTAGAAAGACTTTTGGACTCTTTTATGAATACATTATAACTTAAGATTAATCTAAAATTGGGCATTTGCAGTAGCAAAAACGCTCATTGACCAAATATTGTAGATCTATATATTTTGCATTATAATATAAATCGTTTTTTTTTTTCGGAAAAAAAGTTCATACCTAATACGTGCTATTTCTTTGTGGCTCTTCAAAGCTGAATATTCTCTCTCGAAATATGTTTTAGAAAACAAAACAGAATAATCATTACAACGCAGAAATGCACCATCTGCGAATATACCTCTAAGTATTTGCAAGTGAAAATTTAATATTTGATATTTTTTCAAAGAAAATTGTTTTACACACATTTATGTTTTAGTTCTTATCTTACATGTATATAGGTAAGACATGGGTACCTACGGTGTACCTTAGTTTAAAAATCCTTTAGGAAAACAAAAAAAAGTAACATAACTGTAAATCAGTTTGCTGGAAATCTTTAAATACTATAGTAATGAGGCATTAAAATTTGAAGATTGATAAGAATATATATCTTCTAAACACGTACTTATACCCAGAATTCCCTTTCAAAGGAAGGGATTCTACAAAATCATACGTCACTTTTAAATATTTTCAAATTCTCAACAACCACAGTGAATTATACCTTAACTGAATTCCAAAACTTCATAAAAATCTTTACAAACAAAGAAAAATGTAGGATTTTTTTAAACTCCTCACGAAAATATTAGCAGTAATGAAAGAAAACTTCAGCTCTTATGTTCAATAACATATTCTAAAAGCGGTGTAAACTATTTATTAATTACGGATCTTAAAAAAAGCTCCAATTTGAAAAAAAAATCACAAAATTTTTCCAATATCAATGGTAAAACTGAAGACTTTTCAAAACTTTATGATGATAAATTATTATTTTAGATTAAAGACCAGGCTTTTTGACAGCGCAGAGAACTGCTTTTTCAATAAAAATAACTCGGAAATTTTCACATCTTGTGACAAATTACTTTGTTAAAAGTCGTTGAGTCAGCATAAGTACTCTGAAGTTGTTATCTAAAAAGATGCTGGAGTTCCCCATCGACAACACCTATGTAGTATTTTGACACAAGGTATTCCAACAATCTGTCGTAATTCCCATGGGTATTAATTAATTGTTTCCCCTTATTAGCCGACCTGTTTTTATATTTTTATGATGCATAATTCATTTTAAAGCTTTACACGAAAATAAGTCATCTGCTATGTCCTTCAATTCGACATTTAGATATATCTATGACGTTTTATCAATTATCAATATTTATTTCTTCATACGTTGATTCGATATATCCCACTGAACTCGAAATAAAGGACGCTACGGATGTTTGGATTTTTTTTTTTTAGAGAGCCCCCCCCCCTATTTTTAGAATAGTCTTTTGCTATAGTTTTAATATGTAAATTTTCATTTAGATGCTGCTCCCAAGACACATCCTTTTTGTTGCTGTAAGATTGAATTCGGACAAATTTCAGCATTTGTTAAGAAAAGTTACAGAGAAGTCCACCCCCTCCCCCGAAATAGGATTTTCGAGTTTATGCAGTTAAATTGCTTTTTCTTTCCCTCGTCAATTTTTTTTGAGGTCCCCCGCCTTTGAAAAACGTTGCTACGTACGGGTCTGATAGGAACTCTGATCTTAAGAATGTCCTTTTTATTTTTATAAGAACCATAACCTGGAAAAAAATCTATGGGTAGTACCCCCCCCCCCCTAATAATAATTTGGGGGAAAAAGGAATTCTGATACCTTCAAGGTTTTTTTTCCAGAGCATTATAATGGCAAATATACAATGATCAATTATTACCAAAGAAGTCTGTATATCAATTTATTGAAGTTTTCACATTTTCAGTATTTAAAAAAGGGAAATAATTGTGTCTTTACTTTTAGTTATTTATTTACTTTAAAAAGTCAAGCAGGCCTATGGAAGACTAACTTCTGTGGAATTACAGGTGGACGAATGCGGTCACTTTATTATCATGATGTAGATTTTGAATTTAATGGCTGGAGGTAAATATAAAATTTACAGCTAATTCAAAATTAACAGCATGATATTATACAAAACATAAATGTCGAGAATTTCAATTTTCGAACATTGTTTTTGGCTGCTAATATTAAAATGAAAAAAACGACACCTTGAAAATTTATAATCTGAATGTTATTTTGTGTTAATTTAAATTTCATTTTCCCCTCCACCGCCAAATATCTTTGAATATAAACCAATCGGGTCTTGTAGTACACAAATGATTTAATAACTATTCCATGTCACTCAATAATTTCTGTATAACTTTACGAAAACAACTATGATTCTTTTTATGCATGGTTATTCTTAGCGTTCAACATTCAGAAAATATTAATAAACAATTATATGATTTAATGTTGATTTAATATTGCTCCCTACAGTCAATATATCTAAATTAACTGAATATGAAATGCAGTATGTGAAATGTTCTATCACTATGGAAGTCAATGCAGCTTCTGTGTGTGATTGTCAGTCACTGATGGAGGACTGATTTAGATTGTCATTTCTGATCTGTGAATTCAGATTTACATGTAGTTGTATTAAATAGAAATCAAATTTAGAAATTTGTGTATCACAATTTAGGACTAGATTTGGGACTGGCAGTTTTGTCTTTCTGTGACTTTGGCACGTCATAGACGCTCTGAACAGCTGAGGGGATCAGCGGGGGTCTGTCATACGTCGCCTGACCGGGAAACGCCCTTTGGCTGGAAGGAGGAGGTACATCGTACGTTCCCTGACTCGCGGCTCTAGGTGCATCATAGTCGTTTAGCGGCACGTTGCTTCCTGGAACGTCATATGTTTCCTGAGCTCCGTCTGTTTGATCGTGAGATGGCGGGACGTCGTACGTTTCTTGTGCCGCTGCAATTTGACTTTGTGATTTCGGAACGTCGTACGTTTCCTGTGGGTCCATTTTCTTATGACTTGGTGGTACATCATAGGGTACCTCGGGTCCTTTCTGGTCTTTGTTTAATTTCTTTTTTCTCAAACTTACTTCTTGATATGGTAACAATCTAAGACCTATCGGATTCTTGTTTTTAGGTCTCGGAGAATTTAAATGATCGTATTCTCCCTCTGTTAAGGGCATATAGACATTATCATTTGGCAGATGGCGGGGCAGTGTAGATGACTTGTTGGTTTGCTCGGTGTTTTTCTTTTTTGTCTTATTAACAGTGGAGTAACCGTATTTTCCCCCTCGTTTGACACCAACTTGAGGCTTTGGTTCATCCACAACGGAGAAAGCCTGTGTTTCGGAATAATGATCTGTGGAACCTGCTTCTGCGTAATGCTGTGAAGCATCGTCTGTAACCGTTGTATGTGTATTTCTTGTTAGTGGAGTCTCTGCCTCGGCGTAAAGCGCAGACATCACCGGCTCCCTGGTCTCCGGGGCGCTTGTAGTCAGTGGGATGCTGGGTTGCGTGTTTTGTTGGCTTTTCTGCTTGGTCGTGGATTTTTCTGACTGTCTCTGTCTCCGCAATGGGACTCTCTTTGTAAAGCTAATGAAAATAAATCATAGTTCAGCAGAGGTTAAAAGAATTAATGTACATGTAATCAGTATTACTTAAAATTCCAAAGGAAATGTACATAAATTGTATTTGGATGCAGATTCTGAAACTTTTAAAACAACATATAGAAAACGATGTTTAAATTAAAATATGGCTTATTTGCCGTCATTACTTTTTAATACATGACTTGATGTGTTTGCTCACAGTTTAATTGGTCTATTCATGTTGAGAACCACGTAAATGAAAGTGACTTTGTGGTCTAATAAAGTATTTACATGTATACTCTCAGTTATTTTATTTTACTTTTACACGATTTCATCCTGTTTTCTGTCTGACAGCGGATACAGACCTGAGTTTGACCACCATAATGGCGAGTCCGGTGACTGCAATAATCAGAAGGCCAAGCACCCCAATCAGCGCCATGGACATAACTGTCAAACCATTGTCTGTCAACAAACTAAATGGTTAGCATGCTTTTCTATGTGGATTAAATTTGAACTGATAATTATGTAAATTTATTTGATTTATCCTTTCTCTGGTACTTTTACAATAAATTAGATATACTAATATTATTGAATTCTCTGCCTTTAATACATACCTTGCTGTGATTGGGCGAGGGCTAAAATTAGAAAGGAAACACTTTATGTTTTTGATGTTTTTGGAGTGGAAATTTTGTATCCATGCAAGAATATGTGGATTAAGATATATAAAACTTACAATGAACATAAAACAAAAAATTAAAGGAAATGCCTTACCTGTCGGGATAATCAATAAAACTGATGTCAATACAAACACAATATTCATATTCCGTACTAAATAATTAATGTGATGGTAAATGTGGAGGACAGCCCCATCGGAAGTAATAACTGCGTGTGATTAATGGAGGGAGGATATCCTCAAATCACGGATCTTTTGTAACCATGAATTTAACGTCAGAGAGGGAAACAGCCAAACGTGGTGGCGGATCTTAGACTATAACGGCCCTAAACACAAAAAATATTTCTCAAACGGATTTTTTTTTTTTAAATCAAAAGAAAAAAAAGATTCCATGCATTTCATGCATTACTCGTAAGTTCATAAGAACAATTTTATGGACTGGAAATTTAAATTTATCTATATATTAACTCTAAAATATTATGGACATTTCAGATTCAGAATAAAAAAAATAGCGGTTAGAGTTGATTTCCATGTAAACCGTCTTACATGTTATTAACATAAGGGTGTGATGGCAAATAAGCAATGGACTATAATTTCAATGAAATTTATTTATACATAGGTGTTTCTTCTATTATTACAAACAATTAAAAATAAAATAAAATAAAATAAAATAAAATAAAATAAAATAAAATAAAATAAAATAAAATAAAATAAAATAAAATAAAATAAAATAAAATAAATAAATAAATAAATAAATAAATAAATCCTTGGGCAGCTTGTATATATGAAGAAAAGTCATACATTAGAATATATCTCATATCTAAACACACACACGCACACATTAATTATGTTTACTTCTTTTTCATTCTTACATATCTTAAAAAAAAAGATCAACATGTAAGTCACAAAAGTTTTTGATAAATTATATCATTGTTCAAAACGGATTGCTGAAGCAAGGTGAGGCCCCTTCTTCAATTTTTGATTCTAAATATTAACTTTTTATTTTTTTTTAAAAAAATACGAAAAATATCTAATTCTTAGTTTTCAATACATTTTTCTTAGTTTAATTGCAATTCAACAAAAATAGTATTTATATTACTCCGTAAAATGAGAATCAAATCATATTCATCCCATGTCCCAAAATTTGAAGTTGTTCTTCAAAATATGTTTCGATCGATTATAAATACTCTGTCTAAAGTATTACGATAAAATTTCATACAGTAAATTTTCGAAGAACCTAGTAATAAACTTTTTTTTATATACCCCTTTGGGCACTCAGTCCATGAACCAATGAAAATTCGCGTTACAAAGGTTTTCCGTTTAACATATTAGGCTACATTAAAGCAATTCAACCTCAAATTAATGAAAATCATCGATAATTTCTTTTTTTATTTTTTGGATGATATGCACTCGTCCCTTTTGTCAAACAAACGGGCTTAATTTGTATTTTGTTTAGTTTCAGTCCACATAAAATGATTCACCTTGCGGAGCCCCTTTACCTATAATAAATATTCATAGTTTACAGGAATATCTCGGCAGCCATTTTGATGGAAGACATTTGCAATATACAGAAATAGCAATAGGGACTAATAATCAACATTATCAAAACAATGTGAAGGTATGAGTAATTATATAATTCCAAAATCAATGGTGTAAAGCTTGTTTAAAATGAATAATAGTGTTTTAATGTTTTTTATATATTTGAAACTATCATTTTTAAACGATGAAATACTGAAAAAGTGAAAGAAAAATCGAATCGATTTTGAAGTGAAATACGAAATAAAATTTAAAAGTAAGGATTGATATACCTCGTTTGACTTTTAAGATATATGGATTTTGTAATTCATTGCAAATATCTTTAGAATTTAATCACAACTTTAAATTAAATACAACTTCCGGTAGCAATGTTTACATTGTCATATTGGACATGTGAAAGTGTGAATACTGTAAGAAACATTTCTGTTATGCATATTTTTCTCTTACATTCTATACATATACTAATTTACGCGAATACAGATCTGCAAAATGAATAAAATAAATCTGATATTCTACGTTTTCTTTTGAAGCAGAGGAAATTCTAGTTGCAGCGTAGAATCGTTCATACCAATCCCTACCCCAAAATCAATAATTCTCTCGTAGTATACACATACACCATTGGATATAAATCATGACTATAGATATTTATATCTTTATAGATGCTGTTTTTAAAGATTTTTTTATAATATGATAATTACTGAATATTATTTTATTCCATGTAACTTGTAATGCAGTGCAGTATAATAAAATTTGCTCAGTACAGTATATTACAGATGGGTTAGATACAATAAAAGCATTAAGGGGATGCAAAGTATTGCTCAATTTTTGTCAAATCCAGATGGAATTACACTTGTCAAAATGCCATTTAATCAAGTTTTATTAATATCATGATTATAGTTTGGCTATGTTTATTTCCAATTTGGAGAACAAAATTTGGAATGTTTATTATCATAAATCTTTGCAAGCTGAGATGTAAAGTTTATCAGAAACTGACAGTTCTTCAGTTCCATTGTGTCTTGTTTTTGCAGAGTTAGTAACACAGTTCAGGGCCCTCCATTGTGGAGATAATGTATGAAGGTAAAAACATTCATTACACCTCGGGAGCTGATCACAAACCTCTATGTTCATTCAGTGCCAAAATATGTAATCAGCACCGCCTCAATGGATATGGTTTCTGTGTGCGCCACATTTTGGAGGATCCTACGGCACCATTCAGGCGGTGTGCATATGTGGCCAAGTCCAGCAAACAAATGTGTACTCAGGCAATCCCATTACATGAAAAACGAGAGTAAGTTAGTTAATATGTTGAATGCATAAATACTCAGTGTAGTATACAATTAAGATTGAGCAAAATTTCATGGTATTGATGTGTTTTTAAAATTAAAGTAGGCAGCTGAAAGTAAGTAAACCGATTCTTAACATTTTGAAGTGTTTAAGGTAGTGCTTTGACATATTTAGCATTGAGTTGATAAAGTGAATCACATACAACTTCGAAATTTTAATGGATGTTATTTGCCCTACAGATATTGTAACAACCACATGCAAGTTCTGGGAATGCTTCCAAAGAAGGAGAAAAAACAGAAGCCTCCCAAAACAACAGTGCAACACCTACCAACAGTCCCTAGAGATAAGCTACCATTCAAAGACAGGGTCTCTAGATTCAACTCAAGCAAACTTAATTCTTCTCTGCCTGGAAATGATCTCAGAAGATTGAGTAAAGTTCTAAAAAGTGATGTATTTAATGCGCAGACTGAGGATGTAGATGATCCTTATGCTTTTACTGATCCCGGTGGTGAGGAGAAAACAATTACCACAGTCAATACACTTCTTCCTTCGTCCAGCCCCTACCATGAGCCCCCTCTGTCAGTCGGATCTCAGGGTTCACATGGTTCCAAGTCCCCAGGAGATGGTGGTATGGGGGTATCCTCCATTGCTAAGCTCTATCCAGAGCTTGCAGAAAAATTGGAGAAAATTAAACCAAAGTTTGACACAGGAAGCAAGGCCAAGGAGAAGGGAAAGGCCAAAAGTTCTCGTACAATGAATAGATTACAAACCAAAATTGCTCAGAACAGAATCAAAGATAAATTAAAACGAAACCAAGAATCAAATTCTCAGTCACAATCTCCATGCTACAATTTCAATAACTCATCTGCATCAAGTGCTGTTAACCATTATGATTTCATTGATAGAACGGTGCCAAGTAGTTCCAATGAAGCTTCACCACGCCAGCAAACACAAGGAATTTTAAATTCAAGTAGTCATAAAAGAAACTCTGTGAACTCGCTACCTGTGTATTTAATGCCCCATGGAGTTAATAGTCTACCAGAAACACCAACAAATTTCAGTCTCCCGGGACAAGGATTTCTCCCTCATGGAATCCCCCATGGGATGCCTCTGGAATTGTTGCCTGGAATGCCTAACTCAGTGCCAAAACTACCACAAAACTTATTCAGCTCTGAGATGGTTATGGGTCTTAGTAGTTTTCCAATTCCACAGGAACCAGTACATAATCATGTAGGGTCAACATCGCTACCTCTCAGTTCAACTGTTGCTCATTTGTCCACTCAAAATTCTGTGAAAGATAATATATCATCATTGGCAGGGGAAGCTCTAAAACAGAAAAATGTTCAGGAAAAGGAGAAATATAGTACCTTAATACCAAGTAAACAACAACCCCCACCTGTTCCCCCACCCCCATCTTACTCCCAGTCCATAGCTTCTGGGTATTCCCCCTCCATTAAGACCACAGCCGAAATTAAAACTGAGACCCAGTCGGTATCTGGTGTAACACACAAAGACATCCCTCCACCCCCTCCATATGAAAGTAAGCCAGCAAAAACTAACAAATCTAAGATTTCTACACATGCTCTCTTTGGATCCAATGTAATAAACAATCTACCATCATCAGCCATAACAAGACCTCATAAGTTTAAGATGGAATGTGATGACACTGTGTTAAAGAAAAAATTTAAGAAAGATGAAGTTGTGAACTACTACAAAGATATTGTGAACCAGAAGAAAGAAAAACATGATCTTGTTGGTGCAGGTAGAAAACCATAGTTATATTTGAGGGCAGTTGAAAATACATATCACGTATCAGCATAAAGAAATTGAATTTGTTAACATCACTTTGTGCATTTTCTGTATTTTGCATTTTAGTATATTTTATTGAATTTAACTTGCATTTAGCCATGGTTACTGTTATATTTATTTTTGGAAGTATAAAAAACGTTATTAGCAAATGAAAATTTCTTCAAGTTGCATTATGTGTATAATTTTTCAGGTTTTGATTCCTTGGAAGAAACCAGCGACTCTGACAGTGAAGAAATATTGTCATGGCAACCAGACTGGTTCTCCCCTTCTTCAGATGAGGAGATGCCTGAGGATGAAGAAGAGTAAGTACATGTGAACTTAGGGCTGGTCCACTGTTGTTTAAGTTGATAAGGATCAATTTTATCCCTGTGTAACTTAAATTATGTCCACACTGCAGTTCTACTTATTGTAGGTCAACTTACATTACCTTATGAAATTAATGTAACAATTCACTGTCAATCCAGGATTAGACATGGTTATGGGTTTATTTTTCCAGTGTGGATGTGATGCGAGTTAACTCACAGTTACCTTATTTCAAGTTGACTGTATTGATGACTGGCTGTTGGTATGCCAGTGCAAGTTTTCTGTACTTCCTACTGTGCATTTCTCAATGAAAATATTAAGAAAGTCTGAATTGAAGTACAAGAATCTTATATTACTTCTTCCTTGTTATTGTCATCTACTTATGATTAAGAATAAAATCAAAAGGGGAAGAGAATAAAACTTCATACATGAATGTTATGTGGTAAATGATATAGCTAATATGGTTTCATTTGTATAGGATCTCTATTTTGAAACAGAATACCGTGGAATCATTTTAATTCATGGGAATTAATGTTCAAGGGCAATCAAAATATTCATTCATCTGGATACAATTTTTTGGTTATTTTTTAAATACAGAGGATTCAATAATTTGATGTGTAAACAGATTTGTCTTTCATAGGTATGTAAATTCATTGGTTAGGGGGAACGAAATCCATGAACAATATTAGTCCCCCACAAATGATGATGAGTCCACAGTACATGTACAAAGTTCTACATAATATTACTAGTCATACATATATAAAATTAATATATTTTACCTTTCTCAGGGCTGCAGACATTCTAAGGACAACAAAACTTGCCCTGTTGAGGGCTCGGTATAGGAGGAGGTGCTTTCAGTACAGGAAGTCACACAAGACCAACCATTCTCATCAAAAGTCTAAAAATAGTACAACGCTTGCCCTTATAAAAGCCTCTAGGGAAGGACCCAGGGAAATGGTAGCTGTTGTTAAAGAAATGATGCATCAGCAGGATAAAATTATTGACAGGTATGATTTTATTTTTATGAATTTTATTTTCATGAATCGTCAAACATTACCAAGAATAGCCATTTTCAATGAATTACTAAATTTTCATATGCAGTGTACATATACATGTAGTATTAAATAAATTGAATAACAATTACTATTAAAATGCACATTGACAAAACGTAATGAATACATATACCAGGACTTAAATATTCAACAAGAAGCAAAAAGTTATTGTAACAAACAGAGGGTATCCAGGACGTTTCTATTAACTAGTGATTGACTCTTCCACCAATGCTTACTTAGACTTGATAATGTTGGTACATATCGCTGTCTGATACTTGAAGTGTACTGAGTCGCCCCTGTTATCAACTGACTTCTACTCACAAAACAGCTGTCTTTTATAGGCAAATGTTGCTTAAATGCCAAGTGCTCATAACACTATGAGCGATATCTAAGTTAGCACCTTTAGCCCCTAAAAACCACTTATTAATGTTGTACCCATATGAAACATTTAATATAACATTTTGTCATTATATTAATTAAGTTCAATTTTTAATCAGTAATTTTTAATTTCTTTTTGTAGTTGTAACACGTCAGGTTCAGCGTCTGTTTTATTATGTATTTACAAATATACGGTTTGTAACAATACACTGTTATATTGTACAGAGAAGTATTCCACAAGAATTACAGGAGTCATTTCTTATTGATAAGAATATTTACAATGTACAGGTTCAAAAAGCGGGGATTAGAAAGAAGACAATGTTGTTACAAGCCTGAGGATGAAGAGCAGTGTAAAAATCCTGTCCTTCCCTACACCAATCACTGTCTGTCTCGTATCCTTGACAATTGCACATTATTATCATTGTAGTATACATTTCCAAATAATTAAAATATAGTTATCACTATCAATATAGTATGGGTATGTATACATTTCAGATTAAATGATATGTAGTATAAAGTCTTCATTTAAGGAATAACTGTCTAATTTTTTGGATTCATGATGTGATCAATCAAGTGGCTTGCGTGATAATTTGCATAAATGCCGAAGGCGTTTATGCATAAAATTATCACGCAAGCCAATCGATTGATCATCGTCATGAATCCAAAAAATCTGACAGTTATTCCTTATATTTACAAGCTCCTGATTCTGCAAATTCCCGTGCTAATAACCCCGCTTCTCTCTCTATTTGTCCCGCCCCGCACGTGATTTTTTTTAACCGCGCCTATCGATGAACCAGTAGATTTATGTAGAAATAGAGTATTTTTACAATTTGTAATTTTATCTCAGACAAAGACATTGGAAATGTAAATATTAATGAGTATATGTAAAAGTTCATATTTTAAGGAGTTTCCTGAGGTTTATTGAATTTTTATTTTACACAAAATTGCAATGCTGAATACCTGTTTATAATATAATTATTAATAGATTTTTGATAAAAAAAAAATTATATATTGTTACTTGAGACTATAACACATCAATCTGAGCTGACACTTGTTTCTGTTTGGTTTATCCTTAATGAATGTGAAGATATTATGTATAACGTGGACCAGCAATTGTTTGACTACTGCACGGCTAAGTTCGCTGACAACACCCAGTGTTGTACACCAGTGTTTGACATACGCCATGAACTTCCACTGTGTATGGAACATGCTATGAAAGCTGTGAGTATTATTAACTTTAAAAAATGTAAACCAGTTTTTAATTGTGTTTTGTGACCTCACTTTATGCAGAATAGTAAGTAGTAATGAGAATTCCAGATTTGAAATTTTACATTTTATGCTTACAGGATAATTACTTCAAGGACCAGGATTCCGAGTCCAAACAGAAGCGTATCAGGAAGAAGACCAAGCCTTCAGCCCTGACCAGACCACCACGAAAAGGAAAGAAGAAAAAGAATGCTCGTAAACCACCCAGGCCTCAGAAACCCTCTCCTCCAAGTGAACCCACCGGAATAACTGGTAAAATCCTTATTGTCATGTTGAAGTTCACTTAGTATATACCAGTTGTCAAGTTGTTCCAAAAGGAATTTTTCAAGAACAAAATTTTTGAGAAAATGGTGAAATTTGTATCTGTAAAATTTGATATCATTAACCATTTTACAAAGTCAAGGAGCATTGCATGGTATTTAAATTTTGGAATGCATTTCTGTCATACTGAAGAAGTTTATACATGTACCTGAATATTTATACATGTAGATGATTTAATATTTTTGCAAAGACTCTTCATTAAAATTAGATTCTTTATAATATTTAGCAAAGGAACTGTTATTTCAAATGATAATAATGATAAACTTGTAATCATGAAAATCACAATATTTAGTCCCTAGTCACTTTTGATAAAAACAAAAGAATTTCCCCTCCAAGTAAGTAGTTCATTTTATATATGCTTGTTTCCATCAGGTTGTACAAAAGCATCCCCAAGAATTAGGACAGAACTTTTAAAATCCTCTTGTCACCTTGACTGAAATACTACGATACAAATGTAACATGTATGAAACAATTTTAGGAATGCCAGTAGCAGTTACACCCAAAGTCACAGAGCCCCCTCCAGTTCCACCTAACGGTGGTGAAACCAAACAGTACAT
This sequence comes from Saccostrea echinata, assembly GCF_033153115.1. NCBI lineage: Eukaryota > Metazoa > Mollusca > Bivalvia > Ostreida > Ostreidae > Saccostrea > Saccostrea echinata. The sequence goes on from NW_026889750.1 coordinate 30,163,574, forward strand.
CACACCACAGCCAGAGGAATCCATAAAGAACACTGTGTCACCCGTGACGGTGCCCCCCAAACCCCAGAACAGTCCCCCAGTAGCTGCAATGGGAGGAATACAAGTACAAGTAAAGACTAGACAGGAGAAAAACTCACTGACAGAGCTGTCTGAGAACATGCTGGGTGGAGTGGACAACTTTAATACAGGTTTGTAGTGCTGGAGAGCTCAGACTGAACATATTGTTAATTTGAAAATAAAAAGATTTCATTTACGTGAAGATTTTAGGTTCTGTTTTCATTAAAAAAGCATTTACAGTATATTTGATACAGAATTGATGTAATCTAAGATTTTGAATTTTAATCAACATTGTACATGTATTAATGTGACATATAAAAATGTAAATAACAGATCTAACAGGCAAACTCTCCATATGATTTTCAGAAGATATTATGTTGGTTTATCTTTGTAGAATTGCCATTGGAACAAGCCTCTAAACTTCTTGAAGAACCAGATTTCCAAGATGTCTTTAATAAACTGCCAGATGAAGCATTCAATTTATTTGGTAAGGAGTTAGATTCAGAAGAAAGCTGTGAAACAGATGTTTTTAAGATTTGTTATGTTTAATGTATTATTTTAAAAAAAATATTTCTTTTACATGCATGATTGTTTATAACTTAAAGTTAGATTTGCTGTTATTTTTAATTTCATGTTGACTTGTATATTACAGGTAAAAATGGAGACTTTAATCCTACCAGTGAAGAATTTGAGGAACTTGAAAGGCATCTGGCAGCTGCTAATATGGATGTTTCAAATGCTCAAAAGACGTTTGAAAACTTTGATCTAGATTTAGATGAAGAACAACTTAAACAGATTCTGTTTGGTTCTGGGAACAGCTCGACCAACTCTGGGCCAATGGGTGGTCTTAACAACAGAGAGGACCAAGAAAGCATCAATGCAATTGCTAGAAGTTTATCAGCTTCTGAGCAGTTGCTTCCAAAGACAACTGTGTCAGAAACCAATATTCCATTTTCTGGTGCTAATGTTAACTCTTACCAAACTACAGGTGTTACGTACCCCCAGATACCTGGTCAGGTACTGACTACTAATAAGACTGTTACTCAAAGTAGCATTATGTACACAAACAATTCACAGTACTCACAGTTTCAGACCCCTCCAAGCTATGCTGCCACTCAGGCTATGAACAATCCTACGCCTCCAGCATATGTTGCTAGTCAGGCACTGGTGAATCAGACTCCCACAAATTATGTCATTAGTCAACCTATGGTCAATCAAACACCACCAAATTATGTTGCCTCTCAAGCTTTGCCAAATCATTCATACCCTCAGCATATTACTTTAGGATCCTCACAAGTACAACCAGTTGGAACTCATTCTAACATTTCTGAGATGATTCAGCAGGGGTCTATCACATCTCCCACATCTGATGTCAAACAACAAAAAGTTGCACCGTCAAACAAAGTGGTTTTGAACCAGTTACCAGAGCTAGCCACCAAGACCCAGGGACTCCCTGTTTCGATGCAGGGTTCCTTACCGATGACCCAGACTCCTTGGCCAATCACCTCCGGGCAGGTCCCACCATATCAGAATGGTTATCCAATGCATGGGATGTATCTTCAGGGAACAAATGATATGATGACAAACTTGAAGTATAACATGAATGCTCAACATACAGACCGTGTGAATCAAGTGGGGGAGGGAGTAGCATCATCTCACCATGTGACACACCCTCCTGGGGGGACATTACAGGGGATTCCGGGGTTTGGTCACCAGCAGTTTGCTAAATCTTTTACGGCATCCAGTGGCAATGGCTCCTAGTACTGACCAAGTAGTCGTTAGTTTTCTTATTTATGAATAAACTATTAGGTTTTGTTCCTTTGACTGGAGTGCAGGTAATATAAGTCAGTTTTAATTCTTTTTATATAAAAATATTTTTAAGATTTATATTTTTCTTTGGGAAAATTATTCATCATTGAAGGCTTGGTTTATGTAGGTACATGTTTATGTATAATGTTTACCAATGAATTTAGAGATCTGACTGTTTTGTGATACTGTTTCAAGTACTTGTGTTGTAATACATGTATATAATGTGATTTCATTGTTTGTGCCATTCCATAGATTTCATAGTTTTATATGTATATCCTCATCTTTGTAAATGTAGATGTAGACCTCGTTTTATAAAACTGTTTTGCATTTGAACACAAAAGTAAGGACATAATACTAATATTTTAAGAATTTTCATTTGAGTTTAAACACAAATGTTTTGTTTATAGAATTACAACTGCTTATGTGAGAGAGGCAAACATTAATAATGTTTATTATATAATTTGAAATTGCATCCCAAAATATACATTATGTAAAGATTGCATTTTAGTATAAAAAGCATCAAAATATTTTATATTGAGGACACACATTTGTACGATACCATAGATATTCATTCATTATTAACTACTATTAATTTATTTTTGCTGCAAGTGTGTATACTATGCTGATGAAAACATATATTGCTAAAGTTAAAGTTTAGAGAACTTACAGAAATTTTGAGAAATATTCTACAGAGTATTGTTTTGTTATTATTGTTTGTTATCAAGAAATTATGTATTACAAGATGAAATTCTAGACGTACATGTATATTGCATGTTTATATAGTATTTCTGTTGTTGTTTTCGTTTTGTTGTAGTGGGTTATTGTATAAAGGTATATGAAATTTTTCAAAAAGTGAATCGGGTCATCAAAACAGGGATTAATTTAAAACCATTATTTACTCTGCTCTAAATGTGCGTATATTCTAGCTTATATATTTAAATACTGTATATTAATCAAATAGAGGCAGCTCTTCTTTGTTATAGAATGGTTGTAATGTTAACATTACATTGTATTTATCACATTTGGATAGTAACGTCATGATAAGACAAGTACGTTATTATAGTTAACAGACACATTAAGTACAGCCGTGTAGACAGTATTTTATAGAAGATGTAATTGCAATTAATAAGACTTGCTGTTGTGTGTGCATTCAAGTTTTCAAAGGCTATAATGTTTAAATATGGTAGGCACCGCAGAATTCAAAACTTTAAACAATATACTTTTCCCCAAATTCTAGATTTATTTGAAACTCTGTGGAGAGTTCTTTGTAAAAAGAAAAATCCACATGCAGGCTTATATATATATATATATATATATATATATATATATATATATATATATATATATATATATATATATATATATATATATATATATATATAAAGAAGAAAGAACTCATTTAATATTTAGTCCTCTCTTTCCATCGATACTCCGATAAGAGAGATAACTCTATCTGATATAAATGACTAATATTTCTTTTATATATAAAATGTCAAGTTAACTGGCCATTTCTGTCAAATTTTGCCTCAGAAGGTATGCTGTAATTGTGTGCATTTTAATTATAAATTAGATCTCCTTTTGAAAATCACATGTGTAAACGAAAAATTTGTATGACTGCACTGAAGGATAACGATCATTAATCACTATAATAGGGTAGTATTTAAAAGTTTGATATCAAATCATGTGTGCAATCTAAAGTACCTGATATACAGTATGTCCATATACCTGTAGTATTCATTTATCTCTCTTTTTTTTTTTTTTTTTTATAATTTTAAAGATTTTTATATGCAATTCAAGTTTTTTCGATTTTCTTATCATATTTGTGTCCAAAAAAACCCCTAAATCTTAGACGAGTAAGATGAATATTTCTAAAGAATTTATTGTTCAATATTGTTTCATTATTTGAGGGATTATTTCCATCAATGAGTCATATTATTTCTTTTATTTTTTGTGAGCACAGTTACTTTTTTTTTTAATAGAAAATCCAAAACTTGAATTTTGCAATTGTAATTTATGTTTCTGGGATATCAGCAATTTTTACACCATTTATCTCATTTTATGTACAAATGGAGTGCAATAGTAAGTGTGGTCACTTAGTGTACTCACTTTTTTTTGTTTCACAAGAAAATTCATCATTTTAAGAACAAATATATAATGGTAAAACATTTACTGATGGGAAAAAGAGCTTGCTTATACATGTAGTTTTACATATGCCTTTAGCATGTTTAGGCAGAGAAGCACTGGAAGGTTTGAATATAGGTATATGTGGAGTAATTTATTTGAAATGTGGAGAAACTTTTATATACAGGAAATTTAAAGTTATTGTTATTTGATAAAAATATTCTCAAGTTGAGTCAATATTTTGGACAATGATGAAAGAATTCAGGTTGCAGATGTAAGATTTATCCAGACTATACGTATATGTGGATGTAGTACTTTACAAGTGTGTTTCTTGGTAAAATATTTTCAGCTTTACAATGAAATTGTGATCAAATATACATCCACACTGTTTATAAGAGGTAGAGAATGCTAACAGTTGTGAAGAGGTATGTAATCAGTGCACTGGTTTCTGTTCATTTTCTAGTTCTTAGATCTCAGTTGATGTCTTTAATTTTTATGCCCCCGGATCAAAAGATCCAGGGGGTATATTGTTTTTGTCCTGTCTGTCTGTTTGTCCGTTTGTCTGTCTGTCTGTTGTCAACTTTAACCTTGCCCATAACTTTTGATTGGTTGGAGCTATGACTTTCATATTTCACATGTGTATTCCTTGTGACAAGACCTTTCTTTGGGTACCATCATATTTGACCTTTTGACCTTGACCTTGGAGTTTGACCCACTTTTGCAAAAAATTTATGAGACTTTAACCTTGGCCATAACTTCAGAACAGTTGGTGCTTGGGGTTTCAAACTTCACATGTGTATTCTTTGTGACAAGGCCTTCCTTCGGATACCAACAACTTTGACCTTTTGACCTTGACCTTGGAGTTTGACCTACTTTTGAAAAACTTCAACCTTGGCCATAACTTTTGAACAGTTGGTGCTTAGGGTTTCAAACTTCACATGTGTATTCCTTGCGACAAGACCTTCCTTTGGATATCAATCACTTTGACCCTTTGACCTTGACCTAGGAGTTTGACCTACTTTTGAAAAACTTTAATCTTGGCCATAACTTTTGAATGGTTGATGCTAGGGCTTTCATACTTCACATATGTAATCCTTGTGACAAGACCTTCCTTTGGATACCAACCACCTTGACCCTTTGACCTTGACCTAGGAGTTTGACCTACTTTTGAAAAACTTTAACCTTGGCCATAACTTTTGAATGGTTGATGCTAGGGCTTTCATACTTCACATTAGTAATCCATGTGACAAGACCTTACTTTGGATACCAACCACTTTCACCCTTTGACCTTGACCTAGGAGTTTGACCTACTTTTGAAAAACTTTAACCTTGGCCATAACTTTTGAATGGTTGATGCTAGGGCTTTCATACTTCACATATGTAATCCTTGTGGCAAGATCTTCCTTTGGATACCAACCACTTTGACCTTGACCTTGACGTTTGACTTTTATTTAAAAAACTTTAACCTTGGCCATAACCTTTGAACAGTTGTATCTAGGTCTTTCAAATTTCACAGGTGTATTCCTGGAGACAAGACCTTTCTTTGGGTATCAACATTTTTTATCTTTTGGCCTGGATTTTGACTTGCATTTGAGAAACTTTAACCTTCACCATAAGCTGCCATACGGGGGCATCAGTGTTTCACAAACACATCTTGTTTTATTCCTATTTCTGTGTGACTGTTAGTATCTTTTGTTTGAACAATGTCAGAGTCTAAAGGTAGGCTGGTCAATTCAAAGAATGCCCTGTTGTGAAAATGTATAAAAGTGTATGGACTTATCAGCATGAAAAGTAGAGTGGAATTTGTCATCAATTTGACTTCTATATATGGATAGCATTCAATTAATATGAAGGAACAATACTGTAAACCAACTATAATTTACAACAACTTTTATTCACGATTTGGTTTGGAATCTATCTGCTAGTATTATTAATATCTGTGACTATGGAAATATTCTACATACATGTATTTAACACAAATAAATGGTCTGTGGCAAGGAGTACAGGTATTCGTGAGTAAAAGAAGGTTGTAAAACTCATACAAGTAGGTTTTTTGTGTGGACCTCAAAAATATCAGTACAAAAAAATCTTTAAAAAGGCTTTTCTCTTCACAAAAGTTATTTTCCTTTTTTTGAAAAATATCAGGCAACAGTAAATTTCTGTGTCATATGTATATTCTGAAAAAAAAAATTAAAATCCCTGAATTTTTTAGTCCTTTAAATTCTTGAGAAATTTAATGCACAAATTGAAAATTAAATGCACACCTTTACTTAAAGTGATTGAATTAATTCCAAACAGCAGGAAAAAACTACAGTGTTATATAATTGTCAGCTATTACCTGGTGAGTTAGATTTATTTAGTCCTTGGAGAGAATTCAATGTTAGATGTAAAATATTGCAATTTAAAACTTTGCTCACAAAATATTTTTTATTAGAAAAGTGAATGTACATGTATGTACTGAGTCATGTATATATGATACTGCAATTCTTGGAAAGAAACTGCATAATTAATGTGACGATTCAGAGTGTGCTATATTTTATTTTGATTTAGATTAGAATTTGTACATATCATTGTTAAAGATTATTCATATAAAATCATGCATGTTTTATTTTCAGTCATTCAACACATAAAGAAAATGAGCAAGGCCCCGCATTTTTCTTTTCTTTTTCTGCTTTGGAAATAGAAACAATGGGGATTTTTAGCCCCCCCTTTTATATTGTCCCTTTGTGATCTGAGGTGTTTCATGTGAAGGTGTTGAAATCAATGTGTATTGTATGAATGTTAAATATGAGTGAAGAATAATCTTGTTTTATTAAAGTTGTTATAAAGTTGTTGTAATTATATAAATTATAACATTATTGTGTTCAAAACATGACCTAAAAATCTAATAACAACTGTGAAATATCTGTAATTGTTGTTATTATTTATTTGCTGATATCTATAAATCAATCAGGGCAATTGTAGAGATTACTGTTCTAAAGGTGGATGTTTCATTAGAATTATCTATCAGATGGGTGATTCCTCTGTGTGGACTCATTAGGTGGGCAATTTTAATGTTTTGATTAATGTTTGGTGAGATGGCAGTTTTTATACATTGAAAACATGATAACATATAAAAGAATTAACCATCTGATCAGAACAGTAATTAGGATAAAACAACAATCCAGTTTGATCAGAACTTTTGGCAATGTATGGTGATGCTTATGGGCAGTCAAGACAAATTTGATTGCCAGAGACCAGAAAGCTCAGTTGGTAGAGAACACCTGACTAGTGATTCAGAGGGCCCATGTTCGAATCCTGGGCTGCTTCATCTTGTTGTTCTCCTCACTGGTTACATTTGGTGCCTTGCACAGGATGTGACAGGTGAAAGACCTGCAAGGGAAGAGCCAGGGTTGGTGTCTTCAGGAGGGAGATCGAATCCTAGTCTGCTTTATTCCATTTTTCTCCTTGCAGGTTACACTTACATGTATATCTAGATGAATGTTCTGATCAGATAGGGAGATTCTATACCCAGATCAATGTTAGTAATATAGGGTGATTCTATTTACAAGTACAGATCAATTTTGAAGTCAAATAGGTGATCTATATTCAGATCAATATTGGTCGTACAGGGTGATTCTGTTTACAGATCGATAATTTTGAAGTCAGAGAGGGTGATCTTACATCAGATCAATGTTAAAGTCAAATAATGTGATATTATATCCAGATCAATGCTGTAGTCAGATATCCAGATCAAGGCTCTAGTCAGATAGGGCAATTTTATTTAAGGAATAACTGTCTAATTTTTTGGATTCATGATGTGATCAATCGAGTGGCTTGCGTGATAATTTGCATAAACGCCTTCGGCGTTTATGCATAAAATTATCACGCAAGCCAATCGATTGATCATCGTCATGAATCCAAAAAATCTGACAGTTATTCCTTATATTTACATGCTCCTGATTCTGCAAATTCCCGTGCTAATAGCCCCGCTTCTGTCTCTATTTGTCCCGCCCTGCACGTGATTTTTTTTTAACCGCGCCTATCGATGAACCAGTAGATTTATGTAGAAATAAAGTATTTTTACATTTTGTAATTTTATCTCGGACAAAGACATTTGAAATGTAAATATATCCAGATCAATGTTAAAACAGATAGGGTTATCTATATCCAGATCAATGGACTAGTCAGAAAGGGTGATTCTATATCTAGATCAATGTTAAAACAGATTAGATGATCTTAATATCTTGTATTCAGATCAGTGATCTGATTAGAAAGGGTGATCTTCTATCTAGATCAATGCTCTAGTCAGATAGGGTGATTCTATATCCAGATCAATGTTCTAGTCAGAAAGGGTGATTCTATGGATCAGTGATTTGATCAGATAGGGTGATCTTATATCCAGATCAATGCTCTAGTGAGATAGGATGATATTATATTCAAATCAATGCTCTAGTCAGAAAGGGTGATTCTATGTCTAGATCTGGGTTAGTTATTCTCTTTACAGGTCAATTTTTAAGTCAGATAGTGTGATCTTGCATCCAGTTCAATGTAAAGTCTGATGGGTGATTTCATATCAAGATCAGTGATCTAATCACTTAGGGTGATCTATATTCAGTTCAATGTTAGTCATACAGGGTGTTTTTTTTACAGTTAAAATTTGAAGTTGGATAGCTATTACATCCAGATCAATGTTAAAGGTCAGATAGGGTAATCTTACATCCAGATCAATGTTAAAACAGATAGGGTGATCTATATTCAGATCAATGGACTAGTCTGATAGGGTGATTCTATACCCAGATCAATGATAAAATCAGATTAGTGATCTTATGTCCAGATCAGTGATCTGATCTGATAGGGTGATCTATATTCAGATCAATGAACTAGTCAGATAAGGGGATCCTAAACTTTAAACCAACCATTTTGTTACAAACAACTTTTATTTGTGATTTGTCAGTTTGAAAGCCATTCACAAAATTTTCAAGACTGAGGAAACATTCTACATACATACACAATAAAATAAATGGATAAATATTCACAAGTAAAAGGTCATGAAACATCATGGATATTTCTCCCATGTAACTGTATCCAGATCAATGATCTAGTCAGATGAGGGATCCTTTATTACCATAATGTTCTTATCAGATAGGGTGATTTTACTTCTAGATGTTAAAGCTACTAGACTGGTCCCTTCTACTTGAATCATCAGTTCACCTGTAAATTTAGTACGATTTTAACTTTAAAATACATGTAGATTCTTGATGGCAAATTTATAACCAAAGTTGGAATTCTAATTACAATCACTGAAATAGAGAAAGAAAGTTTAATTTTCATACTTTTATTAGTTGTCAGTAATCACAAAGAAGAATTTCCTCTTACTTGCACAAAAACGTTTACATTCATGATACATGTATCATTTGCTTCTGAGTAAAGGAATACTGATGATATCTTTTATTGAAATAAAAAGATCTATAGTGTATGTGCATAAATAATTTAAAACTCTATTTAACTTATATATACACACACACACACACACACACACATAATATATAATTCAAGGGGTGTGTTTGTGTGTAATTTTACAATTACGCTGTAAATACAAAATAATTGTTTTTCAACAAGTTGTATAGTACATCTGTAAAACCTAGTAAACCATTATTTACAATACAAACCATACATACAACACACACATTCAAAACACACAAATATCATCACAAAATGTTCAGCATTCTACTACATTGTCTTTCTTTCCTGCTAAAATCCTAGTCTCTCTCGCTCTGCTTTTTCTTGTAGCTCTACCATTCTTTCAGCTTCTTTCTTTTTATGTTCCTCAAGGAATTTAGGCTTATCAACTACAAAGTAAAGGCATTTTTTTTTTTATAAAACAGTTAAATGGCTTAGAATTTTAGAAAAAATTCTAAAAATTTGTTTTTCTTGAAACAATTGCTTATTTTATTGTAAACAGACACAAAGGTCTCCTCTTTTAACATTTTGAGCATAAGTTTACCTACATGAAGCAATAAAATATCAATGTATTTAGTTAACATATTTTTTATAGTATATTTTTCCCAATATATTACATACCTCTGACATAGCCAATCACACGCATTATTAAATATCCTGTCATGAAAACATAAGAAACATGTAATGCTCTAACTGATGTATGAAACAAGACATCATAAATTCTGTGTCTTGTCCATTTCTTGGGTGGTCCAATTCTTTTCATTTTTGTACCTCAAAGTCTCCTTTAAAAAAGAAATAAGCACATTTTAATGGATGTTGAAAAATGCCATTCAGTTGAACTCTTGTATCCTGAAAATCCATATCTGGAATACAATGGATATGTCAAAGTGAGTTGGAAAACCAAATCCTTTTTTTCTTTGTGTATCTTAACCACAATATCTCATATTCTCAGAATCTTAAAGTTTATCTCTTCCCCTTCGAGTTTGAGATAATGAGGTTTGACTGTATATCAAATCAATGTTCCAAGACTTACTTTATTATAGCATCCTCACAACAACAGAGTCCTGAGTCAACATCCTGAGTCAACACATTGTCGTTGGACTCCTGACAAATTTCATTGATATTCTGCGGGTTGGCTTCTTTTATTTTATTGAGAAGCACCGATCAGATCAGATCTTACATCAGTTGATATAAAACATACACAAAAACTACGCAGTTAACACCTCAATACATGTTACAGGCTGTTTCTCATTGAAAGGGTTAAATGTGATTGGCCGAGAGATAAGAAAAACAATCAAGATTTTTTTCCCCAAAAAGACATCACTGCAGTCAGCCTGTAGAATATCGAATGAAATTTGTTGGGGTCTAATGGCAATTTGTTGACTCAGGACCCCTGACGTTGTGAGGATGACTTTAAGGATACACCAAAGGCTTTTCTTAAGATTTTCAACAATTTTGAGATTTTTGGCTAAGAAAAAGAAGTTAATCACTGCTTTATAATGCACGTAAAATTCTTGGTAATTATGAAATGGTTTTCTAATTATTGAAAAATAATGAAACATAAACACTACCACATGTGAATGTTCCGTTATTGAAGCTTCTGATTTGATCTTTGACTACCTGCACATGAAAGACGCAATAAATCATTGTGACCACTTGGGGAATTCTTCATTAGGCACACAGAGGTTATCAGTAATTAAACTACAGGGACTCTAGATTTTGAGAGGGAGATCTAACAGATCACTGATGACCATAAAATAGGAGGTGGAGCATAGCTCTTGCCATTTTGCCAGGAAATCTTTCTGATTCAGAATTGAACCTATTTTACTTAATTAAAAGCATCTAAATACAGAAAAGAACCTCCCATTCTTGTGAATATGCATAGGAAATATGGCTAAGTGACAGGTAAAGCTGAATCTCCAAGGTGTCATATATTCCTAGCTTTGGCAGATTTTGTTGTGTAATGGGTTTTTGCCCTCTACTGTAAAGTAAGATCAGACAGTTTGTGGTATTATTTCAAAGGAATCAGCTCCCTTATTTATTGACCAATTTCTCTGAAAATTGGATGGTTGCTTCTCAAATGTGTGTTCACAAAACCATATCTCAGATTTTTGATATCTAGCTTAGTTTTGGAATTATTGAGGGAAATGTTAAATTAGGCCAATAAACTGGTAGCATTGAGGTGCAAATAGCTATAACTTTTGAATTAGAAGATTTATCAAAAATCTGAGATACAATTTTTAAGTTCAATCTTTAATCTACCTTGAGGCAAAATGACAACTTTGAGGAGTTAAATACAAAAAAGTTGATTTATAAAATATTCATGCACTAAAATTTACATTAATATTTAAATAATTTTTAAATAAGTTATTAATTAAAGTTTAAATTAAGATAATTAAATAGTAAATTATAAAAGCTTTCAAATGATATATACTTTCGTTACGTTCTCTTTGATAAGGAAAGAATTACATGCAAATTGAATTCTGGCATTTGGAAATCTTTGGTGTATCCTTAAAGGGTTTTTATCACGTATCTAAATTTCTTAAAAATGAAACACTATTACATTCTTGGAACATATAATTATCATTTAATTATTATATAATTTTGAAAACGCTATTTAAATTAAGACTGCATTTTGTGGTGCAGTTAAAGTTTGATTATCTTGAACACTGATATCTCTGACAAATACCATGGATATGTCGAAGTGATTTGGAAGTCCCAACCCCTTATTCTTTAAGTATTTTACCCTGGATATCTCGAATCCTCGGAAATTTCGGAGTTTTTTCTCGGTCCCATTGAGTTCCAGATAATGAGGTTTGACTTTGTGTAACAGGACAGTCCAACTATTACAAAGATCTTGACAAGCCCTTGTCAAGAAATATTTGCCTTCTTTAAATATAGTTTAGTTACCTCTAGTCCCTACTATAAGAATACAAAAGGGAGGAATCTAAAAATAGAAAATAGGCTACCACCAATTCTGATCAACTAGTTTCATAGTAGTATTTAAAGAAGGCAAATATTTCGTGACATGTCACATATTGCATCATTGAACAGGTCTGGTACAATCACTAGATTTAGCTACGTAGGTAGAATTACCTACCGTAGCTTTATTTACCTACCTCAGGTAGCTTTATTTAGCTATTTCAATCCAGTTCTTCACAGTTTTGCTTTTTATTTAATAAAGACAAAAAATCGCAAGTATATGACTATTAATATTTATACTAGGGATGTTTAAAAAAGCAATCTAAAGCAGAGATAGTTTATACATTGCTGCGTTTGAACACTTTTAAGCAAAAGACGTATTTCTATTGTTTGAGTAACTGTCCACCACCTTGTGTGCTGTGAGGCGTAGATAAGTATGATTACTTCACATTGTGTTGAATAATTACCAATCCATTATCATGTTAACCAGAACTGGTCTTCTTTGTTATATCATTCAAGAAGTAACTGTTAGGTCACAAATTAACTGTTGTATATAGCCCTAAAGCTTTCAGAACTTTGACTGCAATTGCGCAGAAAAAGACACATCTTCAAGAGTGATTTTTTCATGAATTGTTTTCAGATGAGTTTAAAGTTGAAAATTATCACTGCATCAAATTGTGATTTTCTGTACATCCTGAGAAAAATGATAATTCAAGAAAAAAGTTTGAATTGGTAGCTAAATAAAGCTACTTCAGGTAGGTAAATAAAGCTATGTAGGTAATTTAAGCTACGTAGCTAAATCTAGTGATTGTACCAGACCTGTTGAACTCATTTCGAATTGTCTCTTTAACTTTAAGCGTACCTTTTTTTAAAACAACAATTTCTTTCTGGAAAGCCAAAACTTTTAAAAGTTAATATAAGCAAATACTTACTGTAATTACACTGTCTGTGTATTTTCAACAAACTTACAAAAGTTATTTAATTAATTCTTACTGCAGAGATGCAAGCAGCAACTGAGCAAGGTGTTTATTACACAATAATCTATGTCATACGAACGCTTACACCCGGGTTTCAGAAATGCTTTGAAATATTTTGACTAAATAACGAAAATATACATCATGATATATTATAGATCTAGATCATTAATTAATGTCAACTTCTCGCATTACATTACGAAATAACGAAAAAATATTTAATTCATTTACAAAATATGAAAAAGCTATGTTGTTTGACTAATATTTATTTTTAATTTTATATGACAAATAAAAAAAAATAAAAAATATAAAAATATATATATATGTTGTCTCTGAATATTGAAAAATAATCGCTACAAATAGCTGTTGTTTCCAGTATTATATGATTAATAATGTATAAAGTTGTAGTTTGAACTATGACTAGCTCAAAAACTTGTGTTTTGTACATGCTTAGATTTTCGGATTTTAGGTGGACCATTTAACATCTAACGTAAACAACATCATGAACATGGACTGATCATGGAGTGCACAGTGAATAGATAATATACCCAAAACAGGAAAACACACGTTAAAATGAGTGGACCAGACAGAAGAATGGACCCTCTTCCAATTCTTGGAGAAGATGGAGCAGTTTATCGTCAAGGCGGAGACCAGAAGAGGTATGGTTGTGAATTTTTATGTGTGTATGAGGGTGCGTCGATTTACCCAAATGGACCCAAATGGAACCCAAATGGACCCAAATGGAACCAAATGGACCCAAATGGAAATCCAAATGGACCCAAATGGAAATCAATTGGACCCAAATGGAATATTAAACATATATTATTGTATTTTCAAGTAGTTACTTATTCAAAATGATGAAAATCATGAACTTGCAAATGGAGAATATTAATTATTCATTTTTAATATTGTATTTTAAAAAACGAATTAATCTTTATTTCTATTTGTAATAACTTTTGCATATCATTGTATACAAAACTGAAGTATTTCATATTAAAGTTTATATAGAATTCATGGCTACGGGGCCTGTGCCCCCCCCCCCCCCCCCCAATAATTTTGCTGATCTAAAGAATACTAAAGAAAATTAATTCGTATTTTCAAAATACAATATTAGAAATGAATACTAAATATTCTCCATTTGTAAGTTCATTATTTTCATTTTAAATAAGTAACAACTTGATAATACAATAATAAATATTTCTATTTGTATATTTAATATTCCATTCGGTTTCCATTTGGGTCCATTTGATTTCCATTTGGGTCCATTTTGATTTCCATTTGGGTCCATTTGGGTTCCATTTGGGTCCATTTGTGTCCATTTGGGTTCCATTTGGGTCCATTTGGGTAAATCGACGTACCGGTGTATGACAGTCACCATGACTTTAGTATATTGAAATATATTCTACAATGTTCTATTGTCTTCTTACATTTGCAAATACATATGAATAAATTCAAGAAACAGATTTATAGAGAGGTTGCATAAATATATTTTTCCATTAATTTTTTTAACAAAACTATATCATATATATAAAGTCATCTTTATTGCCTATTTTTTTCAAATTTATTTATTATAACAGAGACACGTGTCATTATTTATGTCTCTGATAATGATTTATTTTTAAAGAAAACACTAAAGAATTGGTGTATATATACACATCTGTTTGTCTAAACAGATAATCTTTCAGTTTCAATTTTGAAGATATAGATCTACATGTATCTAAGTAGTACATAAGCTTGTTTTCTTTGTAGAATGCCACCCCCAGGTTCAAATAAATCCCAGTCCAGGAGAACTCCCACCCCAACCAAACAGGTCAACCTCCGGTCCGTCAGTCGAAGAGATGATTTACCAGGATATGAAGAACCAGTAGATATGGAGGAATTGAGGCAGTCTTTAAGTCGAGAGAATTCAAGGTGATGATATATATGCCCAGGACAACCAATTTTGTTTGGTGGGCAAATTATTTGATAAGTGGTGCATGCCTGCGTACAAGTGCTTTTCCAATTAAAAAAAAACATATACTCAAATGTCTTTCGTGTTACCGCTTTTCAAATATCATGAATCACAGCAAAGCACAGTTTTTGCTGCTGTTGACCACTACATCGAATACTCGTTCGGAACTCCTCTAGAATATACCCATTAACATGTTGTTAAAATATACACAAGTCTTAAAACATGGTAGCTATTGATGTCATCAAAAAAGTTGAATGGGATTTTTGAATTTTTTTATTGTCAAAATATTAAATTCATACTGTGAATACAGACAAGTTACTGGTATTTAATTGGCACTGTTAACTGGCAATCATACAGATTTGTATTGTTTTTGTAGGTTGTTTTGAGATCGATCACTGTTCGTTATCTTCACCTTTTTCATTAAATAAATACGCATTAATTTAAAAAAAAAAGGATATCTTATTAAAGAATTTTGAGGAGAATAGAATGAAACTTTAACTTTTCCAATGCCCTGAAATATTATAAATCTGAATCTTAAATGTAAATTTTTCCTCTTAAGGTGGTATGGGATACCAAACGAAACTTCTCCTACATATTTATGTACCCAAATTAGAAGGATTTGAAATACCCCCACCTTTCAGTATATTAAAGTGTAATTTTAATAATTTTTTTATTATTTTAATGAGAAATGCAAAAACGATTTTTTTTCTTGCGTAATTCTTTTTTCATAAGCTTTATATTATAGGCAGGCGTTTGCTAATATAAAGTGTTTATAAAAACAAAAATGACAAGAAATATGTCTTAGTATTATTTTAATTTTCAACAAAAAATAAGCGTAAAAAACTGGGAAAACTTTATTTCTTGAAAACAGTCGGATAACATTTCATGAGAGTCTACAATAAGAATGTTTCTTAATATGTTAGCAAAGTGAAATAAACAAATTGAAAATATATATATAAATGGAAAATATAAAATGCATTAAAAATTTTTTGAATTAAAAGATCCGAACGGAAGAGTTATCCTTCTTTATTTTCCAAGGGTTGAAAAAACCTGGGTGCTATTTTAGAAATGATGAGCATTTTTTCCCAACCATAAAAAAATCGCACTTTGTAGTTTTCAACTTTGAGCGGTTTTGAAAACAATGCATGGACAATCGCTTTCCAGGACGTGTCTTGTTCAGAGCAATTGCATTCATCTGAACGTTTTGGGACTATATACAACAGCTAGCTGATTTGTGACCAAACAGTTACTTCTTGAATTAAATAACAAAAAAGTCCAGCTCTGGTTAACGTGATAATTGATTGGTGATAATTCAGCACAATGTGAAGTAATCGCACTTATCCATGCCTCACCGCACACAAGGTGCTGTACAGTTACTCAAACAATTGAAATACAGCTTTTGCTTAAAAGTGTTCAAAAGCAGCAATGTTGAAACTACCTTTTACAGGGGTTTGCTTTTTTAAATGTCCGTTGTACAATTATAAGTAAATTTATATACTTGCGATTTTTTTGTCTGTTTTTACTTAAAATGCCGACTTGTGAGAACTTGCATTAAAATAGGCTTCAGAGTGTTCTTTTCAACGGTATATCTACAAATTTTGACCCGATAATAAGCACTCATGCAAATCAAAACAATACTTCAAACGGAAATACGTCATAACGTGGAGGTATCCCATACTACCTTAAGTAATGAAAATAATGAAATCATTTTTATTAGTTGAGAGAATTTTAGGTTGACAACGTGCATTTTTATTCCAATGCTAGATATTCATATGTCTTGTAATTGGAAAACATCAATTTGATTGATTGATTCAAATGATTTAATTTGTTCAATTTTTTTATCTTTGAGTATTCTTGGGATGTTAAAGTAATGCCAAGGATACGTTAGCATATAAATCCCTGATAATAAAGAGAAAGTTTATGTCCATGTGCATGTATATACAGTGACATGTATTTAAAATTTTAAGATTAATAATCAATGTGCACTGTACACGCTAAACATGCTAAATAAGAAGTCTCCTTAAAATTAGAAAATTTCCCCAAAATTTCTCTCTGAGAGAATTTAGTGATTTTAGATCTAGGTTGGTCCCTGTGTAGTGTCTCATTCAAGAAATAATTAATGTTAATGCTTTAATTTTGTATAATTTAAGAAAAAGGTGGGACAAGCATATTTTTTGGTAGGACAAGTAAATTTATGATGGTAACCTATCCAAAGGCAAATTTAAATTGCAATTAAAGATAAAAATGTTTAATTTATATGTACAGTGAAAATTCAACATTATTCATTCTGGAAAAAAGTTAGGGAAAAAAAAGAAAATTATCTAAATAACTGATTGTTAAAATTAGCATAAAATGAAATTCTGCACTTCATGTGCAATATGGAACAACCATACAATAGATTTGCCTAATGAAATTTTCGTATGCATCATTATCAAAATTTGAGGACAACTTAATGAATCATGGCACCATGGAATGAAGAGAGTCATTTTATTCTTAATTGGATAATAACTGTAACAAGTCAGAGAGTTACCTATATTGCTAAAATCGGAAGATAAAAACAAATGAAACTTGTGGATTGTCAAATTAACAGTGTGAAGAAATCATACTCTCAACATAACTGTAAGCTGTTTGTATGTAAAACATTTTTTACTGCATTATATCAGAAATGACAAGAAGCTTATTTAAATTATCATATTTTGATTTTAAATCATGTATAGAATTTATGAACCAAGAGAGGAGAAGGAAATTAAGGGAGCTAACGCCATACGAAAAGGACATAGTGAGTATTTGTAAAGTTTAAAGCTTAAAACACTTGCAAACTAATGTCATGATGTTTTAAAAAATGTGTAATTACTCAGGAAAGTAAAGCAATTTCTTTACTCAGGAAAGTAAAGCAATTTCTTTGCACATGTACACAAATTATACCGAATTATACTGTGTGTGTAACTTTTATTCAATAATAAAGGGTTATTTGAACTTATACTGGTGAATATTGGCACTAGTTGGCTGTAGAAATGCAGGAACTTGCAAGTTCATTTGCACAGCCAACAAGTACCAATATTCACCTATAAGTTCAATAACTCCTTTATTAATATATATAACTCAAAATTAATGAGAATTTCTAAGTATCGGTATTTAAATTAAAACTGTGTAATATCAGCGTCTGTTCTGGAATTGTTCAATATCACATACTACCAAGCGATTATGATTTGCTTATTGGAGTTTTTATTGGGGCTTAAATAATTCAATAAAATTCAATAAAGCACCAAAATATTGAACGCTAAAATTCTCTAGACTTTAAGTAGTTTTTTTATTTCTACTGGTCAGAGACCAGAAGAGCTTATGCGATAGTAAGGTGTCCATCATCTGTCTGTCCGTCAGTCTGTCTAGCTGTCCGTCCGTCTGTTTGTAAACAATTTTTCAAAACGCTACTCCTCCTAGTTTTGGTCCGATTTCAATATAACTTGGCACACAAGTAGACTACACTAAAATACATAATTCTTTTCATGGGTTTTTGATTTCAATGAACGGTGTTGCCATGGTTACTGAAAATAGAAATTTCTGTGAAATACTTTCAAAATGCTACTTCTCCTACAGTTTTGGTTTGATTTCAGTATAACTTGGCACACAATTAGACTACATTAAGATACATAATTTTTTATATTGTTTTTTGATTTAGATGAACGATGTTGCCATGGTTATTAAATATAGAAATTTCTGTGAAATACTTTCAACATGTTCAAAATGCTACTTTTCCTACAGTTTTGGTCTGATTTTAAAATAACTTGGCACACAAGTAGACTACACTAAGATACATAATTCTGGGGCCCATTTTACTAAAGAACTTACAATTAAGACCAAAAACTTTCCTTGATTGTGCAAAATTTATGATTCTCTTTAAAATCCCTAGAGTAAAAATATCTTACTACATTCCTTTTAAAAATAATAAAACCATTTTTATTTCATGTAAATTATAAAGTTGTAAGCTGAATTAAATTTTGGTCTTAGTCGTAAGTTCTTTTGTAAAAGGGGCCCCTGTATATCAGTTGTTGATTTCATTGAATGGTGTTGCCATGGATACTAAAAATAGAAATTTCTCTGAAATACTTTCAAAATGCTACTCATCCCACAGTTTTGGTCTGATTTCAAAATAACTTGGCACACAGTTAGACTACACTAAGATACATAATTCTGTACATTGCTTTTTGATTTTGATGAACGGTGTTGCCATGGTTAATAAATATAGAAATTTCTGTGAAATACTTTCAAAATGCTCCTCCTACTACAGTTTGAACTGATTTTAATATAGTGTGGTATGCAAGTAGACTACACTGAGACACATATGGTCTTTATCATTTTTTGATTCTGGTGAATGAGGTTGCCATGGTAACTAGAATCTGAATTTCTGTAAAATTCTTTTTAAAGACTACTCCTCCTACAGTTTTAGTCTGATTGCAACCTTGCTACAAAAAGAGACTAAGTTAAGGTTCATTTTTTATTTATTGCTGTTGCAAAGTTTCAAGTCCAAGTGCTACTTTTATCTTCCATTGTTATAAGTACAAAACAGTAGAGCTACAGTCTCGACAGAGACTTCTGGTTTATAATAAATTTTCCCATTGACTTAATATATAATGAAATCAATGTGAGAGAAATGTGAAAGGAAAAATATATGCTTGGTACTTTCATCTGTAAAAGTTTCACAATTTTCTTTGAATTACCTTATTGGAAACATTTTTTTTAATAACATGTGTTTCTGTCTGTATATTTGAATATCAGAATTATAATAAACAATATTTCCTTTATATAGGCTGCAGCCATGATGATGGTAGTAAAAAACCCTTCGTTGTTTCTGCAAATGTATCCAGACCAAAACAGTAAGTTCATGAAGTGTACAAAAAAATGTACCTTGTACAACTTTTCTCCTATCTTTAAAAAAATTTACAATGATAATATTGTGACTACAGTTTATGGAGAACATTAAACTACAATGATTTATGATTTACTGACAAATACTTATTTTTGTGGGTTCGAAGAAAAAAGTATTTGTTCATGGGGATTTGATTTTGTGGTTGAGGAAGATTTTTGATCCTTTAGTTTGAATTTTAGCATTTCATGGAATTCAGGGGTCAGTACATACCACAAAAATAACTAAAATTAAACCCCAAAGAAAATTAGTGATTTCACAGTGATAATGGTGTTAAAATATGATATATTATATACAGTAAAACTTGTCTAATCCAGACACCACTGGTTCCAAAGAAATTCAGATTAGACATCATTTTAAACAAATGAATTTACTGAAAAGGACTTAAAGATTACATCGTATTAGGCAATATTTTGGATTATACAACATCCGGATTAGACAAGTTTCACTATATATATAGATAAATATGTGTACTCTGGTGAAATTGTCTTTGTCAAAATTAAAAAGAAATGTTTTTATCTTCAAAGAGTATGCAGAAATGGTGTTTAAAACTTCTCTTTTTTATAGGATTTAGTACTGCCTTAATATATGTGCATAATGATAGCCATTTCCACATTTATATGTTATTTAAACTAGGAAACCAGTGAACCTGAAAGATTCACCAAAACCCAAACCTAAAGAGGAACTACCACCAGAGGGAGCTGAGGGGGGTAAGGATGAGGATAGCAGTAGTAGTGATAGTGACAGTGAGGAGGAGGAGAGAAGGGCTCCCAGTGAACTCCTTATGGAGGTAACTTACCTACAATTAAACAATACTATATATTGCCAGGGGCATCTGAAAATGCTTTATTACAACAGTAATTTGCTATATGTATACAGTTTTTGATTTGTTAGGGCTCCTAGTGAACTCCTTATGGACTTTGATGTGTCCTTGGCATTTGAGATATCCGAGTTTAAGATACCAAAGTTTAACTGTATATCAAATTACCGGGACATCTGAAAGTGCTTTGTTATAATTTGTAATTATAACAGTAATTTGTCATATACAGTTTATGATATGTTATTTTATATCAAGAATTTGTTGTATCCGTGCTTGCTACAAACATGCTCTTCTGTACATAGAAGCTTTTTATAAATTACATAAGACTCCAACAGAATTCTCTTTGTACATTTAATACTGTGTCATGGTGGTCACTTGGAAACAAGGTTTCTTTATAAAGAAAATGCACTCAATTTTATGAACAGTAAATCATTGTGTACTTGAAACTTATATGCATTTTAGTGAGATTCAAATTTTAGCACCTTTCCAGCTGCCCATAGTATGCTTATTCATAATCTACGGAAGCCCATTAGTGCCAACTTGTATATATAAAGGAAACGCAGTATATAAAAGCAAACCTCAATATATAAAGGAAATGCAATATATATAAACAAACCTCGATATATGTAAAGGAAATGCGATATATATAAACAGAACCTCAATATATATAAAGGAAATGCGAAATATATAAACAGAACCTCGATATATAAAAAGAGAAATGCGAAATACATAAACAAACATCGGTATAATATATAAAGGGTAATGCAATATATTCCATCGCCTGACCTTTAATGACCTTCGTTACACCAGGGATTCGCCAACATCTGATAAGCGGCTCCCTGAGCTACTGTTCGAGTGAAAACGGTAGATGTGGCTCAGTTTCAGGATGGTTTTAAGTGTATTGCGTTTTCTTTATGTGTCTTAATATGATGATTTAAATTAATTTAAAGTTTATAAATAAGACGCTTTATTCTCACATTTCAAATGGGGCAGAATAAAATCAAAACTTTTTTGCTCGATATGTTCATTTCATGGCAATAAAAATTTTGGGTATTTTCAATTGAAATATAATTCAGTGCAAAATGCATGTCTGTGATATAATGTTTTATTTAAACAATTAAATGCTTTCTTTGGTTGTTAATACTGAAATTAGTTTCAAAGAAAGTGGCTCCCATCAGCCACGTACCTTCAATCACTTGACTCGACACTAATTTAGTGTTTCAGCGGTGTGATATGAGGTTTATGATTTTTAATTTCTTACATTTTATTATTTAGCTGCAAATCCGCCATCATCAGGAGCCTATTTGCACATCTGTTATACAGATTATTTAATTAGTGAGGAGGTGATAATATCACCCAAATTTTTATTGCGTTTATATGACACAATAGGCAATTCAGAGAAAATCGCATTGCAGTTTTTATCTTTACTAAGAATGTGCCAGTATTTGTTTCAAAGAAAGTTGCTCCCATCAAGTCAAGTGAGTCAAGTGATTTGAGGTACGTGGCTGATGGGAGCCACTTTCTTTGAAACCAATGGGGATATACTGGACTAAGTATATTATTTTTATAATAGATTTAAATTAATTTGAATTAGGGTATTTAAAAACTTAACTTGTTAAGAGTCCATGTTTAACATTATTTTCATAAATTCTCGGTTGTGAAACCAAACTTAAGGTAATATACGACTAAATTTTTGTAAAACAGTAACAAGGTACAGTAGTTGTAAAAAGGAAGTTGATCAAATACATGTAAAGCCAATAAATACACAGAAAATACGATAAACATACTTATTTCATGAATACATAATTAAATGCTCATCTACTCAATTAAATGCATTATATTAAGTAATGCTACAATTACAATTCATCGATATATACATGCATGTATAAATAAACAAACACTATTAAATAGCACCATTCTGCTGATTCTGGGAAAGTAATACAAGAGTACCGTAAAACTGATTTCCCCCTGCCAGGAGTTAATCTGTATATAATCTTGATGGACAGCTGAGCGACACAGGTCACGCAGTGGAAAATTTTCTCTTTATATATATCACATTTCTCTTAATATATATCGAGGTTTTGTTTATATATTTTGCATTTCCTTTATATATATCCAGGTTTTGTTTATATATTTCGCATTTCCTTTATATATATCGAGCTTTTGTTTATATATTTCGCATTTCCTTTATATATCGAGGTTTACTTTTATATATTGCTTTTCCTTCATATATACAGGTTGGCACTAATGGGCTTCCGTAATAATCACCATTAAAATGAATTTGAAATAATCACCATTAGAATATGAAATAATCACCATTAAAATATGAAATAATCTCCGTTAAAATATGAAATTGCATTTTGTACAGTATATGATATGATGATTGGCATCTAATTCTTGACTTGCTAGCTGATGACAGTAGATAGATGTACATATTATGTAGATGGTTTTTATGCACTCGTCTATGATGGGACCTATTATTTTTATACGAAATACAGAGACATGAATGTTTTGAAAATAAGTTCATGCAGCATTTAATAATTTAAAATCATGGGCAGATATGATATAAATATCTTTAATAACTATTTAATGGCATCTGACATTTGAAATCTCAAGAATTTATTTAACTTTGATTTATGTAGAAAAATTTTTCTCCTGTGTACAGTGTGTTTAATCTTTATCTTGAATGTTTCAGTTTTTGGAGTGCTTGATGAAAAAAGAATATGTAGTAGCAGCCAAGCTGTGCAAAATGAGTAAGTAAATCTCTTAAATATCTAATACCCACGTAGGATAAATCTTGGGTTGGAAAAACACTCTGACTTTGAGATGTGATTTGATATTTTTATTCCAGAAAATTTCTTTTAAAAAAATTATTCCAGTAAACAGTGTTCCATGTCATTTCAATTTACATAAATCTTGTATTCAAATTCCATGCACTTTTCTTCTATATTTACTATTATTACTTCATGATCATCTCTCATGCATATTATGAATGGAATTACAGGTAACTCTCGATACCTCGAAGTCCGCGGGACCGAGGTTAAACTTCGAGAGATCAAGAGTTCGAGTTTTCAAGAGTCCGGAATTTTCCGGGTTTGTTGACAGGTTTTAAAATTAATCTTACCAGATGTAATGATTTTCATGCAGTGCTAACCTTTAACACGTGGTTTTTATAAAACGATATTTTTTCGTAATTTAGATGAATATTTCATTAAGCTGAGTAAAGCAGAAATGTATATCGCCATTTCATGTATATTTATTTACTCTTTTTATACGGACATCATACTACGCATTCGTTACATGAAAACGACATTTTACAGCGTCGTACATAGCATTGACTATTCCAAACATGATCATTGAACGCAGTTCTGTAAGTATTTGTCCAATAATAGTCGTCATACTGACATTGTGGCTGTTTCTGTTTTTTTCATATTTCGTTTAACTTTGACACTGACTCGAAATAAAAATTAAATTAGTGTTTCGTCATATAATCAATTACTACTTTTCACTGACACTGCGTCTCTAAATTATCGTAAGACAGTCGATGATAATTATTTTAATAGCATATAGGCAAAATATGATTAATTATAAATCAATTATCACCTTGCATCATAAGTGTCACCTGAATAAACATCCCGTTCCTCGAGACCCGCGTCTTTTGCCTGGGGCCATTTAAAGGTGCTATAATTGTATAACCTTGTGTACACATAGCCACTTCGAGGTATCGAGGGTAAATTCTAATAGAATATGCATAGCGGGACTGCATTTTGACTTCGAGGGATCAAGGGTTTCGAGAGATCAAGAGTTCGAGAAATCAAGAGTATATTTGCTTAGTTATATAGGGGAAAAATTCGGGACCGGAGACTCACTTCGAGCGATCAAGAACTTCGAGAGATCGAAGTTCGAGCCATCAAGAGTTACCTGTATATCATATGTGGCTATAACTATAGTAAGAATTTAAATGCCAGTGAGTTCTCTGTTTTCAGTACTGATTTATGAGCCCACACATCCAACTGCCCTACAGTTTCAACCAGTATTAGAAGAGAAAATTATCTTAGGTATGAAATGTTTTTATTAATTGCATCGAAATAGAATTATTAAAAAAATATGATTCACAAGAATTCAAATTTGAATTTCTCATTAATCTATTCAATCACAAAATAATATGCATGTAGAGCAAAGGAAGTACCAGAAAAATGTATATGTAAATATACAAATTAATAAAAATAAAAAGAAAAGGTTTTGATATTGATCGAACCATTATAGATCAAGAAAAGGAAAATGAGTCGGGAAGTGATGAGTCTGGTGATGAGGAATCTGATGACAGTGGTGAAGATTCAGATGATGATGATGATAGTGAAAGTGAAAGTTCAGAGAATGAGGAAGATGAAGGAGAAGAGGAGAGAAACAGGTGAGGAAATTAGCCAGCATTGTACTTCCCTACATTAAAAATAAAATGCTATGGATGTCAAAGAGCAAAGTTTACAGAGAGCCATATTTGGCCATGTAAAATTTTCATAATTATTGAAAAAAGACTATTCTATTCTAATGAAATAATTCTGAAAATCTCCAACGTGTCTGATGACTTCATATATAAATCTGGGTCTGTGATGACTACATACATAAATTTTTAATAGAAAATAACCCCTGATCTAGGCATTTCAAATACAGGCAAACCTCATTATCTCAAACTAAATGGGACCAAGAAAAAATTTCGAGATATTCAGGGTAAAATACTTAAAGTATAAGAAGTTGGGACTTCCAAAATACATATCCATGGAATTCTAGATATCAGTGTTCGAGATACCGAAGTTCAACTGTATTTATAAAAATTGAAGAGTTCTTATTGATTTGTATTAATACATAGTTTTATTTTTTAAATTGAGGGTTGTGCTCATACATGTGATCTTTTAAGTATCTCCTATTATTACTATTAAATAGGAATAGATTCATGGCAAAAACTGAAAAAAATATTAATGTTACAAGTCCTTTTCTTGAATATGTACATGTACTTTCATATACAATATACTACCTTTTTATAAAATTCAAGAACATTGCATATTCACAAGCCCTGTCCTTAGTAGGTGAACTTTCACAAATTTTTTTTTTCAATAAAATTATATAATGAAAGCATATAGTTGAATTCAGGGTAGGGACAGAGAAAAGGTACATTGATAGGGCCATTTTACACCAAAAGTGAACTTATATGCACATCTTTGATGATAAAGGTATTTTAGTGCTTTCCCTCCATCAATTTAACCAAATAGTAATTCATCTCTGATATCCCATTTATTTACAGGAAAAATATTACAGTCATCAGTTATCATATAAATAAATTGAACCTAATATCTGAATTCAATCATTTCATACAGTACCTGTATATTGCAACATTATAGAATAATTTGATCAGATTTTGAGATACATGTATTTCATTTGATTTAAATTTTATCATTCATGGGACTTGCATTATACTTTCAGTGCGGATGATTTTTTTGATGAATTCAAACAAGACTCTGGTATTGTATCAGCATCATCCGACTAAAGGAAGCAACTCTCTGTTATCTTCTGTGTGTATTTGTGCCAATTTATTTACCTGAACAATACTGTATTTATTTCCAAATACAGACATGTGAATGTTTAACTAAATGCCGATGGTCATGATGTTAAATGTATAAATTTGTATACCATTGTTGCACTTGTGACTGTGTTTTTGTACAATCAACATTCCATCAGTGGTAGAAATCAACTGTTATATATTTCTCAAGAAGGCAGTCCATAGAGGTGAATACTGTCTTGGTTGATGTTATTCCATTTGCTATATTAATTTTTTATGTCATCTTCCGTCCAGATACATGGAAATTCCTTATGAAAATTCACAATACATGTATTATATGCCTTTCTCTTGATTTTATTTGTATTTCATTGTAATTGAAAATAATAAAAATATTTATAGGAAATCTGGTGTTGTTAGTAAAGATGGTAAGAGTAAGACTTTACCTAGAAAACCATAACTACCTGATGTAATTTGAGCTGTTTCGAAAGCACTTGACGATTGTCTTAAAGATATTCTTTTTTCTGTATGCTGCTGACTCCATGTTAGCGACAATAACGTTTTGTTTTTTTGTTTTTTTTTGTTTGTTTTTTGTTAATTTGAAATTAATGTTTAACTGATTAGTGTAGGGAACAGAACTTTTGTGACATTGCAGAAAAAATACATTACCCGCATAAGCAGACTATGTAATTTTTTTTCTGTAATGACTAAAACCCTTAGTATCCCCACTAACAAAGAAAAAAGACATTTTATTGTTTATATCTGTATAAATTATTCATATAAATTGGACCAAAGACTGATCTTGATATCATTCATTGTAACTATATACAGTTGATGAAAAAGGGCAAAAATAAGAAATTAAAAATTTAAAGTAAAATTCATTTGTTATCGTTCAAAATTAATGTGAACTGAACAAAAGATCCAAATTAATGTATATTGACCAAGAAGACAGTGCAAAAATGGTAAGTAAACAAATATTTATTACATCCACTCCTGTAAAAAAGAAATATGTCTACTAGGCCTGAGGACTAAAGTTTTGTCAAGTAATAGATTCTAAACATTCAGCTTAGACAAGCTGACAATTATGCTTTTCTCTGATGTTCTTTTAACATTTTGTCAAAATGTCCCTGATTTATGGCAACGAAACACCTTATTTTTCAAATTTGTCTGGTATGAGTTACACATTTATTTTTCCAGGGTTGGACAATTTATATCATAGACTGAAGTATAATCCAATCCTATAATCTCATTACTTCGCAGGAAAGCTAGAGGCTTATTTTTGCTCATCATGATTATCATCATGCTTATCCGTATGAATTTTACATTTGAAAGAATTTTCTTGTATTTCAACTAACCTACAAGGGACATGAATGTTACAATTTTGATAAAGCAATAATGCACATACATGCAATTTATTGAATCAAGTATGCAGGTTTAGTTTTTAAAATTTTAAATTGACATCAAAGAACTACATAGGTAAAAGGTATTTTTGCCCTGATGAAAACCAATTTTTGATTCTCTAGAAAGGTATACAATTGTATATATTGTATGAAAAATCTGAATTAACAAAAATATTGTAGATTGGAATTAGATTATTGGCAGTTCTTGTTTCTGTGACGTCACAAAACTATTTGGATTTTCTGTTATTTTCAAGAAACAGGACTAAATTTGTTCAATTTTGACCTGCTCCAGCACTATATTCACATATTTTATTGATTTTATAGTTCTACACATTATATCAATAGGTCGATTTGAAGCAGATCTGAGCTCAATATCTCTCAAAATCATGGATCGAAATCGAATTTACATCACCATCTTGAAGTCATATCATACATATGGCGTCATGGCTGATGACAAAATATAATGTTTTGAAGTCTTCTGAACTCTGCAGATATCCCCCCTCCCCCCGGTTTGAACATAATATTAGACTTTTCCATCAAACTTTGATTTTGGGGGCAGATATTGGTCATTACCAAATATAGCCCTTTTTGTGTGTGTATTTTTGAAGGATGCATCTACGTGTGTGTTTTTTAAAGGATGCATCTACATGTAGTAACTTTTATATATATAAAGGTGTATCTTCATGCAGTGACTTGACTGATGACTGATATTACTTGTGAGGGTGTGTGTGTGTGAGGGTGTGTGTATGTGTGTTTTGTTAAAAGGATGTAACTAATAACCCAAGTGAAGGAAATTGGAATTGATTTTCTAGAAATTTAAGTCCAAAATCAAGGTAAATCCTACAATTAACTATATTTTAAAATATGATTCATTTCTGAAATTAAATTCTTCAATATCATTTCTTATGATCTGGAAATTGATATTGAAAGAAATAACAAAAGTTTATTGCCATTCAAGGTCAAAAAATTTTTCATACAAAACTTAAAAAATTGTCTTGTGGGAAACATGTAATTTTTTTTTTAGATGTTTAGAAATGATATCATTGGATTGAATTATTCTTAAGTTTATGATATCGCTGTCTTGGATCAGCATCTCTAAAGCAAACTGAGCACGACTGGAAATAATTCCAGTTCTACTATTTTAGTGGCTCTATTCTAAAACGTTTAATAATTTGCAATCATACCATATAAAATTTTAAAACTAAGATAAACTAAAGAGATACTGTGAACACTGTACTCACACAATTGATACCCTTCGCTCCTATTTGAGTATAATGGCAAACTGCATTTCTTGCAGTTTGTAAATGTGAAAATTCCATTGAATTTCATTCAGGGGTTTTGGACTGGTCGTGGTAACAAAATGGGTACCTTCTTTATCGAGTGTAACGACGAAGTCCATGTTTTGCTATTGGAAAACCCAAATATCTGTCCGATCAAGATGTAAAATAGGAGGTGCACAATGCCACTATGTAATAAATTCTGTGAAAGTCTCATTAATTTCATTCAGTGGTGTAGGAGTTGTGGATAAGTGAATAGTAGTGTACCCCGAATGTTAAATAAAAATTGCAAAGCCCATGTTTTGTTATGGGAAACCCCAAGTATGGAGATGTAAAATGTTAACTATGTAATAAAGGTTCTGTGAAAATTTCATTAAATAGCATCCAGTGGCGAATAAGTGATTGACTACCCTCAAGTGTACCAAGAATGGCAAAGCAGGCCCGTAGAACGCGCAGGGGGGGGGGGGGGGACGGAGGGCTAACTTTTTTCTTAGTATAAACCGCACGAGATATTGACATGCATATTAGGCCCCTGACCTTTCACTTGGCGAAATTTACATTCAGGTTTGATTATCAAGAAATCAATTTACCTAACTTTGAAAGAGTTATCACAGAGAAAACAATTAGAAATGTAAATATTTTGCTATAGTCTACAGCATTTTTGAAAATTTGTCCAGATTAAGTATACATGTACATGTATGTTAAGATTAGTTTTGAAAGAAATTCGCATATTGTTATATTTATAGTGGTCACTTCAATGCTGTAAATCGAAAAAAGGGAAAAACAGACTTGTGCCTTATTGTAGTCTACATGTACTTAATTGTGAACGAAGTTTTATGAGACATTGATAAGTCTTATTCTAGTAACCATGGCATCACATACCATCGAAATCAAAGATCGATGAAAAAGTCTATAGGGCGTATACCTCTTAAACAAGTTAATGTTCAGGTGCTATGAAGACATTTTACCATATAAAATTAAAAAGGTATCAGTTTAACAGAAATGATTAGAATACTGTATAAACAGTGTTTTATACACAGGCGATATCATTTCAGCCTCTGATTACTTTCTTTGAAGCAATGGAATTAATTTTCTTTTGCAAATAACACCGATATAAAATCACTAAGCTTTCAAGTTACGATTAAAATGCAAATGGAAATTTTAAAATACAGATTTAGTGTTCTCAGAAAACATTATTTATTTGACAGATTGTCTTAACATCTATAATGTATCATATAAAACCTTTTCGTTTTGTTAAGTTTCAGATAGAAGAGCATTTGAAAAAAATATTTTGCGTTCGGGAGAGTTTTTTTTTTTAGCCACAAACGAACAAAATCCTTCACTTGTCAATCTAATTGCTAGTTCTAATAAAAATTGTCAACCATTCAGGTTTTTAGTTTTGTTGTGAAACAACAGAATTTTAAATATCTTTGGATATATGTAGTACTTTGATATCGTTATATTTCTGTTTGTATTTTCCTTTTTGGCCAAAAAAAAAAAAATAAATAAATAAATAAAAAAAATAAAAAAAATAAAAAATAAAAAATAATGTGGCCTAATCATGCATGTATTTTCTTCCACCTACTTTGAAACTTGAACTAAGTTCAAGACACCCCATCCCTCCTCCTTGTAATGACTTACCCCCCCCCCTTTTTTTTGTCTTTGTGACTGAAATACAGGACAAGTAAGAGACTTATTCTTTATCATACCACTAACTTGTCCTAAAAACTTGGTCTTTGCTTTTATAGATCTCCAGGTGACATTGTGTCAACTATGGACAAGTAAATTTCTTTGTTTTTGATTACCTCTTTGGCATAATTAGAGAGATACATACAAGGCAATTGATGCATATTTCACTATTTATCATAGAGAATTGTGCTATGATAATACATTCGCTTGCTATAATATAGTTCTGCCAAGCAATTTGCCTAAGTTTATGAAATAATTTAAACAAATTAGACCCCCTCTAAGGGTTGAACCCTTGACTAATCGAATAATTATGAATTTTTGCAATATTGTAGTGAATTCATTGCCTACAAATAGTATATCAACAAGAAGATAAACTTAAAGCATGTTCCGTTTTTGATCAATTATACCAGATTCATGGTCACTCAGGTGGCTTGATCTTTGGTAGACCACTTCTATGCATTATACGCACTTCTGTGCATTATTAGTTAAAACAATGCTGGTAGGTTTTCAATTATGCAGTAGTATTTAAAAAAATGTTGGTCCATCTTTGAAGCGCAGAGAGGATAGATGCCTATAAGTTAAAAGATTACAAATCATTTCTAAGTCAAAAAACTTTTAAAAACAACGCTACAATTAAATGAGGATTATAATAAGGTCAATGGTAAGGAATGAATAAATAAACAAGGAACTGGAAAATTTAACATTAATTTAACTATATTTGAAATATATATCTTTCTTAGAAGTAGTAAACCAGAGAAATTGAAATAAATTGGCAACGGTACTAATATATCGACAATATATTACTAAGGGAATGTCGGACAGATGGAATTACATTCAATATACACACAGAGGACCTAGGAAGAATAATGAACGTCTTGAAGGACAATAATTCGTCATGAAGATTGCAAATTAATGACAACAGTTAACTCATCTCCACGGATAAATCTATAATTACTGGAAAATTTTGGACCTGTGCTTTAAATTGAGCAGACCATTTGGTACATACATACACTCTTATTTGAAGCACATAATGATCTGAAAAGGTAATTAAGTCAACGAAAGGTTACTTTTTAAAACCTTAAACCCAAACATTATAATGTGTAATGGGGATGTTGATTCTTTTTGAAATCAAATATCCAGAAGTGTTTTTCAGATAGAATTTATCCCATTAGGTAAGAAACATGCATTCTTCTGTCTAATCCTTTAGGCTACAAAATAGTTCAACATTTACATTTAAATTTTGCTACTTCCAGTTTTCGATCCTTTTTTTTCTTCACAAGCATACGCTTTCAAAATTCCATAATTAGGAAACCTCTACAACACTGGACATAATCATCATATTTTATAAAGATTCTTAAAATGCAACCGTTTCACTCAATTTATCGAATTACATGTATCTACCAAAGCTTAAATATGCAGAATTTTAAAGTAAACTAGTTTAGAAGTATCTTCATTCCATGTTTGAAGATATCTTCAAATAATGAAGTATATACGCAATTATTTGAATTTTGTTAATTTTCAATTATATTAATTTTAAAACATTTTGCTGTTTGAATAGAAGAACTTGATACCAATAATTGGTAATATTTTTTAATTCAAGCATTTGAGTGCGGAATACAATGTTCAGAAAGTGATCAAATGATTCAATAACTTTGAAGAGAAATGATTAATTATACACAGTCAGCTTTAATCTATCTTGTTATGTCGTAGAGAATTACTGCTCTTTGTACAAAATTGTGTAGAAAGAACATAAGATATATAACACCATAAATTATTAAAGTAAGAAAATAAGCAGTTGCTCTTCAACCTTTTTATACAGAAATTATTACATGTGTTTGTTATTCTATTTTTTTACGCAGTAGGCGTTCTGTTTGTCTTTTACATTATATTAAGGTGTTATATGTTTTATGTACAGTGTATAATTGTAAAAAGAAATCATATGTCGCACGATATTATACAGTAGGCGTTCTGTTCGTCTTCTACATTATATTAAGGTGTTATATGTACAGTGTATAATTGTAAAATGATATCATATGCCGCTCGAATTTTCACAAATATGCTGAACTAGTAAATACAGGATATTACTATCGGGTTCATTCACCCTACATATCACAAAAACGTAAATATAAACAAAATGAGAAGTCATAGCTAATCATTATATCTGATACTCAATGAAGGGGTGGGTTAATGAACTGAAGATTTTATATGCACAAAGATGATATTCATCCAATATTTGAAAAATTTCAAAGCATTATATTGAGATTGAAAAACTGAGCAACATTTACTGCAATAGAAGAGTTATTTATAAGCCAAAAATGGCAAATTCTTTTCAATTTTTTTTTATGTTTTTTAAAATCACCCTTAACTACATTTTTTGTTCGAGGTCAAGATGTCGTATCCTGTTTATATACATGTACATTGTAGGACAATATGCATTTACAAGCTTCCAAAGAATTTGACGACTCCCTGTGTTCAAGAAAATTTGGCGAACAGACACACACTTTATTAATACAAGTATGTACAACCGCAAATAATTTATAAATCTATTATATGTATTTTTACGAAATTTATTCGTTAATTACTCAGAACTTGATAAAGAGCTCAAAATAATACTAGTATCAATGAGTATTAATGAAACCTAAATAACATCACAGACATGTACATGTACATGCGATTAATATTGACCCCGATCAATATTGATCACTAAATAATGACTAGATTCGACACTAAAAAACAAACAATAAGTAATTGATCATTAGGAAAAACGAGATTACACCAGAATTAAGAACAAATGTAAAATAAACTAAATTATTGGTTCAAATACATCTTTCACATTAATTGTTTCATCAATTTAATAAACCCTCACTATGGCGTATAAAACACTTACAGTTATTTTATATGCTCTTTTCATAATTAAATGTATTTTATCAGTGCATTGTTATGCTTACGCTAAACTTTAATCTTTGAAATATAATTCAAAGAGCTCAAAATGTCAAGAAGAGTACATGAAATCCACAATAAGATTAAAAGAAACGTTTTAAATACATGTATATGGTTTTATATGAAGAGAAAGAAGTATAAAAGCGGTACCGAAATGCTATCATAATGGAATTCCATATACGACAGCCAACTGCTCACTGCTTACTGTAGATTCCTTATTTTACGCGAGTACTTTATATCGCGAAATGGCTCAAGGGCGTCAAATTGCGAGAAAAATAATTCGCGAATGGATGATTTATCTAGAAATTTTACATACATTAAAGCACCATAAAAAATAAAAGCGAGTGGTGCTTCTCGCGTAATTACGCGATAATTTATTCCTCGCGTATATTTAGGAATCTACAGTACTGCCAACTGCTCACTGCTTACTGCCAACTATCCTGCCACTGCGCATAGATGATATTGCCTGTTTTATTATCTTTAATACGCATGCTTAATTGAATTAACCCTATGATAGATTACAATAATAACGAAAATTGGCGGATTCAGGAATTTTTAAACAGTGATGGAAAGGAAGGAATAAATAGGAGGAAAGAGTATTCTCTTTTAAATACAGTACATCTAATTCCCACATTTCCTTGCAGGCAAATAATTCAATAGATTTTTTGACGGGAAGGGGGGAGGGGGTATTAAAGGCTTACCGTATAAACGTCAGAAAAAATTGGGGGGCTTTTAGTAGGATCTTTGGTTATATTTGTTGGTATATGCATTTATATCAGAAATACTAATAAAAAATCATAAAGGTCTTTTACTTTACTCTTTGTAAGGGGGGGGGGGTGGGGGGTGCACAATCCAACATAATTCCCTTGACAATTAATAAAAAAAAGTCACAGGCACTTTTATTGAAGGTAGAACTACTGTATATAGTATATGTTGGAAATTTAGTGGTTACGCCCCCCCCCCCCACCACCACCACGAATGTTTTTACAGATCTAACAGATCTAACATTAGCCACTAAAATGATTTACATAAGACACATATAAAAATTCCCACACATAGGTACTTTTCCTAGTGTAAAAAGAAAGACCGACAGATATTACTAGATATTTTAAACTAGGCAAAAGTTATTTGTTATTATGCTTTCAGTAATATTTCTAGTATAAATACATATACCAACAAATGTTACTCAAGACTACGAAAGCCCATTGAGCTCATTTTCGTAGGTAAAAAAAAAATATTTTTCGCGTTATATCGCGAAACTTTCGCGAATAAGCGCGTAACTTTCGCGGCTGTGACTTTTTTGGAAACTGGATTGGAACCATTACATGAAAGGAGAAAAAATACTAGATTAACTACAATAACCAAGTTCCTGAATATAATCCCCAAATTTGCGTTGTAATTCATCAAATTACAGTACGAGAAATTCGTATAACTTTAACATACCTGAATGCAGATTGCAAACATATAAGTCAACTTTCATCCCCATTGTTATTGACGAATTGAACTCATTACCTCTTATTGTAAGAAATTCTTCCTCATTGTCTATCTTTAAAAAGTCCATTTCTTACAATAAACCTATGCCACCCTCTTATTTCAGTTACGGGATTCGACGCTTAAATATATTACATACAAGGCTTCGACACAACTGTGTGCTTAATAGCGATCTTTTTCGATGTAATGTAATTTTGAGTCCCCTGTGTTGATACTCATCATTATTTCATTATATTTCTTTTCATGCAAAAAATATACAGAGGCCAGAAAAGAATTTTTATGACTCATTTCTGCGAATGGGAAAATTACATACAGTTGATACTCACACTTTACCGTGGGGAGATGAAACGTTAAATGATGTTGAAAATGAATACCTATTTTCCATTGTACAAACATTTATTAAAAAGTCAGGTTGTTTTGGTTGATACAATTATTACTTTTTACGAATTCTATACAGCTTGTGTATTATTTAAGAAATATATTAAATTGAATATTGTTCCTCTGATTATTATGCTTTTCTGTGTTTATTTATTTTAAGCTGAAACCCATATATGTAAATATGTTTGGTATAATTTATATGTAGGGAAAGGGCGTATTAAATTTTTAGAACTTTTGCCCAATCCCATTTGTAAAGTTAATAGATAATACGTTCAAATCAAAAATGCTTTATGGTTTAAAATTTGCTATTAATAAATGCATAATATGGATGTCTAATAAAATGTGTAAAGAGAGGTTAAACGGACATTTTAATTTTTTAAATTAAATATTATTTATGAATATAAAACACAAAATTTGTAAATATTTTTTTTACCTATGGATAAAATCTTCATAAAACTAGTCACAACTAGGGAGAATATGTTAGTCAATCATATTTTAAAAAGAAATTGAAATGAAATTGCTAAATTAAAGGAACATAATTATTTTAATATAGCTGTATTTGGATCAATCCCAATCAAAATGAAACTGATCCCGATCAAAATTAACACAAAATAAATAAAATAATAATTATCGTCCTCTTTATGTATTTACCTTTAAGAAATCTTTTGATTGTCAAGTTCATTTACCTTTTAATCCGTGTTACACCTAAACAAACTAGTATTCTTGTGAAAATGTTATCTATTTCCAAATATTACAAAATTCTGGTTGGGATCAGTTTAAATTTCGATCGGGATTGGTCAAAATTTAAGAAAAAAAATAATTTTTCTAAAATTTGGCATTTTCATTTTAATTTCTTTTTAAACTATGATTGTCTAGCATATTCATTGTAGCTGTGACTTGTTTTTTGAATATCTTATCAATAGGTTTCGAAAATATTCGCAAATACTGTGTTTAATTTTCATAAATAATTTTTTAGTTAAAAAAATTAAAATGTCCAGCTTGTTTTTGTTTACATATTTTATAAGATATTCATTTTCTGCATCTATTAATAGCAAATTTTTAACTATAAAACATCTTATTTGCAAATATTTTTTTTTTCATTTTCTATGAAAAAAATCTTATGAAATAATTGAGAGCTAATATCGGCCTTTTAATACTGAAACCTTAGTTTAAAGATCTATGAAAAAATAAATTGGTGTGGCATTCCTTCTTAAATTCTTCCTTCAGACTTAGAATTAAATGCTTACTTCAAGTGTTTTACAATTTATAAACTTTATAATGTTATGTACAGTACATGTAGATTGAGGAGGGTTCCTATGCGTGACAGAGGCAACTTTGGTACAATATTTTTCTTTTTTGATTGAATGTCTCTATTACTTAAGTGAATGATTTTAATTTTCCCAGAGGCTTCGCTAGGACCTGTAATAAGGTGAACATTTACTCAAATTACGTTGATAGCCCAACGGTTAATCATTTAATACTGTCCATTCAAAACCGTTTAGTACATGCAGGAATCTATGGTTAGCAGAGTAGAACCATGCAACAAGTAAAGATTATACATAGTTTTATTAAGAGTACGTATTTGAACAAATACCAAAACAAACATTTATATGTAATAAGAAAATACGAAATGCCGGGTAATCCGTCGAACAACGAGTGAGTCATGATGCAAGTGCATTTTGGTTAACATTGAAAGCAACGACACGATCAGACGATGTCTGAACAAAATAAAAATTATGAAAATATAGTAAACTGAAAGCTTACAAGGGAAAAAGGATAGTGAATGTCAAACCCTTATTACATACTAGATCAAATAAAGGGTATTTATAAACCTCCTCTCTGCATGTGGATAATTTTGGCCATTAGCCGACATCTATTTTTCATAATGGTACAACAAATAATATCCAACTTAGATTTCAAGCTGACATATGTTCCTTGCATGATAGTAAGCATATGAATATTGTTTTCCAAGCATATAAAATTAAATGCGCAAACATATAACGCAATGAACAAATTGTGAACAGGGAAGCAGTATTTTCTGTTGTTTGAAGTTATCGCCCTTATAATGTCAAATCACATTCATTTTTTTGCAAAAATAAACAAATTTACCAAATCCAATTTAAAGTAAAAAGATCAAGAATAAACATTTTATAATTTCTTTTCTACATAAGTAAGAATTTTGTCTTTATTCTGGAATAAGTATTTTTTCCATTAATTTTATTGTAAATAACTTTGAAACATCTATGTATTATGCATACATAATTTTTTTTTCCACAATGCCTAATAATAAATGAGTCAGACGGTCAAAAAAAAAATGAAGAGGGAGGGAGATAGTGGGGAGATAGTGGAGAGAGAGAGTGGGGAGAGAGAGTGGAGGAGAGAGAGAAGGAGAGTGTTGGTAGAGAGAGAGTGTGTGTGGAGAGAGAGGGAAGGGAGAGAACTTGGGGGAGAGAGAGGTGTGGGGAAGGAGTATCGGAGGGAGGGAGAAGGATAGAAGTGTATAGACTTGTGTTAAACACCCCTTTCTTTGTAAAAAGCCTCATTTTGTGAAGGCTTGCTGACACTAGCAAACAACAAAAGGCACTGGTAAAGGTTTTGAGCTAATCACGTTTTGTGCCCCTGATATCGAAGGTCAGAGGCATATTGATTCAGTCCTGTGTGATATTTTTAAGATTTATATATTTCACATATTTAATCTTCCCTATATTTTTATGAGAAGAAGTGTAAGACTTCATTCATAGAAATTAAAAGATAATTATTAGATCAAATTTTCTTAGCAATCGCTATTTTTAAAACTAATTGGGAAGAGTTTTAAAACGATAATCTTTCTAATAACTTATGAAGAAGAAAGAAGACTTTATTTTGATTTTTTGCACATTTAGATAATTAAAACTGGAAACTTAAAATTTTTAAGTTATTATTATTAAGGTATTCCATCCCTAATAGCAAAAGATTCAATGAAATTGAATACATATCAGATGTGTAGGTGTTGAATACTCAATATATTTATACATAATTCCCATTTATTACTATAAGCATGGAAGGGTAGGATCTGTCCTAATTTATGATTTTGAATTTTGGTAAGAGTTATCTGTTTTTAATTAATAAAAAAATTGATCTTAAAAACTTATCTGGTAAAAATACCGTTTTCAAATGTCATTCTATTTCTAATGTTTAATGCATCTTTCTACCACAATATTCATTGACATTATTATTTAAACTTTTAAAAAAATTCTTGTCCCCATAGACTTCAAAGCAATTTTTGTTAATTAATTACTGCTTAGTAAATTACATTTTTGAAACTTTCTCTCGGTAAATCCTTTTGTACTATAAAATGCTTTAAATAAATATCAAAGTATTATGTACATGATGAACATTTAAGGATAGAGAATTTGGTCCTTTTAGGGATGGAAAACCCTAAATGTGATAAAAGAAATCAAAGAAAGTGCATATTCTTGTTCTAATAGTCAAAGAACATCATCATAGCCTTGTTATGTTTTCCTTTAAATGGGATAAACCAACTTGTATTATTTATGTAAAATATAGCAATTTCTTTAATTTTGTTATTTAAACTTTAAAGCTTTTAGAAATGAACACTTCATATAATAAAACTTTGTGATTTTAATGACCCCTATGTATTTGTTTAACAAAAAATTTCTTTACAAAACCATATTTTATCAAAAAATAACAGGGTCATTATTCTACGGTGTCATTTTTCTACAATCCACACGGAGAAAAATGACCCAAAGGTCATAATTTCTACGAAAACGTGGGTCATTTTCCTACGTAGAATATTGACCGGGAGGGGGGGGGGTCAAATTTCTACATAGAAAAATGATCCCCGGTCAATATTCTACGGAGGTCACTTTTCGTCGTTACACCGGCGTCATTTTTAACACTCTCTATAGAATTTGAAATATGATTAAGATATCAGAAAATTGACACCAATGAGGTAAATTTGTATATTTTACGGAACAATTGTGTCACATAACATGAGTAACCTAATGTGAATTTTATATGACAAATATTCGTATCAAATGATTCATTCTGATGGACTCACTAAACTATCAAAAAATCCTGTCTCACGAGTGAAATAAATTCCATATTCATATACAAACATCGAATTTTCTGTTTATTACATTTTTTTTTTGATATTCCCTTTGCCTCAGTCTTACAGTAGAACAGTAAACAGTCTTTCAGTAAAGTAAAACAATATCATAGGCTATGACGTCATAGTTTAGCGGTTGAGACGTCATAGCTAAACAATTGAGAGATAGAAAAAAAGTTGTAAACATGAATTTTTATCAACATATTTGGAGAAACTTTGGCAGTTTTAGTCCCTGTCAGGATATTTCATTTTTCATTTACTTTCTCTATCGTATGACAGGCAAGGAAGATTTTGAAAAACACTTTTCGTGAAGGGAAGGAAAATCGAGAGTTTTTGCCGCACTTCTGATATTCTCACACTGTGAGAATACCATTTTGATACTCTTTCACATTGTGTCAGAATATCACTTTTATTCAATAAATAAATTACAGTATTTCACTGTTGAAAATGTAATATATATATATATATATATATATATATATATATATATATATATATATATATATATATATATATATATATATATATATATATATATATATATATATATATATATATACAAATCGTACGTTGCTGTATACCTTAAGCAGTTTTGCAGTTTTGATTTATAGCCCTACTCTTTTTAAAAAACCCTCGTATATATAAATTATAGAGGAAAATCAAGAAAAGTAGACCCCTCCTCCCCAATACATTTGTGATTAACAGAATCCTATTTTAATTATTCTTTAAAAATCATATGGCACGTTAAACTTATGAAATGATACATTGTTCCCCCACTTTAAAGCCAGATTTCTAAGTGTATAATTTATCTAAAATAATGGATTTCTTTACTGTTGGTAAAGTTGTAGTACATGTAAACTTAATGATAAAAAACAGCCTTGAAAAAGAAAGCGACGAGTGGAGATCTTCCGGGAAAAAAATCAGTCTTAAGAATTTCTTGGATTCAACAAACAAGAAAATCTTAAAAGGAATATTCATTTTGTTAATTAGTAGGGTTTTAAGGTTAAATGCAAATTCAACACTAATCTATCCATTTTTGGCATCAATTCTCTTTTAGATCTTCTGAAGAAATGTCATTTATAAATTCATAGAAGTCCCCGTCTGCGTTCATGTTTCTTATCTGTCAGTCAAGATTCCAGGTTCCTGAGTAACATGACTAAATATGTATAATTTCGCGTTATAACGCGAAAGTTTCGCGTTTATTTGCGAAAGTTACGCATTTATTCGCGAAAGTTTCGCGTTATAACGCAAAAAATATTTTTTAACCTACGAAAATGAGGTCAATGGGCTTTCGTACAAGACCCTTTTAAAAGTTTGTTCTTATGTGTAAATCCCCCCCCCCCTTTACCCGCGTCAAAAAAAGCTACCAAATTATTTGCCTGCAACGAGATTCAGGAATTAAATGTTTTGTTTTTAAGAGGAAATACTCCTTTTTCCGATTTACTCCTTTCTCGCCTTTACAGTTTAAAAATTCCAAAATCCGCCAAATTTGGTTATTATTGTAAGAACTACGCACACTAACTCTCGATTCCCGCCTACATTTTCCATCCATTTAATTCAATATAAATGGCAATTTGGATATTAAAACTTGTTTGAATGCAAAGAAAAGTTCATAAGTATTAAGTATTAATTTTAAAAACCAGTGACAAAAAAGTGAATTGCTCTTATTTACAACTCCTTTCATAAGGGGGTAGAAAATTTTATCAATTGAAATCAGGCTGAAAACATCACCATTTTCAGATACTCATGAAAATAAAAATGGATAAATGACTCTTAAATTTCACCGTATGTTTTAACTTATGTAAAATTCAACATATGAGATTGATAAAGTGATAAAGTACATTTTTTATTTGTTATCTCATTTGAAAGTGGTTAATAAAATGACTATTTTCCTGTTTTTAATATTTAAACACTTGCCCCCCCCCCCCCCCCCCGTGAGATAACAAAACCTTTGGAATAAATGAAAAATGAAAAAAAGGATTTGTTGTTTCGCGGGGGAAGATGTTTTGAAAATAAATTTCCATTTTCCGTTAATTTCTATAGTGAAATATTTTCTCAAATTAAAGAATTATATCTCTTTGCTTTCCCAAATAAGTTATGTTTTACATACATGGATCTAGAGGGGGGGGGGGGTCGGTGGGAGGGGGGTCCGGACCACCCCTGGGAATTCGTAGAGTTATTTAATATATACACTTAACCAACTAAAAGTGACCTTGGAACCCCCCCCCCCCCCAAAAAAAAAAAAAAAACGCGGATCTGTGTTAAGTTGATCTGAAAAGTCATAGATGTGAAGCATAAGATGTCAATACCCCCCCCCCCCCCCGCCCAAATAGGTTTCGGAGTTAACGTTTTTGTTTTGTTTTGTTTTTCTTGTGAAGAAAGGACAAGGTATGGTAACAGCCGACTTTGGCCCCGTATTTGATGTAAAAGTCAAAACACAGTTAAAATTGTGATAATTTGCAGTTGAGAACTTAAAATGTTGTTTGTTTTAAAATCAGTAATAATTTTGATTCAAAGGGTGCAGGAAGGCCACAAGAGGGTGCCGAATTTTCTCAATTCTGATGGAATGTTGTCAAAGTTGAGATACTTTTCATTTTGGGAAACAGAGAGCACAAGCTTGCCTATCTGAAATTTTTATACACAAGAAGCATCTGATACTAGTGCATGAAATATATAAATCTGGTAGATAGGCAAGCTTGTGCTGTGTTTTCTGAAATAAAATGTGCTATAAAATTGATGAAAATTTGCATAAAAATGAAAAAATTCGGAAATTGACATATTTTGTGACCTTCCTATGACCTTTGTGTACCCCATAACTTAGAATCAATATTCATTTTGTAAGAGGGATGACAACAGGTTAGTAATGATGACCTGTTGCATCGCTCCTGGAAACACCAGAAATCAAGGGCCAAAAAGGGGTCTTAGCCTATCTTGTCCTTTCTGGGTTGGATTTTATTTTTTACAGGGGTGGATCCCTCCTGTAAAAAATTCCTGGATCTGCGCCCGGTTTTATGAAAATTCACATAAATATCAATATAAATATGAAAATTTATTCAAATATGTGTGACAGTTGGCAGTAAGCGGTGAGCAGTTGGCAGTAAGCAGTTGGCTGTCGTATATGGAATTCAATAAAATGCAAAATTCTATTAAAAATAAATAAATAAATAAATAAAAAACAAACAAGACTTCCCATTTAATCTGGTCTAAAGACTATAACCATGGAAAGGACTTAAGTAGGTACGATCCTGTTGTCAAAAGTATTGAGAATTTTGTATCAAGTATATTTTTTTAATCTACACACAGCTTAATTAAAAATCAAAACAAAAATGGGGGGTCATTGCGCTTCTTTCGGCGCTACACAGCATTTAATATGACCTTTTTTCACTAAAATTACGTCTAACACAAAAACAATTTTTTCCTCTAATATTTTTTATCCAAATAAAGTATAAGAACAAACACAGTCTTTTTTCATCTTGAGTAGTCACACTAAAATTTGTGTCGACAAAAAAGTTTCAAATTACTTAGCATAATCAATTATTTGACCTCTCTGTCCTCTAAAAATGTAATTTTTCTGGCATTAAAAATTTAGCAAGCAATAAAATCATTTGAAAGTAATGACATTTTTTCTGAATTTAAGCAGAAAGGTTAAAATTATCTTATATATCAAGAAAAGAAAATTAAAAGTGGGGGTCTGTGATGTTAATTTTTAGATATTACTAAAATAGTGTTAATTTTAAGCTTAAATTGGGCTTTTTTTCCCATGACTTTCACAATATATTTGCTATATATGTCAAATGTGATAATAGAATTCATAACAGTTAATTTAATATATAATTTAAGACCAGCATAAAACATTTCACTCCACAAAATAACTCTGTCCAGGCTGCATGTAAAAAAAAAGAAATCCAATCTTAACAATGCTGTAAATACTTCAAAAGAAAAATTGATCATTTTCTTCTAAAAAACCTTCCGCCACAAAATATAGTTCCTTAATTAATGCTTTCCGTATAGAATTTAATCATGGGGTTTTAATCAAATATAGTTTAATTAGCATCGTAGAATCCAAATTTATTGTAGGAACTAAAATATTATGCAGAATTTTTTTAAATAGTGGCCAAGACAAAAACCTGCTCAAAAGCTCAGGAACGAACCTCTTTAAGTCAAAAATTCGTATAAGTAGAAGAAAAATAAAGATAATGAAGTGTGATCCATCTCATAAACCCTGTAAACAAT
Source organism: Saccostrea echinata (assembly GCF_033153115.1). Lineage (NCBI taxonomy): Eukaryota > Metazoa > Mollusca > Bivalvia > Ostreida > Ostreidae > Saccostrea > Saccostrea echinata. The sequence goes on from NW_026889750.1 coordinate 30,207,661, forward strand.
GCGAATCGAAAACAGGGCAAAACTCCTGGAAAAGGTGGGATCAGGTTCTACTTTTCAACACTTGATACAACCAGATTCCCCACGATGAATTAAAGTCCAGACTTTTTGACATCACAGACAGCTGCTTTTTCAATAAAAATGGAACTCGTAAATTTACTTACCTTGTCATTGTTCATTTTCAAGATTATTTTGTAAAAAAAAATCTAATGTACACATCAGTACTCTGAGGTAGATATTAAAAAAATGCTTAAGTTTCAGATTGACAATATCTATGTGGTTTTTGGAGATCAGGTCTTCCAACAATCTGTCAGAATTTCAATGGGTACCAATTGTGCCCTGTTATTGGCAGGCCTATTTTATGCATTCATATGAAGCAGAATTTATTCAAAAAACTTCTAAATGAGAAGAAGACACTTGCTGTAGCCTTCAACTCGACATTAAGATATATCGACGACGTATTATCAGTTAACAATAGTTTCTTCTGCATTCATATGTCGACTCGTTATATCCCAGTGAACTTGAAATAAAAGATACCACAGAGTCTGACACATCTAGATCTGTTTCATGTTTGGATATTTTAGTAGAAAAAGACGTTTATGGTAGCATAACAACCAAGCTTTATGATAAACGTGATTATTTCAACTTTTCTATTGTTAACTTCCCTTACTTACGACGCAATATACCTTTATCACCTGCAAATGGGGTTTATAGCTCTCAGTTGATTCGATACCCCAGAGCATGCTCCACCTCCGAACAATTTCTAAAACAAGGCAAGCCATTGAAAAACAAGTTGATGAAAGAAGAATATGAATAGTTTCGTTTAAAGTCTTCATTTCACAAGTTCTATGGTCGATACAATGACCTTGTCAGCAAAATAATTGATACAATTTATCTTAAAGTCGAATGCTGACTGACGTTTCTCATACTAATTGTCAGGCCATTATTCAAACACTGAATTGTCGACGGATTTTTCCGTTTTCCTGATCATGACAAGGAACACACGGCAGGTGTGCCCGGTCGACACGGGATGCTAACTCCTCCATAGCACCTGATCCCATCTCTTTTGTTTTGGAGGTCCGTGTTTGCTCTGCACCTATTTTGTAATGTTTAATGGACTTTTGAGCTTGAATACTGTTCGTTATCTCCATATATTTCATTTATGAGATAACCTCAAAATTATTTATATATTTAAAAAAAAAATAGGAGTACTATATTTTATAAGTATTGCATTGCAAATTAACTTGCCTCCTTTTGATATTTATTTTACTGGGATAACAATAAGTTCGAAAGTTCAATGTTATTTTGGAGTTTTCCTTGCCCTTTGCTCTGCTTCCGATTTGTATTGTTTCAATGGACTTTTGAGCTTGTTTACTGTTCATTATCTCCATATTTCATTCTAGGAGAAGAAAGCATCCCAGTCGACCGTTTTCACACACAAGAGCCCTCTGTATTAATCAGGTATAAGGAGTAGTTCGTAGTCACAATTAGCTGAAAATGAATGGCTTCACAATTAATGATATATAACGCGTCAGTGAAAATACGACCAATTGATATGTTGTATTTGCAAACAAGGTATTATGTCGGCTATAGAATTGACTTTAAACAGGTGTATAAAAGTCTTTACCATCAACTTATTTGTCAGTAGCTTGCCTCGGTTAATATGGATCTGCTCTGAACATGCACTTAAGTACCGAAGTATTTCTGGAGCTAAGAACACCATATGAAGGTGATATTTCTGCATATGGAGTACTGAAGTCATCCAGTTCGTCAAATAGTTTAGTTGTTTGTTGGCCGTCTATAGTCAGTCAAATATCCAAATATGAAACGTGTTTCAACTCTGGGGTGCATTTTATTTTTAACTTCACAGGGTTATAATGAATCAGCATTGATAGGTAAAACGTCTTCAATATATTAGTATCTGAATGTCGAACTGAGGCCATATAGAAGACATCTAATCAATTCTGTTCACAGGAATAGAAAAACAGGTCTGCAAATCAGGGAGTACAATTAGGGCCCATCAGAATTCTAACAGTTTGTTGGAATACTGGTCTCCAAAGACTACGTAGATACATGTATTCTCAATGAAGAACTCTAACATCTCTGTGATATCAACTATATAGAATCAAAATGATTTTAACAGTTATTTTGATGACCAACCACAAGATTCAAATTTTCCCAGTTTTTCATTTCCACTGAAGAAGCAGTTGTTTATTATGTCAAAAAGCCTTGTCTTTAATTTATCGTGGAAAATGCTTGCGTAAAGTGTTGGAAAGTCAAACGTATTGATGTTATTGATTTTCGGAAATATATGACTTTAATTTTTCTTAAAGTTCCTTGGAAATTTTGAGAATCCATATTTCATTAACATAACTTGTTGAATATTTTGTAGCACAAAACGTCTGAAGTTTCTCCTTCAAAGCAGTTTAAAAATTGTGAGCAGTAAGATAGTGTATGAAGGTTTGGAATCCAATATAGGTACAGTAAAGCAAATTCACTTCTGTTGACAATGTTAAGAGTATTTAAAACTGAAACGTAATTTGAAGGCCACAGCAATTTTCTTCTTCTAATACATAATATTTTTTGAATAACTGATTCATAATAATATAAAAACAGGTCGGATAATGAAGGATGGCAATTACAATTTCAAACAGATTGTTGGAAAACCTAGTCTCAAAAGACTATTCTATAATCTATAATATTTTTTTTTATATAAATACATATAGATATTGTCAATAAGGAACTCCGACATCTTTCAGTATCAATTTCAGAATGCTTGTATGTAGAATCAAAATTAACTAAATTATTTTTTAGATGACCAGTCACAAGAATGAAAATTTCCGAGTTCTATTTCTATTGATGAAGCAATTGTTATGATTTCAAAAAGCCTTGTCTTTAACTTATCGTGAAGAATGGTCGTATTTAGTGTTGAAAAGTCATACGTTTTCATGTTATTGATTTTGAAAAAAAAAAATTTTAAATTTTCTAGCATTTCTTCGGAGTTCTTAAAAATCCACTTCGACAGTAACTTTTAATATAATTTTGAAAATAAAGCAAATTTTCAATTGTGTTTTAACAAAAAGCATCCATTAAATTATGTTTGTGAAATAAAAATGAAGAATCCAATTTCTAAATTTCGACTTAAGTCTGTTCTTACTCCTCTCAGGCACCTGATCCCATGTACTCTGGAATTTCCAGTTGTCCTTGCTTTATGCCCTGTTCACCGATTCGAATTGTTTGCAGATTTTTCAGACCTATCTCTGTTCGTGATATTCAGCTTTTTTTTTTTTTAAATTTCAGTTTATGGTTTTCTGACCAGTTCAATTTGTCAAACATCATGATATTATTCTTGAAAAGTATTATAAAATCACTTTTCCATGAAAGTAAACTTAGAACAATCCCTTTAATGAACTTTTCGTTATGTTTTCTCTAGGGCCTTATGATAGTTTAGTAAAATAGCTGTATTTTTTAATGATGGACAGTATTACTGGAGATTAATGCATCTGACAGAAACGAAGGGTTTTTACATTGTACAAATCGTTCTCGGTGACATATCCGGTCATGGACTCTGATAGAGTGCAATGAACTGTACAGGTGTTTGCCAACTGGGAGAATGATTAATTCATTACTTAGAGTAAAATGAATCTGGTTCGATGAATTGAACAGAAGATCCAAATTATTTTATTTGATCCCATAGGAGAACGAGTTCGTAAAAAGATACATCTTCTATTGAAATAATTTATTATGACCTTCAATAAATGCAACATAAATTTCGTTTATCAGAGCATCCTTTTAAGGGTGAAATTCTAATGATAGATTAATACTTAATCTCTTTGATGATAGATTAAGTCATCATTGCTTAATCTCTTTGATGATCACAAAATTGTCCGTATGTCCAAAGGTCATAATGGCGGCAAACTTAGACGATAGCAATATTTGTGACGCAGGGATTACTAAATCTTTTCCACTGATTTGTAAATTTTATCAAATAAATAATATAGTTCCACTCTTAAATCAAAGTTATCAAGGAATTTAGTAGAATAGTTACCTTTTGAAATAAAATATAACCAGATAAAGCGTCATGGGACAAATTCATAAATGAAATAGCATGCAATAACGAATGTACAGGTGTACTTTTTAAAACAAGAAATTACATTCAATACATACATGAAAAAATATTTCTGAACACGTAAAAACTCCGTTAATACTTTCATTATTGTGTTAAAGAATTTAAGTAGGTTGTTTATCTAGAAAATAATATCACAATGTCAAATTATGATAATTACCTGTTCTTGAAAAATAATGAAAATACTTTAAGTATGTCGAACAAGGACAGATAATGAGAAAAGGAATTTCAAAACAAACAACAGTTAAACAACACGTACTGTACTTTTGAAATAATGATATCTCACTTCACATAATTTTTGTTAAAGTCAAGAACTTTAACAAAGAAGATTCAAAAACCATGTACTTTACTTGTGAAATACATGATAGCTCACTTCACATCGTTTTGTTAAAGTTAAGAACTTTAACAAAGAAATTTCTTATCTCTTAAGAGTAAATAAATAAATAAATGAATAGGTAAAAATTGCAATTGTTGACAAAAAGTAAGAGATACCCCAAGATGTAGTTTATATTGCATAGCATATGCAGAAATATCACTAAGATTCTTCATTGTAATCAAACATAAGCTATTGTGTTAATAATCAAGTGTTTATTTTCACATACATCTGGAAATGATTTTTCTTGTCTATATAGCAAATCCCCTTCAATAATTGATACTTTTATATGATATTTATATTTACATTCTATATTATTTTCTTTTTTAGATAGAAGATGTTAACAATTAAAGTTCTCTCGGTTTTCAACATGAAAACATTCAATGAGTGAAAATAATCATTTTCAGTAAAATTAAATAAAGACTATGAATAAACACAAATAAATATATGTACATAATGTAGCATGTAGCAGCCAGTATATCAATCACAAAATAAAAAAAAATAACAGGAAATCACCAAAAATGAAGTGTGCAAATTGCCATTATGTCATAGTCTTTATGTATAGTGCTTAAAATCAAGTACCAAATTAACAAAAAGGCCAATGACATCCCCCATAATGGGAATATGAATGGTTGTCTCAATTATCGTAATAACCTAAATGACTTGTTCGTAATAAATCACTTATCAAGCAATTTATATATCAGTATGCCTTGAAGGAGGACAAATGAACTCAATACAAATGCTTGTTTGATCTGAAATGCAAGCCCTATGAAACATTGCCACTTCTCCTAATAAATGAACATCCATTAGCAGTGAAATAATATAATGGACATTTATTACTATTTTTGAAAGGAATTATTTCTACTAATGTCAACACTAATATAGAACTACTGTAAAATGCACTGTTTTTTTACATCCTTTTTCTAGCTTTATAATCTGCTATTTTCAAGAATGAAGATAAAACAAAACAAGCTACGTTTACGTGCCTTTTTTATATCATTCAATGCTCGCTGGTAGCTTTGATCGATATGACAGGCGATTTTTGAATGCAAATGTATAATAGAAATAGTGAATACAAAGACGAAAAGGTCACTTTTTAACCAATAGAGTTAGATTTGTTTCCTTTCTTTAAAGTGATGTCAGTAACATTCTGATAGAGAAAAAATTCTTGGGCATCCTATTGTATTGTTTCCATCTTGACCAAAGAATGGTGATTCAGGAATTGAAAACAAAATTCAGAACCCCAGGTTGCTAAAGGAAATTAAATGAAATAAAGTTTTACGACATTGATTGTTTTAAATAGAATGTAAAACATTATGGACGGCAAGAACAGGCGTCCTTTTACAAACCAGTGGAAGTTTTACATAAGCTCATTCATTAGCGAGGTCTTTTAATTACAAATATTCATAAGATGTTTGTTTATTAACATACTAGTTTAACACACCATATTGCTTGTCAATATCATTGATTATTGTTGAGAAAGTCATTTTTGACATACCCTTTCTGAGTGCTTAGAACTGTTGTTAGTTTCATGCAGTTATTTTTGAACACTATTTTGCAGCGTTAAGGCCACTTTTCAGTCAATCTACAAAAACATGCCCAATTAAGAATTTTTCATGTCGCTTACAAATTTACCCTTGTAATATCTTAACTATAATTTTAAAGATCGATTTCAACTCAAAGACTTCACGTGCACACATGATTTTGTAAATATGCGATGAAAGTTTTGATAGGGACACAATGTAATGTTGAAAATCGTATTCCACTGCAAATCTTAATGTCGCTTCATTCATTTACAAATTTCACGATGAAATTTTCTGCCGTATAAGAGTTCTGAATTAATTGCAATGAATGTTAAAAAACTTTTTTTCCAATATAAAAAGAAAACAAACCACTTCTTGCAAAGAAATGCATGGATCTTATTTCATACGAAATCATGACATGTCGCTGAAAATTATTTAACTTCCGTAACGATTCTGTTTTAAATTGTCACGCCCAAAAAGCAGATTTCAGAAAGAACTGAAACTTATCTAAAAGTGACCATGGAACCTAATATTGTCGATTCTAGTTGCGAGTCAGCTATTTCAGACCCTTACATTTCTGACAAAACAAAATGAATTAAAACAGTTTCTCTTAAAAATTAAAAAAAATTAACTTTCCTAACGGTAATTCGGGAATTTCTTTGCATTAAAGGTATAAACTTTTTTATTATTTTGGAAGCGAAATGCTTTATATTTTTGATTAATGTCTTAAAACAAACGTTAATTTTTGATATTGCCGAGAATTTTAACTTTTATTGCTAGAAATTAACTTCAGTAACCATTAACTTCCGTACATGTAACGATATTTTTGACTAAATTTAACTTATTATTGGATTCATGCGAGACTTCATGAATCATACTTTAGCGTTCTATACTGAACACCAGAAAACAAAAATTGGTCACATTCAGTTTTATTTAAGAAATAATCAGACTTGCTCTAGCATTATCTTCCGTAACATTACCTGAAAATCAATGGCATATGGAAATTGTTGTAAAAAGTTAACGATAGCAGATTTGTGGACAATTCTTTTTTTTTTTTCAAGTTCACTGATAATGTCCTTTAGAGAATTATGATGTTGATTTTGCTATTTGAAGCAATTATTTTTTTTTTCATATTTTATACCCTGAATTGGTCCTTTTATCGTAGAATCACTGTTTTATACATTAAATTTTCAATTTTGATTTACGTTGTGTGTATTTTTAATTATTAACGAACTATCTTGAATTTAAAAAGTAACTGTACTTTAAAATTTAAACTACGATGGTTTTAATTGAAGTGATTTCTAATCACAAATACCTTTATCTGTTTTATAGTGACTAGTAGCTGCGTGAAAGAAATGAATTTGATAATAGATATAGTTATAACTGTGATTTAGGGAAAAAGATTCACACAAACCATTATTAATGATCCACACATGAAATCAACTGATTAACTCACCATGATCATGATTCAAATATTTTTTATAATTCCAATACTTAAGAATGTCATTGGGCAAGTTCTTTATTGATAAAAGAATTGTCATGTTCTAAATCTTTAACTTTACCGGGTGGGAGTAAATATAAAATTTAGAACACGACAACAATAAACAATTCAACAAACGAGAATAAAATTCTTGAGTTCAGCACTCTTCAACCTTCATTTGCCAACAAATATAAATCTGTATATGTTCTTGGTTTCCTTAGAACTAACTCGTCTTGAAAGATATTATTACTCTTAAATTGATATTTGGAGACCCAAGGGCTCTGATGTAGAACGTAGATCCCGTCATTGTCATTTGGCTCGACGTACTGTAAGACTTTGGTATACCAAACCACCGTAAAGACAACACAGAGGACCAGAGCTGTAATGATGAACGGTTCTAAATGACAAAACGTCGTCTGCGAAACAGCAAATTACGTTGATGACCATAGATAAATTGTCTGCAGGGACAAAACCGATATAAAATGCAGTGTAATTCTAAGGAATTTGAGTAACGGTGTCAATTAGAAGAAAATTTGATATATACTCCTTAGGTCTGCGCTTTAACCAACACTGCGACTAAATGAATAAAATGACAGAGTATTGAGTTTACGATGAAACTTTACAAGAACCATCCACGATAAATTTCTTGTACAAAATATTTTACTTTGTTCTCAAAGTTTAAAACCCGGCTATGAAATATGTGATATAAATTATATTAAATTATAATAACAAAATATACAAATGAAAATAGAAATGGGCACATTTTAAAGATTACATTAAAAGATAATTAATTAATTACCAAATGCTTTACAAAGCTATAGCGTAACTGGCGGAGAAAACAAAATTATATTAATTGGAATGAAATATGCTGCATATTAGATAATGCCACTGTCTCAGATACAAGATATAATTATTCAAACAAAGAGCTAGGTTCACACTATGCATAAAATGGCCCTGTAGATAAACCAATTAATTAACGAACACATAATGTTCCATTCGCAACGTCAATATAAAGTAGTGTCTAAGTGTTTTCAGTTTGTATACCAAAGTTTCCTCTAAAGAGTCTAGGTAGTGGAAAAAAGTTTGTGTGAAATTGCAATGTTCTTGAATTTTAGAGAAAACAGGTGTTTTTGAAAACCTTCAACAAAGAATTAAAGTATGAGCACACCCTTCGATCCAAAAATTAAAATATGTTGTTTTATTATCTTCATAAGCAGTTCTTTCATAATATATTTGCATATTTTGGATCGGAGGTAGTGCTGTATACGAAATGGACTTAAGATAGAGATAAATTTAATTTTGCTCTTCTTATTTTGCTTTGTAATTCTCAGAGATTAACACCATTTCCCATCGAAGTATCATGAGAACATGGACAAAATAACCCAGGACCATTTTCTTACCCCCCCCCCCAAAGTTGATCTGACTCCGTTCGGGGTGACAAAACAACGGCTTCAGAGAATTTTAAAATGACCCACTTAAGGATAAACTTTGATAAGTGATAATCCTTATAGGTCATATAACCATTCCCCTGAGATCTGCTACAATTTGATATTGTCCCTCAAAACTCGAATTTCTGTATTGCCAGTCTGACACCTGGTCCAAAGTTATAAATTTTACTTGATGGCATTTATAAATTGTAATGTGATATACAAGCCGAGCTTTAAATACTTATTTGGTAATAAAACCTCCAAGCATTTTTTATTAAAGTATTTGGTTTCATTTCAGCATGGTAATGGCCTTAAGTATGAAATATGCATGAAATCATACCCTTTTTGCAATATTTGATTGTCATCCACACTTGTGATGACACATGAGACTTGCATCAAACCTGTTCCCGATGATTCCTATCCTATTATGGGAGTAGTGAGAATATCCTCCAAGCAGACAGCTGAATGCTTTATAATCTGTAAATGAAAGTTTTTCGACACCGTTAAGTTTTCCATTACCCAGTCTATAAATGATTAATACAAAGCAAATGCTATATTCGTTTCATAGAAGTAATATGATTATTGTCTGAATGTAATAACTCAAAAGGTTAATATTGAGATAACAGCAATGCAATATCGGCCAATGTGAGGCAAGTGAGGCGCAAGTGAACTTTTCTTCCTCTTTCTTTAGTTTCTCTTCAGTTTTTACTTGGGACTACTGTGCATTTTTCAAGTATACTAAATACAAACCATCAATAAGATCAAGGAATTTTAGTTTCTTTAAATCAAGGGCTGATTGGCTTTCGAGATGTTCATAATTTAAAGAAATGATAATAGTTTGTTCAAATCTTTTGAATCTAAGTAAAATCTTCAAAATAAAAATCTTCTATATGTCTGCAAACCTGTAATTAGCAAAAGATATAAAAGAAGCCCATTTAGTGTAGATTGAAATTTGTTGTAAACAAGACCTCAGGGCTTGGGTGTGGCTTCAAAAATGTTTCACGTTAAACACAAAAATACATGTGTATATTGAATTTTAATATATAAATCATTCAATGGAACAACTGGTATATACATATAGCTATGGATGCTTTAATCACAGTTCTTGACCATAAAATCGTTTAATATTAGTTAACAAAATTAATCAGGGAAGCAGAGAAGACGCCCAAGGCTCTCACCTGAGTCACCTTGGTTTTGCTGTTTTTCGGAAGATTGACTTCATAAGAATTTTGCCCTTTATATTCCCATGTAAAATTGTGGTCTTACCATAGCCATGATTGGTCATCCCTTAAACAAACTTGAATCCTCACTTCATGGAGGTGTAAATATCAAACTGACTGATGCATTCTTGCTGATTTTAATATATTCCCCCTAAAAATCTTATATTTAAAATTTGATCCCCGATTTATGTATCACCCTAACTTCAGTGACCATACTTCGACCAAGATTATTCCACAATATCTGGAAATGCTTGCATATTGATATGATTTAGTGTTGTCCTGCTATAATCTAAAAAAATTTTAAGATCCCAAAATGTGGCCCACCCTACTTTGAGGAGCAGGCTTTGAACAAAATAGAATCTGGGCTACCTTAGAATGCCTACACATTAATATGACTTATCATAACCTTGCTCCTTCAGGAGTACAGATTATAGTTGGGTTTTTTTTCAAATCATGGTGGTGTTGTTACAACGCACTTTGAAAAAATGTGCACGGCTTCGTCATCATTCTTGCAAATGTTAGGTATGATAAATAATTATTTGAATATGATTGGATAACATCGGTGATGACGTCACTTCAGGATCTGAGATATAGACGTTTTCAAATATTTTTTAGGGTGTTGTCTTGTTCGAAAAAGTTCTCATAAATGTTATAAAAGGGAAATGGGTCTTTTAGAAATAATGAAGGAATGACTGTTTAATAGCACAATTTCGTTTCTCTATTTAATTTTATCCAGTCTGTAATAAGTTCGGTAGATGTAGGGGGTCGATAAGTGACCTAAAGCATTGCGTTTTTCTTAGGGAAAAGTAGCAATTATGATTTTTCTATACCAAGAAAATTCTCTATCTCTCTAATCTATCTTTCTATCAATCTATCATATTCATCTATCTATCTATTGTGAACATACAGGAACAGTGGTTGACTCATTTAATTGATAGTAAGAAAAAATGAACTTTAACCACATAACTCACTCGATTGATAATTTTACGTCGTTCATTGATAACTTTCTTTTTCAAAAAAAACTTAAAAACAATACCTATGCAGTCAGATTACTTCTTAATCTGTAATTTGATATCATAAGAAGGGTAGTCATGTCATTGTATTGATCAGGTAGACGGAACTATCCGTAGTCAATTCAGTACAAAAACGAAGGCCAAAATACGACCCAATGATAGGTCATATTTACTAACAAGTTCATTATAACGTCCATAAAATTTACGAAATGCTGACTTTAAACGAGGCTGTTGAAATCCTTGTAACATCAACTTATCAGTCAGTAGCCTACCTATTTGAGTAGGAAAGATAAAGAATTAGGCTAAGGAACCTTCTACCTGTCTTCTTCTTGTTCTCGATGAGGGTAGATCAATTCATCAGTTTTTTGAAAGAAATATAACAAAATAATGCTGTCTTTTACTAAAATTTAAGTCCCGAATTTTTGTTATATACATATTTTTTTCAAAGTGCATAAAGTGTCTCAATGGTAAAAAAAAAAATGTTAATGTACTCTCTTAACGCACTTTTTTTCAAAACTTTTCAAAGTGCGTTGATTTTGTCCCAAATTTAACGCACTTTGATATTTTTTTCAAAGTGCGTAGATTTTGTCCCAATTTTATCGCTCTTTGAATTTTTCAATTTTGTCCCAATTTAACCCCTCTTTGAAAAAATTTTAAAGTGCATAATTTCTTTAAAGTGCGTTGCCACATCCCTCAAGAGTAGGATAGGGACATGAGGGGAGAACAAAGTTTTACATAGGAATATACATGTTTTGGGGAAAATCTTTTAGAAATCTCTTCAAAAACATGCTTGCATTATAATTTGACTAATCATGGCCTTGTTTTTTTTTTTTTTAAATTTTTTCTTAGAAGATTTTCCCCCATTTAGAACTTTGATCCCTATTGAGGTCTCAATCTACCCATGGGGGCTATGATTTTTGAATAAATTTGAATCAACACTATTTCAGGACGCTGTCAAGTACGTTTCATCTTTTCTGGTCCGATTTGATCCTAACAAGATTTTTTTTTTTACTGAGCACACCCTATTTTTGCCTTTTCTTAATTATCTCCCCTTAAAAGCAGCAGCGCTATTCATTTGAACAAACTAATTCCGTCCTTCTAGGGATACTTTGCGTAAAGTTTAGAGTGTTGATTCTAATATTGTTTGCTCATCAATAATTACAAAATACAAACTGATTTTACATGGCGAGAAAAAATTGTAATAGTATAAATGTCATTGTTAACTTGATTAGAATGCTTTATTCTGTAATATATATTTACATTTTCAAATGTCCTTGTCGGAGATAAAAGCAAAATAAAGAAAAAAATTGATATCCGCATGGAGCCATTTGTTTATCACGTAACAGAACTGCCTTCTCGCTGTGTGTGGCTTAGTAAAGTATTGGGCGGAGCATTCTAATTATTGAATAAAAATAACCTAAATATATCAATTTTTATTCAAATAAGGATAAAGTAAAATGGAGATATAAGTAATAACTGTCTGGTTTTTTTTTTTTTTTTTTTTTTTTTTTTTTTTTTTTTTTTGGTTTTATGATATTGATCAAACTGTTTGCTCACATCATAAACCAAAACCTAGACATTTTCCCCCTTAATTATTTGAATCTATTTTCGTTATACCTTGTAAGCAAATGTATCAATCATTGGGTCGTATTTTGGCTGACGTTTTTCATACTAATTGCTAGACCTTCGTTTTAATACTTAATTTGACTACAGTATATTCCGCCTACCTGATCAATACTCAAGGCTCACGACTGGTGTGACCGGTCGACAGGGGATGTTTATTACTCGTAGTCACCAGACCCAACCTCTGCAATTTCCGGAGGTCCATGTTTTCTGGCCTGTTCACAGATTTGATTTGTATTGTTTGTAGATTTTTTGAGATCGAATACTGTTCTTTTTCTTAACCTTTTTTCATGAATAACCAAAACCAATCACTGAAAACGACAGAATTGTGATCAGCAATGAAGGAAGAATCAGTCCAAATACTGAAAAATAAAGGAACTTGTTGAACATTGGGTAAAATCGGATACTCGACAAGTTTTCCTATCTTATGTGCCACATGAGATATGGAGATAGCGAATAGTATTCAAGCTCATTGTCCATTTAAACAGCACAAATCGGGAGCAGAGCAAACACAGACCTCTAAAAACATCAGAGGCGGGATCAGGTGACATGGAGGAGTAAGCATCCCCTGTCGACCGGTCACACCCGCCGTGTCTCCTTGTCATGATGAAGTAAACGGAAAAATTCGTAAAAAATTCAGTGTGTAAATAATGGACTAATAGTATGAAAAACGTCAGTCGGGATTTGACCTAATCATAACTTGTAATTTGCTGAAAAGGTCATTGTATCGACCTTAGAACTTGCGAAATAATGACTTCAAACGAGACTGTTGATATCCTTGTTTCATCAACTTGTTGGTTAATAGCTTGCCTCGTTTTAAAAAAAATGATCGTACGTAGAGCATGCTCTTGCGTATCGAATCAACTGGGATAAAAAACGGCGTAATGTGTGCGCAGTTACTTAAATGTGGCGGATGCCTCATATGGAATCAACTGTGATCGGCCGAAGCTGATCACAGTAAATTGATTCTTATCACAGTAAAAACCTTTGTATATCAACGTAGAATACATTTAAAAAAAAAAAAACTAGAACCGAGGTATAAAAGTTATTCATATGCGTCTTTCATGCTACACAGGCAAGCTAGATGAAAAGATGACTTTTTACATTCAACTTCATTTAATTTTACTTGTACTACACAAGAATGTTGGTAAACATTTTATCATTTCATTAATTTATTTATTATCAAATGAATTGGAATAACTGCAAGCGAGGCATAATATCTGTTTCAATTTCTCTTCATACTAAAATTATTGATGTAGATGGTGTTCTAGATCTGCCTATGCTCACATACTGTTTTGTTCCTAGATATTGCTTAAATTTTCGATGTCGCCAAATTGCATTTCAATCAAATATTTTTCCTCAATTTTTCATGATTGCCAAGGTTTAAATACGATTCGCAACTTCATCCCAGAAGAATAAAATCCCTGATTTTCTCTGTCTAAATACTTAGTATACGGAAAGTAACTGACCATATCACTTTAGGTAACCCTTCCAAATAAGTCAGTCCGTTAATTTGACTCGAGACAGATGCGACAATCTCGTCAAGTAAAACTTAACAACAAAATGAATACTGGTCAGACTTATTCCTAAATTATTACCAAAAACAATAAAATGATGATGCTATTATCGGCCAAGAGTCTTGTTTGTCAGTGATAAAAAGAAATTATTGTCGTTTATAAGCAAACTAATCGGATTGTTGCTGAAAGATGATAAGATGTTAAAATTGTGATAAATGAGCGTTTGCATTCCTTGCCTGAAAGAAGATGGGCGTATTTAGCGTCCAATCTGCAGGAATCGTTTGTACGAATCATTCGTGCTTAAATGTTTGGTCAACTAGACGTTTTGGTCGACTGTTCACAACTGGACAGACTTTACGAAAGTTACGAAGGTAGAAAATGTACTGCAATGAAATATCTTGACAAATACATATACATGAAATATTGTAATATTTAATTCTACTCCTATAAGCGATGATATGCTAGTATCATCTTTCATAATTAGTAAACTGTCACGAAATAATGGGGTATTAATTAAATAAAGGCAAATGTATTGATAAATACATGTACATGTAATTTGTTTTCGCTTTCAGTGGAACAGATTCAAGATTAAACTTTAGTTTAAATTTTAATAAAATCAATTAAATCAATCTGACAAACCATTTGATTGCCAGGTTAAAAAAAATCTCCATGAGAGGATTAAGTTCATAGTTATCGCTCTCTCTCCGTGAGAGACAGGAAACACTGCTGAGCTTTTGGTGAAATACGCTTAAAGTTTATTTTATATGTAAAACAGAAATGAAGTAGCGCTTTTACACAATGTGATTTTTTGGAGAAAAGTTCACATTTTTTATCTCTGTGTTTTCTCTCCATTTTTTTTATACAAATGTTTGTTAAATTTATTGAGTTAAAATGCACACAAATCACGTCTTAAATTCTTGGAGAGATGACCCAGAAATGAAAAAAAAAGAGTTTTAAAATGTAATATTCTGTACCAATTTGCTAATCTAGCCACATTTTATTGATTATTTTAGCAAATCCAAACCCAATTACGTGAAAATATTTTTCCTCATGTCACAGGACCGTGGTCTATCATTAGAATCGTACGCTAGAATTTCGTTTGAAAGATCAATGAAATTTTCACTTTTCAAGTGCGACCATTCCTGTCGATCCATATCAAAAGCGCTCACGTTCTTTTCATTCATAAAACGCTCCAAAATTATATAGGACTTAACACATTCAGACGTATTTTCAAAATACTGACTCTTCTTTATCAAAGTAAAGCAAACTTTTATATGCAAAAAAAAAAAAAAAAAAAAAAAAAAAAAAAAAAAAAAAAAAAAAAATATATATATATATATATATATATATATATATATATATATATATATATATATATATATATATATATATATATATATATATATATATATATATATATATACATATATAATTTTCAAAAAAAGGGGGAAAAAACTTCCTTAGAATGACTGCTTATACCAGAATCAAACAGACTAAAAATCGGAAAGACTTGAGAAAATGTACTTTAGAATAATAGACTAACGAGATTATTTATTTTACTAAAAATTGACGCGACTTCTCGATTGTCTCCAGTGAGTAAAGTAAAATAAATATCCGCGTTTTCTGGCGAAAGAAGACGTCGATGAAATTTAATGATCTGTCGTTAATCCCGTCGCCTGATGGATCGGTCCCATGACAGTCGGGGTATGATTTTACCCATTCTTTACCAAACGAATACATCAATATATATCTTTCATTTCTAGATTTCATCCCAAATTGACATGTCTTGAGATACACTAGTGCATCAAAAAATAATTGTGTCCAATTACAATACATCATAATTTTCTCAAGTAATATTTTTTTTTAATTACAGAATGTCTTCTATGCTGTTTGGGTCGTCTTCGGATTTATCAAATAAAGTTTCCAACATCTCTGATTTGAGATCAACCACGGGTAATGTATCAGTTAGAGAGTGACTCGGAGACTAAAGGTAATTGTCTAAAGTGCAGAATTCTCGAGATCAATCAACTTCTTAAAGTGTAAGATTATCTAACTCTATGTACGTTTCATTGATAGATTGGTTGAATGATTTACCTCCCCTTACTGACCACATCTTGACTCTGTATGAAGGTCATTATTCTCAATTCTTTATTTTTCTTTTATAATAATCCACTTTGATTTGTCTTTTATCCGATCACAATCATACTTCCATGACTTTATGTCAACAAAGCATCTTTTTCTTTCCGGAATCAATGAGGGCACCAATCAGTGACCTTGCCGGGTTTTGGTTTTTATCTGTCAGTGGAAGATCAGGAGAGATAAAACCGACCTTGTTATATTCATGTTTGAATGGTTAATTCCCACAAGCAAAATTCCAATCACAATTCTCATTAAGTACACTTTACATTTATCTGAGCAGGAATTGTAGGGGACCATGGTTTAAGGGTGTAACATCTACCAAAGGATAATTGCGATTCCAGAATATTCTATCGATTTTACACCACATCTATGCATTTCTTCACTTTGTAATTATGAAGTTTTCTATAGATTAATATTTTCCATGTCTGTGTTAAAGTTAGCGGAAAGTTTATTCTAATATTTCCGGTGTTTGCGTTTTGATTACTGTTGGAAAAATATCCCCACAAGTTATTAGTTCAGTTCATACCAAAAAAACGGTGGGGAAAAGGTACTTTCAAAATTATTTAACACAAATACAAGCATGTAGTCAAATAGTTTTGCTCACTTATTCTTATATATATTAATTTGCCGATTCAAAACGTTGATGAATGCTAGATCGTATAAAAAATATCTAAAGACAACTGTTATCTTATGATGAAGTATTTTATTTATAAGTTGATTGTAACAAAACAGTCATCCCACAGAATTTTTGGCAATACATTTTTTCTAAAATATTGGATTTATATAACATATAAAATAATTAATTGTTACTTCTTTATCTGATAATAATACCCCTACTTTCTTATGATAAATGCAATTTTCAACGATATCCTCCTATCTATTTAATATATTTCCTGTTGTCTGTCGTTGTTCAAAGTTAGAGAACTTTTGAGAGCAGAAAGCCTGTTAAAGATATGTTTTTATCAAGGAATTGTAAAACCAAGTAATATTTCTGATACGCTCAGAATTTCACTGTTTACTTTGTATTGTATTGCACATAATATTGAAAAAGAAGAGAATTCAGTCCAGAAAAAGAGTTGGTAGGCCTTACAGACCAAAGAAGGCTTGGATATCTGCTCACTGCTCAGAAAGAACAAGATTGGCTGTAGAAAAATACGGTTATTTTCGTAACCCTTTCGTAACCCTACCAACTCTTTCTCTCTGCTCAATTCCTTTTTTTCAAATTTTTGACCCATGTGAAGTAGACAATGGAATACTCAGAGTTTCGGAAGTATCACTAGTTTTGCAATCCTCTGATAATATACATCTACCTTAGGCTCTTTGTTTTCAAAAGCACTCATTTTAAACATTAGCAATCGACAGGAAGTATACAAAGTAAATGGTCATTAATTCATGAAAACTGCACATAAGAAAGAATTTTAAGCAAGTATTGTCCTTTGGTAAAAATTTGATATCAAATTATTATATTTTTATAATGTTTTTTTTAAGATATTTTTAAAAAATTTCACTAATTTCTAGGAACACTATATAACACTATATACATAAATAAAAGTCCCTTTATCAACAGGTACTAGGAGGACATATAATTCAATATACACGTATATTTTACAGTGTCTATACACTAACTGAATTATCGTACATTCCTTTGGAACGATAAAACATATTTGGATTGGCAATATCAGATTTGCAATTTAAGAATTTTGTCCGGAATCAAGCAATTTTATATTGATGTTCCCATTTTCTTCCTCCTTTACAGAGAGCGTCTCCTCCTCGTGTGTGGCGGATCCTCTACAACTTTTCAGCCTCGTTTTGCAGACCCGTGTGGAAAATACTTTATCGTACAACACAGCCCCAAGTCCACCACCAAGCATAGGCCCAAGCCAATATACCTGAAAAAGGAGAATATGATAATGCATTTTTATTTATGATCTTCCATTGCTCACGTTTATTGTTCACAATATGAGAGGTAAAAAATGAGGTCTTGTTAAAAAAGATTGTACATGTACATGTATACACTTCTACAATGGTTGTGAGTGGGATAGTTCATTTATCAAATCTGGGACAGGAACTATTCATACACACTGGAAAAAGATAAAGACATGTAAATCTGCAGTTGTGATTTTTTCCTTGAAATAAAATCCTTTCTTTTTATTTTTCACATTTGAATAGTTGTCAATTTCCATAGTAACGGAAAATATTTATTTCCATGTGAGGGTGTGTGTGTGTATTTTGTTGTTATGGAAATCATGACATTTGAAAAAAAAAAGTTTTTATTATTTATCTGTTTTTCTAACTTATCTTTTAATGTCACTTTTGTAAAAATAATTAAAAAAAATCACTTTCCATCCTAAGCTCAATGATTCATGGCACAGCCTCTTAGCAATCTATTTTGTTGCCTTGATATCGTTTTACAATCAGGGTACATTATGAAATATATGGAAATAAGGAACAGTATTCATACGATGCTTTTTTCCTTTCCTTTTTTGTTACTTTAAAAGTTTAAACTTTATCAAGTTAAACTTATTTATAACAATAACTTGATAAAGTTTGCACTTTTAATGTAACATTTTATTTCCAAAACGTATTGAAATGTTGTGCAATGGTGCACCACATGCATATTTTTTTCATGAAACTTTCTTATTGCCTCGGAGGAATTATTCCCTAATAATCTATTCTTAACACACAAGCAACAAACACACTATTATATTTCTTCACCAACAAAAAGTTTTATAACCTAACTTATTTATATAGTCACAGATGAAATCTGAAAAGCCTGTTGAAATAGATCCGTCTCAGTTGTCATTTATATCGTCTCCCTATTAAGTAACGATATCGTTGATACAGATACCTATTATATCTATCTTTCATTTAATGAATCTTTCTTTATGCTTTCCTCTTCACCTCTTTGCGATACTTGTAAACAATCATTAAACAGACATTTAGTGGTCTATACAAGTAGAAGTTATTAGGAAGGATTTTTACACAAAGAGACAGCCAATTCATTGCTACTCGAAAATTCTAAACGACGTATTTATGTTCTCAAAGGGTGTCTCTCCATTTTTCTTCCTTCTTGTTCACGGATTTAAGAGATAATGAGAAATGTCAAGGGAAATTCGTACTATTCCTCTGAAATCAGCAGAAAAAAAATATTGCAAATGAACTCTGATTGATACTTTTTAAGAATTTCCTTATCCCCCCCCCCCCCAACAAACATCTGTTAAAGCTAGAGATTAACGAATATATCAAAATGTGAGCTAAATCTGATAATCCATTTCAATGATGTAATATTTCTAATTTAATTTATAGCCATAAAGTGCACTCTAATAAGTCTTGAAATTCTAATAAATGTCAAGACATATTCAGAAACATGCACCGATATCTATATGAGAACCACACACATAAACATACATTAAAATATATTTAGTCAGTTTACCCATGCGTATGTGTAATTGCCTGTTACAACCATTGGACCAAAATTTCTGGCAGGATTCATGCAGCCCCCTGATATATTGAACTGAAATACGACAATAAAGAAAATATTATCCATCGTAACATGTATCTACAACCTAGCATAACTGCTAATGTAAAAGAGAGGGAAAAACGAGATTATATTTACAAGCTGCTTAAGAATTCATCTGTAATTTTCACCCGATGAAGTGTTTTTTTTCAATGCATTTCCTATATATTTTTTTGAAGTTCGTATTCATTTTATATTTTTCAGTCTCGATGGAATACGGTATCTGTAGACTACAGAAAATGCTCTGCTCAAATCTAGTATCTTAAAAAGTATGTTTCCGTCAACTAGAGCGTAACTAATGGCTATTTATCAAATACTTTAAAGCATATTTATAATTTTCTCATTAAAAGGAAATGTCGTTCTGGTCTTAACGAATTCAGCTGTGAAACAATTAGTAAATGGAATTTGTATTTTATAAATCAACCTACTCCCGTAGTTTTTCTTTCATTCCTTAACAATTGCTAACTTCCGTAAGATGTGTGCACTGATATAAATGTAACAATTTAATCTATCTATACATACCATCGCAAATATATTTAAGGATACAACAATTCCAATGATTAATGGAATGGATCCCGACAGATCATGTCTCCCGTTATCCACGAAAGAAAAAGTGGTGAAATCCAAAACGAATGTGATAACAACCTCTGCCCCAAAGGCCTGTGCAGCCGTGACATTTGACCCTGGGGCAATAACCCCAAAACCACTCTGATGAAGGTTATCGGGGGTCAAGGCCAGTAACAAACCACATCCGGCAATGGCACCCACAGTCTGTGAGGCAATGTAAAGAAGAAAACGAATAAATCCGATGTGTCCCGTAAGTAGAAACCCGAGGCTTATTGCAGGATTTACGTGACCCCCACTGATAGTGTTCAAGGTCGTTATTATGGCTGCAATGAAAAAGCCTGCTTCCAAAGCAATATGAACGCTAGAGACTGGTGGGCTTCCTTCTGGCGAAAGTCCTGCAGCAACAGCTAGAAACGCAAGCAATCCGGTGCCCAAAAACTCAGCTAGGCATGCACGCCATAAATCTAGTGAGTTTAGATCTTTAACTTCTCGTGCAATCAAACGCTGTTTAAGAGATAGTTTTGTTGAACTTGCCATGATACTTCTACAAAAACTAGGTTCATTTTCAGGAGGTAAATAAATAAATATGCGTTCCGGTCTGCTACCTGTAATTTAATCCTAAACATTATTTTGAATACACACGCGTGTTACATCGTACAGTGTATGTCGAAAGATACTAGCTTGTAAAGTACTGCTAAGTGCAACAGGTGTCGCATAATGAAGTGTACTTTAGCATTCAGAATGAATTGAAACATTAACTTCAAAATACTTGCGTTAAGTCAGCTGTGACATAATATTAAATTACACATTCACCGTGAGTTTTGAAAATGATTATAGGTTTACTGAGTGTATAATCGTAAACATGAATTTGATATTAAAAAGGTTAACATCTTCAAATTAAAAACTGTTCATAAACACCCATTATTTCCTTCGACTTGGGCTCAACATCATAATACATTCGTTGAAAGTAATTTAATTCCTAATATACCTGTACGCTTTTGACAAAAATTTCTTAATTTGAAAATAAGTTTTCAACTCTTATATAAGTGATTTATTTCAAATTTTGTAATTACCGAGGTTTTCCATCGTCCATACTATGTTTGCAATGAATATATGGCAATACCCACATTAAATATTAGAATACTGAAAAAAGCAAAATAACGTAGAGATCAACAATCTTGCAATATTATCTGAAGAATAGTGACAGTCATGTTTTACATGTGAAAAGTTCTCTGTTTTCCAGGTCATTAATTAGTCATTACCAGATTATTCATATACACACTTTTTGTGCATTTGATATACCACAAAAGCATTTAATGCAAGTAAATGCATTTAAATATTACATCACAATGTCCTATTTTCCCGTTAACGTGTTATGAAAAAACACCATTGCAGTTATGAGACTTTATTACATTTTCAACAGTGTTCAATACTGTGATTTATTTATTGAATAAAAGAGATGTTCTCTCACAGTGTGAAAGGATACCAAAGTGATATTTTCTCACGGTGTGAAAGGATATCAAAGTAAGTAAAAATGATTTCTGGCCTGTCATAAGATATAGTAACTAAACCGTCTTGTTAGAGCCTAAAACTGCCAATTTCTTCCCAAATTTGTTGCTAAAATCCATGTTACACTGTTTCCAATCTCGCAATTGCTAAGCTATGACGTCTCAACCGCTCAACTTTGACGTCACAGCCTATGACACTGTTAAGAAAGGACAAAGGGGAAATCAAAGAAAATGTAATATGAAACAGAAAATTCAATGTTTTGTTATTGGATATGGAATTTATTTCACTCGTGAGACAGGATTTTTTTTTTATATTTTCACTCGTGCATCGCACTCATGAAAATATAAAACAAATCCTATCCCACTCGTGAAATAAATTCCATATCCAGCTTCGAAACATTGAATATCATCCATTTAAGGAATGTTTTTAAGTTTTGTGTGAGTTATTGGTGTGTAAATCACACAGACTTGTCACGTAGGCATATTTAATGAAGCGCGCTAGCGCTTCATGAAAAATATGCCTACGTGCAAGTCTGTGTGATTTACACACCAATAATTTACGCTAAACTTAAAAACATTCCTTATATTTACATTTTACATGGTTAAAAGCACCAAAAATATACTCAATGTTTGAATTCTTATTAACGTCTCTGTAGCTCATTGTGACGTCACTTTAGCGCGAGTTTCTCCGTGCATATTTCTACGCGTGAGTATACACGAAAATGGCATTCAAATCAATTTCACAGTTGGCTTAGTAGAAAAACATAGCAAATGTAAATATATATCTATAAAAAATGATTCAATGCTTTTATTTACATTTTTAACTCCTAACGCGCGTTACTCAATTTGTTTGTACACACCATTGGAGTTATGAGACTATATCTTTCGAAAAATAATGATTCAATGCTTTTATTTACATTTTAACTCCTTGCCTTGACTGTAAATGTGATTTAGATTTCAAAATCCCTGTATTATTCTTCGGGTAAGTTACAATTAATGGAAAAACCATTTCAACAGCTTCTGTTCAATGTGAGCGTGAATTTTGATTTTCGTTTATGACGTTGCACTTCAACGGTGTTCAACGTTTGTGACGTCAAAATAAAACGCATACTTTAACCTTTTGACCCCCTGTTCTTGTTATGGTGTTTTGAATGCCGTAGCTATCCTCACATTTTATAAGCAAAATACAAGGAATGTAAATATTTCTCGTTGTTGAACCTTATACATGTATAATCTTATTGTTTCCCCAAATGGGAGGAGACATTGGTTTGACATGAGTGACTTCGACTTCCTTTTTGTATTTTGTCTGTTACAGAATCACGTGGAACTCCAAATCTGGGACGTTGGTGGGAATGTATGCTTTAATTGGGATTTCGTTGCAGTGTACTGACCAGTGGATGTATTTTAATTTTGATTGAAGGTCATACCTTAAAATATTGAAGGTCAAGGTCATTCACAATTATTCAAACTTAGTAGTTGTTGCTAATTTTCCCAAGGCATGTCATGACATTGACTCAAGGTCATGTATTACAGAGCAAATTAGATAATTATGAAAAAAATCTCATTAAGTTAATAATTTTGACCTGTCGAATGAAACATATTGACTCCCTAATATGTTGTAAGCTATGATATCGTACTGATTTAGGAATATGTAGTAAGGTCATAGTGGGCTTTGGGGATAAGTGGGAGGAATCCGTTTTAGTAATTTTAAAAAAAAACACATCTCGTTGATAATGATTTCGTTTCACTCTGTAACTGTCGACCATTGACCCTGATGGTTAGTCAGCAAATCTACTCACAACACATAACATCCCTCTAAGTTGGACATCTTTCATAATAATCGTTCACAACAGGATACATGTAGTTCTTAATATAAATTACTCAAGTATAATCAGCCACATGATTTCAAGTTTCATTATATAGTAGACAGAAGAAAATGTGACCAAAAGATGCCCAGAAAATGTATTTTGTTACAACATTGTCATCAAGCTAAATGGGCACAGAGATTACACTATATTGATGCCATGAATTTCTGAGTTCAAATTATTAATATTGACAAACATTCAATGCACCTTTTATCCTCATGTTAGATCGAGAAAACTACGATCTATTTCTTAATAGGTCTGAGGAAATGACTGGATAAAAATCATCCTCATTAATTAGATTTGCAAGCTCAGGTGAAAATTGGGTAATCTCTCTTATAAAAATGTCTACAACTCAGTTAAGTTTCAAACGATCACTGAACTAAAGTTTAAAGCAAAAACGAGGCCCATAGACCCTGACTGTCACCTGAATATTGAGAGTTTCTTAACATATGACCACTGTAAATCACGTTTTATTTGAGAATACGCTATTTTTGCTTAATTATACAAACCCGACTGCTCGCCAAAAAAAAATCATTCTCGAGTGTATTCGTATTAATAATTATTTTTATTAAATGATTGAATAATTCCTAGCTCCCTGATTGGATGAGATCTAACATTCTGGAAATTATAGTTATATTCAGCGACCTAGGTAAACATAAGCATTTATTTTTTTTTCAAAATTGGAGTAAAAAAGAGATCGGAAAATTCCAAAATGATACAGGTGGTTAAGTTCATCTGCTCTAAACCTCCCAGGTGAACAAAACATTTATTATTTTTTACATTGGATCAAAATAGACTGATGGCTTCTAAATTGATCAATTACTTATGCTTATTTTTGTTATCTGTGCTTTAACAGTTCAGTTTATTATGAGAGATACATCTCATAGACAATATTTACAAACATATCAATATATGTACAATGTACATATACATGAAATTATTAAAAAGCAATCAAGTGTGTATTTTTTTTACATATAACACAAAACAATTATTTATGCAATTTATAAATCATTTGAAGAAATGATATACATGTAAACAACCAAGACAAATTCCGAGGTTTGCTTAAGTATTTTGTATCAGTTAAACATTGAGTCCTATAATAAAACAATTATTGCTTTTTCAGTCAATACGATGATTTAGTCTCTTTCGGGCTCGGTGAATATTGTACTCCACAGGTGACTTAATAACCATAATGACCTTAAAACAATAATTGAATATTAGTAATCAAAGCAATGATTGTATGTAATAATAACCAAAGTTCATGAAAAAATATTCTTGCGTATAAAATACTAAATAAGTATCTCGCGAAAATAAGGCGTCGCAAAACGTTGGTGATCTGCTTCATATCTGGTCCGCTTACATTGTAGCACTGCATGCCCAGTACCTACTTAAAAAAATTCGACACTATAATCATTATCCTATTTATGCAGTTTTTCTTTCAAGGAATTCAGCAAAGCAAATGTAAGGAAGATAAAATATACTGTATAATAAATTTCAATATATGACCATCGTAGCCACACCCTGTGACCCGATCCCTGGTCCAAGGGAGCACGAATTTTATAGAGAGATAGTTGCTCAATATATTTTTTCTGCTTCAAGTCCATTAGTAATGAAGAAGATTTCACAACAAGTGATTTATTTTCAATATAGGACTAACTTAGAACCTCCTTAGGGTTTGAACCATTGGACAGAGGTCATGAATTTCACGATTTTTGTAGAGTGCTAGGTTTTTTAAAAACATAAATTATAAATAATCACTCAAACTGTTTGTGTGGCAGATGTCCACAATTAAAAAAGATTTTCAAAAGATATACGGATTTTCAACACCGGACATAGTTGGGATGGTGTAGTCCCCTATCCACCTTCTGCGAATTTTATCAAAAATACATGTAGCATAATTATCATTCCTACTCTTTCATCGTTTTTCTTTTTTCCAAGTTTTAGAGATTGTCTCTCTATAGCATTTTTATATACGGTAGAGGAGTATACTCTTAAACTTGACAATCTAACATACGTACTTATTCAAAATAATAAAAATAAAAATGATATTGGATATCAGAATGAAGGTATGATATGCTAGAAATTCATGTATTTTTGATAAGTTATTTTGTCATAACAAATTTTACAAGGTGGATAGGGATGGGTTACGTAATCCATAAGTCAGGTGCATGTACACAGGTTCGGGTAGGCCTCTGTTTAGGACGAAGTTTTACGTTGAGGATGTCAAAATACTTAAGATTACCATTATGACCTATGGGCCTCTTTTATTACACGGTTAAAGTATATCATTGAGGGAGTTAGCAAGATTCCAGTTCCCCAAGGCCAGGACTATTTCCCGAGGCGAAGCTGTTTTATTATACCGATACAAACGTAAAATTTAGAGGATTCAGATAGCGTGATTTCAAAGCAGGGATTAGCTCACTGAACTAACACATGGGGATTAGTCCATTCACATATCATACCAATGTAAAAGTAAAATCAAGAGGATTTCGAATAACCGGGAATTAGCTTTCGAAGCAGGGATTAGCTCACTTGACTAACGCACGGGGATTAGTCCATTCATAACGATTTCTAGGGAATTAATGATCTAATGTTATATAGGGAAAAAATCAGTAGAGGTATAATAAATGCGCTTATGTATCCTCCACAGTCTTTTTGTTACATGATAACGGTAGAGCGGGAATATATTTTGGAATGCCCATTCTACAAAATACCCGGAATTCAAATTGAACTATGTGCAATAATTAGCATGCTGTCTGGGTCGTTGTTCCAATTCCTAAAATGTACACCATTCTCCACATAAGATTCAAAGATATCCACTTGGTTCATTCAAGTAGAAATCTTTAATAATTTCAGAATTGTTGCAATGAATTGTCCATGTTTTATTTGGCATTCTGATATTTAAGTATTTTGAAACTTTTTAATTTAAGATGTCTTTTCAATAAATTAAATTAATTAATTCTCACAGTTAATTATCCTTGTGTATTAAGGACAGATGCTACAAACCAAAACTTAGTAACGTTGCAAAGACAAACGCAAGAGGATAATTTTTACAGTATATTTTACCGAACTTCAAACCTGATGTATACTTGCAGGTTCCCTCTATAAATAACATAACCTAGTTTACATCTACTGCTGGAACTTCATTAATCTTCAGCATCCCGTGATAAGCGATACATTCCCATCGTTAATTATGAGTTTTATTGGTAAAATTTTCAAGAAATTAATGGTGGATGTTTGATAGTTTAGGAACTGATTGATAGTCTTTAGAGCCGTAGCTGAATTCTCACTGTAACATAAACAATAATGCTGCAGGGTCGACACGTTAAAACCGATATTTTCATTTGCTGTCCTCATTAAATTTAACTTCATTATCCCTGTCTTCATCTGTCAAATTATCGCTGACACTGTCATCATTTAAATTACGACCTTGGTCACAACGTTTATCTAGGAGCCTTTCTCTCTTTTTTCGCATTGGTTTTTATCCTTTTTCTTTTCTTTTTTTTTTTTTTACCACCGAGTACATTAAGTTTTCTATTACTTCCCAAGTTCTGTTCGTGGCTCATTTGTCAAAAATTCAGAGTAAAATAATAATTGTTTATGAGTTATGGCATTTGTTGCCACTAAATAAATTAAGATGAATTTACGACAACAGCGTAACATGTTTATGAACTTTTGGAGATCTTCAGAGAGGAGGCGAGTCAAAGAGTCGCTGAGGCTTAAATAAATGATTGATCAATCAGCCTTCCCTACAGAATTGTAAAATACATTAATTACGTTCTGTAAAATACTGTACACCAACTATTATTCGCGTCATCTTTTATTTGCGATTTGTCAGTTTGAAATCAATCCGCGACGATTAATTTTCGCGACCGAGGAATTATTCTATAGAAATACAAAGCAAATTAAATGGTTCGCGGCGATTAATATTCGCGAGTTAAAGTAGGCGGCGAAATATTTTTCGCAATCGAATAAAAGTTGGTTTACAGTAGTCGCTGAATTTCATTTGACTCTCTCAAGGTAATGGTTAAACTTAAACATTACGTCTTCAAGAAATGTAGTTAAAGATCTACCCAAATCCAAAAGTTTGATTCATAAATTGGTTTTATGTTACGAATTATAGTTTAATCTGTTCCTATAATTGAAATTTATTATTAATATGACACATTTGGAAATAAATTGCGAATTTTACAATCGCCAACATAATATTGGAGCCGAGAGTTAGATGAAAAATATCTTTTCTCATTCTTTCTCTTAAAATCTTTGGTACAGCATGGTTGGAAGTATAGCCTATATACACTATATAAGCTCCTTAAGCAAAAAAGCTATCTATTAAAATTGTAAAATATGCATCCCCAGCATAATGACCTCAAGAACGGCACCAAGCTGATAAATCATTAAATCTTAAAAAAATATTTTCTCCTAGACATGCATCGAACATTTTTTTTTAAAATGTAGGCAAGCTTACAATGAGCAATGGAAGTCCGGAAAAAAAAATACAATTTCATTTATCATCCACGTTTCTGGAACCAAGCGGGATGGAATGAATATAAGCTGAGTCTAGTGTCTAAAAATTAATTATTTTTCGACAATTTTCTTTTTTCTTAAGCAGGTAGTATATAATGGGACACATGATTAATGAAACATCTGTCTCGCTTTTTGAATTTAAATATTCAAGCCTCAGAGTTTAAGGACATGGTCGACTAATTCTCTAAGTTGAATATGCTATGTGCGTGGGTTAATTGAAGGCAATTTTATGGCAAGCCCTTTTACTATTTATTCGTAAAATAAATTTTCACTAAAAATTACAGAGATATCTCTTATTTTAGAGCGATATCTCTTAAAAAACAGAGATATCTCTCAACTTAAAGAGATATCTCTCAACTTAAAGAGATATCTCTCTAAGATAGAGATATCTCTTTCACTTAGAGAGATATCTCTTACACTAAGAGAGATATCTCTTTCACTTAGAGCGATATCTCTTCCACTTAAAGAGATATCTCTTTTCCTTTGAGAGATATCTCTTTCGTTAAGAGAGATATCTCTTAGCGTTAAAGAGATATCTCTTTCACTTAGAGAGATATCTCTTTCACCTAGAAAGATATCTCTTTTACTTTGAGAGATATCTTTCCAAGTTAAAGAGATATCTCTCAAAGTAAAAGAGATATCTCTCTAAGTTTATCTTAAGAGATATCTCTCAAAGTGAAAGAGATATCTTTCAAAAGTGTCCAAAAGAGATATCTCTCAAGCAAAAAGAGATATCTCTTTACTGTTAAGAGATTTCTCTCTACATTATTTTTATTTAAAAAGCATTTTTAATGACTGCTCCCTTTACCGGAAGTAAGCTTTATATGCATGGAAATGTATTAAATCAAAACGAAAGTAGAGACGAGAAAAAAGAACATGTGGTGTTTTATGGTATTTGTGAGCAAATTACTGACTTGCAGGTGTAACAATGACCCCAAGATACGACACAAAAAGGGAGCTGTCCCTCTACAAGTGCTTGATCAACTGATTTAATGGAAAGAAGTTCAGAGTAAGAAACTTAGCCGATCATGAAACATCGTAAACGTATAACAGGGGCTTGCTCCTGTATATTTTAAAACCCATCGTGATGACTGATACAATTTAGTAGATCTACAAATATTTCTTTCTCTTTATTAACATTGTTTATATTCCGGAAGCACATCCTGTGATCGTTACCTGCATACGAGTTGGATACCTTATGTTATTAATATACTATCATACTGTGGGTTAGAAAAAAGTATTACAGAAACAAGTGCCTGAAAGCGAGTAGACCATTTGATTCTGAAAGGAGGAAGTGACTTGCAGATTTTGGAAATAAATAATCTGAACCTCAATATGTTGAAAACAAATAATTTGTCCCCCCCCCCTCCTTTGTGTGTGTGTAAGGGGGGGGGGGTTAAAATGTTATACATGTAACTTATAAGTGAAGAAAAAATATATATAATTTTCTGTATTTATCATCTTGAAAATAGTTAGTTTGTCGTTCACTGGTATGGAAAGAAATAAGCTGACTTGAAATATAGCCCTCTGTTCCCCCTTCTTAGAATGAAATGATTGTTCCCTTAATTTTGAAACATATTTAGCTTTCCTGTGCTGAAGGCTCAATTGAGCTTTGAATTCTGATCTAAATTTGTGGATCAAATGAAAGATATTCAAATTGAAGGTCCCGCTCTCTTTCAATAGGAGATAATAGATATTTAGTGAGAATTTTATGACATATTTGATAAATGTAAATCTTTCTCAAGAACCACTGGGCCAGGTGAGTTGAAACTTATGTGCAAGCTTTATTATATAGTGTAGATTCATGATCATTCATAGCTTAATTGACCCTCTAGGGTAGTATGGGGCAACAATGGGTGATCAAGTTTTACATTAGAATATGTAGGAATTTTTTTATAGAATCTTCTCAATCAAGCTAAGGCATAATTGTTCATACAGTAAAATCTCATTATCTCAAACTCGATTGGACCAAGAAAAAACTTTGAGATATCTGAGGATTCAAGATATCAAGGGTATATTACTTAAACAGTAAGCAATTGGGACTTCGACATATCCATGGTATTCGAGATATCAGTGTTCTCGATACTGAAGTTCAGCTGTATTTACATGGAAGCATTAGGTTGTGTATTGTACGTTCAATCAAATTTGTTCAAGTTATGACATGGGGGGTATGGTGGGGCCATTATGAGCAATTAAAGTTTTACAAAGGAATATATATGGAAACAAATCTTTAAAAATCTCTTCTCAAGAACAATAAAAAGATAAGTAATATTTCTAAGGAAGCTGGGATCCTCATGTCTCCAGGGGCTAGGGTTGAGCCAGCTAGAACAGGCAAAACAATCAAGTTTTACTTCGGAAGATGGGGGGGGGGGATCTGCTTATAAAGAACAACATGGCCATAGTGACTAAGGTGATCATTGTGGCCATGGGCCTTTTGATTTCATGTTTTTCTAGTGCAGTTGCAGACCACTGTATTTAATTTGAAAAAATCAGTTACATGTAATGATTAATGAAACATCCCCTACAAATTTTTTCTGTCATTGTTTCAGATATGAAGTGCAACAAGGGTATGTCCAACACACTTTCTGTGACACTTGTCTTTGAATGCGAAGGATGTCCAAGATACCAGTGATTGTAACAAGTCAATATGATTACCTGAAAAAGTGCAAGTTGATTTTTACATGTGTATGCATTTTTTTATTATAACTTAGAAATATGCTGTTAACAACATTGAAACATGAAATAGATCAATTCAAAAAGACACTATGTTCTCTTACAGTCTTAAAAGATTTTTCCTTGTGTATGTGTAGGTCACAAGCACAGTCTGCAGAGACAAGCACTTCTATCATTGAGGAAAGTCTGCATTGTCAAGTTCTTTGCATAGACAGAAAAGAGATAAGCAATGGGGTGTATGGACCAGACCAGGATTCAAGTCAGGGCCCCCTGAATCAGTAGTCATTTGCTCTACCAATTTAACTTTCTGGCCACCAGAAATTGAACCCACCTGAATGCCCTATATGGATCTGTGGAACTCTGAAATATCCAAGTTTTATCAATAAGAGAGGTTTTACTCCACCTATGTCAAGTGACCATAATTTAAATATTCACTGTATACACTTCAACAAAACTGCAACCCAAGAAGAAATTATTGTCCTATTATTAATCTTCTGGCTACAGAAAAAAAATTACATGTGATGTTAGTATTGTTTTTTTATTATGATTACTGATACTGTGGACCTTATTTAAACTTGTAGGATATCAATCTCCTATGCAGAGTTGTCATTTGTTCCTCTCTCAGACATGTACGGGCCAATGGTAGAGAGTGGTAGAATATTTCACATGTATAATAT
This sequence comes from Saccostrea echinata, assembly GCF_033153115.1. Lineage (NCBI taxonomy): Eukaryota > Metazoa > Mollusca > Bivalvia > Ostreida > Ostreidae > Saccostrea > Saccostrea echinata. The sequence goes on from NW_026889750.1 coordinate 30,239,433, forward strand.
TTTTACACAATACATTCAATTTAAGGGCAGTCAAGTTTATAACTTAAGATTTTTTTTTTTCAATTCTAGCTCCAAATACACAAGTATAAGTTTCATTTTTCATTCATCTATAAGTAATTTAAAATTTTTGTCGTTTCTTTCATTTTCTTTTCTTTATGTTGTTCATATTTACCTTACACTTTTTTGAGTGAGGGCTGAATGAAAAGGCTGACCGTAGCCCAAACCCTGATTTCCTATTGAAGAAGCATTGGAAGTTTGTGCCTCATGCATAAATTGAATATTTGTGTGATGGCCTTGACCCAAGGTTATTTGATGAAGTTTGAGGTGATTTTATAAAATAAAAAATTTATAAAAATCTATAATTCCTGTTTGACTATATCTTGTAATTGAGAACATTTAGAGGCTCATACTTATCACAAATATTGAGCATGACCTGCGGTTATGACTGATCTTAAATCAAGGTCATTTTTAAGCAAGTTCAAGGTAACTGGCAGAAAAAGTGTATTACCTTTGTCAAATGCATAATTTGCAAATGATACTTGACACAAAGATTGCTTATGACTAAATGGTGTTTCATGACCTTATCCAATGTCAAGATTACTGGCAGTAAATGTGTGAAATTTGTTTTCATTTCATTACTCCCTCATGGATAAGTATTGAAACTGGAAACTTCAAAGATTATTTGTAAGCTGAAAGTACATCATAATCTTTACGCATGATATTGTGGCAAGTTCAAGGACATAGGCAAAAAAAATTGCTCATGTCAGGTCCGTAATGTCTTAATGGAGAAACAGTAAATATCTCCCTTTTATTTAAAGATTTATGATGAATAGAAGATGCATCTTTTCTTTCTTAACCAGTATCATTTTGGCAAGTTCAAGGTCACATTTAGAAAATTGATATTGGCATTTTCAAAAAAAAATGCATAGGGGGTATAATGTTGGAGTTTGTTCACAGTTATTGAATTATATCGGCATAGTTCAATTATAGTATACATGCAGGTAGAATCCATGACAATTCAGCCATAACTGGAAGGTATTTTTGAATCCTTAATGATAGAATTTTTGCAGATTTAGATTTTACTGACTTAACTTGAGAAGACCCTCTTAAATAAAAAAAAGTCACTTAAGTATAAGCATCAGGGCGACTATACTTTATGATATTACAATTTTTCATAGCATGTATTACCAGTACACAAAAACACAAGTAATAACCTTTTTATCTTGAATTCAAATAAAGATATTGAAAACACTGATACATTGTTTTATTGACTTGGGAATAAATTGCTTTGTCATTGTTGAAATGTGGATACATGCATGCATATACACAGTACAAGTAAGTAATTAAACTTTTTCAAACAATTTTAGATATTTAAAAACAAATAAATGTTCAGAGAGTATAGAAGTCTGTGCATCACTTTTCTTGGCCTGGAATTCTTCAAACAGGACAGGATAGGTTTGGTAGGACACCCTCAGATTCTCAACTTTGTTTAGGTAGTTGCTTCTTGTGATTCACCTGTGAAATTATTATTTCAAAAATAAATATAACAAAATGTAGTAATGTAACTGATCATTCAATGTCAAGCCAAGCAAATAAAGGAATAGATAATATAAAATTAAAAACAAGAGGCCCAGGGGCCACATCGCTCACCTGAGCACTATGGCTAGGAAAAAGCAGAAATCAGTTTAGTCTTGAAAGGTTGAAAAGTTTAAATATAAAAGTGGTTCAAGGGGGGGGGGGTACGAATTGAACAAATTTGAATCTACATTACCTGAGGATGCTTCCATTTAAATATGACCAATCATGGCTTTGCTGTTCTTGAGTAGAAGATTTTTAAAGATTTTTCCTACGTATTCCTGTGTAAAACTTTGATCACCCATTGTGGCCACACCCGACCCCCAGGGGTCATGTTTGAACAAACCTGATTCTACACTAATCTAAGAATGCTTCCATATAAATATGACCAATCATGGCTTTGCTGTTCTTAAGAAATAGTTTTTTTTAAAAGATTTTTACTATGTATTCCTATGTAAAACTTTGATGGCCCATTGTGGCCCCACCAGACCCTCGTGGGTCATGATCTGAACAAACTTGAATCTACACTTCCTGAAGATGCTACCATTTAAATATGACCAATCATGGCTTTGCTGTTCTTGAGAAGAAGATTTTTAAAGATTTTTCCTATATATTCCTATGTAAAAATTTTATCGCCCATTGTGGCCCCACCCGACCCCCAGGGGTCATGATTTGAACAAACTTGAATCTACACTACCTCAGGATGCTTCCATGTAAATAAGACCAATCATGGCTTTGCTGTTCTTGAGAAGAAGATTTTTCCTATATATTCCTATGTAAAACTTTGATCACCCATTGCGGCCCCACCCGACCCCCGGAGGTCATGATGTGAACAAACTTGAATGTACACTATCTGAGGATGCTTCCATATAAGTTTCATATTTTCAAGCACAGTGGTTCTTGAGAAGAAGATTTTTTAATGATGCCATTAAATTTTCACGAATTCATAATTATCTCCCCTTGGAAGAAGGCGTGGGCCTTCATTTGAACAAATTTGAATTCTCTTTACTCAAGGATACTTCGTGGCAAGTTTGGTAGAAATTGGCCCAGTGGTTCTGGAGAAGAAGTCGAAAATGTGAAAAGTTTACAGACGGACAGACAGACGGACTACAGACAAAATGTGATCAGAAAAGCTCACTTGAGCCTTCGGCTCAGGTGAGCTAAAAATATTAAAGTGAGAGAGGGCCAAACTAAGGGTTTAATTAATTAATTCATTATGGAAGTAAACAACCTTGAAAGACACACAATTCAATCTTAGAACATGTACCTGGTATTTCTTAAATTTTAAGTTCATTTACAGTGTATGTAGGTGTCAACCTTTCATCAACTACTTCTGTATATAATATTGAACGGTTTTAATTTGTAAGACAGAGTGAATTAAAGTTATACATGTATTTATTTATGTGTATTTAACACATCACCATAAATGTGATGACGCAGAATGGTCTACAAACAAACAAACTTATTTTGTGTGATCTCATAAACTACCTGTCTTCCTTCTGTGGCCAAACATGTATAAAATTTGAAAGCTAAAGATATTATAAAGAAAACTAATATTGTTGACTGAGTTATATCCCATTCCCATATAAATGTTCAATGAAATTGATTCATAGTGATTGGACCCTTACAACTATAGTTGTCTTTCTGTAATGGACAATTCCTCTGTGTAACATTTTTTTAAGTAATGAGGTAAATCAAAGATTGTTGAACAGATGGAATTCATTAAGATATGATTAATATATTTTATTAATAATTAGTCATGCAATCAGTAAGAATAAATACCTGTTGGCTCTCTATTCCCTTAGGAATACACCAGGTCTAGTTAGCTTAGAGTACATTGATCAATCTCATCTTTACACTAGCTGGCATTATGACAAAGGAGGGGACACAACTCAGATGTCTCAACCTGCATCACACAAATTATTTGAAGTGACCTGTTTTACACTATATCAGAGATTAAAAAAAATCTCCCAGTCATGGTTACTTTATGGAAGGTATACTCAATGAATTGTGTCATAGTCACTGAAACTGCTTTCTGTCAATACCAAACAGCCAATTTCTGGCATAAAATTATTTACACCTTTTGCATTTAAATAAAATTAAATGAAGAGTGATTTGGAATATTACTCAGGTATGTACCCTAAACGACTGCACTGAACCGTAAACTGTGCTTAATTTCAGAAATATTTGATTTTAAAAATATAAAAAAAAAATTTTGAGGAATTGTCAGAGAATGTACATGTACCATGATAGATTAATTTTGCTGGGAAATGAAAACAAAGACCAAAGGGCAAGAATTTTATTTTACAAATTAGATGTGTGTGGTAACACCACAAATGCCCCTGCAGACAGCCAAAATTTCAAATTGCAAATTGTAAATTGCACATTTGTAGCCAAGATAATGATTAGAAATTGAGAATTTTTAAATCTTTTCCAAGTTCAAGGGGGATAACTGTCAATACCATGACCAAATTCAAACTTGACCTGCATATTCCTATGACGTATCCATATATCAAATTTGAGTTGAATGTGTACAACTGTTGCCGAGATAATGAACGGAAATTCAATGATGACGGAATGACGGAACAGGGTAACACTATATGCCCCCCCCCCACCATTTTATGACAAGGGCATAAAAATTCTGAAGATAAAGGGGTACCTATATTCTCCTACATTTCATATGACAAGGAAAGTATTTCTATTCTGCTAAGGCAAATTTTCAAACTTCTAAAAAAAAAAAAAAACAAGTTCAAGCTATAGATTTCCATAAAAGAAGTGTTGCAATTATGACTTGGTAATCGATTATTATAATTTTTATTTCCATTTCATGCAATAGAATTTGCATCAAAATCAAAGAATGTCTTGATCCCTTTCCTTTAGTGAGAGCAGAAAAAATTTAAAATTAGACCCAACTAGATCGCAATGTGTAGCAATCTTGTTGGAGCGGAATAAAGATCTAATTTTAGCTAGACTGAATTTATTTAAATTTGTTAATTTTTTGTGCAATTTATTGAAGGATAATGACTAGCGCATATTTTTGATCTTTGCAATCAATCAGAGTTCTGCTTATTGTATAAAAGACAAGAGACAAAATGTACCGGGTACATAATTAAACCACAGGTGCTTCAAGGGAACAGGAACACAACCCACCCCAACCCTCTAAAATTTTGGGCTTCCCAAGTTATTTTTTGATTTTTTAAGCATATATGTTGATGTATAATGCACTATAAAAATTCATAATTAATGCATTAATAAGCTATGTATAAAAATATACCAATGATATAAATAGAGAGGTTATATTTTTCTTGGAGGGGGGGGGGGTACATCAGATACCAGAGACATATATATCTCTGGATACATATACATGTATAGCTTATTGCATCAATTGTAAATTTTTATATTGCATTATACATCAACAAATGCTTTAAAAAAATCATGAAAAATATAATTCAGAGAGCCATTAATGTTTTTTGGAGAAGTTGCTAACCCCCCCCCCCCTTTCGCCTTTTGAAATCGTTGCAACGGGCCTGATGGGGGGGGGGGTCCTGTCCCCAAGCACCTGTGCATTAAACCATGAGTATCAGAACGTAATGGGGCTAATTGTAGAATTGCTGGTGGTTGGCTGGGAGCAAATCTCCCCACTTTTTTTCCACAAAACAACATTAATTACGCCCAATAAAAATATTCAGCAAAAGTTCACTGTTCAACGGAATAGACCCCACCCGATTTCTCCAACTTGATTTCGACGAGGAAGTTAATTAAAGTAGTCTTTAAATTTGACCTATTTTACAATATAACTTAAATAAATATGACAAGTAATTCAGTGTTGTCTAGATTTAAAATTAGAAACAGCTGATTATTTCAAAAGCTGAGAAAATTCGGTCCATCGCAGTTGAGATTATTGCTAGCCTACTTTCGTTTTCCTGAATATAAGGACTTTAGCATGTTTATCAACAAAGTAGCCATTATCCTTTTGTTGTTTCAAACAAGGGATTTAGCATTTCTTTCTACATACTTCATTCTGGGATTGGGCATGCTGAATCTATTCCAGAGGCAGAGATCTACCGTATATATGATCATCAAACATTACACTTCCTGCCATGTGGTGTCTGGCCTCGCTTTCGTATTATAAGGGAGGAATAATTATATCATTTTAAAGATAACTTGAAAAGAGATATCTCTTTCATTAAGAGAGATATCTCTTTAACTTAGAAAGATATCTCTTTTTGAAAATCTAAAGAGATATCTCTCTAACTCAGAAAGATATCTCTTTTAACGTTGTTAAAGAGATATCTCTCTAACTTTAAGAGATATCTCTCTCGCTTTAAGAGATATCTCTCTAGCTTAAAAAGATATCTCTCTAAGTAAAAGAGATATCTCTCTTGCAAAAAGAGATATCTCTTTTGTTTATAGAGATATCTCTCTAGGTTATAAAGATATCTCTCTTAGTCAAAGAGATATCTCTCTTGGTCAAAGAGATATCTCTTTTAGTTAAAGAGATATCTCTATAAGCTAAAGAGATATCTCTCTAAGCTAAAGAGATATCTCTCTTATTGAAAGAAAAAATTATTTTACGAATAAATAGTAAAAGGGCTTGCCATACAATTTACTTCTCTCGCCCTTTTTTGGGCGGTGAAAACATAGAGCCAATAACAGTATTTAAATGAGCATCTTACACACATAATGTTGCATAGCAATAACGAGATGAAATCCCTCGACAAGGTTTAGAAATTGTTTACCCTTAGTCAAAGGTTCATTTGTCTTCTTAGTTGTTAAATTGATTGCAATATATTAATTAATTTTGAACTCTCGAGGAAACTTGTCAAAATTTTGGTGGGGATAAATTGGTGTTGTAAAGAAGATTAAAAAATATTTAATTATATACACGTTAGGATTTTTTTCAAGAACATATGAAAAAATTTAAATGATAATCAAAAATTTAAATAATAAATCTATACAAAGAAATACTTAATTACGTTTAAATAATTTATTCGTCAAGACGTTAACATTTTCGAGTTTACTAAAATCATGTTTGGAGCATGAGACTTTGAACTGATTATACATAACCTTCAATAATAACTTTCACATCCTCTACGAGGAAAATATACAAAAATCTGAAAATTGGTTTTATGATATGATACGAATCATGAATTACCCTTTGACAATGCGGATTAAATCTTAAGTTTAATATATGACACTTGGAATGATATTAATTGCGAACTTCAATTGCTTCTACAGTATTGGAGCCGAGAGGTTGGATGAAAATTGCAGGTACTGTCTTTAAAACTTTTCGTAGTTGTTTTGCTGATATACACTGTAAACTTTAAAATTAGAAAACAAGCTCACAATTAATAATTTTGGAATACACATTCCCGGCATAATGATGTCCAAAGCGGATAATTTGTTAAATTTTTAAAAAAATATATTTTTTACTGGACATCTGAATCCGCATTGAATAGGCATGCCAACAATGAGCAATGAAACCTCTGCAAAAATGGAAATCCCCCCTTATGATCCACATTTCAGAAGGATGGAAGATGGGGTTCATTCCAACGGATTGGTCATATACATATATTGAGTATGTGTTATATGATTAACAAAACAAATCTTTGAACAGGGTATAAAACACGGAAATTTCATAGGTGGGATCAGGTGCCTAGAAGGAGTAAGCATCCTCTGTCGACCAGTCACACCCGCCGTGAGCCCTATGTATTTTACAGGTAGACGGACTATTCCGTAGCCTAATTTAATATAAAAACAAAGGCCTAACAATTGGTATGAAATATGTTTGATAAAATACCCATGATATGTTATATTTGTTAACAAGGTCATTATAACGATCATAGAATTTACGAAATGCTGACTTTCAACGAGGTTGTTGATATTCCTTTAACATCAACGTATCTAACAGTAGTCTGCCTCTGTTTAAAAATGGTAAACGGAGCATACTCTTGAGTATCGAATAAGTTAGGAGACATAAAAACCATTTGCAGATGATAGTGGAAAATATTTATACATAAATAAGGAAAGTAGACGATGGAAAATCTGAAGTCATCTCGTTTGTCATACAGTATAGTTGTTAATTAGCCTTTATCGTCTATAGCCAATTAAACATCCAAATATGAAACAGATGTTACAGACTCTGAGGTGTCATTTAATTTATATCGATTTCACAAGCATATATCTAGTCGGCATATGAATGGAAATAACTATTGTTAATAGATAAAACATCGTCGATATATCTGAATGAGTTGAAGGCCATAGCAAGTGTTTGTTTTTTGTTTTTTTCTCATTAAGAAGTTTCTAGATACCGGTAAATTCTGCTTCATAGGAATAAAAAAAGAGGTCGGCTAATACAGGAGCACAATTAATGTCAATTGAAATTCCAACAGATTGTTTATGCTCTACGTATGTACAATTAAGCTTTATGATAAAACGTGATGACTTTAACTTTTCAATCGTCAACTTCCCTTACTTATGCAGCAATATACCTTCATCACCTGTATACGGGGTGTATATCTCTCAGTTGATTCGATTTGATATTCGATTGGCACCTGATCCCACCTCTGATGTTTGGAGGTCCGTGTTTGCTCTGCTCCTATTTTGTATTGTTTAATGGACTTTTGAGCTTGAATACTGTTCGTTATCTCCATATATTTCATTGTTAGAGACCTGGTCTCTAAAGACTATATAGATGTGGTCAATGAGGAACTCCAGCACCTGCAGAGTGCTTGTGTGTAGAATCAGAGTGATTTTTACCAAAGTAATTTTGTTGATGCCAAATCACATGATAAGAAAAATTGCGAGTTCCATTTAATTGAAGAAGCAGATGTCTATGATATCAAAAAGCCTAGTTTTTAATTTACCGTAAAGAATGGTTGTTTAAAGTGTTGAAAATCATAAGTTTTGATTTTACAAACTTTTGTAAAAGAAAAAAAGTCGAAAAGAAGAGTTTTATACATTTTATTTTTCAAATATATATTACCAGGTTAAAGTTTTAACCCCCCCCCCCCCGGCAGCTAGTGTTCCCCCCTCACTGAGAGTAACATCAGAGATGCACTGGATTTCATAATTCACAAAACGGTAAAACTCTATTCATTGTATTTTGGTAAGGCTGGTAATAATCTTGTGACATACCTTTTTATGTGGACCTGTTACAAAGTCACATGAAAAGGCTTCTCTATGGCAGAGAGATAACTAATGTCCAGGGTGTATGCCAGGGTTAAGCATGCTGTGAGTCCAATAGCTGTCACTCACATGGTGAAATATTATTTACGGTCATATGGGCTGAAATTATGTTGCCAGTGTAACCGATTTTTGTTTCCAATGACAATTAACTTACACGTATTTCTATTTCAATAATGCACATTATCTAATATTGGAGGGATTGTTACTGTTCAAAGACAATTAATTGTATTTCCTGTAAATGTAAATGTATTAAAGTTTTTGATCTTACATGCAGAAGATGAAATGATATTTTCAAACACAAATTATGCCATGGTGAGCAAACTGTATAATTATTTGAGTGATAAAAATGATCAGATTAATTGCTCACCTGGGAATAACGTTATCAAAAGCCATATTGAGTGGAGCAATGAAATTGCATGTCTGGATCGATTGATCTTATATTTTTACTTTTGATAAATTGTTCAAGTGACCCATTTTCCCTAATTCATCAATTCATTATATTTGGCTGATTGCTCACCATTAGCTTGTATGGCCAGTTTTTTTTTTTTTTTAAATTCTAGGCTTTTTAATGCTTTTTAAAAAGTCCATTAAACAATACAAATTTTGGAGCAGAGCAAACAGGGACCTCTAAAACATCAGAGGTGGCATCAGACCAAAACTGTAGGAGTAGTAGTGTTTTGAAAGTATTTCTCAGAAATTTCTATTTTAGTAACCATGGCAACACCGTTCATGGAAATCAAAAAGCGATTAATAGAATTAAGTATCTTATTGTAGTCTATTTGTGTACAAAGTTATATTGAAATCGGACCAAAACTGTAGGAGGAGTAGCATTTTGCAAAATTGTTTACAGACAAACATACGAACAGACAGAGCTCTTCTGGTCTCTGACCAACTACTACCAAAACTAACTACCAGCATGTGTCTATCAATCGTTGTTCTGTCAACACATTCAGCTACTTACATATGTTTTTTGTCTATAAGCTATATCTGATCGTTTATGTTGCCAATCTTTTCTAATATTTATCTTCTTAAGCTCAGTATATGAACAGAATTAGCAAGTGAAGTGTAAATTCCTGTTAATTGCATACATGGAGCTTAAATGGGAAAAAAAATACAAGACAACAAACTAACGACACAATTATCCAACATTTTCGGATGTAAGGTATCATCAGGTTTGAATATTTCTATGCAACTGTTTTTATATTTTTCAGCTATATAACTTTTATTTAAGACTCTTTAACCCAGATTATTCCAATACTGGCAGACGCATTCTTTGTTATGTTTGTTTGACTTGCAGTTTTATCTACTCCATCCCCCGAAAACTTTCAATATTTGTAAATAAGTTCAAATGGATTTAAGATGTGCTCGCAAACCGAGTTTCTCTAATTCCTATCAATTTATTTTTATATTAAGGAATTGAAATGATTTTCCTTGCAATATTACTCGAATACAACACTGCCGCCCTGTGCTCTTCTTTTTCAGTTAGATTGTATAGTTATAAATACTTTTTTAGTGGGAATATATATTTTAGTTTTCATTTGTGTTCATTGTTTTCAAAATTCAAGGAGTTGAAAGAAACATCAGTATTGGATCCCGACTTGCCTTATTCTAGATGTTGCTCTCCAGTAAATTTGATTGGTGTATGTAAGATTTTTTTAATTTTTACTAAAACTTCAAATGAATTATTTACGGTCATAAAACAATGAAGTCTGTTAGAACACAAAAAGAAAAAAAACCCTGATATATATGGGACATAAATTGTTTACTTACTACAAAAGATCTGTCAAATATCCCAATCATGATCAGTTTAATTGATTTAAATTTTATAAGGACAGATTTATATGTGACAGTGCATAATATATCGGAAGTAATGTCAAATGACAACAAAATCTCCATCCACAAATTGTTCGAAAAGACAATAATTACAATCAAGTAACTAAAGGTTGAAAAACACTAAATGCTAAAATATCTTTTAGTTAATGCAGTCCCCTTGTTCACATTCTGTTATAAGTGTATTGGGAAACGTCAAAAAATAAAATGGCAAATCTATTCAACTTTGATGAGAATCTTGTTTATCCTGTCAGTCGTGAATTTGTTTTCGTTACGCCTGGAGATCACTTAGTCATTAAAACCATGTATTTTTATAGAATTTTGACGTCAGACTTGCTATAAAATCAAGCTTCCGATTTAACTGACAAAGAGGAACCATCATTGTGTACAAAACATTCCCCCCGAAAATTGTGAGCTAATGGAATGAGCTGAGTCCAAAACATTTTATACCCCCATTAAGTTAATAATGACATCACATAACTTCATCGAATTGTAGCTAGGTTATGGTGGCTTTTTTTTCATAATACTTTCCATAATATGACAAATATAGTCATGATAATAATGATGATATCAAAATATCATATTTAGTTATAGATCTAATTCTTGTGATCCTGTATATGTGTACTTACTTAAAAAAAACTATATAATAACGGGATATAACAATTAAATTACATTATGAATTAAAAAAAAAGCTCAGACCAAAATTAATAATTTAAATAAGATAATTATGATATTTAGATTTGCTAAGAGTATTGCATTTTGTAATACTTTAAGCTGTTTTCATAAAAGAAAAAAAATAATTTCTAGTAACTTTAACATCTTGAAAACGCCAGTTTCTTTACATCTAAAGTCAGATTTTATAGTACCAACACCGTGAGCAACGTATATATAATCATGCAAATCTATTTTATGATTGAACTCATCTGTTAAAGGCAGTTTCAATATAAGCAAATAATCCCACTTATGGAACTGAACCATGGACTAAGGCCCCTTGACAATTTTAGTGGAGCGCTAGCAACTCAAATAATCATGTGATTTGTTTGCCCACTAAACTTGGTAAAGCGATCTTTAAAAAATTGTTTGTTTGCCCTCTCCAAACCGACTGGCTAAAAATGATCTGACTCAAAACTTTTTTAACCTCCAGGAAGCAATATTATTTGTATGTATTCTGGAAAATACATGTTAAAAATTTAGCAATGAAATTGAAATTTTCAGAGAAAAAAATTTTCTCACCCACTTACCGACCCAGTTCTTTCATTCTGAGTCGGGAGAGGGCAAACAAACATTACTAGTATTTTAAAGTTGGCCTAACAAAGAAGATTTTCAAACATGTAGATTTTTTAAGGACAATATCAGTTCCACCCTTTTGGGGGGAGGGGTGAACCCTAAACACAGGATCAATATATTTTATTGTTGGTAACGACGTAGAGCACTTACTGTATTTATGCAAGCAGTTTTCCTGCCAGATGTCCATGAGTATACAAGGTAGATTGTAATGTATTTTCAAAATATGACCAAGTTAGCCACACCCTGGGTCTGTATTTTTAAATAAGGGGTAAAGAATTTAATAATTAATTTCCTTATCGGGCTTATAGCTTAATATAAACATGTCAACATTTCCCTCCTTGATGTCCAGGAGAAAAATAAAATAAATATTTTCGACGATATAAAGCATTTTCAATGTATGATTAACTTAGCACCACCCTGGAACCTATATCTTCTATGATAATTTATCTACACAACCATATGTGGCATATTTGTCTTTACGGTGTGTCCCCGTTTTGCACACATTTGATAATTAGGTATAGAACAATAGGTGTGAATTGTGTTTTGATAGCAATTATAGTCTGATCTCCGTCTGGGATTTACCTGGAATTACATGTATTTTACCTATGCATTACGATATATATTCAAAAGAATAAATTTTAAGAATTTAACGTGTCCAACCCAACTGAAGATGAAGCTGTTCACCCTGTTTTTTATTTAATAAACATAAAATGAATGAGTAAATAAATTCAATTTTAATTAATGAAACAAAAATGAACTTGTCCAGTTAGTATCATATGAAAATAAATGTACTTTTGATTATTTATGATATTTTATGTTTTAAAATATTTCTTCTTCTTATGAAATTACAGAAATAAATCAAAATATCAATGCAAAATTAATTTTTTTCTTCCCATCTTTCCGTAAATTCTCTTTCTCCAAATTCACAATCATGATAAAGACTATAGCAATTAAGTAATTATCTTACCCGGACAAATTCCCGTTTTGCACACATTTTTTCAAAACCTGAAATTCAAATGTGTGCAAAACAGGAATAAACCTTTACTACTTTTGTTTTATCTCCATAAACAGCGTCAAAACTGCTCGCCGACGGGAAAATTCGTCTCAAGCTATGAAGTAATATGTACAAATCTCTGGGGGGAATATGTTCTTTGATTTTGATCGGCTAAAATCTGTTTCAAAAAATTACATCAGAAAAATATCGTAATGTTTTATGGAAAAAAAATTATTTATTTATTTACTGCAATATTTAAATATTGGAGTTGAATTTTTCAAATCTACTCGTTTTTATATTTGCTCTCTGCCCAAGGTTAATACATACCTTTCATGATGTGAGTCGCATTTTCCAGTCGGTGAACAGAGTTTTGACGCTGTTTACGGAAATAAAAGAAAATAATGACAAGCATGCCATATATGGCTGTTTAGATAAATTATCGTATCAATGGTAGTAAACAGTTTGCCAGTGCATTTTCTCTAAAATTATAACTGACTGTGATTCTGGGGAGGGGGGTATTCCATTAATTCGGTGTTAGATACCTTTGTTATTACTATACTATTGGTTAATTTTTTTTAAGAAACAAGTGCCTGCAGTAAATGGGCCTGAGAGGTTTGTTCAAAACCTTCATAATACATTTTCCAAAATCACATTTCTACGGAAATCTAGCAAGTCAACTGTTTGTATCTTAATAGGCAATAACGAATTTTCAAATTTTTAAAATTCATTACACTTGGTTCCAGGGTTCTCCAGGGTGGGACCATGTTACTCATGCAGTAAAAATACAATGTCTCTTCATTCCCAGGCTTGTAAGGGGATATACTATTTGAATGATCATTATGAGCAATAGACCCAATATTGAATTTGCAAAGAAAACCTTTTCTTTGAATTCATGACCCTTTTCCCGGTTTCAGTATACTAAATTTATCTTAGTGGGCAACTGCAAAACATGTAAATAATTTGCACGTTAGATGTCATCTAACATGCAAATTATTTACATGTTTTGCAGTTACCCACTACCAAAATTATTTAAAATCCATTCCCTCTGGTTCTTAGTTTAGATCCTACAATTGTACTAAGTTAATCGTATAATGTAAATTTTAAATATCTCAAAAATTCTTCTTGTTCATGATTAAATTAGAGCAACTTGCTTTTTTATGTACATATGTTCATGTATATCCTTAACTCCAGACCTTTTAGTAATACTTTGTACAATGAAATATGGAAATAACAAGCTCAAAAGTCCATTCAAGCAATACAAATCAGGAGCAGCGCAAATACGGACCTCTAAAACATCAGAGGAGGGATCAGGTGCCATGTAGGAGTGAGTCACACCCGCTGTGTGCTCATTGTCATGATTGGGAAAAACAGAAAAATCCGTAGACAATTTAATGTGTAAATAACGGCCTAACAATTAGTATGAAAAACGTAAGTCAGCATTTGACTTATTGATAGATTGTATTTGCTGACAAAGTCATTGTATCGACCATAGAACTTGCGAAATGATTACTTTAAACGAGACTGTTGATATTCTTGTTTCATCAATTTGTTTGTCAATAGCTTTCCTCGTTTTAGAAACTGTTCGTACGTAGAGCATGCTCTTGCGTATCTCATCAACTGAGAGACATAAATCCAATATGCAGGTGATAACGGTATATTGCTACATAAGTAAGGAAATTAGACGATTGAAAAGTTAAAGTCATCACGTTTATAAGAAAGCTTGGTTGTTAGATTACCATGAACGTCTTTTTCTAATAAAAACATCCAAATACGAAACAGATGGGTCAGGCTCTGTAGTTTTCTTTTATTTCAAGCTCACTGGGATATATCGAGTCGAATGGAAGTAACTATTGTTAATTGATAATACGTCGTCGAAATATCTAAATGTCGAGTTGAAAACCACAGCAAGTGTTTTCTTCTTCTCATGTATAAGATTCTGATCACTGTTATCATCACCTTTTACATTCTTTGTTGTTTTCGCCATGGGGGAATCGTTGTATTGCGTTTCTCATTCTCTCTGTTAAAATACATGTGCAAGGTTTGTTTGAAAATTATTGAAACACCTGAGACAAAAAGAAAGATACAACGTATAATTTTCTAAACCTCTAAAACATTACCTTCATATTTCAATTCTAGTAAAATATAAATTTACATGACATGACAGCTTTTATAAAAGGAAAGCTTTTGTCAACAGTAGATTTGGACACAAGATGTATGACTGCCATTTGACATGATTCATTTTTCCTTCATGACCACAGTTTTTCGAAGATTTAGACAATTCCTTGCTCCATCCAAAATCATAAATTCATTTCAGTCTCTTAAAACGATTGAAAATAATCCTTTATTCTAAAGACATTCCTCCAATTTTTCACAAATAACGCCATAATTCTCACAATTTAATTATTTTATATACGGTATTGTCAATTCCTACTTTTTTGTTTCTACAGAACTTTTCGAATGGTTATTTTTTTTAGTTATCAATTTAATGGTGAGCTCTATGTACCTCAATCCATAAAAGTTTAAAGTTTAAACTTTAAACACATATTAAAATTTATCTTAGATACATTTATCACAGTAATAATATGATTTTTTTTGTTAAAAAAATATTGAATTTCAAACTCAAAGGAATATACATCCGCGTTGTACCATTGTTTTGCAAGTCATCATCTTTCTTCCTCGCAAAGATAAGATATTATTTCTCCATATTGTTTTGTAAATAACATCAAACATATTTTATATGGAAACACAACCTATATACCTGATTAAATATCAGCGCATGATAACATATACTTTTCAACAACTGTCACATTTATTTTTTACAAAACTTTCATTATTTCCTACTTCTATATATCACAAGCCATGTTCAAATTTATTGTTAGATACATATACTTTAGTACCAATGGTCCATCGTGCGTATTTGAATTGTCAGTATTCTTAATTAAAAGGACCTAGAATGCTCAAGAAGGTTTGCATATGTTGGAGGTCAAAATAAGAACAAAGAATTAGAACATGTTTTAAAAAGTCGTATAAGGATAAGAAATTACCAAGGTACAGAATTAAATACAGCGCTTTCAAAATGAATGGCATCCCATTAACAAAAGTAGTACCTCAAAATAAAACTTAGAATAACAAATATTTAGTTTTCTATTATGCAGTGTTATACTTCTGCAGATTATGGTCACTGTACTTAGATCAATAAGTTAAGAGTTCCCTTCCTATTAGGAAATCAAATCGTAATCGGATTTTAAGTATTGCTGTTGGTACAATGAAGAAAAATCACTAGAATTACATCATTGCTGAAAGAACATGTCTGTTCTGCAGCTGAACTCATAGCTCGTCTTGTCGTAGTATAAGTGAAATGTATAGATAAACGGTTCCATCGAACCTAAACGTTTCCATCCTTTCTGCAGTTTTGACTTCGTTGCACAAACGTATATATCAGAATCAAAATGAATAAAAAAGGAAGGACTTGGAAAATTAAAGATATTCAATCAACAGAGGTAACTATTCTCCATAGCGATAGTTTTTTGAATACGGGATATACTTGAACTAAACATAGTTTTTTAGATCTACTCGCGGTACAGTGGTGTGGATGTATACATGCACGCGTTTTTTTCTTACTGTAAGCTTATCTTTAATTTCTGATATTATTAGTAGATTTCTTGTTCATTGGTGAGTTTCAAAGTAACTATTTAAAATTTAAAAATTACATTCACTGGATTTCGGAAAAATGTATTTAGGTGACAAAGAGTATACTGTTTTGTTACCTAAGCTTTTGAAAATTCGACTAAACAAAGATAAGTTAAATTGTACCCTTTTCCCAAAAATATTTTGATCATTCCGAAAAGTTATTGAGAAAAGGAGATTGTTCAATTTTTTATGGTGTCCGGCCTCAAAGATTATGATAGCTTCCCAGGAGAGTAACTTCAATATTCGGGTTTCTACACTAGGAAATCATTGTAATCTGGAAAGTATCCCCCCTAAAACCTATTATGTTTGCTTTTCATATAGAACCTACATATGCATTTTTGAAGTTAAAATTTTAATATACCATTATTGTGAAAGCTGATGACCAAAAAGGATATACCGGCACAAAAAGCAATTTGAAAAAAAATGCTATCTTTCGCCTACATCTGAGCCAGTAAGCATTTCTAAATTTATAGCACTCTATCTACGAATTAAACAATGATCGTCGATTAAGAAGCTTCTAATTGTGTCGTGTCTATAAATTTTTAAAACCTCGAATTTTCTTGTATTTTCCTCCTGACATATAACCATAAAACAAGTGGAATCATCTACTGAGTATAAAGTAGTATGAAAAATGTGTCATCTGGTACTAATGGTAATGAAAAAAAAATCTAGAAAATTTTAAGATACCTATTAATTTGGAGAAAATGCAATTCAGAGAAATAAAGTACATTGTACATTGTATATGTTACGAAAACTGAGATCTTTCCCTTTTAAGCACTAAGTTCCTGATGAAAAATTTAATAATGTTGTCTTGGATAACGTCCCTGGGCACCTTGCAAGGTATACTTTCTCATTAGTAAGCGGCTTCATTAGCACCTTTATTATAGTTCTAATCACAATATAACCATAGCTTTCCCATGAGTTAAATGTATTATTTAGATAGAAACACTATTTATTTAGCAGTCTGGCTTTACCCTTGTGTGAATCAGTTCAATTGCTTTTGTCTGCAATTTACAGGTGTAATTGCAGTTTTCACACATAAAAGCTGTAAAATGTTAATCAGGGTTGGTAATTTGGAAATTCATTCATATTCTATTGAGAAATATCTCGAGATTAAACTCATAATAAAGATCAATTCAATCGTACAGGGCCTAAAATTATGAGATAAGACACACTAGGATTGCCCTTTATGCACTCTGTAATTATTTGAATTAACTGAATATCCTAATATGGGACTCATTGTTGAGTAGTAATTATGAAAGCTAGACATCCTTTGCACTAAATGAATGGACCTACATGTACATGTATTTTAAAGCTGCAATCGAAAATGTTTCCAACATATTCCATCACTTCTCCTACAACAAAACATATTTTTCCACAAACCAAACATTGTAAATAGCTCTCCTGGGCCTGGAATAGGCATCAACAAAAACATTTGTCTGTTTATACTGCTATTTTTGTGTGGCATGACAATGCTTAACGTGTTTCCTTTATGACTTACATGTATACATTCATACTGCCATTTGGGCCCTGAAAATAAATGCTATTCTATTCTATTCATACTTCGTATAATGTCCTTTGAGTCCTCAGGCCTAATATGTTTTTCCATTTTGACGCCAATATTAGATTTTTACCAAATATAAATAATTGAGGTGCTATTGATGATCTTTTCGCATTACTCTGTGAAAATATTGGTGTATTAGATCATTTTTTTATATTAGCGTCGGAAATTATTTCTTTTAATATTTACCATAAACGAAATGAAAGTTAGCTAATTAAAATGCTATGAATAAAAGAAAAATAAATATATTCAATATGAACTTGTAAAAAGAGATAATGGGTTGAATTCACCCCTCCTTAACTGGCTGTATAGATAAACGAAATATTTGGATTGCCTTAATTTCGACAAAGGAGAGTTATTAGCAGTTGTGGGAAATAATTTGTTGGAGAAGTAGAAAAGGAATATGTTATCAACAAACAGTAATTTTTTTCAGACTGCAGCTTAAAAATATGGAGATGTGGCTACCATGAGCATTTTTTTTTTGCAAATTTTCTTGGAAAAATAGCTGTTTGTCAATTCCAATCTTTTCAGACGAGTGAGTTACAGATCTATATCTGCAGTGTGTTTAATAAATGAAGAGTCTAGAACCCTCACTCAAATTTTTGTGATAAAGCATCTGGTAATTTATGGTGTACTTGTGTTTTCAAGAACTTTTTTCTAAACATTTTTTTTACTTTCTATATTTAGTTTACTATTCTAAAGGATGAGTTAAATAAGGTTGTCCTCTAAAATATAAAACAATTTTGCCAGTGTGTTCTAGTACATTGTCCCTAGATTTGTTAAACAAATATATTTCGTCAATGGGTCACATTAAAGCAGCAGGAAAATATAAACTCTGATAACCCACTCCATGACTGTCCAAATTAACACCAGATAATCATGCTATTGTAAGTAAACTCCCCAGGTATCTATAGATGGAAAGAGCACTTGTCATTGAAACGCATGCGATTTCGAATGAATTCCTTGTAATCAGCATGGATAGGAACAACATTTTAATTGTGCTCTTTTGTGAACTAGATAGTGTTGTGTCATCGTTCATTAAGACCACAGGACAAAGACGATTCATCAGTGGGATGAGTTCTGTGCGAACTTATATACAGATCAAGTTAAAAATATTCAGGTCAACGTTTGAAAACAGGGTATTTTTACGTGCACAACTCTGAATTTTATCAAATACATTCTGTTTTTTAAGGACATAAAATACCCCCAAAAAATATGTTATAGGAATTTGTAAAACAGTTTTTACAGGCTTTATCAATGCTAAAATACATATATATCTCGAAGTAGACCTTTAAAGCCATCCTTTTCTTGTATTTTAATCTATACTTTCATATGAAAAAATATAAATCTCTCAAAATTGTCCATAAAGATTTTCTGGTTATTGGTGAACTACATGCATTTTTAAAAGATTTATATTTTCATGATCATGTAATAGGAAATCAAATGATTTCACAGAAATAGTCCCAATTCCTGTACAGTGTATTTTTCTCTGTTTTTATTAATAAAGAGATTGCACATGAGGATGGCTTTCAAATGAAATTCCGTGATAAATATTTATTTCAGGAATAATAAAGCCTGTATAATCAATTTTACAAATTTCTATAACATTTTGTAGTATCCCATGTCCTTAAGAGGTACCCTCTGTGAGCATAAAAATGGGCTGAAAATTGACGTCACCTTTTGGGGTTTTGTTTAGTATTTTATTTGATGGTACTTTTTTGATTTATTTGTTAGTTTTTTTCATTTCATTTTTATTTTTGTTTTGTTTTGTTTCCTTTCTAGAAATCTTCAGCCCTCACCAGAATTCAAGAAGATGAAAATAAAAATACACAAAGACTAAATGATATTCATGTCTAAGATGCCTTAAGCAATTGGACTTTTTGCTCGTCGTGCAACTTTGGTAAATATATACGGTCCTAATTTTAGGAACCTGTAAAGGAAATTGTAAATAATAACAAACAGAGTAAAAAAGAAAAGACGTATATGATTAGTGGTCGTTCAATGCCATTAACTATGTAAGCCAAAGCGAATATCTTATAGAAGGACGGGTATATCAATTAATTCAATATATATATGAAGTACCTCAAGCAGATTTAAATGAAACTGACTGAATCAGCTTCCAAGAATTTATGATTGCATTCACGACTAAAGATCAGATACGAACAGAAAAAAAATATTTGATCATAAATAATGCAGTAAAAGGTTTATGACAAAGAGGGAAGTGAAATACGTAAATTACCTTTAGCTGCGTTAGACAGATGGTCGTCTGATGCAGGTAATGTGTAATGAAAACCATTCAAGGAAACTTCTTTAGGGCTTGCATGAAAAAATAATTACATTTGCCAACATATGAAGGAAAAAATAGTTATGCCAGAAATCACAGTTTATGCCTTCATAATGATATCGTATGACGTCAATAAGCGTGACTAATATTTAAAATTTGAATTATTCCTCATTAAGAAAAAGGGAGGCCAGAACATAATGGAGACAATAAAGAGGAAATTTCTTTTAAACTTAAATGTACGAAATAAGTACCCATACACAAATAATTTTTAGAGTATTTTTTCTCATAGCCAAAGTTATAATGGTTTTAATAATTACAAAATTTAAAAATTCAGACACGAAAGAAAAGGAGAAATTTATCTTTTGGTAAATATGATTTTAAAAAGCGTAAATAGGGACAGGAAAAAGTTTCCAGAAGTAAATTCCTGTAGCTAGTGTAAAAGGTGAAGAAAACAGCGATCAATCTCATAAATCCAGTAAACAAAACGAATCGTGAACAGAGCAAAAGCACGGGCCCCTGAAAACATTAGAGGTGGGATAAGGTGCCTAGGATGATAAAGCATCCCCTGTCGACCGGACACATCCGCCGTGAGCCCTATGTATTGATCAGGTAGACGGAGTACTCCGTAGTCAAATTTGGTTTAAAAACAATGGCCTAACAATTGGTATGAAATGAGGCAGTCAAAATACGCCCCAATGATAGACTGCACCTAGAATAGGTGATAGGTAGATTAGACCTAGAATTTGGAAAAAAAGTTGACTTTTGTTGAAATCCTTGTAACATCAACTCATTTGACTTCCTTGCCTCTGTTCGAAAATTGATTGTATTCAGAGCATACTCTTGTGTATCGAATAAGTTTGGAGACACAAAAGCCATATGCAGGTTATGTTTGAACATTGCTATATAAATAATGGAAGTTGACGATAGAAAAGCTGAATTCATCCCGTTTACAATTCAGTTTAGTTTTTTGTTTTTGTCAATATCGTCTATAGTTAGTAAAACATCCAAATATTAAACAGGAAAGTGACTGACTTTGTAGGTAGTTTTTTTTTTATTTCGAATTCACTGGGATATATCGAATCGATATATGAATGACTTAACTTTTTTTAATTGATAAGACGTCGTCGAAATATCTAAATGCTGAGTTGAAAGCCACAGCAAGTGTCTTCTTCTTCTCTCGTATAAGATTTTAAATAAATTCTGCTTCCTAAGAATATAGAAATTGTCAGTTAATAAAGGAGCATAACTAGTGCCAATTGGGATTCCAAGAGATTGTTAAAGACCTGGCTTCGGGGCCACCAACATATAAAAATCTCAGCTCAAATCTCAGCCTCAAATCTTAGATTTCTGCCTCACCTGAGATTTTCCTAAAACACCGTGCCACCAACATTTCTGAGATTCGTCTCACGTAAGCTGAGATTTGAGAAAAATCTTAGACTTATTCTTGTTGTTATATGCGACCTTTTTTCTTATAATGCACGAAGCTGTTGAATCAATGATTGAATTTACCTTTCAGTTAGTTGTTTATGCAATATTTTGGTGTATAATCGCGAAAATACACATTCTACACTTCCTTCGTCTTTTATTTGCTGTTTTGAGTCACTCAACGGAAAGGATTCCATTACGATCTTTGCGACAATAAATATTCACCGAGTCCCCGTAAAATATAATCCCTATAGAAGAATAACACAAAACATATCCAAACTTTATAGTCTTGGTTCGTCTGTCTACATAAACACACAGAAATATACACCGAGGCGTCACTTCCGCCATTGTGACGTTACGTGTCGAAAGATTACAAAGAGTAGATAGGCGGATCAAGACCATAATATATACAGGCCGATTACACATTTTTTTCTTTTATTTTGTTTTGTACACTGTCAGATATATCTATTACATTTTACTCTCCATAGCAAAAATGTTTTAAATATAGGGAGTTTTTGTCCCTATTTAGAATAATTTTAAAAAATCATTTTAAGCGATCAAAGAAAATAAATTTTACCGCCGAAATGATGATTTTAATACTGCAAACTCGGCAAAAACAGTAATTAAGAAAACACCGAGTATTTTTTTTCTAGCTGATTAAATGCTAATTTTCTCACATGATAAAATTCTTGAGTGTTCCGTAAAATTTGTGAATAAGTTGCGACAGAAAAAATGTCAGTCAAGGGCGAGTAACATAATTACAATTCAATTCAATATACATGTATGCTTGGTTTTAAGTGAACCCAATTTATCAAGAAAATTTCGATATAAATTATTTAATGTCAGGTTATTTCAGGTATACACACCCCTTCCCCCGAAAAAACAAAAAACCTGAATTGAACTACGGACATGTACGTAGGGACGAGGCTAAATAACACATCACATTTTCCACGATCCCCTGTGAGAAAATGTCACAGGAAAAATATTCTTCTTTTCAGGTATAAAATATATAATAATTATAAATTTCAGATATAATAAGCACGAATATAGTGAGCAATATTCGTTGTTACACTGGAAACCTAAATCAATCTAACAATCACTTATCAAGTGACGATTAACTTATTAATTCCTATGAAAAGTCTCACGGCGTAATCATGTACTATTTGAAACTTAGGACCATACTTGTTTTTTTTTTAATCTCAAAATGTAACTGGTCGTATTAAAAAAAAGTCAGGCTTATTCTTACAAATAATATAAACGGTCAGGGATATTTGTGTGCGATGCATAGCGAGTATAAAGCAGATGCCCATACGCGGATCTAGAGGGAGGAGGTTGTCGCCCCCCCCCCCCGGAATTTGCAAAGTTATTAAAAGTAGATATTGAATCAAATAAAAATTGATTTTGGACACCACCCCTCCCCCCATTGAAAACGTGAACCCCACCACTACCATAACGAAATAGGTTTTTCACGTTTGTGAAACGGATTTTTTTTTCTTTTCAAGAAATTTTCGCGGTTTGATACTTTTGGGAAATCAGTTTTACTTGTCAAGAAATTTCTGGGTTGGATTTTCTTTTTTGACTTGGATGACCCCCCCTCCCCCCCCCCCCCCCCCACTGGAAAGAATCACTGGATCCCTACTCTCAATTAAGAATTTTATAGATTTAGTGAAGATCCAAATTAGACAGATTGCTTTCATCAGTGATTAATAAATGGTGATTTATGAATAAATAGAATATTTTTACACAGAAATTTAGACAATTTTTTTTTAATATTTGCGTATAATTTACAGATCAGGTACGTATATTGTACAAGTAAAAAATAACTACCGGAGAAAGAACAAAGAAGAGGTCGTGGAGATTAATATTACCTAATCATATTTTCTTTTCTGATATACATGTATATACAATGTGAATTAATAAATTTGCCTAACCATGAGTAGCACACTAAAATATGAATTTAATTAATAAATGAAAATAATTCTTGCATGAATGAAGATATACGTTATGTAAAACATGTCACAAGAATATTGATTTTATTCCTTATTTTTTTTTCTTTTGATATAGTTTCAAGTGCATTGTTTCATTGCGTGGACAATATTATGAGATTATGAGATTTTTTACATGTGCGTAAGACCCCCCCCCCCCTTTCTTAAAAACGTATGATCTTGGTTTGGGAGAAATAAACATGCTCTCTGTGTTTGCACGTTAATTTCATGTATTCATTGATTAACGTGTGCACTGTCATAATATTTGCAACCATTTTACCATAAAATAATTCTGTGAGATTTTATTTGAGACTACTATGTACCAATCTCAAGATTTTCTGAGAAATCTCAGATTTTTTTCTCAGCTGAGTCAGAAAAAATGTTGGTGGCACGCACGTTTCAGAGAAATCTCAGATTTGAGAAAAATCTCAGATTTAAGAAAAAACTCAAAAGATAAGTCTGAGTTTCAGAAAATATTTCATTGGTGGCACAGTTTGGTGAGAAAAACTCAAATTTTCTGAGAAATCTCAGATTTGAGAAAATCTCAGCGTTGGTGGCCCCGAAGCCTGGTCTCCAAAGACTACATAGATATTGCATGTCAATGAGGAACTCAAGCATCTTTTGAACTTTAGAGTACCTTATATAGAATCAGAATGATTTTTAACAAAGTAATTTTGTAGATGACCAGTCAAAAGATATGAAAATTTACGAGTTCCGTTTTTATTGATGAAGCAGTTGCCTATGATTTCAAAAATCATACTCTTTAATTTACTGTGAGGATTGCTTGTCTAAAGCGTAAAGAAGCATGTTTTGATGCTATTGATGTTTGAAGTTTTGAGATTTTAAATTTCCCAAGAGTACTTTGTCTTACACCACTTCTTAAATATGTTGTAGAACGTCCGAAGTTTCTCCTTCACAGCAGCTTATACGAGGGTTGTCCGGTAAAATCGTGGACAAGTAGTCTAGAGTGAAAAATTATCAACACTGCTTCCTAAAATTTTCCCTACTCGTTAGCACAGTTTTCATCAATATACATAGTAAATTTCTAATAGTTATATGCTCAAAGAATTAATTCTTCAAAGTCACATTTCAGTGTTTAATACTTTTAATATGTAAGTCAACAAAAGGCGAGTTCGATCTACCCCACCTGTATTGAATTCCTAAACTTCATAATAATCCTTACAAACAAAGATACATTGCTGGGTCCAGCAAATGCTCTACCAAGCCCTTATTTTTAACTCCTTACAAAAATATTAACTTCTGTAAAAGAAAAAAATTCAGATGTACTGTGCAACAGCTTATTCTAGAAGTGGTGTAAATCAGATGTGGATCCTCAAAAACTCGGAAGAACTTTTAGAAACTTTAAAATCACCAAATTTTTCAAAAGTCTATAACATCAAAACTTACGACTTTTCTACACTTCATACAACAATTCTTCATGATAAATTAAAATCTAGTCTTTTTGATATCATAGACAAATGCTTCTTAAATAAAAAAAACTGAACTCGTAATTTTTCACATCTTGTGATTGGTAATCAGCAAAATAAATTCGTTAAAAACCACTCTGATTGTATACACAAGTACTCTGAAGCTGATATTAAAAGGATGCTAGAGTTCTTCATTGACAACATTTATGTAGTCTTCGGAGACCAAGTTTTCCAATAAACTGTTGGAAATCCAATGGGTACTAATTGTGCTCCGTTATTAGCTGACCTGTTTTTAAATTCCTATGAAGCAGAATTTATTAAAAAAAAAACTTCTACACGGGAAGAGGAAAACGCTAGCTGTGGATTTCAATTCAACATTCAGATATATCGACGATGTTTTATCAATTAACAATAGCAATTTTCATTCATGCCGACTCGATATATCCCAGTGAACTTGGAATAAAAGACACCACAGAGTCTGCCACATCTGTTTCATATTTATTGTTTTACTGACTAAGACGATAAAGGCCAATTAACAACTAAATTTTATGACAAATGAGATGACTTTAGCTTTTCCATCGCCAGCTTTCCTTAATTATGTAGTAATATTCCACTATCACCTGCTTATGGTGTTTATGTCTCCCAGCTTATTCGCTACTAAGAATAGCGAATAAGTACTACTCTGAGTACGATCAATTTTTAAACGACGCAGGCTACTAAGTGATATTTTGATGTTACAGGGATTTCAAAAGCCTCGTTTAAAGTCAACATTTCGACAATTTTATGGTCGTTATAATGACCTTGTTAGTAAATATAACCTATCACTGGGTCGTATTTTGGCTGACTTGTTTCATACCAATTGTTAGGCCTTTGTTTTTGTACAGAATTGACTACGGATAGTTCTGTCTACCTGATCAATACATAAGGCTCACGGCGGGTGTGACCGGTCAACAATGCAAGGGATACTTATTTCTTCTAGGCACCTGATCCCCCCATCTGGAATTTTCAGGGGTCCGTGTTTTATAACCACTTCACATATTTGTATTGTTTGTGGATTTTTTAAGATGGACCACCGTTCGTTATCTTTACCTTTTACATAAACAAAATACATGTATGTGATTTTATTTCATATGTGATATCCCCTTACGGTGCACGGACGATAATGCCAAAGTGTCTAAAACAACGTCCAGTTTCATTTTTGCTTGAAAAGGTTGGATAAGCCCCACTTAAATTCCGGGAATTTTTTCCGAAGTACACACTCGAGTTCCCTTTCATTCCTCATTAAACTATCGAGGGACCAATCTCACACTTACATGGGACATTATGAAACTTGTATTTGTAAGTTAAGGAAGGTACTCTCACTTTAACTGAAATAAATAGGCAGTCATTTTTCAACGGTCTGCAATGATAGCTTCTTTCGTTTTTGCCAATAGCTGATTGTCTATATGTTTTAATATACCGGGGACTCGATCAAAAAGCTCCCGTTTAAAAATGCCTGTTCAAATTGTATTCTAATGTATAAGTGATATTTATATATTTTGTATTTTTCTATTATCATTTTAAGTTTCTTGAATCGTCATTACTCGATCAACATATAACGAAACTGCTCTCCGTTTTTCGTGAGTTGCGTGAACCACTTTCCGATTTCAAAGTCTCATAAAATGCAAAATAAGCAAATTCTTTGAAATTTTCCAAATGACGACATAATAAATAGTGAATTAAAAATATCATAATTTTTATCCCAACCTTTTCTATTTAATATTATTTTTTCGAAATGATACTCAAATATTCCCTGATAAAACCCCGAGTGTTTGGTCGTGCGCCGTGAGATCATACCCTGTGCACATTCAAGTATAATAAAGTTGTTATTTTTGTCTATAATTTATTAGAAATATTAAGATGTACTTTAATATGATAAATAAACATTTGCTGAAAATTTCAGCTCAATGCGTGCATTATTTTTCGATAAAAACGCAATGTCCACGATTTTACCGGAAAACCTCGTATTTTGGTGAGGAGTAGGGATATAGGGGCTTGGTTGAACATTTACTGGAACCTGCAATATATCTTTTTTGTACGCATTTTAGGAAGTTTTGGAATGTAGTATAGGTACAGTAAATCAAGCTCACTTCCATTTTCATTTCCAGGGAATATAAAACACAAAAGCGCGAACGGTCAGTAGACATGTTAAGTATCGGGTATTCGTTTGAAGGATATCACGTGTAGTCCATAATAAATGTTCAAAAGATCTTTATTTATGCACGTGCGCTTGTAATGTGTGGTGTTTTACATGTTATCTATAAAATCATTTATGTAACCTTCATCAATCATATCTTGAATCATACTTTCCAAAATACACAAAATTATGAACCATATGGTTTTAGGTGGCCAGGCGAGATGAATGAAATATCCATTCTGTTACTCTTATAAGCTGTTTACGAGTGTTTTAACCATCAAGATATCATAATATTTTCTATAAGTTGTAATTTTCGGAAGACACCTTAAAAACAGAAGACCTGTGTAACGTCAGGATTTGCTGCGCTTAAGAACCCTCACTGCCCTGGGTCGAAAGTGAAATAATCAAGCAAGACATGTAACACTACAACAATCAATCTTGCATGAATCACATCTTGTATGATTGTATGAAAAGCATTTATGAATTTCATTCTAATTTTTTTAACACCAGCTATTGAGAATCCTTCTTTTCAAGCATTAGAAGTCTCTACAATGCGCTCTGAGAGATCTAGAGGGCAATATTCTGCAATGATTCCCACAGGGATATTTTTAAAGCTCTCTCACATAGAATCGTAATATGCTCAGCAGTATAAACATTGGATGCGTTCTGCTCTTTTATAAGCAAGCCAGGATACCAATTCCATAACAAAAACGCACAGCGTGAGTTAAAGAGTTTTAAGAAGTTTATTAACCATGTTCACTGTTCGTTTATCATTGCAACTTTGGAAATATGTAATGCACAGTTATATGTTGAAACTATTTTTTATTTACTTTTTTGTATACCGTACTCTTCATTTGTTCTATTTTGGGGGAAGAGCTTCGGGACGTGGGTATGATATTAAGATCGGATTAAGGGTGAATATCCTATTGATGATAAGGTTTGTAGGTAAAATTACCCCGGCATTTAGATACCAATTTAGTCATCACTACTTATATAAACAGGATCTTAAACTGGGAATATGCCGTGCGTATTTGTTATAGTTGACACAAACAGCGATATAAGTGGAAAATGACTTTATTTTCACCATACAATCACATTGTATTTACACGCAAAGAATAATTTTTCGCACAGAAAGAATTTAGACCTATTATATTTTAAAAGTGAAGAGAACTCAATTTTTGCGACGAAATAATCTCGCAAAATTGCTCTAAAATCATGTTCTCACCAATAAAATGTCATTTACAGTTTTATATATGTACATCTACTGAAATTTTTCTACTTTAACTCTTATAGAAGTCATCTAAAGCAATAACAACAATTGACTTCTTAACTAGATACCATTTCTAAAGCCATCAATAATTACTAATATGGAAGAAGTGTTAGAGGTGAACTGTTCATACAGATCAATATCACAATATTTTTCGTACTTTCAATCTTTAAAAAAATATATACATAAACAATAAAATGTCTCTCAATATTTTTCAAAAGCCAGTACCATCAGAACGTGAGACTTTACACAGCCATTCCTCACGATAAATTAAAAACTAGACTTTTTGATATCACAGATAACTGCTTCTTCAATAAAAATGGAAGTCGGAAATTTTCCTTTCTTGAGATTGGTCATCAACAAAACTACTGTGTTAAAAATCACTTTAATTCTACACACAAGTACTATAAAGTTGGGATCAAAAGGATGCTGGAGTTCCTCATTGAAAACATTTATGTAGTCTTCGGTGACTAGGTCTTTCAACAAACTTTTGGAATTCTGATGGGCTCTAATTGTGCTCCTTTATTAGCTGACCGGTTTTTATATTCCTATGAAGCAGAATTTATTTTTAAAAACTTCGACATGAAAAGAAGAAAACACTTCCTGTGGCCTTCAACTCAACATTTTGATATATCGAGTTGTATAATCAATTAACAATAGTTACTTTCATTCATATGTCGATTCGATATATCCCAGTGAACTTGAAATAAAAGAAAACATAGAGTCTGCCATATCTGTTTCATATTTGGATGTTTTACTGACTATACACGATAGGGGCCCACTAATAACTAAATTGTATGATAAACGAAATGACTTCAACTTTTCCATCGTCAACTTTCCTTATTTATGTAATGATATCCCGCTATCACCTGCATATGGTGTTTTAATCTCCCAACGTATTCGATACTCAAGAGCATGCTCCGGGTACGATCAATTTTTAAACCGAGGCAGGTTACTGACAAATAAGTTGATGTGATAGGGATCGTTTAAAGCCAACATTTCGTAAATTTTAATGTCTTTATAATGACCTTGTTAGTAAATATAACCTATCATTGGGTCGTATTGTGGCTGACTTGTTTCATACCAATTGTTAAGGCCTTTGTTTTTGTACTGAATTTGACTACGGAATGTTCACGGCGGGTGTCAACAGGGGCTGCTTACTCCTCCTGGGCACATGATCCCAACTCTGGAAATTTCAGGAGTCCGTGTTTTACGCCCTCTTCACAGAATTGTATTGTTTATAGATTTTTTAGAATGATCACTGTTCGTTTTCTGCACCTTTTTCATTTGTTCTGTAAGACGAGGTATAACAGTGGAATCATAATATAACCCGCTTACATGGATTATGCATTATTCCTGCTATGTTGCAACCTTTATATCTTGTAAAACATAAGAAAAAGACTTAAGTTATCGCCTTCCTGAAATTTTCTTCACTCTCTTCATCCTATTTTCACGTGATATCTGTCATTTATTCTAAAGCATACTGCTACTGACGGAAATGGACAAAATTTAATCGACCACTTGACTACAGGCGTGTTTTTGTGAATTTTTAGAAGAAAATTCTGTGTCACTCGAAATCTATGTTCTCAATGACTACTTCAGTAAACTTTCTTGACTGATAAATTTTCGGCTGACAGAATACAATCTTTTGAATAAAGAAATTTAAATCTGTTTGGTAGCGTACATGTATCGAATACTGTTCTCACTTGAACTTTACTCCAGAGATGGATGTATGGAGAAAACACGTTCATTCTCTTAACGTCCCTCCGAGAATCATGATTGTTTTAATTATTTTTTTTCTTATCATTCTTGTTTAACTGCACACAAATTTGACATCCTCTTAATCTTTACATTAGATTTGCTCTGTATATCCCCTTGTTTGCCTCTAGTTTCTTTCTCTTTGACCTATTGAAAACTTCTGGGCTCCGATAATCACAAAAAGAAAGAAATCAAAATAAATGCGATATAAAAAGAGATTATATAATTTTCCAAAAATAATATTCTCACTTTCGGCTGGGGGCGAATTGGTTTTCCCATGCTTGTCTGCCTGTCTATCACACATTATGTCTATTCGGACCATATTTCTCCAAGCTTTGATTGTTGTGGGCACAGACATAAGCATATTGTTGTTTATGACCTAAAGGTATGTCATGAACTATGTCAAAGGTCAAGGTCATGTCAAGGTAGTATTGGCTAATTGAGGAAGCGGTCAGACATTCAATTTCTTTTCTGAAAAAGATTTAGCATTCGCCTCTACCTTTCTACCAATGGAAGGTAGACTTAAAACACATTGTTTTGATTGGCACATTAGTTTTTCATATGTCGACTCGATTAATCCCAGTGAACTTGAAATAAAATATACCACAGAGTCTGACACATCTGTTTCCTATATGGATATTTTACTGGAGAAAAGACGTTAGTGGTTACCTAACAACAAAACTTTATGATAAACGTGATGACTTTAACTTTTCCATCGTCCGCTTCCCTTCCTTATGCAGCAATATACCCTTATCGCCTGCATATGGGGTTTATATCTTTCAGGTGATTTAATACACAAGAGCATGCTCCAAGTACGTACAATTTCTATAAATAAAAACGAGGTAAGCTATTGACAAACAAGTTGATGAAAAAAGGATATCAACAGTCTCGTTTAAAGTCAACATTTTGCAAGTTCTATGGTCGATACAATGACCTTGTCAGCAAATACAATCTATCATTAAGTCGAATGCTGACTGACGTTTTACATAGTAATTGGTAGGCCATTATTTTCACACTGAATTGTCTACGGAATTTTCCGTTTCCCGATCATGAAAATGAGCACACGGCGGGTGTGACCAGTCGACAGGGGATGCTTACTCCTCCATGGCACCTGATCCCACCTCCGATGTTTTTTGAAAGTCTGTGTTTGCTGTGCTCCAGATTCGTATTGTTTAAATGCAATGGACTTTTGAGCTTGATTGCTGTTCGTTATCTCCATATTTCATGGATTCGAAATGGGACATTTTCTGAACAGAAATACAACTCTTCTCGTGAAATACGCTAATATTGCATATCGTCTTGGAAGTTCGCATAACCATGATTTTTTTGCAAGAATTAGACTATTTTCAGCTAAGCATAAGAAATTAAAACTTTTAAATGAAATATGAGGATAACGATCAGTAATCAAGCTCAAGAGTACATTGAAACAATACAAATTTGGAGCAGAGCCAACACTAGCTGACCTCTAAAACATCAGAGGTGGGGCCGGTCACACTTCTTGTCATGATCTGGCAAAAAGAAAAAATCTGTAGACAATTCAATGTGAAAATAATTACCTAACAATTTGTATGAAAAACCTTAGTCAAAGGAATCGAAATTCTTTAGACGAAAAGCAATGTCATAAGCAGGAAGCTCCCAGTACAAAAAACTGGGATTATATTAGGTAACTCAAGAATTAATTGTGATATATATACATCCACTGATTATATTCTCGTTTATATCTTTTGAAATCCGATTGCTCTTTATCTGAAGGAATAAAAACACCTTACTTATAAACTATATAGTTAAATCCATATTTAAAACCACTTATATGAAATATTTTTTAAAAAGTGTCAACTGTCATCTGTATGATGGTTCTCCCATCAATGTTTAGTAGTAATCAGAAATACAAAATTTTACGTACTTTTATCAACTTCACATACATAAGCAATATAATCTAATGTCTCCTTTGTTTGTACGGAAATGTTTTTTTGTTTGTTTGTTTATTTGTTAACGTCCCTCTCGAGAATTTTTCACTCATATGGAGACGCCACCACTTGCCGGTGGAAGGCTGCAAATTTTGACCTATACTCGGCACTCAGGGCCATTGAGCAGTGAGAGATCTTTTTCGTACCAGCATCTACTGCGACACGGGACCTTGTTTTATAGGGTCTCATCCGAACGACCGGTCTTCACGTCCCACAGTGGGATTCGAACCCGCGACGTATTTCTGAAATGAACGATTGCAATCATCGTAGGAAAAAAGGCATAATCTGTTTTTAATCATTAGTAAAAGCACATATATACTATTATTTCAGAGTATACTGTTCGTTTTGTAGAGAAGGACAAATAGATGACTTGATTTGTGCTCATGTAATTTTCAATCTGAAATCTGTCAATTTATGATCAAAGATCAAAATAATGCATCAAAGCTGTATTTATTATCTTTGCTATATGATTTCATGCTTAGATTATCAGCTTTGAAAGTGAAAAATAAATAAATAAATATAAATACCATAAAATAAAGTCAAACTACGATATAAGACAACAGAGGACAAGACGCTTTGATTGAAATTTTTTAGTGCAAAAATATCACTGTAAGTTATTGTTTTCATTTAGTAAAATCCACAAGCAAAACGAAAAAAAAACTATGATTTTATCTAAAAGCAAAACAAGTGTCCGAATTTGACAATTATTCGCGAAAGTAAGCATTGTAAAGTTCTTTTTTTCATACTGCAAGATCCTATACAGACCTGAGGGGCCTTTGAGATAATACTGAATCTTCTATTTTCTACATCACTCACTTTTAGATAAGAAAAAGTATAGGTTAAAAAGATATCTACAAAACTGAAGTTAAATATAAATGATAAATAACACTGCTCTTTCGAGGATGTTAAAATTCGGTACAGTTTCTAGAACATTTCAATCTCAGATTAATATTCTACAGTGCTGATTTTTTAGGGTTTCATTTTTTTCAGCGCTAACAATCCTTGCATCGATCGAAATCTGGCTTAAAAACGTCATTTCAAAAAATGACAGATACACATAAATATTGACTTCATTATTACTCGTAACGATTCTCTGTCACTTAAAGCTACAAATCATGGCTAACAAAGTTTTACTATTAAGGTATTTTTCACTCGATATTTATTTTAAATAGAAAAGATGGAAGAATTGTTTAAATTCTGTAAATCACTTATTTCCGTGCGATCACATTTTCGTAGTTTGAGGAAAAAATATTGCTTCAAGGAGATTTCATTTCGAGGTTGAAGAAAATTTGAACTTAAACTTTTCGTAGGGAACTGAATTCATGGGACCCTCCATACCACGAAAACAACGAAAATTTGACCTTCTCGAACATTCGTGAATGCACTGTACACCACGCTTTTCAGCAATTTCTAAAAAGTTATCTGAGAAAAATTAAACAATTTCTGTTGTCGTTCAGTCATTATTAAAAATGATCTTTTATATATCATATATAGCAATTGCATTGTAAAAAGAAAGTACTGGCTTAAGCTTAGCTTATAAAGATATGGTTAAAAGAAAGGTATTCCATAATCTCGTAACTTTAATGCTGAGATATTAAAAAAAAAGTATAATGATACTGCTATAGATGAAATGGAATTATACCATTTAAATAGGGCATGGTTTTATGAAAATATACTAAGCATGTTAATTTCAATCTTTTTCTCGATATTGAATAATTCTTTTTGCTAAGATCTAGATAGATTTCGATAGACTTGTTCAGTGATGTTGTGTGCCGATTTGTGATGAAGTCTTCCTGGTGTCTAATTCCTGTTTGTAGAATTAATTGAGGATTGCATGTGTACTGAATGAATGAACTGAGGTGAAAACCCTCTTCCCCCTAAAAAAAACAAATAAACAATGCAAATCAGTATCAGACCTTGAAGAGCTAATTAGAAGCAGGTGTGGCGCATAATCTTTTGTTTCATAAGTACAACAGTGTGTTAAAAAACAGGGTGTTAAACATTTTGATACGAAAGGATGAATATACATGTACGGATACAGACCTCTTTAAAGGTGTACACCATTGCACCTTAACTTGAACTTTGTATTTGTACATGTTTGTACCTGTATCTTTCAAATCACATATCCCTTAGAGCAGTAAGTTACCAGCAGGTCACAAACTTACAACAATCTATATTGCAGCCTATTCTCCATTCACGCAATTATAACAAAAGGTGATAAATTTAGTATCTCCACAAATCAGTGTAGTTATGGCCACCAGCCCAAGAGGGCATTATAAGTAAAAAGGTCGGAATACTTATCTATGGTAGAATCAATTAGTTGCGCCTTATTTGCTCTTGGCATACAAACTAAGTTAATTAAGGCATTTTTGCACAATTCTATATTGGCTGTCAGATATATGTACGGGATGTCTTTCTAGGAGGATGACTGTGTTTTCTTGGATGAGACATAAAGTAGCTTTTCAACAGAAGTGACAAATTCCTTCCCACTAGTTACAGCTGGATAAGAATGTGATAAATATAAATCTATATATATGTTATTACCTTTATTGATGCTGAGATGTTTACTTAGGTAATTGGAAATTAAAAGTTTACATTGAGATCGTACATGGCGGATCAATCAACACAGTTGAGCACTTTCAATTTTTTCAAAAAGCAAATTCTGAAATCGAGCATTTAAACCCTTTGCAATGTATCTTAGAGATATACCGTTACTTAAAGTTCAATACTGATTTGATATAAAAGAGCTATAGGCTTTTTGTGCCTTCTCCAAGACAAACAGGCCAAATGAAATATGAAGATAACGAACAGTCATAATGCTCAAAAGTCCATTGGAACAATACAAATTGTGAGCAGAGCAAACGCAGACCTCTAAAAACATCAGAATTGGGATAAGATGCCATGTAAGACTTAGCATCCATGTTGACCGGTCACATCCATTGTGCTCCTTGTCATGATCAGGGAAACGGAAAAAATCCTTAAAAAATTCAGTGTGAAAAAAATTTAAAATATTTTGCTCACAAGGCCATTGCATCGACCGTATTTGCAAAATGTTGACTTAAAACGAGACTGATGATATCCTTGTATCATCAACTTATCTGTCAATAGCTTGCTTCGATTTGGAAATTGTATATTTAACATGCTCTTGCGTATCGAATCAACTGGGAGACATAAACTCCATATGAAGGTGATAATGGTTTTATTGCTACACAAATAAGGAAGTTGGCGATAGAAAACTTGAAGCCATCGCGTTTATTTTAAAGATTACTTGTTACTTTGCCATTAATGGCTTTCTCTAGTACAATATTCAAATATGAAACAGATGTATCAGACTCTGTGCTGTTTTTATTTCAAGTTCAAAGGGATATATCGAATTAACGTGGGAATGAATATGAATATTGTAAATTGATAAAACGTCGTCGATATATCTAAGTAAGTCCTATGCGTCTGCCTTGCTATGCAGGCAGTACAAAAATATCACTTATGTGGATGCAAGAAACGTGCATTTCATAAGCATGTTGGCAAACAAAGGTTTCAGGGTCGTGAATATGAATATTAATTCTCAAAAGACTTCGAATAGCCATTCGTGATATTTGGTTAAAAAGTATGCTTTTTGTATATGGAAACTGTTGTTGTAATTCACTGAAATTCTGTCCTCTTGCACACGCAGTGTTTGCTTCAATATATAGCTAGTGCTTGTGAGATTACCCTCATTTTCGTTCATCAAAATACCCGGTAATTTTCCTTTTTTTCCCGATGCAATCTATAGTTTTATAGTTTTAAATTCAAAAATTTTCAGAATCCCCTAATCTTAAGAAAACTACACTTGTCTGCTATGTATTTTCCTCTACCAAAACTCAAAATATATGCAAAGTTACGAACCATATAACTTTAACGAATACATATATGTTCAACATACGCTTAACTTACGAGCTATCAGCAGTATAATAACCATATGTTTTAAAAAGAATTTCGTAGCTTTTATACAGATATTGAACATATATATCAAATTCACCTGTGTTAAAATAGGTCCGTTAAAATATCCTAAAATAGTCATACATATATGCTTCCCTAACGCGCGTTTATGTTAATATAATTGCTTTTCTTGTTTGTGTTTATTTGTTGTAGACATACGTTTGAAATATGTTGAATATTATTTTTAATTTTACCTGTGAAAAGTATTTACAGGCTAGTGAAACACTGATTAGCTTTAATCCTATTCCTGTGTTAATGATTTTTTTTTTTACATACCGGTGGATAGATAATTTATTATAAAATGATACATATTTTGTATGTGGAGTTTAAAAGATAACCAGCACTCACCAAGTTTTAGCCATTATTTGCTGAACCAAACTAACACTGGAAACTCGGAACATGCCTCCTTATCGAATTTCCTGCAAACGTCTGGATTTAAAGATAGATTATAATCATTTCCTTCAATAACGAAATTATTGCATGAATTGTAATCTAAACGGCTGGGATTTGCTACTGAATATACTCTCAATCTGAAATCAATTTTGTCGGAAAAAGACCATGGTAGTTTTTATTTTATTTGCTTTTAAATTACTTCCCGAAAAGAATAAAAATTTCATTTTCATACAGCTTCACTTGAATTGCAATTGACTATATAGTAAAATATTAAATAATACCATACTGTGAATTATTTACGTCGTGGGTGCTATTAAATACAAAAGTTATCAGGTTACAAATTTTGTGTTTACTTCCACCAAGTTAATGAAAAATTTACCTGTTGATAAGAGTTCCGTATTAAAGTGGGAGTCCAAGTGCATTACACTCTAGTATCGTTTAGCTTTTCGCAGAAATTCTTTCGTTTTTCTGTATCAAAATACTCAATGAAATGTTCGGTCATTTCTTTAGGAAATTACTTTTATTCAGTCAATCTTTCAGTCTTCCTCAGAGGGTTCAGAGAAGGACGTGAGATTAAAAGAAAGCTAGGAATACAGAAATGTGCACTTGCCTTTTTGTCCTGTAAAGGATATTAAATTACGAGAGTTATGTAATATAATTGACAAAGCTTCCAATATCTTAAAATATTCAGTGAATTTTTTTTTAATCAGATTTGTTTTTAATCATTTTCATGGGAGAGGAACAAGTGTTTACTGATCCGTTTGTTCATTTGTAAAATTGAAAAAATGTTTTTATATAAAACTCTTTATATCTGTTAACGTATATATGTACAGTATCTATTTCAAAGAGTACGTACTGTTTAGAATAAAATATAACACTTAAGGTAGGTGAAATGAAAAAAAAAATCTCTCATAAATGTGTTAGGTTTACTTATATTTAACGAGTTTACAGATATACTAGTATATATACCAGCAGGAAGACAAACTTGACCACAAAATTAATAATATAATCATCTGCTTCTGTATAACAAAGAAATGATTTCAAATCTGAAATCTGTTTTTATCGCGTTACAACAAAAGTGTTGACGTACGACAAACCACAATATTGATACATGTCGATTCCTTATGTATAAAATTTTAAATTGTTACGTTGAAAACTAACCGGATGAAGTATCTACAGAGGGACAGACACAGACAACGTGCTTCGGATAGAGCTCCCTCATTTATTATAGCTAATGGAAAGCTTAATATATATTCCGAGGAATTGTTTTGTCCTACAAAATATTCCCTAATTCTTTGCAAATCACAAACTGTTTCAGGCACCCAATCTGCTCCAGTCCCATATCATTGCAATGTATTTCTAATACAGTAACTGCATTTAATTAAGTTCAAAAGCTGAAAAAAAATACTAAAGATTTTAAGGTGAATATAAAATAAATAAAAATCTGTTCTATGTAAAATCGATATTGATCACTCTAATAGAAGCCACAGTTTTACTACACGAGGGAATTTGCCAAGTCTACACTTTATTAGCGATACAATTTTATTACTTACAGTTATAGCTTTTTAGGATTTCATGCACATAGTTGACACTTATCGAAAGCAAACGACCGACAGCTGGCGACAGCAATTTCTGTTTAACCATCGTTGAAGCGATTCTCATATCTTTTCAGGCAGCAAGTTAAAAATTTAAATTAAAAAAAAATCTTTATAATTGAAATAAATCGCGATGCACGAAATTTCTCTGTGAAAATAATCATGTGTTATATCGTCTTCGATCCGACACTTGGAGCCAAGTCGAACGTGTGAAAAAGTTCTAGTTTTAACAAATGCCTTTGAATAACTGCCTGCATTATATTATTTTAAGCTTAACAGTCAAACCATTTATAATTAACCTTGCAATAACCAAATTCTCTACATATATAAACCCATATTCACCGTTTTATAATCTTTTTATTAAATAAATCTTTGATTACATTTTCTGATATTTCCTGTCTAATATCAAAATGATATTACAGTTACTGAATCATGCCATACTCACTTTCATAAAAATATCGCAATCCCGTTAATCTAGGGAGAACGGTCATCTGACGATCAAACAATGTGTTTGACTTTTTTGGAAAACAATTTAATGGATCTTTTACCATAGAAACGATATTTTCGATCTCGATAAAAAGTTTAATGAACGAAGACCAAATAACTGATAAAATCTTTAATAAAAGATACATGCTTGAACGCTTGAACTACACTATCAGATGAAGGGAGTTCAATATACTTTGTCTTAGTTTCCTCCTTGCATAATGCCACAATGAGCACCAATTCAAATCAAGAACACTAATTAGTGTTTGACTATGAGTCCACGTAAGGCAGAAATATTTCTTCCAGTAAAATCAACATTGATTTCTCACACCGATTGAGCGTCTTGGGCAGTAGTTTCTTTAGCGGCCACTATCTTGTAAGAGGCTTGTTTACGATTATCTTGATTCTTAAAAGGACAGTGAGGCAAAAGAATCATAAAATTTTGACGGAAAGTTCTGCTGAACACACAGTATATAAGAAAGTTGACCGCAGCATTTATCGTCAGAAGAGTGTCTGAAAACTCACGAATTCCCTTTTCCAGATAGGTTCCCTCATGGTAACCTAAACCAACCACGGACATAATGGCGTCCGGAAGAATACAAATTACAAACACCATAATGATCACGATCATCATTAATGTAATCCTGTTCCTTTGGGTGTTTTTCTTATTAGCTCGCACTTTCCGAAGGGAAAAAATAATACAAGCATTGAGTATAATGAGAATGATCAAAACAATGTTACTTCTTAGAAAGTTCAGTGACCATGTGTAATACGTCTTGAAATCTTCGTTTCTCCATAATTCCGTAACATTTAAATCTAACTCTGTATCATTGTTTATAATATTGACAGTTTTTTCATATCGAAATGCACAGGGAAAGGATATAGAAACCATCACCAAATAGATAACACAGCTAATAACAATGGCCCGTAATCGCGTGCACAAAGTTTTTGCTTTTATTGGATAACAGACGAGTATAAATCTTTCAGTTGCAACGGAGACTGTCAACCAAGAGGAGACGCAAGTAGAAATATTAAAAATAAAATGAGCAAATGGATAAATATTGACATATGCGATTCTGCCGGCTGCTGGGTTTGTCCTTTTCAAAACTAAAACTATGAAGTAGATCAGGTCGTTGATAAGTTTAATAGAATCTGAAATGGCCAGGGCGGCTAGGAAAGCATTTGTAGACGTCTTCATGTTTTTCATGGACAGCACAATTAGAGACAGTGCATTTCCGACAAGCCCAGGTATACATATCACAGGATAGAGTATCATTCCACAGATTAATTGCGAAGTCTCGTAAAAATCCTTATACTCTTCTTCGTTTGTAATATTTGTTGAATTCTGCATTTTATTGGTCTGGAAAAACTTTCCTACCTTTTTTTTTCTTGACTTGTGATGTATTTGAAACAAAACTAAAAGTAACTAAAGTCAATCGTTGGCTTGCCTAGAAATCTCAAATGCCTAGATGAGGTTCAGTACGTTCCTGCTTACATGACGTTTCAGTTTTTATTTCCCCTTGAAAATGACACTTTTCTGTAATGCACCATAGGAGGAACTTATACCAGCACCCTGAAAAATAGAAAAGAACTTGTCAATCAAGATTGGCATGGAATGGCTACTGGTTAATTGGGTGCTTACAGTAAATGAAACGATTATTTTGACAAAAAACATCAAAATTCCATTTTCCAGACCCAAAACACAACAGGGAATTCATTTAAACGGCGCTTCATAGGTTCGTGTACCGTTTATCTATTACCCTTGAGGATATTTTTGATATGATAAAAGATTGATATTGTAACAATAAAAGCCTATTACAATATGCTTTCAGAAAATGTACAACACTGCAAGATATTCAGAGCTGAAGGAAATCGAAAGCCGGAAAACGTACCCAAGAGATGACCACAGAGAAAGCCTGATATCGATCGAAGCAAGTCTGCTTTAAAACACCGGTAACTTTACTTTCAATTTTGGAAACATTACTTTTGATAACAGTGTTTTATGATTTTGTAAGGGAACGTATAATCGATAAACGGTCAAATGAACAAATCATAGCCTGCCAAGTAGAGAGTCTTTTTTTTTTTAATTCTGCGTGTCTAATTCTCATTTATGTAACAGATACACGTCTAAGTTCATGATTTATTTTTTCCTGTCTAAAAGAGCACTTTTTTGGCTTTGTTAATTATCATATAAAAAGCACATTCAAAGGCTATAAAATTATCAACACAAGAACAAAGGAACGAGGATGAGAATTTCCAATATCTAGAGGAAACATTTCTATATATCACCCACGAAAAGATTCAAAGAAACTGGTGCTGAAAAATAGCGTGAAAATTCAAGCAGTCGAGAAACAAACTATTATTCAATCACTCACAAAGATAAAAGTTGTGTTTGTTGAATTGTAGTAAATTAGATGATGTGCCAAAAAGTATTCAAGGAAAAAATCCCCAGAAATTCCAACCTGTATAAAAATACTTTCAAATTTATTGAATTAATCTTTTTAACCCGAAGACGTTTTGATTATATATATATATATATATATATATATATATATATATATATATATATATATATATATATATATATATATATATATATATTCTTCCGTGAAGCGTATCAAGCTGTTAACTGCATCTGTTCTGAAGATCATGTAAATTTTACGATTGGTTTCTACTTGAACAGTGAATAGCATTAAAAATGCCATGCCTGAGAAACGTAATATTTCATGACACCTCATGTGCTGCGTTCGATAGACACGAAAGAAGGCGACAGCTCCGAGACTGATATTCCACTTGCTGATATCGAGTCTTCAGGAAATTCAATTACAGGCACGGAAATCATTATTTGTAACAAATTAAACCAATATGTTGCAGGCAAGTGTCCCCTTCGTAACATGCAGAGTCATTAACAATCTTCATATTTTGGGAAAAGAAACATAAAACCTGTCGTGTTTCATCTCTTATTTTGGTGGTAATATGGCCATGTCCTTGAAAACCTGCAATACTATGGCAGAAATATTGCATTTCTCCCGGGGCCGCTTTTGTCGGAGATGACATTGTCCTCAACTGGTTGAGTAAACATCATGTTGAAATCACCTGTCTTTTAAAAAATACTTTCAGAGACACTCTCTGCGTTCAAATAAATGATCGCTGGAACTTAAACTATACTAGTGGTTTGCAGGTCTAAATATGTGCAAATGAATCTCTACTGAGACGTGTAAAAGTACTAATTGTTGTTGTCTGTAGTTAGTAACTATTCCATGCGCGGATCTAGAGGGGGATCGGGGAGTGAGGGTCCTGGCCCCCCCTCTGGAATTTGCAGAGTTATTAAAAGTATATACTGAAGCTATTAAAAAATGACTTTGCCCCCCCCCCCCCCGAAAATTTGGACCCCACCATAACCACCACGAAATATGTGTTATGGATTTCACGGTTTTGTTGTTGTTGTTTTTTTGTTTTTGTTTTTGTTTTTTTTTTTTTTTTGCTTGTCAAAAAATTTTGGGTTGGAAATTCTTTTTCATTGGGGTGGACCCCCCCCCCTCTTCCTGGAAAAAATCCCTAGATCCGCGCCTGCATTCTCTGTCGTAGTTGTGATTTTCCTTTAATATGACAAGCGCCGTTTTTCCTTTGTATGACTTATTGCGTCTGTGTATATGATAAATTTCCTTCGATACTTTTATAAAATTAACAGACCTATCTTTCATTTTCGATAAGATTTACCATTTTTCAGAACGTTCACTATGTAACATTAATACTTTTTTGAAAGTTCTTCCAGATGAGTTCGATTTTTTTGTAAATTACAAAATAAACAATAAGGTCGGTAAGGTCTGTATGCAAAGAATTATTACATATGAAGTAGCTTCAAAAAACTTAGAATGTTATACAGTCCAATTCCGTAACTAGGCTCAAACTTTTAGTGAGGCAAGGGATTTGGGGTCACTCGGGTCCAGGGTAATGTCCTGAAGGGGTTTCTCAGGGGTTTTTCGAAACCTGGGTTTTAGTAAATTAAAATCTTAATTTTTGAAAGTTTTTCAAATTTTGAATCATTTTTACATCCGTTCTAAATGATAATGAAGCACCTGATGAAATGATCAATTTACTGGAATTGAAACAAAAGTTGAAAGTATTTATCCATTACAGAGATTAATTAAAGTTCAAAGTAAAACTTTCTCACTTTTCAGAAAACTATAAAATTTTAATGAAGCATTTGCCTCACTTGCCTCAATATGGTAGTTACGACTTGTACACATGCACAATACCTTGTTTGTTTATTTCGTGCTACATAATGACTGTTAAAAAAGATCAAATAAAAATTTTATAAAACAAAGCAATTTTTTAAATTGAATTTTAAAAAATTGTGTTAGAACGCAAAATAAGATTCGATTCAAAATAAGAAACACTCTGAGTGTCAACAACTCGACATAAATGGTTCACAATCCAATTTGATTGAATGTCCCGGATTTTTTTTTATTTAAAGAAAGCCATTGCACGTACTGTTCCTTCGTACACAGGGGCATCATTAGCTATCATAAACTATATATACATCGTCCATCAAATAATAAAACTTACCCGTAAAATAGACTAGGCATTCCGAGTTATCCGTGCTAACAATGATCCTCTCTATAGAATCACTGATTTCGAGTAAAATCATATCTGCAGCAGCAGTGCTAATATTCAATTTGATATCTAGTGTTGAACATCGCGGGGTGTAGGGAGGCATCTATTGATTTTTCCCTGGTGTATGATGATTAACATATTTTGTTGATGTAATATACAGGTTAAAGTTTAAATCCTTGAAAATGAAATATAATCTTGCAAAAAGTCAATCCTTTCTCTTTTCTAAATATTTTAAATGAAAACAGATAAAAGGTACAATACACGAAATAGAATGTCTTCAAAAATTATGATTCCAGAACTCTCTATCGCTGGAAGTAACTGAGTCAGATAAATATGAAAAAAACCCTAATATACAAAAAGGCCATTTATAATTAACCTTTGGAAACAAATGACATTCACTATCTCTGATGACTAACGAACCATTTCATCAAAGGAAAAATTTATATATCCCTTCACAAAGTTCATTATTTTAGATAGTCTAGCTGATGTAATAAAAGGACAGGCCTCTTTTCTTCATCATACCCATCGATCTAGTTTGCCAGGCCTCAAGGAGATTGCCAACCTTTAATTATTTTTTTTTATCTCGATCATCTCCAATTTACCTTCTAAGTAAATACAGAGCAAGCTAACCTCTAGGTATATGTACAGTTGTCAGTCTCGATTACTGGTGGATGGGTGTGAACATCACTTAGACAGACCTGGCCTCGTCTTCTTTTTATCTTAAACAAGTTTCTGGATATGCCAACTTTGTTACAAATAACGAATATTTTCGATTTGATGATTTTTTAAAGTATAAGCTGTTTTAGACGAAGTTCAAAAATGTTGATTTTACGTTTGAAGCATTGATTTCCATTTTTCGTGGGCGGCAGTTCAAAATCTGAATTTTCAACAACAACAACAAAAAATTAGATCGTCTTTGTTCTGCAAGAAAGGGGTTTTTGTTACATCTGATACTTTTACACAAGCATATTGTT
Organism: Saccostrea echinata; assembly: GCF_033153115.1. Classification (NCBI taxonomy): domain Eukaryota; kingdom Metazoa; phylum Mollusca; class Bivalvia; order Ostreida; family Ostreidae; genus Saccostrea; species Saccostrea echinata. Next base: position 30,283,884 of record NW_026889750.1, read on the forward strand.
TATCGATCTACTGTTATATTATCTGATTTCATTTAAAGGATGTTAGTCCTTTTCCTTTAGAAAAGAATTTCCTCGATCCATACATGTGTACAGGACGGATTCTCTTTATTGTAAACAATGTTTATTTGTGCAAGCGCACAATACTGCCCCATTAAACAATGATTCAGTTATTAAAGGAAAGCATCGAATAGGGTTTAAATTAGAGCTTGTTATACTCCAGGACGTATTCTAAGGTATTCTGTTTTCAATGTTTTGTTTTGATTGAGTTCATTGGTTGTTAATTAAAACAAACTTGATGAACGTAAACAACACAGACAAGCGTTCCTAAAGCAGATTCGTTTTCATGATCAAATAAAAATTAGATTCATCAGAGTCGGTAGAAAATGAAAATATGTTTGTATGAATATAATTTTATAAACCTCTTTTACACATTATGCGAATCCTTTCTAGCTTGTGAGTGCCTTCACACAACAGAAAATCTTACTTTTTTAGGCTTCTGTAAATATAAACCACTCTTATAAGTAGCGATCACACCGAAGTATTTTAATATCTCTTAATATTTTGCAAATATTGTACAAGTTCCTTGAACTTTTTGAAAGACATTTCGTAAGAAGAATTATCGTAATCTTATGACTGAATAGAAACATCAGTTTCAAGCCACTTGACTTGCACCCCTGAATTAGGTAAGATACAAGACTATGACCGGGATATCATTTCATTCATTTGTGCAAAAGTCTGAAGGAAAGTAAAACAATAGAATAATAGAAAGAATGCAAGCAACATTCTAAATAAATCATGTCGCATTTGATTACATATTGTACAATAAAAACCGAATCAGTGTAAAATTTTGATTTGTGAATCTACGCTGCACATTAATACGAAAAGTTAAATATTCCTAAAATTTTGATTGTTTTCAGAATAAAAAGATAAATAATAAAAATTCATAGTGAGATGAGCGGTGCATCTGTAAATATATTCGTATGTATATAACTGGTTGGAGCACTTTTATGAATCATCCGACTTCAAACGGGCAAGTAACCGTCCATGCATCACTATAAACCATTGAACTAAATTTTTATGATTATAAAAGTCAAATCTCATCAAAACTGAACAGGAAATGCTCTGTTTGAAAATTTAATGAGGATAAAATTGATAATAAAATTGATTTAAAAAAAAACAAACAAGAGAATAATAGAAGGGAATCAATGTAGGCCATAAAATACGCCGTATACAGATTAAATTTGCACTATACACATAATTATGTTAATAATAAAACATAAAATCAAAGTACAGAATGTATTCCTGGGAGTTGAGCTTTTCAATCATTTGAAGGAGAAAAAATTAAATTATCGAAATAATTCCATTGTTGTTTTTAGTCCTCTATCGGTAAAGATCGGTTAAACTGGAGTAGACTATAGGTTTCCTCCTCCTTTGTCTAGCTGTCTGTCTGTCTGTCCCAACTGGTTTTTCCATTCCTTTTTTTCAAAACGCTTGCAGATATTGAGCTTGTTTTTTTTAGGTGAATGTTCAAGTTTGCATTTCGTTTCGCTTTGGTGATTTTTGACAGAAATGGCCTTTTTAATTATTAAGGAGACAAAATTTCCAACTTGGTTTTCCACACTTTTTTCCTAATTGCTTGCAGATATTGGCCTGTTTTTTGATATGTGAGTCTACTTTGATAAGCACAAGCACTTGTTTCGTTAATATTTTTTAAACCCATAGTAAAATAATAACACAAGGTATCCAGCTCCGAATTACATGGAGTACCCCCCTCTCTAGAATCGCACTCATTTACACTTTTAGAGGAAATGCACTGGCAAACAGTGTATTACCATTGTCTTCTACGATAATGTACACAACCATATATGGCATGCTTGTCTTTATTTTCATTTATTCCCGTAAAGAGTGTCAATACACCAAAGATCAGAACATGAGAAGACAACAGGAGTCAACACAACTATACACAAAAGATCTGAATATGAGAAGACAACGGGTGTCAACACAACTATACACCAAAGATCAGAACATGAGAAGACAGCGGGAGTCAAGACAGCTATACACCATAGATCAGAACATGAGAAGACAACGGGAGTCAACACAACTATACACCAAAGATCAGAACATGAGAAGACAACGGGAGTAAACACAGCTATACACAAAAGATCTGAATATGAGAAGACAACGGGTGTCAACACAACTATACATCAAAGATCAGAACATGAGAAGACAACGGGAGTCAAGACAGCTATACACCAATGATCAGAACATGAGAAGACAGCGGGAGTCAAGACAGCTATACACCAAAGATCTGAACATGAGAAGACAACGGGAGTCAACACAACTATACACCAAAGATCAGAACATGAGAAGACAACGGGAGTCAGCACAGCTATACACCAAAGATCAGAACATGAGAAGACAACGGGAGTCAACACAACTATACATCAAAGATCAGAACATGAGAAGACAACGGGAGTCAACACAGCTAAACACCAAAGATCAGAACATGAGAAGACAATGGTAGTCAAAGCTGTACACCAAAGATCAGAACATGAGAAGAAAACGGGAGTCAACACAGCTATACACCAAAGATCAGAACATGAGAAGACAACGGAAGTCAACAGAGCTATACACCAAAGATCAGAACATGAGAAGACAACGGGAGTCAGCATAGCTATACACCAAAGATCAGAGCATGAGAAGACAACGGGAGTCAACACAGCTAAACACCAAAGATCAGAACATGAGAAGACAACGGGAGTCAAGACAGCTATACACCAAAGATCAGAACATGAGAAGACAACGGAAGTCAACACAACTATACACCAAAGATCAGAACATGAGAAGACAACGGGAGTCAAGACAGCTATACACCAAAGATCTGAACATGAGAAGACAACGGGAGTAAACACAACTATACACCAAAGATCAGAACATGAGAAGACAACGGGAGTCAACACAGCTATACACCAAAGATCAGAACATGAGAAGACAACGGGAGTCAACACAACTATACATCAAAGATCAGAACATGAGAAGACAACGGGAGTCAACACAGCTAAACACCAATGATCAGAACATGAGAAAACAGCGGGAGTCAACACAGCTAAACACCAAAGATCAGAACATGAGAAGACAGCAGGAGTCAAGACAGCTATACACCAAAGATCAGAACATGAGAAGACAACGGGAGTCAACAGAGCTATACACCAAAGATCAGAACATGAGAAGACAACGGAAGTCAACACAACTATACATCAAAGATCAGAACATGAGAAGACAACGGGAGTCAACAGAGCTATACACCAAAGATCAGAACATGAGAAAACAGCGGGAGTCAACACAGCTAAACACCAAAGATCAGAACATGAGAAGACAACGGGAGTAAACACAACTATACACCAAAGATCAGAACATGAGAAGACAACGGGAGTCAACACAGCTATACACCAAAGATCAGAACATGAGAAAACAGCGGGAGTCAACACAGCTAAACACCAAAGATCAGAACATGAGAAGACAGCAGGAGTCAACACAGCTATACACCAAAGATCAGAACATGAGAAGACAACGGGAGTCAACACAGCTAAACACCAAAGATCAGAACATGAGAAGACAACGGGAGTAAACACAACTATACATCAAAGATCAGAACATGAGAAGACAACGGGAGTAAACACAACTATACACCAAAGATCAGAACATGAGAAGACAACGGGAGTCAACACAGCTATACACCAAAGATCAGAACATGAGAAGACAACGGGAGTCAACACAGCTAAACACCAAAGATCAGAACATGAGAAGACAGCAGGAGTCAACACAGCTATACATCAAAGATCTGAACATGAGAAGACAACGGGAGTCAACACAGCTATACACCAAAGATCAGAACATGAGAAGACAACGGAAGTCAACACAGCTATACACCAAAGATCAGAACATGAGAAGACAACGGGAGTCGCACAGCTAATCACCAAAGATCAGAACATGAGAAGACAACGGGAGTCAACACAGCTATACACTAAAGACCAGAACATGAGAAGACAACAGGATCGGATAGAAGAGCAAGACTCCGGCATCAGAAGATTTCGCTTTCAAATTGATGGTCAAATGAAGAGATTAATTACCTCCATTTCACAATCGACGCTTAGATTCAAGAGATCGAAAGATGCTTATATACATGTTTGTATTTGCACTTCCAAGTAAATTGGCTGCTCACACACGAGTGGTGCTATATAACTTATACAAAAATCACTCGCACTGTGATTTTGTATGTGCGTGATAGCTAAGGGATATTGAATAATAGTTCAACTCGCTCCCCCAAAAAAACTCGATTCCTTGTTATCTCGTGCACAGAAGCAGTTTGCGTGTTTTTACTTGTTTGGACAGCTTCTTTCTGTCTTAAAGGCACTTTGTCTTGACAAAACCTTTTCACCCACCATTTGAAATCTCGTCGAGAGGTGAAGTTATTGTTTTAAAATCTGGACTCGCTTTTGAAAAATCCGAGAATAACCAAAGTCAAAGATTCAGAATCTATAGTTAGTCTCATTGTAGTAAAGCATATTGAAATATTCGAGTCATTAATGGATATACTTGTTCTTAAATGTTGCAAAGGAATCATATTGGTCTAGGAACCATTTGTTTTGAACATGAGGGTGGTTAATATCTTGTTATATTTTTATGATTGCATGTCTCTACATCTAAAGATATGCGCAACTGGTACTCAATGTTTGTTTTTTTTTTTCAAGAAAAAGAAATGTACCAAAAGATCAAACGTATTTTAAAGCATTATATACGTCTTTCAATTTTCTTTGCTTTCTAACAAAATTTAACAATGATCAATCTATCGGCTGAACACCCGTGACAAAAGCATTTATATAATTCCAAAACTAATGTGTTAAAGCGTATTATTTGTACATAAAAATATTGTCAGGGACACGAATTTCTGAAAAATAAATATTAAAGGGAAAAACAACAACCAAAAATCTTGTTGACGCTTAATTTATAGTTTGCAAGCGAGAAGCGTTAAATCATGGTAAAAAATCACGCACCTTCATTTGATACAATCTTAAGAGGCTGAATTTATTCAAGAGTTCTGTCATTATTTTGTAATTCTTAGATATGTATGGAGACAGGACACGAAAAGACGGAGGAAAATTTTAACTTGATCGCTGATTCTCTCACTATGCTAACAAAAACTGTGTGTGTTATTAGATCTGACTTACGACATTGTTTTGGTGCAGAGACAGAACTAAGAGGATTTATGTAATAATTACGGGTTAAGTGTACTGTTTATATTTACTTTATGTTGAAAACAAATACATATTTTGGGACACATGCATCCCTAGATTATAATTAGATTTAAGAAAAAAGTTCCTATCCCCTGTAAAAATAATAAATTGTTGAAAAGAATTGAAGTAGTATATCTACACCAACAATATATAAAAATTGACGAAGTGTCAATGATTTTGTGATTCTTGGTGATTTACCAACAAAAGTTGGCGTACCATGAATCTTTTTAGATCATCCGAACCAGAGATTTGTATTGCTATCTTTTTTCGTCCATTGTTGTTCATTGTTGTTTGAGAGTTACTTTAAATTTCTTTTACAGGACAGGACATAATTACCTTGTCATTGAATATGTTTAATGAAAAAATTGTTCATTTCTTAAATGTTGAAAATTATCTTAGAACGCTCTTGAGGAAAAAGAGGCTTCTATAAGTAAATCATAATGCAATATGCAAGCATTTCTACATAGCTAAGATTCTAGTTTGTTAACTCATGACCCTGGACTAGGATAGAGTATGGGGTCAAAGCTCTTCAAAAAATATATCATAAAAAATAAAACGAAATTTTATAAAACCTTTGTTTTAAAGAAAAAAGGCTACAAATTGTTTAACACGGAAATAAAAGCTTTCCGACAAAGTTCAGATTCAAGATTGTTCAAGTCGTGGTTTTAGTATTTCTAATAGTATAGAAATGTACATGTAAATGAAATTTCTTAAAAACATATGGCATGCCAAACGTTGCTATATTCAAATTTTCCCATTTGTTTCGTATAGTAGGAATTTTTATAGCGTTATCTTTAATTTGCAGTCTATAATTGTCAATTTGTTTTGTATGTTTTCTTTTCGTATTCTATAATATTCTATTTGCATTTTTTATGTAGTCAATTAATAGTCAATTTGTATTCCATATTCGGTATTTCAATTGTATAATTCTCATTTGTATTGAATGATGCACTATTTGTATTCTATGATATTTCAATTTGCATTGTATGTGAAGTCTATTTGTATTTTATTACAAATTATGGAATACAAATATATTTATATTCAATAATTTGATTTATTATTCAATAACAAAATTTATTTTGTATTCTATTACTAGAATTACCTACAATGTATTAAAAATGTAATTCACGTACAATACGAATTGAAACATTATAGATTACAAATGATGTATTATACTATATAAATGAAAATTGTTATAACGGTTATAGAAAAAATGGACAGTTTTTTTTAAAGGAATATAAATCAGAAAAATATACAATAAAATTGTACATTATACATTTCAAATAGATAGTTATGGAATATAGATAGAAAATATCGAATATTGCAGCTTACCTTTCACATACCATATATGAGTTTTAATTAATTTATTGCATTGTACAGTACGGAGGGAAAATATTCCTGTGTAAAACTAGAAGTTTATGGCATATTTAGAAGATAGTCAAGGGCATTCATCTTATCTGTGTCTTGGATAAATTTCCCTTCTCAGGATATACATTTGCCACCTAACAGTTGGCTGAACTTTGATGGTGACATTATCGTTAGCGATGTTTTAGTAGATGACAGGATGCTTAATACGCGGTGTAGAAATATATTATAAAGGTTGTCATGAATGAAAAAGCTGAAGAAACGAAAGTGATCGATCTCAAAAAACCCATAAACAATTTAAATCTGTGAACAGGAAATAAAATACGAATCTCTGGAAATCTATAGGTGGGATCAAATGCAAAGGAGGAGTAATCATCCCCTGTCGACCGGTGACACTCGCCGTGAGTCTTTTATCAAATAGATGTATTAATCCGTAGTCAAATAAGTTTAAAAACAATGCTCTAACAATTTGTAAGAAATATATCGGTCAAAGTACGCCTCAGTGTTAGACTGTATTTATGAACAAGATCATTACACGACCCCCCCCCCCCCCGGAAAAAAAATTACGAAATGACTCACGATACGACTTGAAAGGAGGTAGACGAAATACCTGTAAATATCAACTTATTTTTCAGTGGCTTGCCTAAGTTTTAAAAATTAATCGTAATCAAAACATGCTCTCGAGTATCAAATACGTTGCGAGACAAACACCATATGCAGGTGATTGTCGTATATAAATACATAAATAAGAAAAGTTGACAATGGAAAAGTCATCCCATTTGTCATACAGTTTAGTTGTAAGATAGTCCTTATTATCTATATATAGCCAGTAAAATATCCAAATATGAAATAGATGTGGTAGACTCTTTGGTGTCTTTTATTTCGAGTTCACTGGGATATATCGAGTCGACATATGAAAGAAAGTAACTATTGTTAATTGAATAAAACGTCATCGATATATTTGAATGTAGAGTTGAAGGCCAAGTGTTTTCTTATTCTCATGTATAAGTTAGTTTTTGAGTACACTCTGCCTCATTGAAACATATAAAAAAACAGAACAGTTAATAATGGAGAAGTGTAGTGTCCGTTGAAATTCCAGCAGTTGTTGGAAGACCCGGTCTCAAAAACACTACGAATCTGCTGTCTATGAGGAACTCCAGCATCCTTTTAATATCAGCTTCAGAGTACTTGTGTGTAGAATCAGAGTGATTTTTAACAAAGTAATTTTGTTGATAACCAATTACAAGATATGGAAATTTTTGTGTTCCATTTTTATTGAAGAAGTAGTTGTCCATGACATCAAAAAACTTAAAAACTTAGATTTAAATTTATTGTAAGGATTGGTTGTATTAAGTGTTGAAAAGTCAGAAGTTCGATGTTACTGACTTTTTGAGGAAAAAATGTGATTCTAAATTTTCTAGAAGGTCTTTGGAGCTTTTGAATATCCACATTTGATTTAAGGAGGTTGGATACTGTTACCAAAAGTATTGAGAATTTTTTATCAAGTATATTTTTAGAATCTACAACGTAACTTAATAAATAAAAAATCAAAACAAAACTTGGGGGGTCGATGCGCTTCTTTAATATGCCCGTTTTGCACTGTAATTACGTCTAACACTTAAATCAATTTTTTTCAAAGTTTTTACTCTAATATTTTTTATCCAAATAAATTATGAAAACAAACAGTCTTTTTTCATCTTGCATAGTCCCATTAAAATTTGTGATATCAAAAAAAGTTTCAAATTACTTCGTATATAGTCAATTATTTTATCTTTCTGCACTCAAAAAAAAGTCATTTTTCTGAATTAAATATTTAACAAGAAATACAGTCCTTTGAAAGTAATTACATTTTTTCTGAATTTAAGTAGAATGGTAAAAAATATCATATATATTTAGAAAAGAAAATTGAAGGTGAGGGTCTGTGATGTTAATTTTTTTAGATATAACTAAAATAGTGTGAATTTAAAGCTTAAATTGCACTAATTGTTTTTCGAAGACTTTCACAATATATTTGCTATATTTGTCAAACATGATGATAGAATTCACGACAGTTAATTTAATATATAAGTTAGGACCAGTATAAAACATTTCACTGCACAAAATAACTCTGTGTGCAAACTGCATGTAAAAATAGGAATCCAAACTTAACAATACTGTAAATAAATTGAAAGTTAAAAACTGATTATTTTCCTCTAAAAAAACCTTCCGCCACAAAATATAGTTCCTCATTTAATGCTTTCGGTATAAAATTAATTACTGGAATTTAATCATGGGGTTTTAATTGAATATGTTTACCATTGTAGAATCCAAATTTATTGTAAGAACTAAAACATTATGCAGAATTTTTTAGATAGAGGTCAGGACAAAAATCTGCTCAAAAGCCCAGGAACGACCTCTTTAGACCACTTTTCGAATATGCTGTGGAACAGTACGTCTAATGTTTCGCCTTTACAACAGTTAATAACTCTTAGGAAACAATACATATATATTTTAATTCTGAATACTCATGGCGAATCATATATATACATATAACCTTGTAAGAAAATCGCCTTTAGCTGCCAAAGGGGTCAAAGTACTTTAGGGCAATGCACATTTGTTGATGCATTTTCCCACATGAATTTCAACGTACAATATTGTCTGTCTTCATCAAAATTAAATTGTACCGTCACGGTAGCTCAGTCGGTAGAGCACTCGCTCCGTGATCGGAAGGACGTGTGAAAAAATAGGTAGCAACTGTTCCTTCGCCAAGCGCTCGGCACTTTGAAGTGAAAGTTGCGGATCTTTCGGATGAGACCTTAAAAGCCAAGGCCCCGTGTCACGGTAGGCGTTGGCACGACAAAGAACCCTTACTGCTCAATGGCCCTGAGTGCCGAGTAGAGGTCTTCATTTGAAGCTCTTCACCGGTACACGATGACGTCTCGATATGAGTGAAAAATTCTCGAACAGGACGTAAAACAACATACAATCAATCAATCAGAATTAAAATGCTTAATGTTGCTCCACCCTTTTCCCTGGGTCATGATTTGAACATACTTAAATCTGCACTACCTGAAGATGCTTGCAAACTAATATCATTAATCAAGGTCCTACTGTTCTTCAGAATACGATTTTTCAGATATTTCCTATACATTTCCTATATATTCCTAGATAAAACTTTGGCCCCCTATATTTGTACCGTGGATCATGGACCGTTGAATTGTCACTTAATCCATCAACCTTTGATTGATTTCTTCATCAAATCCAATGCATTATTTTTCAAAATTTGTAGGTTTGTAAATTTTGGAATGAATAATTTAAGTCTTTCAGGTTCAGTTTTGAACTTCTTTTGTGTTCTAATCAATATCTATAAGGACGTGATTTTACAAGAATTATTAAACTGCCCGAAAAAAATGCATAATCAAATAAGTATTGTGTTTACAATTATTCCTATTTTAGGTAGATTTGTAACGATTTTTCCTTTGAATTTCGATCCTATTTTGTGTGGTCAGATGTACAACTCCGATCTCCCTATGGATGCTCGACCCAGCCCAACGTAATTATTTTAAAAATGTATGCTTATAATTCTGTCCACTGATTCAGCATTTTTCATTTAAGTGGGATGGTACAGTTTCTCAAGCACATGTCAAATTCATGAGAAATATGAAGCAAAATAATATAATAATAGTATTTTTTGCTCATATAAATCAGATCTTAGTCTTCGTGATTATTAATATTCTGTCAGAATGAACTCCTCAGTATTTTCCCAAGGAATAGACATCTTGGCTTTTCATTGAACCCTGTTTTTTTAACTGCAAATCAGTCCTAGAGATAGTAATCCGATAGCTAACACCATTGGCACATATGATGATAACTGGATTTCAGTTTCTAAGTTTGTTTCAATCGAAAGGTAGACGAATTCGAGGCTGAAAAAAATAATGAATTTGGGATTCGGTTTTTAACAGCCCTTCTCACTTCAGACAGCTCATATAGACGCTTCGGGGAAAAATAAAGACTTGCAGTATAGCAGTATTATTATAATTATTCATTAAATTGCACCAAATAATTCTTGATATCTGTCTGACCTCACCCGAAATTAAGCTTTGAACCATTGAAGAGAGTAGTAAATGTTTGGAATTGGTGCATTATTACTTCTGAATCGGAACTTTAGTGTCCGAAAGCATGCAACTCAACAAAACTAAAACAAGATATGATCATTAAACACAAATGCCCCCGACATTGTTGAACAATAGTTCCTGGGCATATTAGTATGTGATTATACAACATTTAAGAGGACGGAAAGATGCTTTAAAAATAAAGAATTTTTCATTTAATCTAATTCGTCACACCCAATTGTCGACGACGTATCAATTAACAATAGTTACTTCCATTCATATGTAGTCTCCATTTATCCTATCAAATATATGAAACTACGTTTATATACAGAATGTAGATAACGGTGTCTGTGGCGTAATCGATAGCGCGTTGGACTTACAAACTCGGGGTCGTGAGTTCGATCCCCGGCGTGGGCGCTGTCGGATTTTCTTCCGGAAAAGAAGCCGTGGACTATTTCGGCATAGTATGTTTACGCTATATAAATCCTTAGAACACTTTGATTATACAGAGACAAACTGACAGGAGGCATAATAATACTTAATGGTAACCTAACAACAAAACTTTATGATAAATGATGTTTTTCCAGGTGATAACGCAAGAGCATGCTCTAGATACAAACGATTTCTGACAAATAAGTTGATGAAACAACAATATGAACAGTCTCATTTAAGGTAAATATTTGGCAAATACAAGAGTCGATACAATGACTTTGTCAGCAAATACAATCTACCATTAAGCTGACTGCATAACGTATTTCATATTAATTGTTAAGCCATAACTCGTACACACTGAATTGCATGCCTAAGCATTTTTCCGTTTGCCCGATCATTGTGATCATCTTACACTTTTTATTTTGTTACCATGACTGGTTGACCAAAATGAAGCTCACCCTGAGGCCTAAATCATGGACCAGGGGTCATGATTTTCATAATTTTGGTTTAAGGTTGAAGACATTTTTATCAAATAAAAAGCTTGCCTGATGTGATGTCCAAAAGTTTTTTTTTTTTTTAAAGATTGCATGACTGGTTTTGGTTTCATCCCTCGGGCCCCAGAATAAATCCATATATTAAAATTGTTGGAGACAGAGGACAGGCAGGACAAACCTTTTTTCTGATTTTCGATCTTCCGAAGGGAGGAGGGGGAGGGGCATAAAAATACATAGAATGCAGTTGAGATGGCCGATGGAAGAGAAAAAGGATTCAAAATATTAAGATAGGTTAAACATAATTATATATGATAGAATCTGCCATGGTTTATGGTTGGATGCGAGTTTTATCCAATCAAAACCCATCATGGCCATGGGGGTTCTATATATATATATATATACATATATATATATATATATATATATATATATATATATATATATATATATATATATATATATATATATATATATATATATATATATAACTATATTACCAATATATTCGCTACTAAAAATATATTATAAAATTAAATCAAATTAATTGATACAACCTTTCCCATAGAGACTATGAATGGAACAAACTAGAATCCTCTACATGTTTATATGTAAGATTTCTTATAATTGTTGTCCTTCCTGGCCCAGTGGGTTTTAAGATTTTTACACGATCCCATCCTACCTTTTTATTGTCTGTTATAAGATGTTCCTGATTGTCTATCAAGAAAAGTATTTGCTTATTAATTATAGACATGTATCTCTCTTCCCGAATCGTGAAAAATTTTAAAATGGTTGCAAAAAAAAATATTTTTAGTGGTTGCAAAATATACTTTTGCTTGAAAATTGTAAAACTTTACAGGTTTTTGTTTACGCTTGAAAGCTGAATCTCGCATTCATCGTTTTCATGATAAGCAACAATAAGCTTTCTTCAAAAGTTCAAGTTCTTTAATACTACTTTAATGTTGTTGCTTAGTAGACCAATCATTGATTTTTTTTTAATATGCTTCCAATCGGCTGTAAGTCGGCTATAAGTTAAAAATATTGTCTTCTTTAAATATTGAGAAAATCATGAGTGTGGGTATCGATCTTAGGTCTCATGATGGCGATAAGGTATTAAGATATTAAAATTTTTAATTACATTTTAAGTTAAAAGTTTTCTCCTGAACCATTCAACTGACAAGAAGCACGGTAATACTCACTGATAGGCATCCTACCTATTTTTTATTTTAATTACTTCTACGTAAGATTCACGTTCCTGAGTTGGGTTCATTTGAGTATATATAATATGGTTAAAGTCTGTCACTGTCAATCTTTCAGAATTTTTTCAAATGTTTAAGCTACATCCATATCTCCTGTATGTGAAATTCTGTTTTAATGTCTTTTTCTTTGTGAAAACTTTGAAGTTGAGAAATGTCATGTTTTTATACTTAAAGAAAAGTTGTGTGTATAATCAGGGAGTCAGATACATTTTTATACTAGGAAACTTGGACAAAGAGTTGCATTTAAGGGAAAAATTGTATAAAATGACATAATACAGTTTTAGTAAGGCCCTATAATCTCACCTTTGATAAAATTGATACCTTGAACCACAATGTATAGTCATGCACATAACCCAAGTACATTTTCATGTGTAGACCATTAAGAGAAAAGTATTACTTTTTCTATGACCAATAACATCCAAAAATTAAGATTTTTTTTATATACGTACAACTGCAAAATTTGTTCACTTTCAAGTGTTCAATTCTGCACGTGAAAGGTGTAAGTGCACGAATATAACTAGAATAGGCTACTGCATGTAACTCTCTTGAGTGCCAAGATCAATGGGTCTCCTGTTATTCCTTTTATTTTTTATCCCTCTAGTAAATATTTATGTGTTACATTGTATACGGTTTCAGGAGTTTGGGACTGAATTCATTCCTCTTTAGAATATATTCCACCTACAAGTAGATCTGGGGTATTTACACATATCACCCACGTCTTAAGGAGAAGCTTAAATTAATCATAGAGTACATACAAGTATCCAATATTTTTTTTTTACCAACCAGCCAAATAAAACCCCGTTTTTGCGAATTGCAACTTAACAGCTTATCTATTACCATGCAGTCTTGAAACTATTAAGCTATAGAAATTTAAGGACTTAAAGATCAATTTGATACCAAAATTATCAAAATCAATAAAGCATTAGATATTTACAGTAAACCGAGATTATTTGATCATTTTAATGAAATATTACGACGTGTAAAAGTTGAAATATGGTATAAAACGATATAAATCGACTTAGAGTAGTATGTCCAAGCTGCGTGTTGAAGCTGTCATTATTTTATGTGCATTCTCCTCTTACTTCAAATGTGAGAATAAATCTCAGTTATTTTTAATAGCTGCATTTCTATGTTACATGAAAATGCCAATTAAAAGCATGAATCTGTCTGAAAGTTTATTTTGTGAATCACAGAACAAGTATGTTTTAGATTAGAGATTGCAATAAGAACTCAATACTTCAAATGTTCGTCGAATGGTTTTTATCTTTTTTTTACTGCGGTTTTGAGTTGTGTTGTCAATGTGCACTTTTTGTGTCGCCTGCAGAGCAGAGCGACACTTGGGGATCAATTTACCCGGCGCCTGTCTGTCTGTCCGTCACTGTACGAGGTATGGAATTGATATTTTGTACATGTTTTGCTTGACACTATGGCTTTTGTAAATTACCAATTAAGGTTACCGATCTTGTGACCTTTGAACTTGCCCTTTGACCTACTTTTCAAAATAGTTCATAGTGCCGATATAAAGCATATTTTTGACATTTTACGAGGGTTGTCCCAGAAAAACGCGAACATTTTCAATATCTTTTGTTTCACTAATACTATAAAAATGAAAATTGGCATACATCATAAGCAACATTTTTTGAATAATGCATGAAAATTTCAATAAAATATCTCTATAAATAACTTTTTTTTCACAGGTAAACGCATCTTACAAAATAGCTGTCGGCGCAACACTGACGACGTCAAAATGTAGCTCGTGGCGTTTATGAATTTGTTCTGGAATTGTACGTCTGATAAGTCATCTGAGGCATAAATTTGACACAGAATTGAATTTTATTTTTGCTACCAAATTTTTCAATATCAAATGTTAGCAGTAACAAAGGATTGCAGAATTAATTCTTTTGATATACAATTTCCCAACCCTGATCATAAACCTAACTGCTCGCATTGTTAAATGGTAGTCCTCACGTACAGTGCATGACGTAAAGCTCCCGACTTTTCAGTTTGTCTTCATTTTTGTTGCTCTACCAAACGCCTCTTCTATCAGATAACCAGTCGAGCTATCCTCGAATCTCTTTACATAGGTATAAACGTGTGTCCAAGACGTATGTTTGTTTCGTTCCTTCGTTTACATACTCTTTTGCTGTAGTACGGACAGGAGTCATATCCCGTTCAACACAGTTCTGCTTGATAATTTGGTGCTCCGCATTATCGCCTGACGTCACCATTTTTGACAATATCTAACTAAAAGTTTTAGGCATTTAACGTCATATTTTTGTCATTTATGATGTCAAATTAATGAATTTTTACACATTAGCACTCCAGTTTACAGAGTATTTATGGGGGTAAATTTTGTAACATTATATTTCCATATAGCCTGGTAATCAAGAAAACTTCATTGATATTGCTATTTTTAAAAGTCAAAAAATTGCCGTGCGCCGACCCGCATTATTTAACACCCTTTAAATGCTGTTTTTACGTCCATACGTCATTAAAGCCTCATAAAATTTTGTCAAAATAAAGAAAATATCATTTCCCAACAAATTGCAAAAAATTGTTAATTTTGGTAAAATAGTTTATAAAATATTTTAAAAGTTCGCGTTTTTCTGGGACAACCATCGTAGAGGTAAATTTATGCTATTTAGCATGTGCACAGTTTGACATGAAATATTATTCAAAACACCAGCGTTACAGATCACTTGACCTTGACTTTTGACCTACCTTGCAAAAATATTCTGAACGTTTAATTTAACTTACGTGTTACAAATTTTTATACTTATTATTTATATCACATGTTTATAAGTTTTTGACACTGTAATTTGAAACTGTTTGATATATAATTACTACAAATTTAAATATCATGAAAGTAAATCGGGATCGGTATACACAAAATGGATGCTTGTAGACTGACAATTGCAGTAAAGACAGACTTGAAGGACCTTTGAAGTTGTCAGATTTTTTTTCATTTTTGCACCTGAGATTTCTTAAATAACTGTCACTAACATCCTGAAGTCTGGGGATCTAATTTCCATTATTGCTGGAGATATGATGCATTTATCTCCCTTACTCCAGAGCAGTCAAGAATACACACTGAGCACTCTGACAGAAGTTTTTTGTGCATATTTTGAAGCAGAATTTCATCCTTAATAGACTAAGCCTGGCAACCAATTTTGTATCCGTGGAGAGTATATGCACTGTTCTTCACAACAAACAAAAAATAATTCACAAGTCTGAGACCATTATGCAATTATTACATAACAAAATTGCATTTTACCCTCCTAAGAATGACAGAATTTACAGAAATTGTTAAATATTAGGCTGATAATAAAATCTGCATCTGGTCAATTTATGTTCCAAATAAAGCCTAGGTACTTGTCTACAACCTGCTATGCAGAAGTTTATCTAAAAGTTGTGTTGTAACACAGGGCAGTTCAAATGATATCAGCATCTGGGGAGGTTCTGGACAGCTCTGACACTCCATTAAACTTGCTTTGATGATAAGAAAATGGAGAAAACAATTCAGATGTAATTTATTGTCGTGATTTATGTAACTGGCTTTCTCTGCAGACACAAATTAGCCATGAAATTCCAATTGAACATACATAATTATCCTCTTTTCATTGAATTATTCAGGAGTTTCAAAGGTGTTTGATGAATTTGCATGATTAATTCAAGATTACAGCTTTTTGTTTCACCAGATTTACATAAAAATTCAACATTTAAATTTGAAAATATAAATCTTAAACATTTTTATGGGTCTTAACACTTTTAAATGTGAATAAATGCAACAAAGAAACTAATATCAGGCCATCCTCCATGATTCTTGGAGGTGGGTGGGTGTACAAAAACTGCTGATAAAATTTATAGGAACTGACAAAAGAAGAACAGGGCACTTTATTAGCTGAATTATGGTTATTCTGATATTTTGATTGTGTAAATATGTCAAATTTCTTCATCACTTTAATTTGTAATTTATTAATATTTCAGTACATCAATGTGCTTAACAAATCATGCTAAAATAAACATCCTGACTGAGACTTAATTTAAAAGAGAGGGTCAACACCTACATAAAAGTGGTAAATGACAAAAAACATTCTCCGGCAAACTGAAAAATCTTGAATGTCAGCTGCGAAAGCATGGAAAAAGTCTAGAGAACCATAACAGGCATACCATGGTGCTAAGTGACATTCTGTACTATATGTGTGATGCATGGTTGGGACTCGGAATAAGTATTCACTCTCACGCCCTGACAGTATTTATGCATTTTTGGTCTTAAGCTTCTTATTTTTGAAAAATTCTTAATAAATTTTATTTGTGCATTACTTTTATTAGACAAATTTAACTCATTTCATTATTTCTATTCCTCCACTCCAGTAATAAATGAATCACTTAAGGTGAATAAAATGAAAGTAAACCCAGTCTCTGTAAAATTTAACACTTTTTAAAAACATGTTTTACTTCTTCACATTTTATCGCAGTTGTCGCTTTTGTTGAAAACTCATTCGCAAACCCAGAATTAGTCATTTCTTGAAAAAATCAGCCCAAAGTGCTTTTATGGCAAAGACTGTAGACACTATAATTGACTGCGGTCAGGTGGTGCACAGAGTTTAAAGTCATCTAAAATAAAAAACCAACATTTTCTAACTTCTTTCTACATGTAAGATACATAATCCTACTTTGAAAGTCATAATTTGGAGTTTTGAGGGTAAAACATGACATATTATTAGTATTTTACATAGAAATCTGTATAAATTAATGTCAACCCTGCTTCTAAATTTAAAAATATGTGCTTTCACACAGAAAGTTCATAAAATGACATATTTTGTTGAAATATGCCTTTATAGAATTAAAACTGCCTTTGATATGGGTGTAGATGATTTTACACAATCACCTTCAAGGTATCACACCGGTAATTGTTTTCACTATGTAATTCTATATAGAATAAAAAATCATTAAAAATCAGGTATTCGAATTCATGAAAAAATATTTAGCAGGAAGTGTTAAACGTTACCAGTCACATCAGCTGACACCAAAAAATAGGGTACCTACACGGCATTTTCTGATTTATTCCATCCGCAAACAGGAATACCCTCAAAACCACGTGTGTATTCAATGTGTTTATAAACATCCTGTGTGCACCCCAGGAAGTGGCCTCCTATGCCCCGAAAGAAATAGTTCCTGTCAAAAACCTTTAATATTTTACAAAGTACATAAATCCTAAGCACAGATACCAAAAATGTAAAAATAGAATAAGGGAAATTAAAAAATTTCTCACAATAAAAAAAAAATTTCTTTAT
The DNA here is from genome assembly GCF_033153115.1 of Saccostrea echinata. Taxonomy (NCBI): domain Eukaryota; kingdom Metazoa; phylum Mollusca; class Bivalvia; order Ostreida; family Ostreidae; genus Saccostrea; species Saccostrea echinata. Next base: position 30,302,113 of record NW_026889750.1, read on the forward strand.
TATGTATGGAACTACAATTGAGTACTAAGTTCATTTTGATTGGTCAATTACCGGTGTGATACCTAAAATCTCTTTTGGATGGTTGTTAAATTAAACACATAATAAAATGATAGATAATTATTTCTAATAATTTCAATTTCATTATTCATTTTAGCCTTGAGGGCCGGGAATCATATTTCTGATTCTATCACGGTCATACTATCCTTGGATTTTTTTTTTTTTTTAGATAAATGTATGAACTACGGTATAATGCTAGTAACACTCTTAAATTTATTTGCATTTTTAATGTTGCTATATAAACCAGAAAACACCAGTGTTCCTTGGAACGATCTAGTTTTTGTAAACATAATCAAGGGAGTGACAACAGTTTTAGGTATGGTATTTTAATCTTTGAGGTATGCCATTTTGCTCATTTGTAGACCTTTCCTTTACCCATGCCTTTTTTGATTTTGTCATTTTGTTGCTAGTTAAAGACCAGATCTGATCCTCCTGATCCAAATTGCTGCATGTATATTTTAGGTCACCTGAATCCCTCAGGTGGTGACCTGTCATAACTTGCTTTTGTCTGTTTTCTTGCGGCGTTCGACATAACCAATGGATCAGTTTGTATCAGATTTTGCCTCAAAGCAATCTCAGGTGCTTGGTATTCAAATTTCTTCTAACGAAGGACCAAGCATTTTCCAAAGGGAGTTAATTAAGAAATAGTAATACAAACATGATAGGTCCCAGAAATCTTCCATGATTCAAAATCCACTGAGTCAGCAAAGACAAAACCTAGAAAGAGGATATATGTCTATTAAACCATACCCAAAGTTCATAATAGGGTCACAAAAGATTATTTGATATTTTTCTCGTTCCTTGTTCAATAATTGATATGCACCTCCGCCTCATTAGATTACATTTTTAAAGTTAAAATGATAAATACAAGAGAAAACATTTTTTACTGGAGAGAAAAAAAAGTTTCTCCATAGAGTTATTATATACATCTTACAATAGTGACTGCAGAAGATACAATATCTTGATTCTTTTTTTTATTAGTCCACTACTGGTGGAACTGGGAAGGACTTAAGGTTTGCTCTCCCTCTAGCAGTTCGCCTGTCCATCTGTCAGTCTGTACGCAGTTTTCTGACTTTTTCCTAGATGTATGCAGATATTGAGCTGATGTTGGAATATGTCTTTCTTGACGAGTCATTAGCTTGCGTTTTGTCCGCTTGGGTTAAATTTGATGGAAATATGGGCAATACGGTAGGAGACTTGGTAGAGTTTATGCAATACTCTCAATATGCTTGTCCCTATGCTATTGAGTGTTATTGAACAAACTTATTTAAAAGAAGTAAATGTTTTTAAAAGTCATCTTAAAGCATGCAAAAGCCTACTTGCAAGCAAATTGACAAAACAATTTTGGAAAAAAGTTTGCGGATAATAATGTCTAACATTGATAAAACGATCGGCATAAACTACATTATTGTAAAATAATATGCCCTATTTGAAGTCACCGTTCACAAAAACAATCTGCCGAACTGAATTCGTAACCCTAATTGTTAAAAGTAATTAACGTTTTCAGAAGAGCTTTATTACTGAAATGAACAGAGACTACATATACACTGAAAGGAAAAAACGCATTCCTAAATATATAATACTTATATTATAAGGTTACCATTTATTACTATGCGACGCAATCATAGCCAAATACAATTCTGTTTAATATTTCATTCATAATTGTTATTAATCAAGGCATGATATCGAATCAAACGACATGGTAGTATCGCAATTATTGACTATAGGGAGTAGGGGTCTGAATTTTAAAATTCAAAATTCCAATGTCCATATTGCGTGTGTCATGAACCTACATCATTCAGTCAGCTGAATGGTCACTGAAAGGTCTGGAAATGTCACTGAATGGCAGAGCTCTGCTATTCAGTCTCCTTTCAGTAGACTTTCAGTCACCTTTCAGTTAACGGAATGGCAGAGCTTCATCCTGTCCTTACACAGCATTTACAGCCGCTGGTAATATTTTAAGCATAGAATTGATCAGATGGTTGAATCTTCGAATAAGGATGATATTTCACTAATCCATAAGTTCTTGCCTCGGCTCATCGTGGTTTTTGAAATCGGATATGAAAGTCAAATTTATCTATCCATTTCGTCTCATAATTGCTCAACTTGAAACAAAGCAGGACTAAATGGTGACCAACCTGTGTCCGTAGGTTGTGGGTCAGAGAGAAATCTCTGCATATCCTAGCAATGTACGCTCATTTCATCTGGAAGTGGTTGTGAAAGGGTAGCCTGTGTGCTTTTAGGCCTGCCTCTATGAGACTACTGCGTGCAGTTTTCTTTCTAATTCTGGCATTGCAGCGTCCAGGCATTTTACTAGCAGTTTCACGTACAGGTTGAAACCTGCACCGTAGGTGGATTAAACGAATCTCTCAGTCCAGAAATCCCGTTACCCCCTGAAGACGTCCACCTCTTGGACGATGCTTAACGCTTCCTGCTAACTTGAGTCTTTGTTCTAGCCGCTATTCAGTGGATTGGGACACATTAAATTGCTTAGCAATTTCATTCTGATGGCTCTAGATGCATTAGCAAGGCAAAACCCAAACTTCTTAGAATTTCAATGAGATTTGGCATCTTTTACAGTCAAAATATGTTTAAAATCTCAAAAATTATTTTCAAAAGTGTTTCAAAACTATTTTTTAAAAAAATCACTGGAGATTGCAAAAATGGTTCAACGTATCCAAAATTCCAGCTACATGGCTATCACCCGAAGCTAAAAGGCAAACTACTCGTCCTCACGTGGAGCAGACCGGAGTCATGGTTAAGCGATTTTCCATCTCATATCCATTTCTGGACATTTCTGGACACTGTTTAAAGCCCAAATAAATTCAAAACTATTTTAGCCATGATTAGAGACAATTGAAGTAGATGAATAAAAAATGTGTTTCTTTTTCCTCTCAGTATTTTCGGGGGGGGGGGGGGAGGGGGGTTCATGTCAAATATGCTTTTGAGTGGATTTTAGTGCCATGTCAATAGATGAAATCATATAATTAACATAATATAGATGTTCATTTATGTGAAACTGTGATTTTCTAACATAAAACAAAGTTCTTTTAGATGGTGTAATACTAAGTGTTGGTATTGCTGAATCCCACGTAACTGAGGCCAGGTGTTGCGAAATAGTGAAGAGGGACTTGCCCGGACATTAACACCAAAGTCTCTAGAAAAACGCATTACTGGTAAGTTGCTTGATCTGATTCAAAAAGCGCTTGCAGGATGAAAGTATAGCTAGGTTGACAAGTGAGGAACACTGTTATCATTCTCCATTAGCAGTATGGGTAAACTAAATTGTTATTGATAAGGAAGTTGTGATGAAACATATACAATCATATAAATATATAGATATACAGTGTGTAACTGAAATATTTAAGCATGACAAACTCTCAAAAACTATTAATGTATAATTAGCTGTCGTTGTCTAACCGGCGATAAAGTAACATTTCTTGCTTTGGTGTGAATCAATAATAAATGTTTTCCAGATGTTTCATATTGATTTCGTAATACAATTCTTCTTTGCTGAGGTGTTTACGTATTAGAGAAAGAGCGAAAGAGAGAAGGTTTAAAAAAGTACTGTAGACGTACATTTTTCCTCGCGAGGTTAAATTACGTTATGTTTGTGGTTACAAACTTAAAGGACATACAAGGGCGATACCAAAAAAAATCCGCGATATTTTCTACCCGCGGACTAAACAGAAATCGTGGTTCCGCATACCCTATGGGTAAAAATACATATACAGTAAGTTAAAAGTATACAATAATAGAAAAGAAGTACTTTTTTGATAATAGACGCTTAATGATTGTTTTCTGACTTCTGTTATACTCTTGTATTCAAAAGCACAGTGATCCGGCGGATTTTCTAACCAACCACCACAAGGCCGAATTTGAGGGGTTGTTCATTTATTTAGCCAGGGTTACAAAGGCCTAAGCATGTTCGCGCTTCATATAGTTATCAATACAAACAAATTCTTGAAGTTTATGATTTTTTTGCGTAGAAGATTAGATAGATAGATAGATAGATAGATAGATAGTGCTTTATTAAAATTATTATACAATCATATATTATCAGTATGACTTAGCCACATGAGGAGTACAATATTCACGACCCCGAAGGGCATAGTGAATTATAATTTACTTCGAGGGTGGATATATCATCGCATTGACTGAAAACAAACAGCAAATAATTGTTTATATTATGATTAAATGATTAACTGATGCAAACTCGATAAGCAAACCGTGCCATCTTTCTTGATTGTTTATAAAAGTCCTAGCCAAATGTAGTGAGAGAAGCAAGATAAACATAACCAGTTGTATGACTGGCCATGGATTTTTTCAACTTATTTTGATGTAATGTAGAAACGTTAAGTCTGGTGCCTATAATTTTTTTTTTCGTAATTAAGTGTATCAATTTTAAAGTCCTCGATCTATCTTTGGTCAAATGTAGGAAATATTTTATTTTTCCCCTGGAAGGTTGGGTGCGGGAGAAATTAATTGTATCAATCTGGAAGTTCTGGTCTAATTTTAGACCAATGAAAAAAAATCCGAAGGTCATTTGCAGGTGAACATAACTTAGTATTATTTCTAGAATGTTGGAGCTCATCGAGCTGGGAATTATTCAATCATATAATAAAGCTTATTAGTCAAAAACGTGTACAATTTTGCAATGATGTTTTTAAAAAAACTCAATATGGCTGAGTTATTTTCTTTTAATAAACTGGAAAAAGTCATCCTTTTTTATGAGAATTAGGCAACGATTTTGAAAACGAGCAGTACAAAACAGGTATTTTATGTACATGCAATGGTAAAACTAAAAAACTCACTTAAACGAATAAAAAAAACAGTCGCTTTCAATACGTTTTATATGATATAAAACTAAAAAAAACTCACTAAAACGAATAAAAAAAAACCCAGTCGCTTTCAATTCGTTTTATATGATATTTTATTGATTACCAAACATAAAATCTTTTGTGTCATCAATAGTTTACAAGGAATTCTCCATGTTTATATCTCTAAGTTTCTTAAAAATAAAAGTACAAGACCAAGACTATCCTACATGTAACTTGCATTGTCAATTAAAGACATGAAATTATCGTTGAGTCTTGACCAGTTCGCGAGAATTCACTCTCTTTGTGAAACCTAACACAAATTGACCGTGTAGCTTACCAATTCAACGGAAATAGGTTTGGAAATATGAATATGGAAATGTCATATTGTTAGTTCTACCGTGTGTCGATGACAAGAAGGGATTATACATTGCTTATGCATACGTCTGTATGCCATTTTCCTTCTACTGTAGGTTGTGCGATATTTATAAAAATTTTATATGCAACATCAAAAATACAATTTTCTATATTGATTTCTTATTTCAATGAACAACATTGCTATGGTTTCTTTGATAAAAGAAGAAACAAAATTTGGAATTGGTACTAACCACAGGATGTTGCTGCTAGGGTGTATATTACCAGAACATTCATTTGGTGTAGGAAATTTTACCCAACAATTACACAGTAGGTGAAAATTAACCTAACCAAGAATCAAAATCACTATTTAATTTCAAAATCTTTTTTCAAAGAAGTATGCTAAAATTTGGTAGCATATAGCCATGATGAGAATTATAAAACTTAGATGAGTTAAGAAATAAGCAACGTTTTTAAGATCACTGGCAGATAAACTTGGTTGGCCACGTGATCAAATCCTATGTAGCGTAAAGGGTATTCACTGGATTTGATCACGTACCAACCAAGTATATTTTCCAGCCAACTTTTTAACATTGTTGTTTGTTATTTATATTTACACTTTGGGGACGTTCGCTCCGTAATCGGAAGGTCCTGTGTTCGAATCACGGTCGCGACTAAGTCGATAAAAAAATAGGTAGCAACTGTTCCTTCGCCAAGCACTCGGCACTTTGAAGTGAAAGTTGCTGGTCCTTCGGATGAGACCCTATAAACCGAGGCCCCGTGTCACGGCAGGCGTCGGCACGATATAGATCCCTCACTGCTCAATGACCCTGAGTGCCGAGTAAAGGTCTAAATTTGAAGCCCTTCACCGGTATATGGTGACGTCTCTCTTTGAGTGAAAAATTCTCAAATGAGACGTAAAACAACAAATAAACAAACATTTTGGGCGATAAATTGAATAAAATATTACACTAACGACTTTTCGTACGTTGCGACGAGCTTGATTTAAATAAAAACGTTGCAAAGTAGTTCCTTTAAAATTATTTGAAATGTTAATTGTAAATCTGGAAGCAAGGGCATATTAATGTATTCAGAAACAAAAAAATGTTTTTGGTCTGTTTTAAAATGAAATTCATGCTTTTTAAAGATTAAGCTAAAATTTTTGGCTCTGTATGCCCTCTGCTCGGTAGTTAACAGGTCCTATGAGTTTTAAAAGTTCTTGCATTTAATTGTTTAGACTGATTTTAGCAACGGAGTTCTGTAAATCTGTATACATGTATGTAATGGTAGTTGTAGTAATCAGTAAATGTTAATCTGAATAATGTTCACATCAAGTCTGATTATGTATGAATGTGAAAATGATTTTCTGTTGCAGTTTACCAGCGGTCAAAGGAATTGCGGGTTGAAAAGGTAAATACAATTTTCGGTGATTAATAAAATTATAATTATTCAAGGGGACCAAACGGATAATTAATGGATATGTGTTCGATCGAAAAAAAATCTCTATACTTTTCAATTATCTAGTTTATAAACGCGGTATTTGATTGGATAAAAAATCCCTTTATATCGTATAAATTGGGTTGCTTACGTCACAATGACTTCCGTCAAAAACGTATCGATCAGCCTGACGTTACATTTAAATTTCGTACAATTTGAAGCGAATTTTTAAGGGCAATAACCCTTTTTTCTTAAGTTAAATGAATGAAAATTAAATCATGAGGAATGAATTTAATAACTACTCAATTTTTACGGTATAAACTTGGTTGGAACAGTTTATGCTTTTGTTTTTATAAACCGCTTCGTGGTTTATAAAGCGTAAACTGTCCAACCCAGTTTATAAAGTGTATTGTATAAATTTGGTAGCTATTAAATTCATTCCTGAAGTAAACTCTTTCAACACAGTCAAGACGGACGGGTTGAACACGCGTAAATATAACAAGTTCTACAGCTATTTCCAGAGTGACAGGAGGCAGCGGCTGCCTCGTTCAAGTCCGAGAAGTTGGTTTGCAATTACTGGAATTGAGCTTGGAGTATCGTTCTAGTATTTATACAATGGCCTTTGTGTATATATGGTTAAGTACTACGTCAGACTGCCTCAGTCCTACACAATTTTTAACTTAAAACAGAACATGCAAAACTAACAACCGTTCGCACCGTAAAACAAATATGCAGTAAAATAAGATATTAAAGACTTGTTATTATATATGTGTAAATTTTATATTCAAATATGTGCAAATATCGAAAATATACTAGTGTGGTGTTTCATGTGACATGGAATATCACTGATTCGGTTATCATGACCTCTAGCACCGTAAAAAATAATTTGCAAATTAATCGTTAATTTATGACATAATCAAATTCTTCTGCATCTTTCTTACAAAACAGGGTACTGAAGCAGACGCTGGTTCGGTTTGTTCAATTATATTCATACTAAAAGAGAACTGGACTTTTAAGCAACATCTAAATCTTGAACTGTATAATTCGGGCAGACAGAACTCATTGAATCCCATAATATAAAGGGCAGGAAATTAGCACGAAAACGAAAATCGTGTCAACTACACACTGATATTATCACTCATTTACAGGCAGACGTGACTAGCCTGATCCTGACGGATTCTGTTTATTAAATACTCCTTATTCCAGACTAATCATAAGGACGATAAGAATAAATACATATATTAGGAAGTCGCGCCATGAAGTTAATAATGCTGCTGTCAGAGGCTCTACATGGTATTACGAATCTAAGGTGTAGTGGGTATTTCGCCGTCATATTTAGGGGGAAAAGATGTGTACAATGTTTCATAATTTATTGCTCAATACTGATGCCCAACAACGTGGACATTTGATGTGATGATAACTATACTGAAAGGAAAAAGAAATGCATACCTAAATAAATATGGTTAGCATTTATTACTATGCGACACAATGATAGCCAAATACAATTTTATATAATATTTCATTCATAATTGTCATTTATCAAAGCATAAAATCGAATCAAACGATATTTTAGCACCGCAATTTTCGACTATAGGAAGTACCTACAGGGGTTCTGAACTTTAAATTTCAAAAGTGAATATCACGTGTGTCCTCATTCAGTATTTACATCCGCGGGTATCATTTTGAGCATAAAACTGATCAGATGGTTCGATTGGGATGAGATTTCACTCCTCCTCCGGAGTTCGAAATAGGATATTTTAGTCAAATTCGTAGATCCATTTCGTCCCATAACTGCTCAACTGGAGACAATTCGGGATTAAATGTCGATCACTCTTTTTCCGTCTGTTATCTTTCACATGGAAATTTTGGCATACACCAGCAACGTGCGTTCTCTTCGCGTGGAATGTGGCTGTAAAGGAATCTTTTGTGTGCTTTGAGGCCTGCCTCTATGTGACTATTACCTACAGTTTTCTCTCTAATTTTGACATTACGGCATTCAGGAATAATACTCGCTTTCAAAACCTGTTCCGTTAGTTGAAATGGATCCCTCTGTCCGGAAGTCCCGTTACCCCCTGAAAAAGTCTGATTCTTGGACAGTCGTGAATGCTTCTTGATAACAGTCTTTGTTCTACCCTCGATACAGTTGACTGGGATACAATAAACTGCTCAGCAATTTCACTCTGATGGTGTCCTTGCTTTAGTAAGGCAATAACCAGACCTCCTAGAATTTCAGTAAGGCGTGGCATCTCTTAAGGTTAAAATCTATTCAAATTCTCAACGGACATTTTCAAGAAAAAAACACTGGAGCTTGCATAAATAGTTCAACTTATCCCAAAGTCCAAACTATCCAAAATTGGTACATGGCTTTCAACCCAAAGCCCAAAGGCAAACTACCCGTACTCACGTCAAGATAGATAGAGTATTTTCTACCGCATATCCATTTCTGAAAAGCCCCTCCCCCCCCCCCCCAAATAAAACTTTTGATGATATGCCTATCAGGGCGTAGATTCAATATAACATTGCTGCAGTAAAACGTTCAATTAGACATGGCTTTCAAATGTAAAATAATTCCGAACCCGATTGCAATACATCAATATATCCACCCTTCTGAGAAAATTGTATGTAATGTACTAACCAAAGCACTCAAAATGAACATTTAAGAGGTGTGCTGACTAAGATTTCTGAAATAAGATTCGATACGCTGTGCTGTTCGTTCGAATCATTGGAGTCCCTTATTATCTGTTTCCTGAACATGCACTCCTTCGAAGGTTCCTAAACTGGTCTTGGGAATTCTCAGAGTTCACGCTTCTTGATTGCTTCTTCACGTACTGTTGGCTTTTCACGGATATGGGTCTGCACTTTAGTTGGTCTAAAATGAATTTAGTTCCTTCTATATTTAACCCCGGTCAGAAATAACTTATGTTCTCTGTCCAAGAATTTAAGTTTCCAATTTTGTCCACACCGTGTCGGAAATAAACGGATTGTCCAATATCGACCTCAGGTACTCGTAAGTTCCATGCTTTCTTGTCATTCGATTTATCTTGATTTGGTTTGCCTTCGCCTTTCGAAACAAGATCTCTTTGGGAGTGTGTCACGTAACTGTTGAACATCACTTGCAGTCTTTGGCACCCCCTTTTTCAGCTCTCCAAAGTTTTTTTGTTAAATTTATTTTAATATTTCGGATTTCCAACGTTTCGGCATGAGCATTACTGAAGAGACATAACTTGTCGAAATGCGCATCTGGTGCATCAAAATTGGTACTGTATATGATTTACATTATGACCCCTGGGTCGATGTCTCTGCTGGTAGACTGTTAGTCCTCGAGAGTCTCTATAGCCCAGTAGCTAAGTACTTCGGTACTAGCTTGAAAATACGGATAATTATACATATTTAATTGCTTTGGAAAATTTATAAATTTATTTCAAAACTAAGGATTATCTCCCTTAGGCATAGCTCTGGCTCCAGTCTTTGGCACCCCCTTTTTCAGCTCCTTAAAGTTTTTTTATCTAAATATTTCGGATTTCCAACGTTTCGGCATGAGCATCACTGAATAGACATAATTTGTTGAAATGCGCATCTGGTGCATCAAAATTGGTACCGTATATGATTTACATGCGCTGGGCTTAGGCAAGTATCTTGTCTTGGGGTATGACATTCCTCGTGTCTTACATGTTGCATCCCCCTATTTTTATCATCAGTGTTGTCTGATCTTCACTGCCGATTAAGCCTTTCCGTTTGCTTGCTGATGCAACAAAGATGAGTATTGTGGTCTTTACAAAATCCTGAAATTCTAGAGATCTAAATCGTGTTCCACCATCTGAAATTATAACATTTTGTATCCTAAATCTAGAGATTCGTAATTCCTTCTTGAGCAAAGAAATTACTCTTGTGCTTGTTGTTGTTGGTAGGTCATCTACCTCAATAAATCTGGAAAAATAGTCTACTGCAACCGGTTAGTATTTTCCTTGTTCATGTATTTTCAATAAATCTAATCCATTTTCTGCCTTGAATGTTCACTCGTTGAATACTGAATTAGAGGTGTTACAGGGTTTTTTTGTTTGTTTTTTTTTGTTTTGGTTTTTTTTTCTCCCAACAAGTCTCGCCGAAAATCATCAATCTGTCATATAACAGACTTCATTCCAGAACAAAATATGATACCATGAGCTCTTTCTATCATGCTGTCTTATCCTAAATAGTCTTCATGTAGGCGGATCTCAGTGCCTTCAGAATGACTTTCTTCACCTTTCAAATCGAGTCCATCCTCATTCCTCACATTATCATGAAAATCTAATACTAACCTAATACTAATGAACACTCGACCACTCGTGGTAGTTTCTGCTTGCTATCTGGCAATCCCATAGACCATCCATGGTATCTGACCGCTCAATGTCTTGAGAACACTGCCTTGATAGATATCAAACGTTATACACTGGTTCCCCTAAGAAACAGTAATGACCTTGTTAATTTTGTGGTCACCAGATCATAATCAAGGTCAAACGGGAAACAGAAAGATATTGACCGCTAAGTATCTGGAGAACGTACCTTTGCTTGACAGACACACGGGTCCCCTCTAAGAAGTAAATTACCCCTAATGATATCGAGGTCTGATAGAGATTAAATGATTGTCCATGACGAGAAGGTTACCTATTTTTTCACTATCATTATAGATATTTTACGTTGACCATTTTTAATATTGCCACAAGGGGGGTGGATCCATGGGGAATTACAAGAAATCCAAAACAAAGATGTTCCACATGGATGTTTCTAAAACATTTCTTGCTGGCAAAAAAGCAGCTCACCATTCAAATGTTTAATTTTTTTCTTTTGATATTTAAAACAAAAAAGACAAATGATTACTATTTGCCTCAGTAGATGATATATGGTATATAATGTATTTTATCCATTAATAATTCAAAAACTTTGAAACGAATGTCAGATCATGCAAAATGTGAAAAGTTTCAAATGACATCATAAATAAATGAATGTATGAATTCAATTTACGTATAAAAGTCAATGTTTCCAACAAAGAATAAATATCAAATCTTTACTATTGCAAAGGGTTTTTCGAAGTACATAATTTATGAAGTATTATTTTCGTGCGCAATCTGTCGATTCCTAGAATGTCAGAAAGAGACAACAGAGAAGGATCTTTGAATAATGTAAACAGTCATTATATGTTATTATTTGTCTACAGTAAACAGAGCCAGCGTCTACACAGAAGCCAAAGGAGGGGATAGTATAGAATGTATGACATTTACTTCAGAGGCATGTAAATCTTCTAACCAGACCTTACGCACTATTACAAACCTGCTCATCCCATGCAGGCTTATACCACATACAGACATTTGACTCTGCTAACATTTGTTTTTGTAGTCAATAAGTGCATGCTATAAATAATGTAAGAAAATAAGATATTTTATCCAATTTTAGTCCCTGCTTATCTCCAGGGACGACGTTGACTGTCATCACAAACTATCACCGTTTCTCTCGCAATAAAATTGCCCCATTCTTTCTGTTTTTGTAGACAGTTAAGAAGCAGTTCATCTTGTTTAGCATCAGTGATATTTAATATAAGGTTTTTTTTATTGTGTGTCGAGTAAATACTTTATGTCAAATAACATATCATTTGTACTCAGTATTTTTAAAAGAAACATTTATTAACTTGAGGCTGACCTGTATACACCATTTTCAACTTGCAATTCAAATTTTGTCATTCAAAAATATATCCCAATGATTTTCTTTACCGATTACACTTTACAATTTAGTATTAAATTTACAAATAAATTGATGATACGAGGATATCAACAATCTTATTCAAAGTCAACATTTCGCAAATTCTATGGCGGATACAATGACTGTTTGCAAATACAGTCTATCGTTAGGTCGAATATTGACTGATTTTTTTCATTCAAATTGTAAGACTTTTATTTTTACACTGAATTGCCTATGGATTTCCCATTTACTCGATTATGACAATGAGCACACGGTTGGTGTGACTGGTCGGCAGGGGATACTTAATTTTCCATGGCACCTGATCCCACCTCTGTTTTCAGAAGTCCGTGTTAGCTCTCCTATAAATTGTATTGTTTATATGAACTTCTTAGAATAATCACTGTTCGCATATATACATGTAAACCTTATTGACTTGTTCATGTCAGCAAGCTTTATGATTTCACTGCATCGACAAAATCTCGAAAGAAGGTACAAAAGTAATTTATAGTATATAAATTATGGAAACTTTTATAACAAAATGCCATTGCCAGCGAATTTTTGTTAAAGTGCGTGCTTAGAAATTTTATCCTCTATTTTCAAATGAATTCAATATACATACATGTACGAGTATTAATTAGGCGATTCAACGTTATATTGGATTCTTCCACTGTAGTTCTTACTCTAATTCATGCAAAAATAAAGAGCTATGAATTGTTCGCTTTGTATTCTTATTTGATGCCATAATGCTATTCATTTAGATGATTCTTCCCCAAAGGCAAATTCCGGTACCACATTATCTGACAGGAATTACAAGAAATCCAAACAAAACTCTTCCCCGTGGATTTGATCAAATGTTCAACTAAGCTTAAAACAGAACAAGGCGACAACGCCGCCTCATTAATCGGTTCTTTTCAGAAGCCAAATTAATGTAGAGTCCAGAGGAGACGATAAAAGTTCGATTCTGTGCGCGAGTCTTGTGAATACAAAAATTGAAGTCGTACAGAAGCACATGGAAAATTACAATGTGATACAAAAACTCTCGAAATCTAAAGACAAAAGATGAACTAAAGCAGAAATTTGTGATGAGAATGATCAATTTTTCCTCAAGCTTACAGGCATGTGTGACGTTTATTTGTTATACGAAATGGAAACTGGCATAGAACACAGAAATCATCAATGTCGCGTATATCTTGAAAATTATACAAAAACATATTACACGAAATATGTGGTCATTATTGAATTGAATTTGATCATGATGTGTCATCTCCAAAACTAAAAAAAAAGAAAAAGAAAACCCTGATGTACTTAAAATTAGGGTCCGCAGATAAATATTTTCAATAAGATGTTTTTTTTTTTTTTTAATATTCTTTAATTTAGAAGTTTTTTTTATTTCTTTATACACTATTCTTATAATAGAGTTGACCGGTCACGGTAGCCGATGGTAGGGCGCTCGCTTCGTGATCGAGAGGCCCAGGTTCGATTCTCGTTTGTCGCGCTGATTCAAACCTAAGACTTAAGGAGGGATTCTTCTCTGGTTTCTGACTTGACGAAATATCCCAAGTATATTTGCTTGTATGTCTTATAAACTTAGCTGTAATGTATTTAAGAGATCATATTTTTCTTTACTCATCATAATTGTACAATTTTAAATAGAAAATGGTAAACTGAGTTTGAAATCCGTAAGGGACTATATTTTTGGCGCAACTGCTGCGTATGAAAATATCTCCTTTTCTGCCTATCAAAATCACTTACAGAACATTTCATGTGGTTAATTTTTTAAACAATCATAGACTTGAATCATTGACTTGATATGTAACTAAAATTATAAATAATGCCCTAAAGTTTTAAAACATAGCAAATAAAAATGATTTTTAAACAAACTACAATCTTGTTAGCTTTTGAAAGCCTCCAACCTTAAAACAGATTTGAGCAAAAAATCAGTAAAAAGGGTTTTTTCTCTCTTACTAAACGGTCAAAGCTCTTTGTTTTTGTATAATTTGGTATATTTATATGACTACTTTACCATATGTAAAAATAAGAAATATTTAAATATAAGAAGTATATAAAAATAACTAAAATATCCTAAAAAAAATTAAGAAAAACAGAGGAAATCCGGGTTAGCCAATATCTATTTAAGTTAAATAATGTCAATTAATTCGGTAGAATCATCTGATAGACACGATATGGTAACATTTTTTTGTGCAAAAAGAAAAACATTTTATCTTTTAAAATAGAAGTAGACATCACATGATTAGCAACAGTAATTTTTCACTCTAAATGTCAAGGAAAAAGATAATGACATTGACCTGACCTTGTTTCTAAAATAAAACGGTCAAATTTAATCTAATTGATACCATCACTTAGTGATATTGTCTTCTTGAATCTATGAAAATTTCATTAATTTTTAAATACAAGAAATATGAGTAGAATAAGTAGAGAAGAATCCCTCCTTAAACATAGGTAGTGACTGTTCCTTCGCCAAACGCCCTGCCGGTGTAAAGACGAATATTGACACCCATAGAATAATGACCGGAGGTCATTTTTCAACGGCAAAATATGACCCCCAGAAAATATCAATTATTTTGTAGAAAAAGAGCGCTAGGGGTCATTTTTTTTTTTATATGTGTGTCCTATAAAAAAAATTGACCCCGTTGAAAAATGGCCCCTTTTCTAACAGATGATACAAAATTTGAAACAGGTTTTGATGCCAAGGTTTGAACCTCAATATTTAATTCTTCTTTATGTATATTTCTGTCTATTAAGCCTATTGTGTTCTCAGCACATACTGAAAATCGCAAAATGACTACTATTGGTTATAACGCTTAATGTAATTTCCTTTATGACTGTCTTCCACTTCTTTCATATTTGGATGTTTGACTGATTATAGACATTCATAGCTATATAACACACAAGCAGGATGTTCTGGCTTTTCAATGGTAAACATGTTTCCCAAAGTATTCAACATGATTTGAGTATGATCAACTTTTAAAAAAAAAAAAAAAGAAGGAATAATGAATAAGTTTTCGGAAATAAATACGGGAAGTGATGCAATGTAATATATATATATATATATATATATATATATATATATATATATATATATATATATATATATATATATATATATATATATATATATATGATATTTGAATGACATAGAAATTCGTGCAAATGAGGAATGACATAATATCTCGTGCGAACGAAATACTGTGAATATATTTCCTAATGAAAAAACGTGAAGCTAACGAACAGTGATAATTTTGATACATCCACAAACAATTCTGTTAACTGGGCATAAAAAGAACCCCCGAAAATTGCAGAGTCGAGATCAGGTGCCTAGAAAGAGTAGCATCCCCTGTTGACGCGTCACACCCGCCGTGAGCCCTATGAATAAATCAGGTAAACGGGACATTCCGTTGTCGAATTAAGTATAAAAACAATGACCGGAGGTCATTATTCGACGGCGGAAAATTACCCCGGTCATTATTCTATGGGGGTCATTATTCGTCTTTACACCGGCACTAGAGGTGAAAATCAGGGGTCTTTCGGATGAGACCTTAAAAACTGGGGTCCCGTGTCACGGTAGGCATTGGCGCGATAAAGAACCCTCACTGCTTAATTGCTCTGAGTGCGGAGTATAGGTTTAAATTTGAAGTCCTTTACTGGCATAGGTGATATCTCTATATGAATGAAAAATTCTCGAATGGGACGTTTAATAATACACAATCATTCATATAATACAGATGTCTTTTGTGAGCTATGAATTATTTAATTCACCGCTAACAATTAAGAAACGGAAGTTCATTAGAATAGAATAAATCTTTTTTAATTGTATATAATGGGTTTCAAATTCTCTCTGAAGGATTACACCTTAAAAAATTATAGCGTTTTTTTTTTACGTATAATATACATTATGAAGTGTATAATACACTGAAAGAATTTTTTTTTAAAAATCCATTTTATAATTTTATAATTATCATGCATTCTTAATTCCATATCATAGTATGAATAACTGACAACATTATATTGAAAAAACAGAACTATAGCAAATGTATATATATATATATATATTTTTTTAGTTATCACTGTCTTCGAAACAGAGAAACTTATGAGAGAATAAAAAGAGCTTAACATGTACATGCCCAAGCAGAGCCATGAAGATTGTAACCTTTAGTTCTAACATTAGTTCAATCCAGACCAAAATATTGGTACATGTAGTCAAATATTAAACACTCTCTCTCTCTCTCTCTCTCTAGATAGATAGATAGATAGATAGATAGATAGATAGATAGATAGATACATTTTATATAAACTGGTCAGATACAAACCTAGACCTATTGTTTACAAAATTTCTTTATTATCACTATATCATTCTACTAAGTAACCTTTACAGTTCAATGTACATGTATCACTAAAATTTTACTATGCATTTCTTTTATTTTTTCTAACAGTTTATTTTCTTAATTTAAAAACATTTTGGCCTTTTTGGTCTTCATACATGTATTATAATATAGAGTTAGTAGGATGATTGAGCAAATGAATGAAATATAAAGATAACTACATGTAACAGTACAAAAGTACGAACAATTTCTAAAACGAGGCAAGCTATCGACAAACATGTTGATGAATCAAGAATATCAACAAGTCTAGTTTAAAGTCAACATTTCACAAGTTCTATGATCAATACAATGACCTTGTCAACAAATACAATCCATCATTAAGTCGAATGTTGATTGACATTTCTCAAACAGATTGTTAAGCCATTATTTTCACATTGAATTGTCTACGGATTTTTCTGATAATAAGTGGCCCGATAATATCAAGGAGCATACGGCGGTTGTGACCGGTTGACAGGTATGCTTACTCCTCCATGGCACCGTATCCCACCTCTGATGTTTTTAGATGTCCCTGTTTGCTCTGCTCTTAATTTGTATTGTTTCAATTGTCCTTTAAGCTTGATTACTGTTTGTTATCTTTATATTTCATTACACAGTGTACCTTATCTTCTTTACTCCTAAATTTCTAGGAGACACGCTGCATGAATGCGATAACGATTATAGAATCCTAACCAAATAATTAGGCTTTTTTCATATGGCTGTTCCCTTCAGGGTGGGTCCAAAGCTTGAGAAAGTCATGATACTCAGGTGACTCTCAAGGCCTTTGGGCCACTTTTTTTAACTTATCTATTTTTTTTTAGTAAATTAAAAGTTCCTTTACTAATTTGTCCTCTAAATGTACTTTGGAATGAATTCTTTGAGAAATCAATACTCGTTTTCTGAGCATTTCATATGACGACATGAAGTAAGAAATGATTAAACGTCATTGTAAATGATTTCGAGTCCATAAGACTGGACTAAACTTAAATATTTCAAGTCAACATTTAGCAAAATCTATGGCCTTGTTTGCAAATACAATCTGTCTTTAAGTCAAATATTGACTGACTCTTTCATTCAAATTGTAGGTCGTTATTTGCACACTGAATTGTCTAAAGATTTTTCCGTTTACTCGATCATGACAAGGAGACCAGTGTGACCTGTCGACAGGGGATGCTTACTCCTCTATGGTACCTGATCCCATCTCTCTTTTCAGAGGTCGTATTGTCTCATAATTTGTTTTGCTTAAATGGACTTTTGAGCTTGATCACTGTTCGATATTTTCAAATTTCACCTTAAGAATAAAAATATTAATTTCGGAAAGTATGCGAAAATGCAATATATATATAATTTTTAAAAAGTTTTTTTAAATACAAGTATACGATATTTTAAAATGAAAATAAAACAACCACAATGTTTTTTTTTTTTTACCCCTGAAAAAGTAAAATTACATAGATGAATTAAACAGGGTTCGTCAAACTTCATTGCTTTTTGGAGCCAACAGTTTTCATAGTCATACAATCCTTACTGCAACTTCAAACAGCGACAGGTAAGAATCAACTCTGAAGGTCAACAATTTGTTAGTGTTAGACTGAACACATTAATTTATCTCTTTTTATTATATTTTCCTTTTACAGAATATGTTTTTAATATTCGAACTTCCATCGCCTTTAGGATATAGAACTTTAATTAACTAGCGTTGCAACTGGGTTCAGTATTTTGAATTAATATCTCTAGAAAATTTTGCTTTGATAACATGCCTTGTGATCAGATGTCAAATGAAAATATCATATTTTATTTTCATTATGCTAGCTTTATTAATAAAAAACGTTAACAAGAGATTTTGAACTAGAAATATTGGAAATGGAACTAAACTTCATTGTTACGTAATTTTCTGTAAGGTTTCTGTTCTTCGAAGTCTTGTAATGGATTGCATTGGCCTCAATTATCCCCATGTTAAATGTTATTTCGCAACATAATCAGAAGGCAATATCAGGATTGAAGGAAACCATCGATTTGTGTATTTTAAGTGCTATTTGAAATGGACTGTCATGGTTAGTTTTAAAAGATTAAGATAAATGTCCTTGACGGTTTCTGACCATTTGTTAAAGATCATTAACTGAGAGATCCTAACTAACTCCTATCAGTATTCGAGAAGTGATATATTGGGGATTCTTTTCTCCATTTCATAAATTTTTTGGGCAAATGCGGGGGATAAAATATGGGTCTGTCTGTCTGGCCGTTTGTCTGTG
Organism: Saccostrea echinata; assembly: GCF_033153115.1. NCBI lineage: Eukaryota > Metazoa > Mollusca > Bivalvia > Ostreida > Ostreidae > Saccostrea > Saccostrea echinata. Next base: position 30,321,115 of record NW_026889750.1, read on the forward strand.
TGTATCAGTTTATTTCCAGATGATATCTCAAAAGGTGTTTTGCAATCAAATTTTATATTATAACTACCTATGACTTAAAGACGACACCTTTTGATTTTGAGTTCCAAAGGAAAAGGTAAGAAATTCAGGTATGGAATAAAATGGTTCTCATATAACTTTTGTTCTTTTTGAGCTTTTGCAGTGAAATTTTATATTATAAATTCCAATATTTTAATAAGACTACTTGATTGATTTTGAGGTCTAAAGGTCTAAGGTCACGCATGGATAGAAATTCATAAAATGGTTTCCAGATGACAACTCTAGTTCTTTTTGAGCTTTTGCAATGTAATTTCATATCATAACTCCCTATGCCTTATAAAAGACCTCTTTTGATTTTTTAAGGACAAATTAAAGACTCACAAAGTCATGGTTAGAAATTCATTTAATATATCACATTGCTTCCAGATAAAAGCTTTTGTTACTTCTCTTTGAAATTTTGCGATAAAACTTTACATAATGATCTAACTTTAGAAAGTTTGAGGCCAAAAAAAGAAGGTCAAGATTAATCCTTCATTTCTTTATCCATCTGCAAATTTTATGTCGCCTGCAGAGGAGAGTGACACTTAGGGATCACTTTACCCGGTGTCTGTCGGTCTGTACGTCGTCTGTCCGTCTGTCATACCTTATATCTTGAAATCTGTAAGTGGTATATGTATGGGTGGATTTGATATTTTGTACCCATCTCTTATCCGCAACTCCTCCTATACCACTGAATAAAATTCAATGATACTTTCACAGAATATTTATTACATAGTGGCATTGTGCACCTTCTATTTTATTTTTGATCTGACTTATATATCGGGTATCCAATCGCAAAACAAAGACACTGCCATTCTTTCGTTAATATTGAGGGTACCCATCTCTTATCCGCATCTCCTCCTATACCACTGAATAAAATTTAGTGAGCCTTTCACAGAATCTTTGTTACGTAGTGCTATTGTGTACCTCCTATTTTGTTTTTGATCGGATACATATTTCGGGTTTCCAATAGCACAACATAGAACACTGCCATTCTTTCTATAATATTGAGGATTACCCATCTCATATCCGCAACTCCTATCATACCACTAAATAAAATTTAATGGTACTTTCACAGAATCTTTATTACATAGTGTCATTTGCACCTTCTATTTTACTTTTTGATTGGACACATATATTAGGTCTTCCATAACAAAACATAGACCTTGTCATTATAAACATATGGGAGGCGGAGGGTATCATTTTTGTGAGCTCAGTGCTCACAGTACCTCTAGTTTTGAGATATTGTGCGATTTTTGTTCTTACCCAGACAAAAGTGACACTATGGACTACCTTATATATATATATATATATATATATATATATATATATATATATATATATATATATATATATATATATATATATATATATATATATATATATATATATAAAATATATATATATATATATATATATATATATATATATATATATATATATATATATATATATATATAATATATATATAATATATATATAATATATATATATTGTACAACGAACTTCAGTGTGTTATGTCGCCGAGGACAATACGAACAACAACAATATATGTCGTTTGTCTGTTGTTTAACGTCCCTCTCGAGAATTTTTCACTCATATTGAGACGCCACCACTTGCCGGTGGAGGGCTGCAAATTTATACCCACATCCCGCAATGGATTCGAACCCGCGACGAAAGGATCAGCTCCTTACTCCGCGATTCTAGAGCAGACGCTCTAAATATAACCACTGCACCACGCGGGCGACACATTACATGTATATGTCGTAAAATACATTCTGTATACTTTTAGTAACGTACTTGATGTGCAACACTGTTTGCAGGTATTTCAGGGGAGAAATAAACTTTTTACGTTTCAAATGATTCTTGTATATTTGTTATAAAACAGTAAGTTTTTGCCCCTTAATATGCTGAAACGCAAAAGAAACGCAACATCCTATTTTAGGGGGAAATATCATATATAGGATATAATTTTGAATCTAAAAAGTAAGAACATCTTCAACATTGTAAACATCGGTAATTTAACGATTGAATGATTTTCATACCATTACCAGAAGTTAAGTTTGAGTCCGCTTAACAGAAATCAAAAATTGCATGTTTAACAAAATATTTGGCAATAATATTGGGTTTTAAGAATTTGTATTTGTTCATCATAAATAATGAGGCAATGTTACGAAAAATAAATTCTCCTTTCTTTTCCGTAAGCGATGCCAAGGCTTCCCAAAAATGACTTAAGTACGCATTTCCATTGCTCTAGCTGGAAAATCTCAAAATGAAGGTGATGGAGAGTTGCAGATGCAAATATGATCCACATCACGCTTCAATAAACTCTTACGTATCATTAGCATGAATGGCATTCCTTGGACCGGAAATCCAAGGATTACTCCACTGCGCTTGGCTAGAGAAAATTCGACCTCATCATCTGAAAAACAGGCATTTAAAAATGGCTAAGAATATTTCTTTCGCTCTGATCTCGAGATTGATGAACCTACTGCATCGTAGAAATCAAGCTGCAACTGTTGCGCATGGCAGTCTTGCACGCTGTAATTGAATGGCCGAGGTGGGGGTGGGGGGTGGGGGGGGGTGTTTTAACATTCATGTGTTACTTTCTAAAGTTAAAAGATTATAATTTAACATTTTAATCAAATCTCTGATGTTTATAAATCGAGATTTACCATACTGTATACATTTTTGAAAATCATTAGATAAAAAATTCAAATATTTGAACATTACTACTTGTCGCGTTTCTTTTGCGTTTCAGTATAATAAACAACCAAGTGCCCTTTAAAGCACCAGGTATTTCAGCCATCTCTTATGCTATACCACACCATAATTTGGAACACCTCTGATTTTTTTGGCCTACTATAGCTAATTTTTCGCTACAGCCGAGAAAGGAATAGTATAATTCTTTAGCAGTTGTTGTATTTCTAATTCTCTTCAATGCCTTAAGGGGAAGAAACTTTTCAGAGTGTTGATTTATAGAGGTGAAACAATCTTTGCTTAAATTCCGAGCTTTTCATGTGAGAGTCTCATTTAAATGTGCAAGTCTTTCTTTTACCACTAAGCGTTTGTTTGCCAATAATGCTCTTAATTAACAGTAAGACAATGCTCGGTGGTGGGACAGAATTTGCTATCGATCTCTCTTACTTGCTATTGACTAGTTCTAGATGTTAGCTTGATAGCAGCTCTGTCCATGGAATCTTGCTAAGTCGGATTAACTATTTCTTTCACATTATTTGTTCTGTGCCGAACAATGAAATAACAATTTTATCAGCGTTTTCCAGTGCCACTTTTTGCAAAGTTAAACATGTTTGAATAATATCAGTATTTGCCAAATTATTCCCTGTTGTGAGAAGATACAAACCTTTCTTGGGATGGGGGATTCTAGAGTAAGAAATATAAGTTAATATTTGCAGTATTTATTATTAGAAATTGCATTATTTTATTCTTTTATAATAAAGCATCTTCATCTGTTGTAATGACCGAAATTAATTACCCATAATTTATCTATTTGTGCGATTAAACACCGTTTTCAAATAGATACAGGGAAAATTTCAAGAAATCCTGGATTTCTTTTCAAATTAAGTATTTTTCTTCACATTTATGTTGTGTAAGGGCTCTGAAATTCTGGTATTTAATTGAATATATTTGTTCACTGTCTTAAAATTCATTCATAGCACCTAAAGCGCAACATTTATTTATTTATTTTTTTTTTTTTTTGAGTTTCCGTAAAGACAAAATTTTAGTAAAAATATATTTAATGTAAAAAAAAATTGTAATAAAATGATATGCACAAGTACACTCTCAAAGAAAGGTTTTTCGAAAATTTCACGCAATTTGTGCAATCAATAATGAGAAGGCCGTGAGAAAATATATATTTTTTATTGGCTCATTCTGTTCATAAACTCAATAGCATTCAAATTCAGTCATATTTAAGATATACATGTATATTAACAAAATAACAAAATTACAAGATGTCAATAGTTACATATGTCTCATTCAATTAAAGACTGGAGTTTCTTTGCGATTAGAGATCAAGGGGGTGAAAAAACGCAGTTTAAGAAAGTGCAAGATCCCTTTAATCTACAAATATAAGAGAAATGCTATTTGATGGCTTGCTTAATTTTATATTTCATAAGCATTATAGTGGTTTTTTTTTTGGTTTTTTTAATGAATAGCTTAAGAAACATGTTATTTTTTAAAAGCATTATGCTATATTTTTTACAAGTACCTTTCTTTAATTCCATTAAGTAATTTTTTTCTCATTTTAATTTTTGTACTACCCTAATTATAATATAAGGACCCCATTGGAAATAATTTAAAAAAAAAAAAAAGGCTTTTATGGGCTATCCTTAGGTAATATTTATCATTTGTATGCCGTGTTACTTATCTAAATAAATACGCCAAAATAGATTTTTTAACAATTGGCATAGTGCTTAGATAATGTCTGTTTCCTAGCTGGTATGTTTTATATATGTATAATCATAGCATATTTATGATATTTTAACCTGAATAAAATTAAGTACCAGTCCACATAAAAATCAGACAAAGGGTGATATATGAGGGTTCTCAGAATTTGATGATTTTCCACACATAGATTTGTTTTGAACTATGAACAATGTATGTAAAATGAAAAATGCTTTGAGTCATGGTTACCATGGAAACCAGGCCAAAGAAATTTCCTTAGCAACCAGCAAATTTTTCTGTGTTGATGGACAAAAATTCACCTATCTTTAAGGCTTAAAATAAAATTTAAATACCATGAGAATATTTTTCACTTACTGGTGTAATAAAGATACGAATATTAAGTGTTTTAATAATGCAATAAAAGAATTTTAGGTCTTAAGTTAGTTCTGTGCTAGCCATTGGAAGGCACACATGTTTTGCAATTTTTGCTGATTCAGCATTTTTCATAATTTTGGCAATATTCAAGGCCAAATTTAAAAAAAGGCCAGATTAATACAGTTGTTGCGTGTATTTCACATAAAAGCAGATGAATTTCTCTTTTAGAATTTGAAGTCAAATCCACGGGCCTTTTTGAAAATTGAAACTGTTGCCTAGCAGCAAATATTGGCATTTTGATAAATAAAATGAGAAACAATGTAAAAAGTTTACGGAAAAATCAAATGAATTGTTATCTACAAAAACGAAAAACAAATTATAAAATAGTAGAATTAAATTTGGACTTCCTAGCAAATTACTGAATATTGTATAATTATTTATCTCCATAGCAACAACAGGTTCTCCATAGCAACGGGGCAAAGAAAGTCAATTTTGACATGTATTCATGTAATCTTATTAATATTTATTCAAATTAAGTCAGAAAAATGTCGTTGAGCAAAATTGACAATGAAATGTTGGTTTTATTAAAGTTATTTTGGGTACTTAATCAACCCATGGCAACTATTTCCAGTACATGGCAACCAATGTACCCTATGCCTCCTGTAAGACAGATTTGACTTTGGGATCATATTGTTTGTGATGGAAATGAATATTCAATTAATGTGTTGATGATCGTATATTTTGAGAGAGCGGAAAAAATATAAAATATTCTATCAGTTGTTGTCATGGCAAAATGTAATCTCCTAATAATTAAGCCATGGCAACATGCAATCCCCTTAGCAACTAAACATAAAAATTCATATTTCACCGAAAAAACATTCCAGTTCAAAGTAGGTACGAATGATGTCGAATGGAATGTAAAACAAATTCTGCAATACAGACAACTAAAGCATGTAGCAGGTCTTTTCAAAGTATTTTATAGCTTTATACACCTTAAATAACAACACTTGAAAAGTTAAGAAGAATTAATTTTATTAAGAATGAATGTAACAACAAATTTCTTTTTTTTACTCCTACTTCGACCAGTGCATATACCATTTTAGCCCTCTGTGTAAATTTATTTAGAGCTCTCAGAAGTGTAACTTATTTAAGCTCTCTAAAATAAATTGATCAAGATTCCTCAAATTACTGATACAAAGAAGATCGGCGAACAAGGCAAGCAAAGTGCCTATAGTGTAACAAACATAAAGGTGAAAAATTAAATCTCAATTACAGCAAAATTTTCTTTGATATTTCATCTAACATTAAAGTATACTTTATGTAAAATTTCCACAATTTGCAAAAATCTCACGAAGATTGAAATTATTTGCCTATGAAATAGCATACACACACACTAAAGATGGCAAAACGAGCATTTTTCTCATACTATAACACATTTTTTTTTTATATGAGTGGGTCATCGCTCCATTTTATTGAAAGGTTACCGTCAAAGTTTGCATAAAAATATACATTTTTTGGTAAACAAAGACATGGAGCAAAGATCCACTATACCTTAAAAATACACTTTTATGACACAACATTCGCATCCTCTGAGAAATACTTTAAGTCCATTTAGTCAAGGGTCATATCACAAACATGATTTAAATGCCACCATTTATCAGGAGTTGTATAGCGTAGTGGTTAGCGCGTTGGTATCAAAGGAAAATGATACTCAGGATTTTTATTGCTAGGGGGTTCGATCCCCATGAATACCCCATTAATCTTTATTAACAGAATAATTTTTGCCGGGGAAATTTTCCTCGGAAAAGTTTTATCATAATTTCAGGAATTTCAATAAAAAGAAATTTACTAATATTAATTTCACAAATTGAATTTGATTTTTTACATATCTGAAGCTATAGGCATTCTGCACGCCTTGTTCACCCATCTCCTTACATCTGTCTCTGATCCGTTACCAAAATAAGAATGTATTCCATAAATAATGTTTTTCATGTAACTTGTACACACACATTAGTGTGTATTGTGGATTAAATCCAAGACATGTGCACGATATTATGGGCATAGTTTCAATGGCTGCATTTCATTTCCGGAATTTTATGAAATTTTCATCTTTTATTTCCAACATTTTAAAGTTTTTATCTCCGACATTTTTCAAGTAACTTTCTGCAATGAAAGCAGGATTGAAGACTTCACTTATGAAAAATTTTAATGAATAAATGATGGAGAAATCATTGAAATCCAAATTATGAGTTTTGCTTGAAGCCAAAATAATGATTAAAAAGATTCCCTGAGACACATGTAAGTATTGTGAACTTTCCTCATCTCCTTTCTTAAATATTCAGATTTAAGTTTGAAATCAGATATGCTAGGATGGAAATTATAAGGCATACAGAAACCAGTCGACGTAAAAACAGGCCCATAGGAAGCAATTTCAGTTTGGGGGGGGGGGGGGGGGGGCAACCAAACACTTTAATTTGGGAGGCACTATCAACTACAAAAATTCCTTGGCAAAAAAGGTCATCAGACATTATTATTGAGTAGGCACAAACATATTGTAGCTAAGTTTTCTATAGTATTCTATATATCGGCAAAATTATCGGGGGGGGGGGGGGGGCACGGGCCCCCGTGCTCCTCCGGTTTCTATGGCCATGAAAAAACCATCGTTGAAGGGATTCTCTAAAGACAGGAGAATGTTTTTAAAAACAAAGACATCACATTATGCATGTACATGCTGCACAGGGAAAAGGAAAAATGCTATAAATCTTAATGCTACCTGTATAAATGTATTGTATTATATGTTTTTATTTATATTTTGAGAATGTAGTTTGAAATTAATTCTTTAAAAATTCTATTTCCACCTATTTGGCTAACATAAAATTGCCAGAAAGGTATCCTGCAAATATTCTGGAAATACAAAAAATTGTCGGAAATGAAAAAAAAATGTCGGAAATGAAATTAAAAAAATGTCGGAAATGCTATGCAAAATACCGGAAATGAAATGCAGTGAAAGAAAAGGTAGAGATTAAGTGAGCAAGCACATAAAATTATACTCTATACACCTAATAAAACCCTTAACCCTGGTAATGCTGATCTAGCATATATTGTGTTCATTTGAGATAATTTCCATTTATCAAAAGATCAGATATAAGCTTGTATCTTTTACTTGTTGTTAAGAAGCTGACATATACTTTTCTGTCTCTGTGTTAATCCAAATTATTAGATTTAGGTTAAGAATTGGATGAGGTTTAAAGGGGGGGGGGGGAGGACAAGTGGAAAAAACAACCTCGAATTTGTTACATGTACGTAGGCATCTATGATAACCCATTTTAAGAAACATTTGAATGAATGTAGGGAGACTTTTTTTCAATGGAGTATGGAACTGATCTTCATTGAATGTAAAGATATTAAAATATACCACAGAAGGAACAATCAACTATGTTTATTAAATATTTATATAAATTATAAAATTACATATCACTCCATTTTGTACAAATTTTTAACATCCAGTGATTTAAATACATTAAATGTATTTACGGGGCTTGCCGGAAAGGCCTGAGAAGATGCAATTCGGGGGAAAAATCTTAAAGAATCTTCTTCTCAAGGATAACAAGATTATAAGTATATTGATAACCAAGCACCTCATTCAATGCAGATTCAGTTTGCCAAAATCATTGACCCGATAGGTAATCTGGCATGATCATATTAATTTAGGAAAGGGTCATCTCAACTTCTTAAGAATACATAGCGAAAATATTCAAATAACAGCAGGAACAGTTAGATTCAGGTGAGACTTGTGGCCCATGACCCCTTATTTTACAAAAAGAAATCCTGGAGGGAGATATAGTTTTTTAGTGAGAAATTCAACAAAAAAATCAAACATACATAAATAAATAATGCATACAATAGCAGATAAAAAGCAAAAACAGAGATTTAATACATAGATTCCCCTAAAATGTTTTGTTCCATATTTTAAATGTATGATATTGTTGGTCTCAATTTAATTTAAATTTGTTTAACACAACCTGTTTTTAAGTCTACGTTATTCTTTTAGTCTTTCGAAAACCTTACATCCCAGTCACATTTCCAAAAATGACCAATGGCCGAAGTTTTTTGAAACAAAAATAGGATTCTTCGGGGGACAGTCGGCAGTTCATTGCGTGTTGTCTTGTCTGATTTTTTTTTTTTTTTTTTTTTTTTTTTTTTGCCTCGACTGGCCAATTTTGTGTCTGTCGGGACAAGTAATACTTTTTTCTGCGTTGCAATCTGATTAAAATAAGATCCTCGATGCTCCTTTTTTAACGATATGTCGCTAAGCGACAGATCCTCGATGCTCCTTTTTTAACGATATTAGCGACATATCGTTAAAAAAGGAGCATCGAGGATCTGATTTTAATCAGATTGTTCTGCGCTGGTGGCCGATTCCTTCAACATTGCTAGGATTGAAATTATAAGGCATCATTGTCAATATAAGGATCATTGTCCAACCATCACCAGACAGTTTGTCATGTCGGTCGTAGGTCGATCGACATTTCGTGATTGGGTTTTCATAAAATGTCAGGCGACGGTGAAAATCAAACAGCGGCTCAGCGAACGATGATCGGGTAAGGGTTGGTCTACTTAGAAATTTTTAACATGTAAAGACATCGGTGTTCCTAGGAATTAAAAGGACATTGGCAAGGTTCCTGGTTATCGTATAGAATTTTTCAAGAACTCTTGAGTAGGTTTAATATATATTTAATAATTTTTGTATTAAACAGGCTATATTCTGGATTGTTTAACCTACCAAGCCAACCTTCCTTTTTAGATTTTGTAATATCAGTGTTTTTGCAATTCTCAATGCATTTCCTACCGGTATGTAAATGTTGATAAAAGGGACCTACATAATTTTTCACCATAATATTTCTCCAAAACCCACTTATTTCATATAGTTTTTGTAATATATACATTATTGTATCTTCATTTCCTATGACTTATAGATATTTTGACTGAAAATGTATATATAAGACATGGACATACCAGCACCGATCTTTATTTTTGAGTTAATTCCCTTAACAGCTATAATTACATATTATTCATAATGGTCAAGAGAGTCAGACTGGTTGATTGATTCTATCATTTAATTGACTAAATTGATTGAAACACATTGTCATAAAAATATTGGCATGGATTTATTTCAATTTTTATTCGTTGTTCCTAAATTCTGCTTCCTTCATACAACATAGGAACTGATCTCGGTCTACCTTTCAGCATATGTCACATATCTGCCCTTCCCAGCATACAGAGCACAACTATGGTAAATGACGACCTCTTGGTTCTTTGTCCCCTGAATACAATGTATAAAAAAAGTCATTACTACTTTTCTTTCTTGCTGTATAGATGATTCTACCCATTGAAGGAAGTACATATGCTTTTGTTTACCTCTGTAAACATTGGCTTTAATTAGTTTTCACCGCTTAGAGAATTCTACATGGGAGATCACTCTCAATCACTATTTCATAAGTAAAAAAAACCCTGTATTAAACCTTTTTTCTCCGGAAAACCTTGACTTGCCAATGTCCTTAATGTGACTACTCTGCATCGCCCGATACTAGAATTAAGTTTTTCAGCAGACGATACGATAATAATTTGGTCGCCCGACCATCGGCTTAAATCACTTAATAAATGTGACCTTAGTATTACTCGAGGTTATTGATGCATAAAACTCTATATTTAGATATGAACAAACGTGTTTATCCTCTTACTGTTTGAAAAGAAAACTCTGCAATCTGTAATAAGTATAAATAGAATAATTTAATCCTGATCTTCATACTCAATTTGAATCCTCTTACCAAATATTATTAGATACGTTTCCATAGTAACGATATTCTTTTTATTTATCTATTTATTTTCATGAGGAATAATTGTTACATTGTAATGCTTTCTGTAGTGATTATTTGAGAGTCGTACATGTATCCCCGAAATCTGTGATGAGTGCCAAATCTTTCAATACAGCAGTTACAGAGAATGAATCCCATACTGACAAAATTGTTGGCTATGTGCTAGGAATCGTTGCTATGGGTTAAATGAGTACAAAAATACTTTCCTAAACAAACATGACAATGTCAATTTTTCTCAAACACATTTTTGTGACTTGATTTAGATAAATTTTACAAGTTTACATGAATATGTGTCAAAATTAAGTTTCTTTGCCTTGTTGCTATGGGGAAGTGTTGTTGCTATGGAAATAAGTCAATGAACGATATTCAATAATTTGCTACAACATTTTATATTCTTTCCACACTCTCAGCATATACAATTATCAGCACATTACTTGAATATTCAATTCCATGACAAACAATACGATCCCAAAGTCAAATCTGTCTTACAGGAGGCATAGTGCACATTGGTTGTCCTGTACTGGGAATCGTTGCTATGGGTTGATTAAGTACCACAAAAACTTTAATAAGACCAACATTTCATTGTCAATTTTGCTCAACGACATTTTTCTGACTTAATTTGAATAAATTTTTAATAAGATTACATGAATACATGTCAAAATTGACTTTCTTTGCCCCGTTGCTATGGAGAACCTGTTGTTGCTATGGAGATAAATAATTATACAATATTCAATAATTTGCTAGGAAGTCCAAATTTAATTCTACTATTTTAAAATTTGTTTTTCATTTTTGTAGATAACAATTCATTTGATTTTTCCGTAAACATTTTACATTGTTTCTCATTTTATGTATCAAAATGCCCATATATGTTGCTAGGCAACAAATTCAATTTTCAAAAAGGCCCGTGGATTTGACTTCAAATTCTGAAAGAGAAATTCATCTGCTTTTATGTGAAATACACGCAACAGCTGTATTAATCTGGCCTTTTTTTTAAATTTGGCCTTGAATATTGCCAAAATCACGAAAAATGCTGAATCAGCAAAAATTGCAAAACATGTGTGCCTTCCAATGGCTAGCACAGAACTAACTTAAGACCTAAATTTCTTTTATTGCATTATTAAAACACTTTAAATGTGTATCTTTATTACACCAGTAATTGAGAATAATTTTCATGGTATTAAAATTTTATTTTAAGCCTTAAAGATAGGTGAATTTTTGTCCATCAACATGGAAAAAATTGCCGGTTGCTAAGGAAATTTCTTTGGCCGGGTTTCCATGGTAACCATGACTCAAAACATTTTTCATTTTACATACATTGTTCATATTGCAAGAGAAATTTATGAGTGAAAAATCATCGAATTCTGAAAACCTTCATGTATCACTTTCATACAATTTTGTCTGATTTTTATGTGGACTGGTACTTAAATTTTAAAAAAATCTTACATTCAGATTTTTTTTACCCACTTTTTTTTCTTTTTCGAGGGGGGGGGGGGGGTTGCTTATCATGAACTGCAATCTTCCAGACAAATGAACGCTGCTCATATGCTTAATTCTTCCATAAAATGATGTTCACTTTCCGAATGAAGATTATGGCATTTCAACTAAAAGGGCATTTCGAATCAATATCAAACTTTTACGTTAGTAATTGCATCCTATAATTACGTACACTTGATTGCTGTAGATCAAATAAACTGTACATACCTTTTTATTGTCTCTAAGTCCTCTCTAATTTGGCCAAATTCATCATAGCGTGGGATATAGTTTTCAACCGTAGAATTGTTTTAACTCGACTTTTCCTGAAACACTCGCTCGCATCAATCCGAGATTAACGCAACATGGAAATCAGCGACTGGTATTATCTCTGAGCAGATATTGCTGTAGATTGATGAATAAAGAATCAACTCCTTTTATTGGCTGATGAAAACACTTAATATGCGTAAACTGACACACTAAATAATAAATTATTATGTGATAATAGTTCACAAAGATTCATTGTTCATAAAATTGTCACCATAAATGAATTAGGTATCCTGCATTGTCAAAGGGACTGAAATTAATCACTATAATTAAAAAGATTTATTAAACTCTACGACACGGTTATATTTATTATTTCTCAATAATTTTTGTTCTTTATTTTTCATTATGCGAGGCCTAAAGACTCTGTCAAACAATTGTTTCTTTCCGTTCTTCATATTTCCTGACAAAATACCCAAGCTGAAACCTGAATGTAGAAAACTTTACGATGACATACATTCTCAGATTTTTATCCAATAAAAAGTCAAATCAATTTGCTGCCATCTGTAGCATAGGAATCATGGTAACTTCAAACAGATCAAACACCCAGCATGCCAAGAAATCGATCTTTATCATTACTTAACAACTAAAATATTTTTATTCTTTTGAAGTAATGTCTTTAAACGCGTGTTCACGATACTAAGGTTGGTCACGACAATGGTATGTAGTGGTTTGTTTCAGATCTTATATTGCAATTTCGCAAGCTAGTGAGCACGGCATTTTGTAATTTACTGATCTGTATAATTCAATGTAGTTTGTGCTCGTTGATTTCAAGACTTTCATATTGCTTTTAAAATCATTCATGTGATTAAATTACATTCACTTGGTATTTATACATGTGTATATGTACCATGCCTATTTCCCTACCTCAATGCTTTGAAGGATTCAACATAATGATTAAAGTAATGCAAGCTTAATATTAAATACAATTTAAATTCTATAGTGTAAGAAAAATATATTTACATTTGTGGTATGTTCAATTCTGTAAGAACAACATTATGGAGTCAGAGGTGATGATTGGACAGAATTACTAGTACACGGACGGAGCAATGTTATCCACAATTAAGTGACTAAAAAAAGTGATCAATTTGAAAAATGGTCTACATATCCACACATACAACAAGTCCATATCCTATTTCACGGTACACTTTGTCTGAACAAAGGTTCACTGGTGGGCCTTAAATATACGTCATGTGCGCTCTAACCTGACGATGTGCTTGTCATGCACAGTAGGCTACTATTATACTGATATAGCATGTTTGAAAAAATGTTCGTAAAAATAGTACTTCTGCAGTTTCAAGCCACTAGGACTTTTTTACACTATTATCAAAATGCACAGAAACTCTCCATTAATCGAAATCTACATGATGTTCGCAATTAACTTAAAACTTTCGATTACTGTTACCGTGGAACTAGCTTCGAGCATGACACACAATCCTTCTTTTTCAAAACGATAAGAGAGTTTAACTGAAAAATATAGATTAGTTTTTTTTCAACTCAGTTAATAGATGATCATTAAATATTCCTTCGCTATGCATCTAATGATTGAGTAATGTCCGCCCAAAACCATTTTTACCTTTGCAACCCAAAATTCCTATGAACGTAGGTAAACTGATACACAGACGTTTCTTGCTGAAATACCTTGCTTTCGATTTCACACATAGACTTAAATGGACTACACACATTAAACTAAATGGCAAGAGGGATTGCTGAACAGCTTTTTCATTGTCAAATTCCCTTATTTATGCATTGGTATTCTACTAACACCTGCATATGGTGTTTAAGTTCTGTTCGCAAGTGCATGCTGTGGGTACGATCAATTTTTCAATCCGAGGCAGGTTATTGACAAATAAGATGGTGTTAAAGGGCTTTCAACAATCTGTCTGAAAGTCATCATTTTGCAAATTCTATTGTCGATATAATGACCTCACTTGCAAATACAACCTTTCAGTGGTCGTATTTGGACTGGAATGTTTCATATAATTAAGCCATTTTTTAAATACTAATTTTGACCACGGACTATTCCGTTTGTTTATCAATACAGAGGACTCGGGCTGGGTAAAGCCTATCGGCATGGAATGCTTTCTCCTCCTTCCAGAGGTTTGTATTTTTGCTCTTTTAACAATTGGTATTTTTTAAAGAATTTATGAGATCAACCATATCTCGTTATCTTCACCTTTTTTATTTTTGATATTAACCTCCATACTGATCATTGCAACTGTCAATAAATGTACATATTTCCAGAAATCTATTGCTAACACCAGCCTTTAACATTTAAATGTTAGAGTTAGTTGAACCTACCTGCTCTGTTAGCTGCCGAGCGGACACGTGCATGCCACGCAAAGATTAACATTTCTTTGTTTAAAAAATAGAAAATACAAGGGTTATTGTTTAGGAATATTAATTATTTGCATAAAACATACAAATTCCCAAGTTTACAGCTATTGTGCTAAAGGTATCTGTCCAGTTATACCAGATGTAACTTATACGAGGGTTGTTCGGAAAGTTTGTGGACTATGCCAATCTTCGTTATACTATCTTCAAGAAATTTAAAATGAGCACATTATCGTATGTTAAAATATTCATTTTGTTTAAGTGTGAAGTTTCATTCCATGAATTTTAGTAGAATTCATGTTATTTAATTTTAAAACCAACACGTTTTGTAACCACGGCGCAAACTCAACAACACTGTAACGTCAAAAACATACTTACATTAGGTTTTCAAACATACTCTCCCTATACATTTCACACAGTATTGCCCGATAGAGTGCACTCATTAAATACTTTTCTCTATCACTTTAAATCTATTTTGCTAACATTTGTCCCAGTAGCATCATTTTGTTTGTCAATGTTATATTTTTTTTCACTGCATAAGTGTGCTTTCAAAAGATCAGTATCTGTGAAGCGCCAAACTCTTAGCATCATGACGGTACTAACTTTTCAATGGTTTTGATAAGATTTTTACAGATAGTCCGTTTTCTCACAGATCACTATCGTCTAAGCAGAATAGTTCATCATTCAAATACCGCCTGTACCATGTACACACACATAGAATGGCTCGCTTTTGACAAATTCCCTACTTTCACTGACATTTTTAGAGTTTTTTTTTCTGGAGTTTTCCAGAGTACAACACAAAATTGTATGGTTAACTGCTGCTCTGTGACGTTCATCCTTTTTTTTTTTTTAATTTTGCCTTTTTCAATGAGAACTACCTATCTTCTGAAACTGATTTCTTTTCAACGAAGCAAAATATTAAGTCATAATGGAATCAGAGACGATGAAACAATTCTCAATTTTTCCATTTTTGTGTCATTTTAGAGAAGATATGACTTCAGAGATTATTTAGTGTTTTGATTGTAAATTACAAAATTTTGACTTGCTCCGTGGTACGATTTTCGCATTTTTAAGTCTAAATAAGTTTGAAATAAACCACGATATTTTAAAAATTTTTAATACACATCATTTGAATTATTGTTGAAATATTTCTTCCAAATTTGGATATAATATGACGTTAAGTAAAAAATTTATGATGGTAGTCCACGAACTTTCCGAACAACCCTCGTATATTTACATGGAGCTAGCATCTAAGTAACGTTTTATAAGAGAAAATCAAGATGTTATTGAGTGGTTTCTCTTTGATAGCTTCTTACTAAAGCTTTGATTGAAAGCCTGATTTTATAATCATGACCTCCAATGGAAGCTACACGCTCTGTCTCTCATTGTTAAAAGAGGGTTGGAATCTTTCTGCATGGGATATTCAAATTGATCTTTCTCATATGTTTTCATTGACTTCTTTACATATTTGCTTTAAAGGATTATTGAGGAATATATGCAAAATTTTCAGCATTTTTAAAACAGACATTTGGTAATTGTAATCGTTAATCAGCTAAATAACAATTTCTCTTGTAATCATATTTAATTATCAATCAGGAAAACTCTTGATGACTTGTAATTTTCATTTTCAGATTAAAACGCACGTAATCCGGATTATATTTTGATTACTTTCTAATTACATTATTTCCGTCATCGTCAACATCCTTTGACTTCATTTCTCAGAATTCCATTGTTTTAAAAACTTCTAATTGCTTTGTAAATTATGGCTTTTTTTTTTTCGTTTTTCTTAAATCTTAGTAATTTTTAAAATACGTTCCTCAATAATCCTTTTATAGGTTTTGACATAGACGTGAACCTGATTATCCTCGTCCAAATGGTTAAATGTGATGGTGAACTTTGAACAATAGATTTTTTTTCTCTGATGCATTTTTTTCTGGTACATTAGTGGAAGTTATTAAATATACTTACAACCGCGTATCATTTCAACATGGGTAATCAAGAAGTTCAGACGAGATGACTTTTTTTCTCAGTTTAATTATTCTATGTACCAATCACTTGTAATGAACCACTTCGATTGATTGTATCGTGTAAATAATCATACATGTCACTCTGAATATGATAATTACTAAATAAATAAAGTAGCGTTTATTAATGTTATCTACCTATGTAGCAAAAATCCTTGATTAACATTAATTCCCCCTTTTTGTGTAGTGAAGACCGGGACAATACAAGCTAGCATGGGAATAATAAATCAGCAAAGTCAAACGGCTAATCCTTTAGGGTCACTTCTACATTATTTGCCTCTTGAACTATGTCCTAGCAGACCGATCCTGAAACAACCAAGGATCCTGTCACCCATGAAATATACATTATTCAATTAAAATTCATGCAAAAGATGCAGAGAAATAACGGCTTACATGGACAGTAAAAGACTGCGATAGAATCCCACAATCAAAGAAAATATGGTTCCCTAACCCTCAAATGAATAATTAAATTGAAATTATTATAATTCAGTCTGCCTGTAATGCAATTTTCATAGTATTTAGATATAAGTTTCTGTGGTAACTGAATATCATGCAGTTTCAAAGCACTGTATCAAGAGCTCAACGTGTTTCCAGCAATCCTACAAAAGAGATTTCAGTCTGTCTTTACTGCAATTGTCAGTCTACACGATCCATTGTGGAATATCAATCGCGATGTATTTTCGTAGTATGTGTCGTAACTGAATATCATACAGTTTCAAAGTATAATATCATGAGTTCATAAACATGTATAAATGCTAATTATCAAAATGCTGCCTCTCAAAATTCAAAAATCATATGTTAAATTAAACTGACTGGGGTATTTTTTTGCAAAGTAGGTCAAAGGTCAAGTGGATTGTAATGCTGGTATTTTTCATATTGTCTTATGATAAACAGTGCACATGATAAATAGCAAAGACTTACCTCTTAAATGTAAAAAATATACTGTATATCGGCACTATGCACTATTTTAAAAAGTAGATAAAAGGTCAAGGACAATGGCCATGAGGTCAGTAACCATGGTAATTTACAGAAGCCATAGTGCCAAGCAATAGATATGAAAAACATCAAATTCATACTTCTTACAGTTCTCGAGATATAGGGTTAGACAGGCTGACAGACGCCGGGTAAAGTGATCCCTAAGTGCCGCTCTGCTCCGCAGGCAACACAAAAATAGGCACAAAAATAATAGTTGCCAGATGTCAAGCCTCCTCTCTTGGGCATTTATAGGGGATTTTGTCCTACACATACATATGAGACGGAGTCAGAATTTCCGAATCATAAAAGCCAGCGGTCAGATGCAATATTAGATAAATTTCCTTCATTTTATGATAAGCTGAAAGGATGATTAACACACTTTTCTTATTGAATGTTAACGTCATTTCCTGTTTATTAGTGTGTTTTAGATTTTTTTCTCTTCAATGCATAGAAAGTGGGAGCGTATTTCTTAAACACTTAACATTTCCCATTCTATTATGTTGCCCTTTTCTGTCAGGAAGTTACGATGTTATATTTTATAGCTCTGTTGCTAAAATCACCAAACGTTAGACATAAACATTCTTCATTATGCAAGGTGGTAAGCAGAAAACTCTAGAAATGAGGGTTCAAAAAGGCAAAAGTTTTCAGAGATGTTGACCATTTCCATTAATATTATCAGTATTTGTTAACATCATTTGGATATTTCCAAAATATATTTTACCAATAAGAAGATATTTATAGAATCTTCAATTTTATTTTTTTCTATCTTTGCTAAAGAAATTTATGAATAGATATATCACAGAAATAAATTGCTGTATACCCTATAACTTTGACTTTCTAGCATCGACTCATTTTTTATATTTCTCAAACTGAACCCTATGCAAATCGAAAGTGAGTCTGAATTCAAAATTAACTACATTGAAAGATGAAAGAAAATACATGTATGTCATTTCCACTTTTGAACGAACCAACCTTAAATTAAGACTGATTCTTCCTGTTTTCAGAATTATCATTGAAATCTCTTTATGGCTTTTATTGAAGTATGAGATAAAATGTGAAGATAACAAAGAGTCATCAATCTCAAAAGTCCAGTTAAACAATACAAATGGAGAACATAGCAAACTCGAGATCGGACCGCTAGAAAAAATCAGAGGTCAGATCAGGTGCCTTTAAGGAGTAATTATCATCTGTTAACCGGTCATACCCGCTGAGAGGCCTTAGTCTTGATCTGGTAAACGGAGTAAACTGAAAAAAAAATGCAGTAGGAAAATAATGACCTAGAAATTTGTATTAAATACGTGTGTCAATATTCGACCTCAAGACAGAGTGTAATGGTAAGAGAGATCATAAAACGACCATAGAAAATTGAAAAATTTGAAGTCCTTCACCGGTATATGGTGACGTTTCTATATGAGTGAAAAATTCTCAAACGGGACGTAAAACAACATACAATCAATCAATCAATCTTTTTGTCAATGTTTTGCTATAGAAACTGTTTGTACGTGGAACATGCTCTTGGTATCGAATCAACGGGAGACATAGTCACCTTTTGCAGGTGACAGATGTATATTGCTAGATAAATAAGGAAAGTTGATATTAGAAAAGTTGAAGTTATCACCTTTATCATAAAGCTTAATCTAGAATCATTTCAATTCGATTGATTGATTGATTGTATGTTGTTTTACGTCGAGTATGAGAATTTTTCACTCATATAGAGACGTCACCATGCATATACCGGTGAAGAGAATATTCTATCTCTATTAAAAGATCCAGAAATAAAACGTGTGTCAGACTCTTGGTGTCTTTTGTTTCGAGTTCAATAGGGTATATCGATTATCGAATCAACGGAATGAAAATGAACATAGTTAATTGCTTAAACGTCGTTGATTTATCTAAATTCAAATTGAAGTCTACAGCAAGAAATTTCTTTTCGTGCAGGAGTTTTTGAATAAATTTTAAATTATAAGAGTACAAGAAGAAATCTATAAATAAAGGGTTATAATTGGTACCTATAGGTATTCCGAAGACCTGACCCCGGGGCCATAAAACTTAGACGAGCTCACTTTTGATCTCAGTCTGACTGTTCCACTATTAATTCCTTTGGTAAAAGTGAGACTGAGATTAAAAGTGAGCTCGTCTAAGTTTTATGGCCCCGGAGCCTGGTCCCCAAACACTACATAGATATTGTCAATATAAGGAACTCAAGCTTTTTTTATTTGTCAACTTCGGAGTACTTTTGTGTGGAATCAAACAGATTTTTTTTTTACAAAGAAAGGTTGTAGTTATGTTATCACAAAATGGTAAAATTTCTGAGTTCCATTTTTGCTGAGAGAAGCAGGTGTTTATGATGTCAAAAAACATGGTCTATAATTTATCTTGATCTTGAGACCTACCTTTTGATGCTATTGATTTGGCAAAATTTTGTGATTTCAAATTTTCTAAACTTTCTCTTTGTATCTACATCTGATTAACATCACTTCTCGAATATGTTTTGCATAGTATTGCTGAAGTATCTCCTTCAATGCTATTAATATTTTCGTGAGGATTAACTAAATAGGCGTGGAAAAACATTCACTAAATCTCTCTATGTAAGAATTCTTACGAGATTTGGATTCCGGTATAGGCATGGTAATTCAAATTCAATCTGGTTGTTGGAAATCTTAAAAATATTCAAATCTGACATACAATTTAGGGTATATCTTCCTAATTAACGGATACTATGAGTATTTTAATATAAGTTTGGATTATTACTTGTATAATTCAATCCAAGTTCTTTTAAATGCAATTGAAAATAAACAAGCAAAGGAGCACATACAGAAAAGAAAACATGGGTGAAAAATCAATGCATATGATTTCAGAAGAGAAAACAAATAAATCATCCATTTCCTGTTTATTTCTAATCAAAACAAAATAAACAGAAGGCGAATGTTATGATGAAAAAACAAATGTTATTATGATATTACCAAAAAAGAAGCACAACGTAGGACTAATGATGATAATTTGTAGAATCCCGTAATTGCATTTAGTATGCTATTTTGCACTGAAACTAATCATATTAATTTAATGCTGTTATCCAGGGCATGCCTACACATCAATATTGAAGGAAACAACAACTGCAATGTAAAAGGTGAAGATAAGGAACAGTAATCAAGCTCATAAACCTGGTGAAGAATACGAATACTGTAGATTCCTAAATATACGCGAGGAATAAATTATCGCGTAATTACGCGAGAAGCACCGCTCGCGAAATAAAATTACTCGCTTTTATTTTCATGGTGCTTTAATGTATGTAAAATCTCTAGATAAATCATCTCTTTGCGAATTATTGTTCTCGCGATTTGACGCTCTTGGGCCATTTCGCGATAATAAGTACTCGCGTAAAATAAGGAATCTACAGTAGTGACGAGGGTAAAAAAACAGGGACCCCAGGAAACACCAGAGATCAGGTGCCTTGGAGGTCCCCTGTCGACGGTACCGGTCACACTCGACTTCTTTGTTGTTGTTTTTGTTTGTCTGTTAGTGTTTCGTTTTGTTTCATGATTTTTGTTTTGTTTTTGTTTTTTTTTATAAACTAACATGACAAGAGATGAATTCTTCAACTTTGTCTCGAGTTATCGACATTATACTGTTCTCTTTTGTATAAATGCATGAAGATACTAATGAAAATAAACATGTGAAAATATTGCAGAATCAATAAATGACCCTTCTCTTACAAAAATAAACAATGCATTCTTTCGTCGATTCTTTGAATCCGTTTGTCTCGTACCGAGGTGTAGCATAAATTAATTGTTCAATTGAAATATGATAAATTTACTTCCATGGTTACATAAGAAGGTTCATTTGTAATATAATAACTGTGAAAAAAATACAGAATCCTTGTAAACACTTGATTTTACTTATTACATGCAACAAATCATAATATAATAATTATAATTATATAGTTGTCCAAATGAAAAAACTATGTACTCGATCTGCAATATTCTATACATGTATAGGCAAGAGTTTGCTGCAATCCAATACATAAAAGTTACTCGAAACAAAAACCTACTGCAAAACAGAGGTCATAAATGAAAGGAGAGACACACGGGCGAGCTTGGAAGGAGACCTTAACCTGCTTAAAAAATTTATGCCGTCAATGTCTTAAACTTGCTGTGTACATGAGTCATCTAATTAACAGTCTTACAAATTTAATTTCACTCAAATTTGTGTAATCTTTTACACACCCCAGTCTCTGAATAAGCGTAGTTTTTATGTTATGTATTCATTTTTAACCACTATTCAAGGCATTCATCTCTTTCGACCTTTATGAGAGGTTTATAATACTCCTCCTAAAAATTTCCTGATTTGTACAATCGTCAGTTAATTGATAAATTAAACCCTTAACTCTACCTAATATAGAAATATTCCTTGGAATAATGGGGCACAGGCAATTCCTATAACATTGTAGATGTATCATAATGTTGAATAGTCACACTAGTTGTGTATCTCTAGCTTCACAAACAGCCTTCTCAGAAGTATATCTAAAATATATTTAGCGTATTGCATATCTTGGACTAAACCTAACATTTGTCCATAAGGTGTAAAAATTTTTAACTTGCACTTTTCCCATTGAAAATAAAGCCTATGGGATTGAATTCTCGTTCATCATCAAAATATCCTTCTTTAGGAAAAATTACTGTGTTTCCTCTGCCATCTCTGAAACGATTTCAAACACGCATAGCCATCGCCGTTGTTCCATATTTTCATTTTGAATAAAATAATACAGCGAACTTTCTCTGAACCCAGTCAGTTCTGTCTCAAATGTAACAGGATATAATGTCTTATACATCAATATTGTTTGTACAGCTGCTAAATTAACGTCTCCCGCACAATGTGTCATTCAGATATCATTGAAGACACCGGGATCTATTATCAAAAGATATTTATAATCAAATGAAATATGGAGATAACGAACGGTATTCAAGCTCAAAGTTTATTAAAACAATACAAATCGGTAGCAGAGCAAACATGGACCTCCAAAAACATCAGAGGTTGGATCAGATGGAGGAGTGAGCATCACCTGCCGATCTGTCACACCCGCCGTGTGCTCCTTGTCATGATCGAGAAAAACGGAAAAATCCGTAGACAATTCAGTACATAAATAATGGCCCAACAATTAGTACAAAAACGTCAGTCAGCATTTGACTTAATGATAGGTGTATTTGCTGACAAGGTCATTGTGTCGACCATAAAAATTTGGATGATGTCTTCAAACGAGACTATTAATATCTTTGTTTCATCAACTTGTTTGTCAATAGCTTTCCTCGTTTTAGAAATTGTTCATACGTAAAGCATGCTCTTGCGTATCGAATCAACAGGGAGACAAAAACCCCATAAGCAGGTGATAAGAGTATATTTTTACATAAGTAAGGGAAGTTGACGATTGAGAAATTGAAGTCATCACATTTATCATAAAAGAGAGAAAAGCAATGAAAAGTGTACATTTTTAACAGAAAAAAAAATAGCTTTTGATCGACTTGAGGACTCTAACTGATTACAACGTTGACATTCATGTGTTTTGGCTACATGTATACAAAAGCAATGATTCTTCTTTCTCGTTATCCGATTATATTATCTAGTATCATTGATAAATGACACATACGCATATCGAATCCTAAAATCTTTTCAAAATACGTGTAATGTGACACATGGAATTTTTTATTTGTATTTTTTTAAATAAAAGATTATATTTACAAACGAGTTTTCAATGTTTTTATTTCAGTTGTGGAAGCGTGTGTTGCACTACAAGATTTAATTGTA
Organism: Saccostrea echinata; assembly: GCF_033153115.1. Taxonomy (NCBI): domain Eukaryota; kingdom Metazoa; phylum Mollusca; class Bivalvia; order Ostreida; family Ostreidae; genus Saccostrea; species Saccostrea echinata. The sequence continues at coordinate 30,344,756 of NW_026889750.1, forward strand.
ATGCCAAAGGAATTACATAATGACATTTAGAATAAATTTTGAAAAAAAGTAAGTTTCCAAATGGAGGTCAATCTAATAAAAGCTCAGATGATTGAAGATATTATATAAATACTGCATGTAGTATGTGGTTTGCGAGGGGTGAAAATTTTCAATGTTACCCTCAACTACATGCAGTATTGATTATATTATACTGAATGTTTTATACAAATACAAAGAAAGATGAAGCGTGCGCGCATAGATTCTGTGCAGTCTTTATTTTTTGGGAATATCACCCGTCGTCATGCATTGTTGACTGTTGTTAAGTTCCATCGTGCCGGAGGGCGTGGTTTCATCATTCAAAGGATAACAGTGTATTTTAACAGATGTTTCTTGACGAATAAAATTCAAGTTATTTACATGAAAGTATGATATCTTTAACTATTGCGCGAAACAATTCATTCATTACGTGCATCAATTCAGAGAATAGTTGACAAGTTATTCACAATTAAATTAATACATGTGTTATACAGAATTGAAGAGATCTTTGATTTTTAAAAGAGGTCTTTAATTCAATTGTTGAGAATATCAAACGAATAATATTTTCACATAAACAGAAAATTGAGTTTGTTAATTTGGTGCTACACATTTCCGTGAGCCCAACATGAGTTGACCTCATCGTTTATCTTTCATCCTGACATGCTAATTATGTGTTTGTAGGAATTTTTAAAAATGGTTGTCATTTTATTCAATATTTTTCAAGTTTTATGCAAAGGAATAAAATTTAATTGGAAGCATTCACTAAGTACCATCTCGCTTCCTTACTTTGGTAAGCAGTTTACAAGGCTGATAATAACAATACATACATTGGAGCGTATGTAATTCGGACACCAATAATCTACTGGACGAAACTTGGTAAACAATTTATTTTACATGTATATATAATTTTGTATTATTTATTTTATATTATATATATATATATATATATATATATATATATATATATATATATATATATATATATATATATATATATATACCAAGTATGTTTCAGTAATTCAGACGCTTCATTATTCTGGAACAATTTGCTCTGGGAAACAAGTGTCCGGTTTTACGAGGCTCCACTGTATAAGAATCAAAGCATATGTCATATTGGTTCTCATGTATTATAGGTAATACGCCTCTTTATTACATTTTCAATGGTGAAATACTGTAATTTATTTATTGAATAAAAGTGATATTCTGACACAGTGTAAAAGGATATCAAAATGGTATTCTCACAGTGTGAGAATATCAGAAGTGCGGCAAAACTCTCGATTTTCCTTCCCATCACGAAGAGTGTTTTTTTTTTTTAAAACTCGGCCTGTTATAAGATAGAGAAAGTAAATGAACTATCCTGACAGAGACTAAAACTGCTAAGGTTTCTCCAAATATGTTGTTAAAACCCATGTTTACAACGTTTTGCTTAGCTATGACGTCTCAACCGCACAACTTTAACGTCACAGCCTATGACACTGTGTTACGAAAAGACGGAGTCGAAGGGAAAATCAAAGAAAATGTAATAAACAGAAAATTCAATTTATTGTAGATGAATATGGAATTTATTTCTCTCGTGAGACAGGATTTTTTGATATTTTCACTCGTGCTTCGCACTCGTGAAAATATCAAAATATTCTGTCCCACTCGTGAAATAAATTCCACATTCATCTACAAAACATTGAATATCCTCTATCTAGTATTATTTTGGTCGAGCTGACATAAGTTATTTTTATATTAGATTTGAATAATTTTCTTCATTCAAATTTTTGGCAATCCATTTTTATTTTATTGGTGTTTCTTTGTGCTCTTATATTTAGCATATTGACAATGTTCCAAAAGTTAAATGCACGATTTAACCTGTAGTCGCAAGAAAATGTAAGGTGCAAAAGCAGACTAATCGACAAGACTATTTTGAAGGTTGCCTCATTGTCTGTCTTAAAGTGTTATACTTTTACATGATACTGATGTGCCATCATTAGGGTGTCAGTTATCATAAAAACATACATAACAAATATTTTCTTTTCATTTTCACAGTTGATTCTGCAAAACAATGTTTTTAAATTGGCCGATGCTGCATTACTGACACGTAGAATAACACGGGGGTGTTATAAGGAATTATATTGTCAGTTTGAGCTTGGAAGATAACCCATATGTAAACACAACAATTAACACATGTCATGTACTAGGAGCGTATCAAAAGGAATGAACACGTTGATTACTTCTTTTTACCTGCATTATTTGTAAAGCTTCAGCAACAATGTACATGAAGTTCGTCTGTCAAAGACCATAATTTAAATCATTAATTAAATCGACATATGTTACGGAAAATATTATTTCCGAATCAACAAAGGTATACATGCTTTCAACAGTAACATTCATTATAATTAGTAACATACATAATTATAGAAATGTACAATTTTGCATTCCACCATATTTTAAGTTTAGTCTTCACCCCACATCCTACAGCAAAAGAAAAAAGTCAAATTCTAAAGTGTCTAGATATTCAACATTTAAAACAAGTTTCTCCTATGTGTTCTTGTTTTTTTTTTCCCTTTACTTTCAATCATAGTCCTACAGGACATAACATTATTGCTGATGTAAATATAGCTGAAAATGACGCCATGAAAAGAATTGTTTTAAAAGGTTCAAAATGCAATTGACATGATTTTCTCAAATGCGAAAGAAATTCACTTATATTGTGAATTCATTCATGGTAGGCTAAATATGAACCTCGAAATTTTTTCAGAATGAATTAAGTGTTTCAGAAGTACATTAAAGAATCGTTTTAGACAATTAAAAGGCAAAATGTTTACCATCTATCCTTCCGTTTTCAGCAGACTGAAAATGATAAAAGAATTAGAAATACTTTATAAACGATATGTAATGATATCACAGGCCTTGTATCAATTTAATCTGTGTTTCTAGGGATTATAGATACACCTAAATTTTAGAAGAAATTTGCTTTAATTCCACCACTGGAAATCCAACATTTACTAACTGCTCCTTTAGAAAGATTGAAAATTTTCAAAATCACAATTCAGTTTTAAATAATGTTTATATTCCAGTTAACGAAAGTGAATTTCATTTACTCTACCTATATTAGATTCCAAAACTTCATTAACATCCTTACATTGCAGGGTGCAGGTATCTTACTCTGTACATTTTTTTAACTGCTGTGAAGGAGAAACTTCATATATTGAGCTATAACATATTCAATAAGTGGTGTATGATGTTCATAAAATGTGTATTTTCAAAAAACTTCAAAGAACTATAGGAATAATCTCTTTTTTTCTCAATTACATCAGAAAGTATGATGTTTATTACTTTACATCACCTTTTTTCACTGGAAATCGAAGACCAGGTTTTTTGATATCATAGACAACTATTTCTTTAATAGACATGGAACTAGGACATTTTCATATCTTGTGACTGGTCATCTAAACAAATACTTACCTTTGTTAAAATAATGGATTCTACATACAAGTACTCTGAAAATAATTGAATATTTGAAGGATGTTGGAGCTCATTTTTAACAGAATCTATGTAGATTTTGGAAATCAGGTCTTCCGATCTGTTGGAATTACGATTGTTCTCTTTTATTAGCCTACCTGTTTATAAATTCCACTGAACTCGAAATAAAAGGCATCACAGAGTCTGACACACCTATACCAAATTTAGAAATTTTGTTAGAGAAAGACACTGATGGCAAACTAACAACTAAACTTTGTGATAAATGTGATGTCTTCAACTTTCTATTGCCACCTTCCCTTGTTCATGTATCAATATGCCTTAATTACTTGCATATAGAGTACATGTATTCCAGTTGATTCGAAACAAAAACGCATGTCACTGGTGATGTAAATATATGTAGACAATGACAACCTAAAAGAAATTATTTTTAAAGGTCCTAAATACAGGGAGCCCTGATCTTTCAATTGGCAACAGAACTTCATATATATATATAAGTATAGTACTTGGAAGTTAAACAGCATCATGCGAACCATATATCTTTCCGTTTCACTAAATCGGAAGTGATGAAATAATTATAAAGACTCCGTGAATGATATCTTATGGTTTCAGCAGACAAAGCTTGTAACAATATCATGTTTGTTTGTAAGACTCATAATCATTAAAACTGTATTTAAAATGAACTTGGTTTTTAATTCTAAGTCTGGAAATCCATCTTATACTAACATTTCATTCTTTAAAATCACATTTCAGTATTCAAATCTTATAACATTCCAGTCTACAAAAGTAAGTTTAATCTACTCTACCTAAACTGGATTCCTAATTAAACTTCACAAAATACCTTACAAAGAAAGGGTCTAGCAATTGATCTACCAGGCCCCTATTTTTACTCTAAAAAAATATCATCTGCAATAGAGGAGAAACTTCATACGTACAGATTTTACTTATTTATTGTATACAGCATTACTTATTTATTGTACACAGCATATTTGAGATGGGGTATATATAACTGTGATAACATGTGGGTTCTCAAAACCTCCAAAGAACTTTCTAAAATTTAATATCAATTTTTTTTTCAAAAGAAACTTTACAGCGTATAATTTTTCACAACCATTCATATACAACCATTTATACAACCATTCCTTACGATAAATTAAAAACTAGACTTTATTGCTTCTTCAAAAAAAAAAACATGGAACTCTGAGATTTTCATATCTTGTGATTGGTCATCCACAAAACTACTTTATAAAAAAAATCCCTTTGATTCTTTACACAAATAGTGTGAGACTGATATTATAAGGATGCTGGAGTTCCTCATTGATAACATATATATAGTCTTTTGAGACCAGGTCTTCCAAATTCCAATGGACAATAAATGTGTTCCTTTATGAGTCGACAAGTTCTTATATTTATGTGAAGCAGAATTTATTTTAAAACTTCTACACTAGAAGAAGAAAACACTTGCTGTGGCCTTCAAGTCGAGATTCTGATATATCGAAGACATTTTATCAATTTACAATTAGTTTCTTCATATGTAAGTCAACACGACATATCCCACTGAACTCGAAATAAAAGACAACACAGAGCCCGTCAGAAATATTTCATATTTGAATGTTTTAGTTACTATAGACATTAGTGGCAAACTAAGAACTAAATTATATAAGGAACTGAAGGATTTCAGCTTTTCCATTGATAACTTTCAATATTTCTAAAAATATTTCTAAAATTATCTCCATATGGTGTTTATGTCTCCCAACCGATTCGGTACAACATATTCTGAAAATGATCAATTGATGAATCGAGGGAGGCTACTGACAAATAACAACTTTAATTATCTCGTTTAGAAGAAATATTCTGCAAATTCCGTGGTCGTTTTAATAACCTTGTTAGCAAATACAACTTACCGTTGCGTCGTATTTTGACTCACATATTTCATTCCAATTGTTAGGCATTTTTTAAATTCGGATTTTACTTAGGGATATCTCAGTTTACCTGTCGTCCGCATGGTGCCTTTGCTCTCGAGGCCTGGAGTAAGGAGTTGATCCTTACGTCTCGGGTTTGAGTCCGCTGTGTGACCTTTTGACCGATCCTTCGGATGAGACCGTATAAACCGAATTTATAAAGTGCAGTAGATGCTGGCACCAAAAAGTTCCCTCACTGCTCAAAGACCGTAAGTGCCGAATACAGGTTTAAATTTCCAGCCCTTCATCGACAAGTGGTGGCGTGAAAAATTCACGAAGGGAGGTTAAACAAACAAAAAACCCTGACCAATGCAGAGGGCTGACGGCGAGTGTGACGGGTCGACATGAGATGCATTTAATCCATGCATCTCAAATGTTTCCAAGAGTCAGTGTTTCCTCTGTTCAAGATTCGTACTGTTTACAGGATTTTTGTCATTAATCACTATCATAAAATAGCATTCATAATTTTACGATGAGCTTTACCATGGCGATTTGCTACAAACGTTTGCATGATATTTGTCTTCATGTAAACAAAATTTTGTTGAAGCGTGCAAGAGAAGAATTTGAAATGGAATTCGATATATATGTAAAAACATCACTGTAATTGCATTTAAAGATTTTAAAATCATTGAAACTAATACATGTATGTGTAACTGAAATCCCAATTTCAGTTATCAACTCATCAATCTCTAGAAACAAGTCTAGCAGGTATGTTGTGTTCTATGGCTTTTTCAAGCATTAAGCTTAACCACGATGAATACGCATATTTTCTTTCATCCCAAACAATTTATTCAGTATGGAAAGACAATACTGAAAACTTGTAATGAAATGCAATGGAAATATCAGATGATCCTTCACTCTTTATTTGTTACATTTACCCAATATGATCTTCAGATATGGATCGACTTTACTCTCCCGATGAGTGCTTTCAAATCACTCAGAAATTAATATCTATACGTTTTGCATACTTAGTACATGTAGGTGATATTATGCGACTGATATCTAATACCCCATTCATACGACACGATTTGCATACTTCAGTATATTTTACACATTTGTAAATTTACTTACATGTGCAATTTTCGTCGTATGAACTGATTTGCTCATATGCAAATTCTGCACAGTTGAGTAAATTTGTACCTGGTCAGGATAAGGTGCAAATTAACTTTTGCATACACGTTGTCGCATATTATTTGCTCCAGTGTGTAAATTTTGTCATGTGAACATGCAGCAAATTTACTTATGTAAGTTTTTCGTCTTGTGTATTGCATCAATCTCCATTTTAAGCATTGCAACTGTTGCGTATGCATTGGAGTGTAAAATATCAGTAGGTAAGATGGCGGCTAGAAAGCAAAGCTCTAAAAATACGGATTTTCATTGTTCATTCTTGCTGTACTTAAACTATAGTTGAAAGTGAATTTAGTTTAAGGGTATATCTGTTGGTGTATGGCTTCAAAAGCCAAGTCTTCAAAGGAAACGCTGGGTCGCCGAGATGTACTACTGTCTAGCATAGTACTTTCTCCAAATTGCTTTCTCTATTGGAAACAAGAAGCCAATTTCTCCTCTGAAATAAATTTTTGAATTTGCAAAAAGCGGGCATCATGAAACTTTCCTGGCAATTCCATTTTTATGTCTTTAAAGGTATAGCTGTGGTCGCAAACATCCTGCAAATTCAATTAGTAGAACCCCATACTGTTCAAGTAGTCACCATCTGAATGCTTAGGAGTAATTATAGGAATATGAGTGCATAAATTGCCCTTCCACAGTTTAGCCCTTGATGACTTTCTTCATCCTTTTTCAGTTTTTAAACCGAGGCAGGCTACTGGCAGATAAGTTGATGTTACAGCGATGTCAACAACTTTGTTTAAAGTCAGCATTTCGTAAATAGAGAGTGTTCGTATGATGTATTTTCCCTTCGAGTTATTTCACTTGGCCACCATCTTGGGGTCAAACTAGTAAATTGTCCTCTTTGACCAACCAATTTTAAACTTGTATGGCAGAAATATAAGGGCAAAAATTTTTAAATTACTACACTTATGAATTAAGGAACCTTTTGTTATTATATATTCGTAAGAAAAACTGTTTTCTTTGCCTCATTGCCCAGTATGACAAATTTAAATTGGTTGAATAATGAAGGAATGTGGACTAGTTGATGTCCAATATGGAGACCGACGGAAAATAACTCTTTGGTGACTATAATGACTATTGTTAGCAAATATAAATTATCTCAGGGTCGTATTTTGGCTGACTTGTTTCATACCAATTGTTGGGACTTTGTTTTACACTAATTTGACTATGGAATGTTCCGTCTACCTGATCATTACATTGGTCTCACGGCAGGTGTGACTGGTCGACAAGGGATGCTTACTCCAAGGCACCTGATCCAACCTCTGGAATTTCTAGGGCGTCCGTGTTTATTCCCTCTTTACATATTTGTATTGTTTAAAGATTTTTGAGATCGATCACAGTTTGTTATCTTCATCATTTTTCATTCTCCTTCTGGAAAATGCACATATTCTTCAAGCAGATGTTCCATTATGGCCTCGCAAACTTATGTTCGCAATCAAACACGGTAGATTTCCCAACACCAAAAAGATTTCCTATCGTCCTTTATTCCGCTGAAGACGCTAACCAGCAGAAGGTAACAGCCACCTTTTTCTTTACATCAAACGGCTCTTCTGCAGTCTTTGGGCCGGGACCAAAGCATTTTTCAACTTTTCACAACGTTTTAAGAAATTTTCCTTCTTCTTTCGAAATTCTCATATTAATCATCGTCCTTAAAGTTGTTAAGAACGGTTCGGTCTGTCAATCAGTGGATCTGATTTTTCCTGTAGTTTCCTTCTGGAACATCCAAAAGTTAGTCCTCTACTCAAATAGTAAGGAAATACCCCTTCTCTGTGAAAATTCACAATTCTGAATCTGTCCATCTCCCTTTTTTATATGACAATATGAGGGTTTACTTGCAGTACATAAAACTCGTCTGAACGCATAGCAAATTAACTTTTACTTATGTGTGTAAATTAACTCATGTGTAAATTTGCACACATAAGCAAAATTTTGTCGTATGAATGGGGTATAAGACTATTCGTCCCCGATTATTTTTTTCTGTAAACAGCTACTGCTCATGTTTACGATTTTTTAATACTTACGATTTGTTAGAACTGTCAATGTCGCTAAGCTACTTTTGCATTTTTGTTTATTTTGATTCTTCAAAGTGAATCTGAGATTTAATTTCTGTTTTTGTACGAATTATCATAATTTTGGCTAAGAATAAAAAAAACTACTGTGTAACATTCTTTTTTAAAAATTCTACTACACTTTTTGGTCGCGTAGCACATACATTAATCTATATATGATACATTGGTATTTGGAAGACCACAGATGCGAGTTACAGTTAAATGTATGAAACAATAGATACAAAGTCTCGAAAGGATCAATAATAAGCATGTATGTAAAATATTTCTATCAATATATGATCAGTTATTAACTAGAAATTGTACTGCTGGTGCTTCTTTCAAGAATTTTCCAGAACACTTTGCAGATTTCTTGATTGACATTATTTAATGTGAAAAAGTTTACATGGCCTATGGCACTCATTACAAGATATAATATCGAAATTAAAGTGCCTTTTTGTTAGTATATATTATGTGACAAAGTTTTTTTTTTATTCCGATAACCCGAAGAACGGAAATCTTGATCCCTTACATTTTTCAAGGTAGGCCAATAAATGATAGGTTGATAGATTGTTGCTTCAAGTTGTTCAGGGAAGCACTTTAATTGCTTTAAAAATTTGTAATTTTGTTTTCATTTTTAGTTGATTTATTAAAAAAGAACACATATTGCTAGAAATATAAACATCTGTTCGTGATTAAAATTTTATAAAAAAGGAGTTAATACCAACAACGTACTTAATACTTCGTCGTATAATATTGGGCTTACGATAAAATCAAACAAGAGGATATTGGGTTTGTCAGTTCTGAAGTGCTACTCACCATTTAACCAGATAAATTTTGTATTTACTTCAGTCACTGGCATTTACAGAGTTTCCACTTTCTTCAGCGGACTTCGACGTCATAATTATTTACTGTTCTAAATGTAGACGATGATTTTCATGAATTTTACAACACTTTCATAGTTATTCCTGACGGAACTTGCAAATACAGAGTGCGTAGAAACATTTCAACACACTCTGGAGCTAATGAGTCCATTTGAATTCTGCGAGTCAAATCGTCCTCTAATGAGATCCTAATATCTAACTGTATAGTCTAGGTCACCAATACGTTTATCCTTTAAATCTAAAAACACGTTTTAAAGGTGTGGAGGGGTCTGGGTGAGGATGTCCTGGAATTTGTGTAACATATATATTTGTATACATGTATACATCTGTTTATGATCATCAGGAAAACTGAAATTCAAAGAGTATAATTATGCTCAAAGTTTAATTTGTTTGATATTTTGTTTTCTGTTGAGCTTGGTGCAGTACATTTCACGCCCTGTGTTTTGAATTGTTAGAGAAAAAAGGTTTATTCAAGTGTTGTTTTTTTCAATTATCATTAGCCATCGAGAAAAAATAGCTACCTGTCAAGTTACAAGCAGTACGTAATCAATGAACAACTGTCATCAGTGCATCCTTCAACCATAGCATGTATTTATTTATCATGACAATGCTTTTTTTATCGCCAATGCATTTTGAATTAGAACTTAAGATTATATGATACGTAATTCTGCATTATTTTCGATTTCTCATACTGAGTAAGCAAAAATCGTACTTTTTTCAAGAAAATTCTCGCTTAATTCTTAGTTGAGATCAAAATACTTGCAATACCTGAACTTGTTTTTAAACTAAAAAATTATGATGATCATCGAAAAATATATATATTATCCGGTCATCATAACTTTGGTTATTACGGAAAAGTATACTGTGAATTTGCATTTCAAGTCTTTTTTAATGTTGAAATCTGCACAAAGTAGCAGATCGTATATTATTTAATAAATGTATGAAATAATTCATGAAATAGAACATATATCCATTATATCTTAACTAGCAGTACTTTTATACAGGTGTCTTTTGTAGAAATATTAACTAGGTTACATATGTAGTTTAAAATAATATATGTATATGATTATACATTGGGAAAGCTCAAGTTCAGTATATAGAAGTCTTTAAGATAAAGATTTGAAAATTTATTTCAGATCATTTTATGCACAACTGTATGCTTAGGGAATGTATGTAATGAATACACGCGGCATCTGTCCAGGGATCACAGGCATCAAATAAAACAATAGGAACATCATATTCAACAACGGAAGGCTTTGTAAAACATAAAACATTCTGGTTCGGATTCAAAACTAGAATGATTAATGCTTCGTTTACATGTAAACAGATCCACAGAGCTAATTAGGAAAATATTTCATTGAAGTCAAAGAATGTTACGATTGGTTATCACTATCATTTTTTATGTTAAAACACTTTTTAATTTTTACGAGGCGTATTTTCCCATAAATAAGCATCAAAACATCAACAAAGAGATATATGATTATTTTGTTGCCCTATCACTAGTAAGGTTATCTCAGAAAAATACAAACATTTTCAATTTGTTTTTTTTTCAATAATATTATAAAGTCTTGTGCACCATAATCAACATTTTTTGAATAATACATAATTTTTAATAGAAAACGAGGGTTGATCCAAAAGTAATTTTACAATTTCTTTGAAATCTTTAATAATCGAATGTTATCAACAAAATTTGACATACTAATACCATTACCTGTTTTGACTTATGCCTTAAAATTTCATTCAGTTATATACAATGATTTTGAAATATTAAGATTAACACAAAGTTAGGTTTTGAGTATCGGCGCACGGCAAAACTTTTACCTACGTCGTAAAGGTGTTTCTTTTCGGCACTAGTATTTCATCTGCAAATCTTTATACCCTCTAACATGTTTCTATTTGATAATCTTTACTGCAATTTTGATATACATGTAAGGCATCTTGTTTTGAGTTGTAGTTTTAAGATTATTTGAACTTTATCCAATTGTTATTTCTGTATCTATTCCTTTTGTGTAGATGTATCGTCAGATCCAAGAGTAAGCGATGTAAAAGGTTGACTGATCGTCCACTCACTTTCTTCCTCCTCAGTTAAAGTATTGAAAAGGTTGATAACCTAACATAACGTCAGACTTGACGTCCAAGACACTGACAACTTATAAAGGAAATAATTAACATTATAAAGACACAAAAGTTGTATAAAATACCATATGTAAATTGAAGTAAAAAGTTTGGATATCTTCTTGGAAGAAAGTGCTTGGAAGATGAGCTTTTCACTTCACTTCCTTGAATCCGCCGCTACACGAGTTCTAGATGTACATGTACGCACAGCAGAATGGATATGTAAATCACCATGAAAAGTTAAAATATTTTTTTGAAATACCTAAAAACTAGACGCTCTAGCACAAGTTGCGAGTTTATATGAAATCAATATATGTATATGTGAGAGATCTAGCTTCACTGAAGAGACATATTTTGTCGAAATACATCTGATCATCAAAAGTGGTACCATATAAGATTTACATCTAAAGGATATATAGAAAATCGAGTCCCAAAACGTAACCTCATTAAAGACGTCAGTAACATTCTTTCACTGCAGCAATAGACAGGACCAAACGTTGTGTTTCTTTTAATATTGCATATATCTGAATGAAATTTTAAGGCAAAGGTTTAATTATGTAAAATTTTATTGATAACTTTCAATTTTTAAAGATTTTATAGGAGTTCTGACATTACTTATGGTCAACCCTCGTATCTCGATTACATGTAAATAACAATTTTCTCTCAGTAAAACGAATCTTGAAAAATATCTGTTGGCGCAACACTGACGACGTCAAAACGTACCTTGTGGCGTTTATGAATTTGTTAAGGAATCATGCTTTTTAAAAAAAAAAATCGTTTGAAACATAAAATCCACACTGCAATTGATTTTCTGTTAATTTCTGTTATGCATCTCACAAATAAAAGAATTATCAAAAGATCGAGAAATTAATTCCTTTTATAGAAAAGTTCCTATACTCGATCATAAACCAAACTACTCGCATAATTAAACGGCGGTCTCCACGTGTGACGTAAAGCTCAATTTGTCCTTATTTTTGCTGGTCTACCAAACGTCTCTTCCATCGGATAACCAGTCCAACGATCCTTAAATTAACCTCTTTTGCCAGCTATACACCAGTGTCCGAAACATGTGTTTGTTTCGTCCCATTCTTTTAATCTCGTTTCCCGTATATACAGGAGTCATACCCCTCCCAACACAGAACTGTATTATTTTTGCTGCGCTGCATTATCGCCCGAGGTCGCCAATTTTGGCAATATCTAACGAAGTTTTTGTGTATACATGTATATACATGGAACGCCACAGATGCCTTATGTGATGGGTTTTCAATATGATGAGGTGATTACTTCATTATGAAGAGCTGGTGCATTATATGCTATGGGTACTTTCTTATGATGAGGTGCTCTTTGCATCATATGTTCTGGGTACTTCATTATATTGAGGGGGGCTTGCATTATATGATGTGGGTACTCCATTGTGTTAAGGGATACTTGTATTACTAGTATATGCTGTGGGCATTTCATCATTATGAGGTGGTTTAACGTTATATGCTGTGGGTATTTCTTTATGATGAGGTGGTTTTGCATTATATGCTGCGAGTTCTTCATTCTGGTGAGGTGGTTTTGCATTGATATGATAAGGGAGTGCATTATATGCTGTGGGTACTTCATCATGATGAAATGGTTTTGCATTATTTGCTTACTTTCTTCATTATGATTAGGTGGTTTTGCATTGTACATTGTAAGTACTTCATTATGATGAGGTGGATTTGCCTTATATAGTTTGGGTACTTCATTATGATTAGGTGGTTTTGCATTATTTGCTTACTTTCTTCATTATGCTGAGGTGGTTTTGCATTACATGTATATGTTTTGGGTTTCTCATTATGATGAGGTGATCACTCGGGAAAACTTCTCAAACTTATATATTCATTTAACCAGAGCATGGAGGATTGCAGACCGAAAAATCTTTTTTTTATATACAAAAATAATTCAATAATTATTTCATGTAAAATCTGTTGCTAAAGTGTGTAATATTTTAATGTATTACTCTAAATTAGATTCACAACCACCTTATCACAATGAAATACTCACAGCATATAATGCAAATCCACCTCCACACAATGGAATGATAACAATATGTAACGCAAAAGTACCTCATCATAATGAAATATCCACAGCAAGTAATGCAAAACCAACTCATCATAAAGAAGACCCAACACACAAGGCAAATGAGGCGTTCCATAATATATTACATCTTATTTTTGAAATGAAATATATGGAGATAACGAACAGTATTCAAGCTCAAAAGTCCATTAATCAATACAAAATAGGAGCAGAGCAAACACGGACCTCCAAACATCAGAGGTGGGATCAGGTGCCATGGAGGAGTGAGCATCCCCTGCCGACCGGTCACACCCGCCGCGTGCTCCTTGTCATGATCGGGAAATAACGGGAAAATCCGTCGTCAATTCAGTGTGTAAATAATGGTCTAACAATTAGTATGAAAAACTTCAGTCAGTATTTGACTCAATGATAAATTGTATTTGCTGACAAGGTCATTGTATCGAACATAGAACTTACGAAATGATGACTTTAAACGAGACAGCTGATATTCTTGTTTCATCAACTTATTTGTCAATAATTTACCTCGTTTTAGAAATTGTACATACGTAGAGCATGCTCTTGCGTATCGAATCAACTGAGAGATATATACCCCGTACGCAGGTGATGAAGGTATATTGCTGCATAAGTAAGGGAAGTTGACGATTGAAAAGTTAAAGTCATCACGTTTATCATAAAGCTTGGTTGTTAGATTACCATTAACGTCTTTTTCAAGTAAAATATGAAACAGATGTGTCAGACTCTGTGGTATCTTTTATCTCAAGTTCACAAGGATATATCGTATCGACATAAGAATGGAAATAGCCATTGTTAATTGACAATACGTCGTCGATATATCTAAATGTCGAGTTCATGATTTGTTTTACTCGTCAGTACTCTAGATTACTGTAGATTAGATTACTTTTGAGTTTCTTTGAATGTACATTTTGTCATTATATTCCCGCATAGCCGTGTACAAAGAAAACATCAATGGTAATGCTATTTTTAAAATTGCGGTACTCCGACCACTGATATTTAACACCTTTTTAAATGCTCTGTCCACGTACAAATGACAACAACCTTATAGAAATTTGTCAAAAAGGCGAAAATATCAATTCATAACATCGTGCAAGATTAATTTTGGTCCCGTACTTCAAGAAATACGTTTGTATTTTAAAAGTTCGCATTTCTCTGGGACAACCCCCGTATAAAATTAAGAAAAAATTATAAAGAAAGAAAATGTGAAATTGAAATGTATATGTATTTTTGGGTTTTTCAAAGGAAAAGGCTATATCTCAAATACAAGTCAGGTAATCTTCTTACCTTTCATAAATACTTGTCTCCATCGATCAAGAAACATTTTTAAAGTACTGTACATAAAGGAAAATTTTCGCCCCTTTCTCCCTACTCACAGGTGGCCGAATTTAAAACGGGGCGAATTAAAAAAGCACAGTATAATTTCTTTTACAGAATTGTGACTGGGCGAATTTATAAAGCACAGTATAATTTCTTTTACAGAATTGTGACTGGGCGAATTAAAATGGTGCAAATTGTTTGTAAAGTTAAAGGGCGAAAATAAGTCTGTTAACAGTATCTCCATTTCATTTTTTATTATTATTCCAAAGTCATCCTATAATATTGCGCCCATCACTTTTATCATACTTATTAATGTTGGAATTTATTATACATTTCTTACTTGTAATTAAAATTCTGATTCAGATAATTGTGAATATACCATCCATTTCCTTTCAACCGCTCTGAAGAATATCCCGTTGATATGAATACTCTTGTGTAGTCAGGTCATGCAGTAATATAATCATTTCAAAGATATTGGAATAGGAAGGAACTGAGAAGAAAAAAATTCATTCCATTTTATAAATCCACTGAGAGAATGAAATCTTGAAAGAAATGCACACGACAATATAAACTGTGCAAAAACTGCAACATTACAGTATTTTATCAAAGCTAAACAGATGTACAGTAGCAATACACTAGAATTATCTTGCGAAAGAAGGGAAATAGAGATTGAAAGAAATCTTTGCAAACAAACTCGCTAAATTGAATGAGTGGTTTTTCATTAGATGAACAAAAGTCCATTGGAAATCTATTTTGGATTGAAAGTTACAATTATTCCCCGGTCTAAATGAGCATTATGTCTACAAAGCCTTTTCCGCTGGTTATTACTGCAGGCCCATAGGAACGGGGGAGGGGGTTCAATTATTTTGCCAGAAAAATCTACACAACAGAAAACCAATGCTGATTAACGGCTGTGTCCCCTCGCTAACATCCTCACAACGTCAGGCCTGAGTGCACTCGTGGCCCTGGGCCCCTGACAAATGATTGATTTTTTTTTCGGGCCAGCTTCTCATTAACATCAATAAAATTGAGACCTTCGTAAATTGACATAAAATGTGAGCAGCTGACACCTCTTTCATCTATGCATATTACGTGGTAGTCTTAATGTACGATGGCTGGAATAGGACATGGTATGAGAAATCTGTCAATGAATTTGTGGCCATAAAAGAAAATTTGTATCTCGAATTAAATTACTCTATACATTTTCTGTATAACGTGGGTTTAGAACAGGTTCGAAAGGCCTCTTTTCGCTAACTCTACGTGCAGATTACCAGGGCAACATTTTACAGTAAACATTCTATTCAATTGATGTACACAACATAATTATATTCCATCAAGTGTATTAATGAATGCTACAGACAGTAGTTATACTTGTTACACTATATTGATACACAAAAGGCTAGATTACACTAGATTAATTTCCCCCATGTATTTGCGCATCGTACACTAAAGAAGTAAACTTCACCTCATGAAAGTAATGTTTTCTTTTATTACTGCGAGAATATAAACTGTTGAAATAAAAATGATGTAATTCATTAGGATTCATAGAATTTTGATAGTACATGTATTTCATGAAGTGTCATGATTTTGATTTTACTGATATGGTGTTAAATTCGACAGTATATCTTTAGCATACAAGGTATTAATATTTGAAATTTAAATTAAATACTGACCTTAGTATGTTACAATGATTTATATTTGGTTTGTACAAAGCTAATCATAATTATTTCGTGTGTTTTCTTTTTAAATATCAGCTTAGTTAAAACATATCTATATCAACCAAAACCAAAACCTTTTTGCCGGAGTAATTCAAGAGCTCTTCATTGCTGATGAGATACATTTTATGCTAAATGTCTCAAGGAAACCAATGTGGTTGCAATTTGTTAAAGGTTTATGACAATTTGACTGCAGTGAAACACGCAAAATTGGCAGGAGTGTTTAATTAAATTTTTTCCTAGCCCGAGGGGCTACATATGTGCAGAAAACCACTCGCTCGACCCCCAAAAATGGTAACCCCGGGCGTCGGGCGATGCTATTTAATTGCACATCCCTGCTTTGAATGACCACATTGACACACTTTCGACACAAATAGTGATACTGAACATGTTTATTACAATGTACGGTCTTCGTCCTTTCTTATATGCTTTGATTATATGCATGGCTTGAGTTAACCAAACATAATTTCCTCAAGACTTTAAATTTTCACATGGGTCTTCAGGTTTTTGATTGTTATTTTTCAGAATCACCATTATATGATAACTTCGTTCACGAAATCAATCAAGAAACAAAAGTACATATATCTATAAAGTATTTTTTTTCTGTCAAATTCATGCAAAGTTTCTCGCAATATAACTTTGTTTACTCCTCAGACAAAATTCAACATACATGTATTCCTTTTTTGGATACACTACACGATGCGCAAAGATAAGATGAAAAGCCTTTGAATCTCGATATGAGCTCTCTTGAGTTTTCTTCAATGAATGAAATATGAACATAACGAACAGTAATCAAGCTCTAAAGTCCATTAGAACAATACAAACCAGGAGCAGAGCAATCATGGATCTCTAAAAACATCAGAGGTGGGATCAGGTGCCATAGAGGAGTAACCAAAAACAATCCAGAAAAGTACGAAATTGATTGAAACGATCTGACCTACAGCTGCTTTCAAACAATGCATTACTTCTATAAGTTGAAAAAGCTTTTTTGTTTTTTTTAAATTTTATTTATTTATTTTCATTATTATTATTTGTTTTGTTTGTTGTTTTGGTTTGTGTACTTTAAAATTTTGAAAAACATTGTCTTTATTACCTAACAGATTTAAGAAAATATAACTCTTTAATTTACGTTTATTTCGTGCTTTGACAATCTTTTTCTAGGTTTGCTTTTATTATAAATTAGAATTTAGAAATGGGAACGTTACGTACATGTACGCCCGTTAAACTTCGATACCCATCCTTTATCTTCAACTCCACCTATATACCACTGAATAAATTAAATGATACTTTCTCAGAATCTTTATTGCAAGGTGCCTATTGTGCACCTTCTATTTTTGTTTCGATCGGAGAAATAATTTAGGTTTGCCATAGGAAATCACTGACACTGCCATTCTTTCTGTAACATTGGGGTACCCATCTCTTATCCACAACTCCTATACAAGTGAATAAATTGAATGAGACTTTCACAGAATCTTTATTGCATAGTGACTATCGCGCACCTCCTATTTTTCGTTTCGATCAGAGAAATACATGGGGTTTCCAACATTATTTCTTTCTTAAACAAATGGGTATCCATCTCTTATCCACAACTCCTCATATGCCACTGAATACATATTGTATTTAATGAGACTTTCATAGAATCTGCATAAAATAGTGCCAGTGTGCACCTCCTATTTTATGTTTTGATCGGACAAATATTTGGGGATTTCCATGGCAAACAATGGACTTTCCCATTCTACTCATATGGAAGCGGGGGTATGCTTTTGTGAGCTCAGTGTTCATAGTACCTCTAGTTTACATTTGGGTTTTGTGTGTGTGTGAGGGTGTGTGTGTGTGGGTGTGTGTGTGTGTGTGTGTGAGGGTGTGTGTGTGTGTGTGTTTATTTTTTTTTCCTTTAATATCTGTCTTTCTTTAAATTTAAAATAGTCAGGTTCAGATACCCCACTGGTTTATTGATTTGTATTAGAAAATAAAGAAATGTGTTTCGGAACAAGTTAAAATATTTCATTGGAATTACTCTGTTTTTCAAATAAGGCTACAATAATTAGCGGTCCCATGAAAACAAATTAATTTACAAAATTAACCTTTCACTGTCAGATTTGTTTTGAGCTGTCAAGCATGATGGAGAGCACTGGAGAATAAATACATGTTCAAACGTATTTAAATTCTTCCCTGCTGTACTTAATGCTTTTAACATTTTTCATATCTCCTAGTGGATTATCTGTAAGGTGCAGTTAACCATTAGAAATTGACAGCATTATCCGAAATTTTTGACACAGTTATAGGCTTGTTACACACACAATGTGAGAATGTCAACGTTGCAAGTTATGTATATATCTCAAGTGTTCAAAAAAATCATAAAAAAGCAATACGGCCTATAGGACGATCTTTTAACTCATAATGTTGGTCACGATAGCGTAATTTTTATACCCAAGATTGAAAAGCTTTAGAGCACCCATCTCTTTTTCGCAACTCGTCCTACACAACTGAATAAAATTTAATGAGACTTTCACAGGATCTTTATGACATAATGGCCTTATGCATCTCCTATTATACTTTTTTGATCGGACACATATTTCAGGTTTCCCATAGCAAAAATGGGCACTGTCATTCTTTCTCTATTGATGGGGGTACACATTTCATATCAGCAACTCCTCCTATACCACTGAATAAAATTTGTTGAGTCTTTCTCAGAATCTTTATTACATAGTGCCATTGTGCAGCTCCTATTTTTTGTTCGGACACATATTTCAGGTTTCTCATAGCAAAACATGGACACTGCCATTTTTTCTATAATATTAGGGATACCCATTTTTTATCCGCAACTCCTCCTATACCACTGAATAAAATTTAATGAAACTTCCACAGAATCTTCATTACATAGTGCCATTGTGCACCTCCTATTTTATGTTTTCATTGGACAGATATTTGGGTTTTCCCATAGCAAAAAAACGGAATTCGCTATTATACTCACATGGGAGCGGGGGTATCATTCTGTGAGCTCAGTGCTCACAGTATAGTACCTCTTTTTTTTATTTTTCATTTTTTTTTATTTTGGTAAGGTTAAAATATCCAAGGTTGCAAGACAGCAATGAAAAGTAATAAACAAAAAGATATCATATAGATATTTTCATACTGGTTTACAGAAAATTAACTTTCTCTAAAATCGTAGTTAAAAGAAACAAAATCTAATGTTTATAAATACACATTCGGCTCCACCCTCCTGCATAAGAATGGATGTGACTGGAATACAGACCAAGAAAGGCAACTCATTTCCAAATATTAAACTTTTGTTTGCATTACTTTATTTTAGCTTATATATTTTAATTCATTGTAATGGCATTGAGAGTAAAAGATTCTACTAAAAGTTTGTTTGTCACGTGATCAAAGCCTGAAGGGAACCAAGTTCATTTCCCAGTGAACTTTTTAGCCTTTTAATCTATTACGTGTACTATGTGTACATCTGAGACGAATATTCGAAAAGAAATACTACACGAACGACCCATCATTTAAGAAATGAATTTAATTTTTGAAAATTTTTGAGGACATGAACTACGACGCTTCACGTCGGCATATTTCATGAAGCGCGTTAGCGCTTCATGATAAACATGCAGGCGTGAAGCGTTGTAGTTCAAGTACCTCCTGAATTCTCAAAAATTAAATTCATCTCTTCTATTTACATTATTTTTCTGATGACTTGCCACACATTTTTGTCATTCATAGATCATTTTTGAAAATTGCACTATTTTTTGTCTCCACTAACGTCACAATGGAAATATTTTTACTCATCCAACGGTAGTTCATGAGAACGTGAACTTTTTCAAATTTGCAAAGAATCTTAAGGAAAAATATTCGGAAATGTAAATATATCACTGTGTTGTGACATGCAGTGACCTATATGTTATTAGGTCATTAAAGTTCGCCTAGCTCCAACATTGATGCCTAGTCTTAAAGTTGCAAGTAGTCGTTGTCCTTCAATAAGTTCATCTGAGGAAATATATATTTGCAAACATTAATA
This sequence comes from Saccostrea echinata, assembly GCF_033153115.1. Taxonomy (NCBI): domain Eukaryota; kingdom Metazoa; phylum Mollusca; class Bivalvia; order Ostreida; family Ostreidae; genus Saccostrea; species Saccostrea echinata. Next base: position 30,365,501 of record NW_026889750.1, read on the forward strand.
ATATTTACATATTTACGGAATATTAATAAATGTTTAGGTTAAATGGTAGTATAAATTGGGCTTAATACATTATTTTAAGCTTAAGGATATTGCAACTTTACAAGCCATGCAGATTGCAAATAAAAGTTATTAGTATATATCTCGTTTTCATAAATAATCACTAGTAAAACAGAATCTGAATTCTCAAAAATCTTATATTTACATTATTTTTCTGATGTTTTTTCCTTTTAAAATATTTTTCCTTACGATTTTTTGCAAATTAGAAATAGTTCACGTTCTCATGAACTACCGTGGGATGAGTAAGAATATTTGCATTGTGATGTGATTGAAGACAAAAAATAGTGCAAAGTTTTTTTTAAAAAAAAAAAAAAAAAGATCGTTAAATGACAAAAATATGTGGCAAATCATCAGAAAAATAATGTAAATATAAAAGATGAATTTAATTTTTGAGAATTCATGAGGTACATGAACTACAACGCTTCACGCCTGCATATTTATCATGAAGTGCAAACGCGCTTCATGAAATATGCAGGCGTGAAGCGTCGTAGTTCATCTCATGAATTCTCAAAAATTAAATTCATCTCTTCAGTAATTGACTATGTTTGAAACACACGGTTAGTAATATTTGGAAATATAAAGTGAAGTCAGTCGACAAAACTGCGCATTTTTTTGCGTGCAATAAACTTTTTTCAATGGATGGCACTGTAGCTCTGTGATCGTCCATCCCAATTTTTTCAAACATGTAAAATGTAAATATTTGGAATGTTCAGACGTTGCCCTCGGGGAAAATGATTTTTCATGAACGAAGGAATCTTCACATCTCTCTCACACTCACTAATCATGCAATAAATGTATAATGTTCAGTGGCGGTTGCGAGTTTTACATGTTGCATGTGAATATAACTTAGTGGAATTCATGTAGATATCTGTCGCCCAGAAATAATGCTTGGACTATCCCGATAAAATACTACCTATCATGCCATCTTTACATGAATTCGAGTTTTTATCACATTAGCTCAAATAATTATATCTTGGGGGGAAAAGTATCAGTTTTTCTTTTTTAACCTTGACCTTAATTGTTAGATAAAAATTCCCTCAAAACATTTACAATTCTATTAATCTTTTTTCTCAAATTTTATCATCCCAAAATCTACCAAACGTCAAGAGATAACAGTATATATATACAATCGGAGCCTTGGTAATCCTAATGCGAATAATCCAGACGCGTCACCCTCCGGACGAATTTTATGGCGAAAAGATATTTCATTTATATCTACTAATTATAAAAGATATATTTCAACAAGAGGCCCATGGGTCACAATGCTCACCTGAGTCTTCTTGGCACTACTGTTCTTCATTACAAGATTAAAAAAAAACAATCTTTATTCACATGAAAAATTCTTGCCCCATGTTTTGGCCCAACCCTAGTCCCAAGGGACATGACATAACTTAAGTTCAATCGACACGACCGGGGATGTTTCAGTATCATTATGATTAATATGGAATTGCTGTTCTGCAGAAGTAAACATGATTATAATAATGTGCTCCTTCATAAAGCCTTACTCTAACACTGGGATCTATTATTCAAAGAAAAAAGAATCCACACAACTACGGAATGCAATTTAGTGTGACCTAGCCATTTAAAAAAGATTGTTTTTAAAAAAATCTCACAATTTATTTTAAATATATTATAGCCAATTGTGGCCCCGCCTAATCCCAGGAGACCAGATGACCAAGATTTGAACAAAAGTGTAACCACCAGAGTGGAGAAAAATGTGACGGACCAGACCAGGATTCAAACCCAAGCCCTTTGAATCACTAGTCAGGTGCTCTAACCACTGACCTATCCAGGCCGATATCCATGGCTCAAACCATTACATTCCCCCTCCTTAAATTGTATTCGCCCTCAAAGACATAACTCAAGTTCTTCTAGCCCTGGGGAGGACTTTAATATGCAAGTCCAGGGATGGACAATGACACCAAATTATGTAACAAGAAAGGAGAAAATGTATGACTGGACCGGAAATCAAATCCATACCCCTACATCGCTATCCAGGCTAATAGCCATGACCTAAACCATTACACATATGAATCTGCACTTCCATTTTAATGCTTGCATATTAATATAATAACCATGGTCCTGTTGTGTTCTTATACAGATTTTTAATGTTTTCCATATAAATTCCCATATAAAATTATTCTGGCCCCACCCTTCCCTGGGGGAGGGGTATTTGAACAAATTTGAATCTGCATGACTGCATATTAATATCACTTATCATGGCATTCTTAAAATTTTAAAGACAGTTTTCCCATGTAAAACTTTGATCACCTGATGTGGCCAAAACTGACCCCTAGGTCCAAGATTTTAACAACTTCAATTTGCATTGCCTGAGGATGCTTGCATATTAATTTCACAAATCAACACTGATCTTAATAAACTTTGATACCCTATATGTGGTCTCATATCCTATCCAGGTGGACCATAATTGGGACAGACTTGAATCTGCACTACCTTGGCATGGTTGCAATTTATTTTTTTTTAAAAAAAAAAGAAAAAAAGAGGTCCATGGGCCACATCGCTCACTTGAGCTTACTGGATAGGGAAAAGCACATATCAGTTCAGTACTGAAAAGTTTACAGGGGGCGGGGCTTGAATTTACACTACCTGAGGGTACTTCCATATCAGTATAACAAATGGCTTTGCTGTTCTTGCACAGAATATTTCTTCCTGTATATTCTTTTGTAAAAATTTGATCCCCCATTGTGGCCCATCCCTATCCCCAGGGGTCATCATATGAACAAGCTTGAATCTACACTACTTGAGTATGCTTCCATATCAATTAGACTAAACAAGGCTTTCCTGTTCCTCATCAGAAGACTTTTTCCAATATACTCCTAAGTAAAACTTTGATCCCCCATTGTGGCCCCATCCTACTCCAGGGGTCATCATTTGAACAAACTTGAATCTACACTATCTGAGTATGCTTCCATATCAAAATGACTAATAATGACTTTTCTGTTCATGAGAAGAAGATTTTTTTCCTATATGTAAAACTTAAATCCCCCATTGTGGCCTCACCCTACCCCCGGGGGTCATGATTTGAACAAACTTCAATCTACACTATCTGAGTATGCTTCTTTATCAATATGACTAAACATGGCTTTTCTGTTCTTGAGAAGATTTTTTTCCTATATTACCCTATGTAAAACTTTGATCCCCCATTGTTGCCCCACCCTACCCCCGGGGGTCATCATTTGAACAAACTTGAATTTACACTACTTGAGTATGCTTTCATTTCAAGTAGACTAAACATGGCCTTTCTGTTCTTCATAAGAAATGTTTTCAAATATATTCCTATGTCAAACTTTGATCCCCCATTGTGGCCCCACCCTACCCCAGAGGGTCATTATTTGAACAAATTTGAATCTACACTATCTGAGTATGCTTCCATATCGAAATGACTAAAAATAGCTTTGCTGTTCTTGAGAAGAAGATATTAAAGTTTTTTCCTATATATTCCGATGTAAAACTTTGATCCCCCATTATGACCCCACCCTATCCCCGGGGGGTCATGATTTGAACAAATTTGAATCTACACTACCTGAGGATGCTTCCCTTTCAAAATGATTAATCATTTCTTTGCTGTTCTTGAGAAGAAGATTTTTAAAGTTTTTTCCTATATATTCCTATTCAAAAATGTTGATCCCCTATTGTGGCCCCACCCTATCCCTGGGGCTCATGATTTAACAAACTTGAATCTACACTATGTAATGAAAGTTTCACATAAGTTTCAACTTTTCTGGCCTAATGGTTCTTGAGAAGAAGATTTTTGAAAGATGATACCAAATTTTCACTAATTCTTAAATATCTCCTCTTGAAAGAAGGCATGGTTCTTTATTTGAACAAACTTGAATTCCCTTCATCCAAGGATGCTTTGTGGCAGGTTTGGTCAAAATTGGCTCAGTGGTTCTTGAGAAGAAGTCGAAAATGTGAAAAGTTTACAGATGGATAGACAGACAGATGGATGCCAGGCAAAATGTGATCAGAAAAGGTCACTTGAGCTTTCAGCTCAGGTGAGCTAAATAAGATTTTTAAACTTATTTTCCGTTATATTCCTATGTAAAACTTTGATCCACTATTGTGGCCCCATCCTACCCTTGGGGGCCTTGATTTGAACAAACTTGTATCTGCACTACCTTAGGATGATCGCTTCTTAATATAATTAATCATGATCCTCCTGTTCTTGAAAGAGATTTTAAAACATTCCTCCCCTTTATTCCCATGGAAACTTTGATCCCCATTGTGGACCCACCCTATCACCAGGGGCTATGATTTGAACAAATTTGAATCTACGCTGTGTCAGGAAGCTTCCACATAAGTTTCAATTTTTCTAGTCCAGTGGTTCTTGAGATTTTAAAATGATCCCACCTTATTTTTTGCTAATTTCTTAATTATCTCTCCTTAAAATAGGATGTGGCCCTTCATTTGAACAAATTGAATCTTTCATCCAAGGATGCTTTGTGGCAAGTTTGGTTGAAATTGGCCAAGAGGTTCTGGAGGAGAAGATGAAATTGTGAAATGTTTATGACAACAACAATGACAATGGTGACAGATAATGGACAAATTTCAATCAGAAAAGCTCACTTGAACCTTCGTCTCCGACAGCTGTATGTATAAATCTGGACACTTCATTAATCCAGTTTTCTCAAGAACACTAACTTTCAGATTAATGAGGCTCAACTGTAATGCATTAAATACATGTCTAAACAAATCCTCACACAAGTTTACATACAAGGAAATGGCATAAATGGGGCTGTAAATTCTGTTATTAAAGATCATTAGAAAAGAGAAGGAGATTTTATGTAAAATTTATTTGTAACATTTTATACAAAAAATCAAAAACTACACAAAATCAAACAACTGTTTGTGAAAATAATAAAAGTTATAAAGAATACTGTATCTTGTATAAAGTGTATCTACATATTTCAAAACAAATATAAGATATCAATGCCATTGAAAATAAAATTAACATTTAAATCATCAAATCTAAACACTATCATTTTTGACAGTTACAATCGTCTTTTCTGCCTGTCAGTCGGAAGCGATTAGCAGCAAATATCTCATACATTTTATCAGATATAGGTCGAATAACTGGTAATTCTGTAAATGCTGCAAAGGCTCCAAATCCAACACCCCTGTACATTTCTCTAATTGCATCCATCTTCTTGTACACCTACAATTTGATAAACTTCAATGTAATATAAAAGAATAATTAAAATATATATATATATATATATCATTTTCTATCTGTTCCCAAATTTCCTATTTTTAGGCCAAACATCTTCCGTTTTAATTTTACTTTATTGATGTAATATGTTCTCTCCACATTTGAAAATCTGGCCAAAAAATGTACCCTAAATTCTGTTAACATAATAATTTCCCAAATTTACTTTTTTTCAACCATAAAATTAAGAATTTTGGCCAGAAATAATTCATCTTCTAAATTTTATCTTCATTTTCAAACCACAAAGTAGGGTTGCAAACAACCACTTGCCCAGTAGAAAATGCTAGTAATTTTGTGTGTGCCTCTAACTCTTGAAGATTCAATTGCCCAAACGGTAAGTGAGAATTTTATTGGAACTTTTCCAGAACTTGACCATTCTTTGACTCTACAATTAAATGCACTTTCATTTTTACTGTTTCTTACCTACAAATTTTTTTCTAGACCCCGAACTGTCTTAACATTTTAACTTAGTGAGGTCTAAAGATGAAGAAAAACATAAGATTTCATGCAATTTCATTCTTAAATCAATCGTGGTGTCAAAATCATCAGGAAAATGAAAGACTGTGGACACTTAAGTATACCTTTCAGAGATTAAAATGCAAAAAGACGGAGATTTTTTTTTTTTTTTACAAAGTGGAGAGAAAATTGTGGGCCCAAAAATATCAGTGTGGGCTACTAAAACTCATAAAGTTGGGGGGCCACATGGCCCCTAAGGTTTTAAATGTTATTTGCCACTCTGCAAACCTCCCTGTAATTTTGTGAGATGTACATGTATGGCAAAAAATGGCAGTCTGAAAAGCAAGATATTATGGTAAGGAATATGACAGAAAAAATCAAAAGGGAAAGTTAAGTCCTAGGCCAGTCCTATGAAGTGGATGGAAAAACTTAGATTGGCATTTAACAACTTAGAGAAATTTTTTTTAAAGATTACAGCAGCTGAATAATTAATGTACAATCAAGAGTTTTAGAGGTTATAAGTTTTTTAGGTATATCCAATAGAACTTTGTACATTATATGTATATGATCATTCATCAAATCAGATGTGTTTGGAAAAATTTACACCATAGATAGGCCAAACAAAAAAATGTGTGTGGTTCCAGTTACACCTCCAAAAAAATTAGGGTAGGTAGGTAGGGATTTTTTTTTTTTAACAAAATGATTTTCTTAATTATTCTAAATAATACTTATCACTACTTTGCAAATGACATTTAGATGTGATGTGATAAACTACTAGTCAGTATTGGTAGGGGACACCTATATGCTAGCTTGCTTTGGATTTAACACTAATAAACACTTGCACTATGTTGTGCAAGGAGGCCATCATTGCTGAAACTAAAACTTAAACCGGAGCCATTGATGGAATTTGGGGAAAATTTCGGAAAAAATATGAAAATTGCCAAAAAACAGTTTAGGGTCGAGGGGTATAAAATAGGGACGGTCGGGTAACCGGAACCACACATATTTTTTTATTTGGCCATATAAACAAAATAACAGATAGATAAAGAATATGTATGTACATGCATACTTTGCTAACTAAAGGATTTAAATTTTTCGATTTAAAAACCACAAAAAATCATGTCTAAAATAATGATAACATTTTAAAATCTTTTTAATCTGGTGAAAGTATACACAAAAAATTTATTTTTTAACAAAGAACTTAGATGTTCCTTTTTATTTGTTATGTTACACATGGTTAGCACATACACAGTGCCTAATGGCTCTAGGAAAAATTTAAATATGAAACAGATAACTTCAAGAAATTTTCTTAAATGACTTAACATATCAGTATATGGTAGTTTAAAGTATTTCAAACTATCAGTTGATATATACCAACATAACATACTAGGATGGCTTTTAGCTCTGTACACATATGAAAAGTATAGAAAAGGCAAAATATTCAAAAATCATTCACGAAAAGCAATATGTACAATTTATTGTTAGCAATGGCACACCTTGTTATCATCCCCAATGACATGCATGTTGCCCATAGCTTCCTGGTATGTTATCCCTAAATGATCCTCAGGTTTAAAACTGTCTTTTGTGATATCCACAAATTCCACTTTACCTTGTTTGTTTAAATATTTTTTAAGTAAATTAATTTCTACTATACATATGGGACAATCGCCATCATAGAGTACCTACAAATGAAATATGAAATGTATTTTACTTCAACAGTTCAATGTCAAATAAAACATACTTGCAGTGGACATGCGATACTCTAATCATTTCGTACATACATAGGTACACAGTAGCTGTGTACGTCATCTATGTAAGTATTGAAGTGATTTTGAAAGACTTATCCATTATTTTAAGTTGTTACTGATACGAATATATTACTGAAAGCAAACTGATGCATTTCGATTGTAACAGCATTATACATGTAGCGATAAATCATTTGGTAAGTTGTTTTTCTCTCTACAAGAATCGACTTCATTCATACTATGAATCATACCTTCGACTGTATTCTCTGTGAGAAGTGAAACATTCTGTTTGTTCCCATTGGAATAAATCTCTTCGGTACAAATGGTAACTTCATCTTTGTTTACCTTACGACAATGTCATCTGTGGCGGCTTTCGCCTTACGGTTGCGTAATGCTTTTATGTTTTCATAATCTTCTTAATCGGGACGTCGATCCCGATGAGAAATCAACATGATAAAGTTCAAAAAAATATCACAACTGATTTCATTCCAGATGAAACATTTATTCCAGTCGTTTTTTTTTTTTTCATTACATAAATCTGCATGGCAAAAATAATTGGTTCAAATAGCAAAATGAACATCATAATTCTCTAAAGGACATATCAGTGAACTTGAAAAAAAAAAAAAAGAATTGTCCACAAATCTGGTAATCGTTAACTTTTTACAACAATTTTAATATACCATTGATTTTAAGGTAATGTTACGGAAGTTAATGCTTGAACAAGTCTTATTATTTTTTTAATAAAGCTGAATTTGGCCAATTTTTCGTTTCTGATGTCCAGTTTAGGACAGTTAAGGACGCTAAAGTGTGATTCATGAAGTCTCGCATGAATCCGAAATTACATGTAAGTTAAAATTTCGGGGAAGTTAATGCCCAACAATAAAAGTTAAAATTCTCGGCAATAGTTAAAATTACAGTTTGTTTTAGGATATTAAACAAAAGTATGTATAGAATTTCATTTTAAAAATAATAAAAATCTTTATACCTTAAATGCAAAAACTTTCCTGAATTACCGTTACGGAAGTTATTTTTTTAAGAGAGGCAACTGTTCTTGTCTAATTCATTTTGTTATGTCGAAAATGTAATCGTCTAAAATAGCTGACTCACAACTAGAATCGATGATATTAGGTTCCGTGGTCACTTTCAGATAAGTTTCAGTTCTTATTGAAATCTGTGCGTGAAATTTAAAACAAAATCGTTACGGAAGTTGATCGATTTTTCTATAATTTCGCATGAAAGAAGGTCCATGCATTTCTTTGCGAGAAATGGTTTGATTTCTTTTTATATAGGATAGAAAACTTTTTTTAATATTCATTACAATCTATTCGGAACGCTTTTACGGCTGAAAATTTCATCTTGAAATTTGTATATAAATGAAGCGACATTAAGATTTGCAGTGGAATACGTTTTTCAACATTACATTATGTTCATATCAAAACTGTAACTGCATATATATCAGTAAATATTTACAAAACCATGTGTGTATGCTGAGTCTTAGAGTTGAAATCGATCTTTAAATTTATAGTATAGATATTACAAGGGTAAATTTGTAAGCGACATAAAAAAAATCTTAATTGGTCATGTTTTTGTAGAATGACTGTTTATGATTTGACGAAGCAAAGAAAAAAAAAAGAATAAATTCAGAACGCAAATACTTTTAATTCGATGTCTTTGAACAGAAATCCACATTTAAAAAAATGTGCGTTACGCTTTGGTAGATAATGTGCAATGAAGAATATTTGCACTTAGTTGAAGATTCTAAAATAAATCAAATGGTCATTCTTAAGAATGTTAAAGCATACCCATAAGAGGTATGCTTTGATAAAATGTATTTTGCTTTTGTTTTTCCTGTTCTTGAATAGTCAGATATCGTTTTGGATAATTGTGCTGATAGATCGAGATGCAAAATTACTCGAAGATGTTCAAGTTGCAGTTGCACGAATAATAACAGGCTTAAGGATAAATTCATCAAGATTAATGCTATATGAAATTCTTGGCTGGGATATACTTGAAATTAAAAGAAAAATACATTAACTTGTGTTATTTTATGAAATAGTTTATGGATTAGCTCAAATGAACTAAAATTCGAGAAAAATGATCCTGAAGTAAGATCATGACCTATCTGAAGATTACTGGCAATAACGAACTCAAGTCCGTTTTTATTCTAATCAAGTATACTCTAAAGTTAGGGCCTGGCTAAGAATTTGAGATACATGTAGAAAGATAGGAAGGTGACCAAGTCAAAGAAGATGGGTGAACAAGGCGTGCAGAATGCCTATAGCTTCAGATATTGAAAAAAAAATCATATTCAATTTGTGAATTAAGTATTTAAAGTAAAGTTCTCATTATTGAAATTTATGAAATTATGATCAACAAAACTTTTCTGAGAAAAAAGATCTCGGAAAAAATTATTCTTTTATTAAAAAAATAAAATGTTCTTCGTGGGATTCGAACCCCTAACAATAAAAATCCAGAGTATCATAGACTAACACGCTAACCACTACGCTACACAGCAGCCTCCTGATGACTATTGGCATTTAAATCATGTTAGTTATATGACCCTTGACTTAATGGACTTCAAGTATTTCTCGGAAAGATGCGAATGCTTTGTCATAAAAGTGTACTTTTAAGGTAAAGTGGGTCTTTGCTCCATGTTTTGTAAACCAAAAAATGTATATTTTTATGCAAACTTTTAGGATTAACTTTCAAAAAAATGGAGCGAAGACCCTTTCAAATCGAAAAATTTTGTGAAAGTGTGAGAAAATGATCCTTTTTGTCCTCTTTAGTGTGTGTATGCTATTTTGTAGGCAAATAGTTTCAGTCTTTGTGAGAATTTTGTAAATTGTAGAGATTTTACATAAAGTATACTTTAATGTTAGATGAAATATCAAAGAAAATTTTGATATAATTGAGATTTTATTTTTCATTTCATGTTTGTCGCACTATAGGCACTTTGCCCGCCTTGTTCACCCATCTTCTTTTTTTTTTTCTTTTTTTTTTTGTCCCCCTAAAACAATGATTGTCCTCTTTCCCAATTGTACTCCTGGTCCCAAATTTATGACATATGAGTCATGCATCAGCAATGGCGTATTCTGAATTCAAAGTTTTAATTTATTCCAATGATTGGAACCCAGACGCCTTTTCATTTTTGTCCAGTGAACTTGATCCCAGATACGTGACCTTGCGTCAAGGTCATGACTTACCTTTATGTCATTGACAACAATACACTTGTGACAGACAGATGGAAAGAAAAAAAATACCGAATTAAAGTCTCCCGTTTAGGGATACTGTGACGGTACATATTGTCGTTCTGTACATTTTGTCGTCGGCGACAATATGTACCTACCCTCACTGCACATACCGTCGTCCATTGGTATATATAGTCGCCGGCGACAATATGTACTGAGACGAGCCTTTTTTCCTCCTCCATAATGGGCGACAAATATGTACAGTCATGTATCGGCATATTTTGTCGTCGGCGCGACATTTGCACATATTATCGCCGACATATTTGCTGAAGAATACTAAGGTCATGAGAGAGAGAGAGACAGACAGACAAAAGGATAGACAAAGTGCATTGCAGATAAATAAGTATAAATAAGTTGTATATATTTAGCATTACACGCAATACTGTAGGGAGATAGGTGTTGGTCAGAAAATTGTGTCAGATCGATGTATTATATGTCAAGATACCATAATTCTTGATATATCTGATAAATCAGCATAATCTTTTATTCTCGCCATATATACTAGGAGACTGAATGTTAATTTTTTGCTCAGTAGTAATGATTATCTGGAAAATATCTTTGCGTTATTCTTACACAAATAATTTGGGTTGGGGTCAACAATTTTAACTCATCTGAGCTGAAAGCTCAAATGAGCTTTTCTGATCACATTTTGTCTGTCGTCCCTCTGTAAACTGTTCACATTTTCAGCTTCTTCTCAAGAACTACTGGCCAGTTTCAACCAAACTTGCCACAAAACATCCTTGGACAAAGGGATTTAAGTTTATTTATATAGTGGCATCTTTTAAAAATCTTCTCAGGAACCACTGTGCCAGAAACGTTGAAACTTACGTGAAAACTTCATTGTAAAATGTAGATGTAATTTCATTCAGAGTATGATCCCCGGGAGAAGGATGCGTGTACAATAGATGATAAAAGTTATATAGAGGAATATATAGAAAATGATCTTTCATATACATGTATTCTAAAGAGCCTACTGGGCCAGAAGATTTGATATGTGAAAGTTTCATTACATGTGTACATTCAAATTTCTTCAAATCATGACCCTCAGGTCTATTGTAGGGCCACAGTGGGCGATCAAAGCTTAACATAGAAATGTATAGGAAAATTCTCTAAAATCTTCTCAAGAACTTCTCAAGAACTGCAAAACAAACGATTAGTCATATTTAAATGGAAGTATTATCATGTATTGTCATGTAACATGTACCGATGGACGACAATATGTGCAGTGAGGGTAGGTACATTATCGTCGTCGGCGACAATACGTACCGTCACAATTGTGCTGCATGAATTAGCATACGAGACACGTCAATGTGATTTACACACCAATTACATTCACAAATCTACAAAAAACAACAAAAATATCTTTAAGCAACAATGTCTGTGGGACGACAATATGCGCAGTGAGGGTAGGTTACATAATGTCGTCAGCGACAATATGTACATGTGTAACTTTTCAGCTGGCGACAATATTTACTGATGGACGAAAATACGTATAATGAGGGAAGGTATTTATTGTCGCCGACGACAATATGTACAAAACGTTAATATGTACCGTCATAGAAACTTTGTGACACTTCTTGAGAATTTTAATTCACAGGATGCACAAGAATACAAATATGATAAAATATTTGAACAGGGAGACATTCTAAAGTTTACAAATCATGGAGAATTACCATTCGTTTGAGGACACAGTTTCAGTTTAACTTGACGGAGAAGCAAAGGGAGATCACTGATCAGAATGCCGAGAAGGAATGTAGTGATAATCCCAATCCCAAACAGGCTACCGATGGCGAAGGCTGAAGAACGCGTATCTCTTACCGAAATTTTCTGTCTCTTGCTTTTTGACATCTGAGATTTATTAAGTTGTAGTTCCTGCTTTGTTCTTAGAATTTTGTTTTCTATAGAAATCTCAGCGTCATTGACAGTAAGTCTGTTACAAGGACAGGCACAGTCTGAAAGAAAATATAATTATTTTGTCTTTATGCAATACCCTCTGTGTATAAATATATAACTAAATTAATTTAAAAAATAAGTTGGGTTTTCTTCTATAGGTATACTTGTAGCAGCAACGAAAGTCTCAAAGGAATAGAGGAATTTGCTTTTAAAATTTACATTTAGAGATTAAGACAGCTTTTTCATAACTGATTGCTTTTCGGTCATTTTTACCCATTCAACAATTTAAATTTCCCCATACTACAAAGCATTTGATATTGTGAATCTACAGTTATCAACCCACTTCCTGTTAAATTGCTCAAAGAACTTAAAGGTTTAAATCACAATTAACTACATGTACTTCAATGGAAACGATAGATGTCATCCAAGTGGGTAAAAAATACTTCTAGTGAAAAGTATCTGCTACAACGATCTTTATAAAAATCCCAATATTTTTATGAATACCGTTAAAAATATATTGAAAAATTCAAATACCCCTTCTATAGGTATATTTTTTGAAGAAAGGCCACACTATCATAGAGTTTGTTGCAAAATATTTCATGCAGCTGAAAAAGGAAACTTTTGACTCTATAATTTCAAACAGTGGTCAGTGTGTTTACCTAGATGCAAAAATATTTCTTGAAGCGGGGGATTTTTTTTTTTTTTTTTTTTTTTGATTATACAGATCTGTTTCGATATAAGCAATTAGTTTCTTATGCATTAATAGTATATTCATAGACAAAGTGACAGGTTTGGTAACATTTTTCTTTTGAACCCTATTTCCGTTTACTTCTTGTTCTTGTGAAATGTAAAAAGCATTCAAAAGAACTATTCAAAAGAACTAGACTCTTAATTCATCTTCCATTTTTATTTTGTTAATTAAATGTAAATACATTTTAGACTCAAATTTGAAAGTAACAACAGTATACACGTTAAACACACACACACCATTGTAAAAACTTCTGTATCACTTCTTAAGGACTTACTTCTATATACTTTCCAGAACCCCGCATTACTGCAAAGCATTATACTAATGGAATTTTCATTTCTGATTTTCACTTCTGTTTCCAGGTCAAACGTCATGTTAGTTGGATTGGTGAAAAATGGATTCAGTAGTTGAGTAGTTTTGGTCAGTGGTAAGTCTGACCCATAACAACCTTCAACAGAAGAACATGGAGTCTAAGAAAATTGGCACTTCTGTCGCATATGTGCCAAGTTAAAAGTGCTTTCAAGTGAGTTTTATATCCAGAAGACGGCTTGATGACTATCAGAGTATATACATTTCTTAAAACATGATAAACTTAGCGCCCCCGCCCCACACATTTACTGGAGACTGAACCCTAAACATAGTGGGCATGGATTTTACAACATTGTTAAAAGACTCTTAGTTAAGAAAGATTCCATGGTTTATCAAAATCATGAATTCAGTTTATTATTCCCGCACTATTAAAACAAAGTTCGGGTATATTGCAATTATCTTTTGTCCGTCCGTCTGTCACAATATCTTCTTTCTCAAACTCCTCTTACATTTTAAGCAGTAGTAGATTCATCTTTTGGAATATGATTCGGATGTCATTCTCTTAAATTTTACGCAGCAGCCAATTTATCTTCTAGAATATGATTAGTGGTGACCTGTAGATGTGCAATAAGGTTTTCGAATTTTATTTTTATACAGGAGGCCAGTTGGAGGATTGAAATTCCAACTTTTTTTATTACACAAAAAGGTTCTTTGGAAACCTCCTTTTTAAATAGAATTTATAAATGTTTTATTAAATTCTTTAATTTTAGACTGATGGTGAATCATTTTTTTTAAATACTAACATTAAAGCTCCATTGGTAACATGCTCGCCAAACCTTTTATGCTCAGCCTCTTGCCTAGTCACCCAGGGAGAGTCACTACATATAGAGACACATTTCCGTGCGGGGTGTTACTATTTTATGATATCGAAGAGATACTAAAATCATCACCTTTGATGCCTTGTACCAACCAAAATTGGTTTAAGTTACATGTTGTTCAACAGTTTTAGAAAAGCAGAAAAGTTTTTATATTATATATATTATGCACAAACCACAGATGTCCGACACACGAACAACTGGGTCATCTAAGTGATCTGTCCCCCCACTCTCTCTCTCTCCCAAGAAAAAAAACTATTACCTGCTCTTCTAGAACAAACAGACGGATACTTGAAGTCACATGGAAGTGTATACCAGCCGGATCCTTTTGATGCAGCACATGGTTCAGCATAGCGTTCAGTAATATCTGGTTCGTCCTTTTTCCATGCAGTGAAATTCTGGGTCTTATTAAACATGTTGACATACGTTCTCTTTTCTTGTATGTAGTGAATCCCAATCCATAAAAGGATTTTTATGTCATCTATGAATTAGCAAAACATACATGGTAAAAAAAAAATGTTAATCATAAAGGTGAATTTAAAAGTCATTCAAATCACTTGGCCAATAATTATCTTATAGTGCTCACGTAATATAGAAGTTTGAAGAAATGAATAAGTCATAACATCTGGAACAGAAGCTAAATGTCCTCCCATTTTCTGACAGCTTGCCTCTGCTTCCCAAAACCGCAACCGGGAGGTATTTTTCCAAAAACAACTTTCTCCATAACGAGTCATGTAAAACGGACAGTTTTCTGTAATTGTATCCAATTTTATCGGCAGATTAATAGACTTTTAAAATAAGATATTAATATCTATTCAATGAAATTAACATTTATAGCATGCTGATTTTACCGGTAGTGATGTCATAGTCTTATTCTACTGTATTAGAATCTAGTAATGTCTAAGTGTCAAGGTTCCTTTGTTTAGAGGAACGATATCACAAAACTTTGACATTGTGTAGATGCATCTAACCTTTGTTTTGATTGGAACAGAGGAAGCCAATTTTATCCTCACAACTTTTAGCATCCATCCAGATCTTCAGACCTACGCAGTGAGTTTTTGCTGTTTTATCAATTATTTTATAAAAATACTTCTCCCAAGATGTGTACGTTTGGATTATTTTATGAAAACTAATCCAAGCCAAGTAATCCCAATCATATTTCACTCCTATCCATGTGAAATTTGAATCACTCATTCTGAAAAAAAATGTCTTGCAATGAATAAGGATACATTTGATTTTTTTAATTATCTAAATATCAAGAATTGAATAATTTCTGAGCGCTCATCGTAATTTGATTTTAAGCCAAGTAATCCCAATCATATTTCACTCCTATCCATGTGAAATTTGAATCACTCATTCTGAAAAAAAATGTCTTGCAATGAATAAGGATACATTTGATTTTTTTAATTATCTAAATATCAAGAATTGAATAATTTCTGAGCGCTCATCGTAATTTGATTTTAAGCCAAGTAATCCCAATCATATTTTACTCCTATCCATGTGAAATTTGAATCACTCATTCTGAAAAAAAATGTCTTGCAATGAATAAGGATACATTTGATTTTTTTAATTATCTAAATATCAAGAATTGAATAATTTCTGAGCGCTCATCGTAATTTGATTTTAAGCCAAGTAATCCCAATCATATTTCACTCCTATCCATGTGAAATTTGAATCACTCATTCTGAAAAAAAATGTCTTGCAATGAATAAGGATACATTTGATTTTTTTAATTATCTAAATATCAAGAATTGAATAATTTCTGAGCGCTCATCGTAATTTGATTTTAAGCCAAGTAATCCCAATCATATTTCACTCCTATCCATGTGAAATTTGAATCACTCATTCTGAAAAAAAATGTCTTGCAATGAATAAGGATACATTTGATTTTTTTAATTATCTAAATATCAAGAATTAAATAATTTCTGAGCGCTCATCGTAATTTGATTTTAAGATATCTCACTCCTGACATGAGTTAAGTTATATCAAGGATTTTTGGAAGTATATTTCAGATAACTACTCATATAGCATAGCTCAAAATCGCAAAGAAAACTCGGGGTCGGTGTGCATCTTACTGAGCAACAATACAATTAAATTGACCTTTTTTTCTTAAAGAGGGTGTTGCAGAAGCTCGTGATTATTCCCTAAATCGAGAAGGCCATTTAAATACCCACGGCGCATGAGGAGTTATCTCTAAATATAGTTAATGCTACGTAGATGGCTTTATTTATACAGCGAGTATGTCCAGCTTGCTATAACGAAACATTTCACATTTTTATGTTAATACCATGCATAGTTTTTCCTAAATACACTCGCACATCATTTTGAAAGATGTACTGTAAAAAGCGTGCCTTAATATCTTTCAATATATACAAATGTGTCCAATAATTACGCTATTGATGCAATATCCAAGAAATTACATTGAATCGATTTCAATTTAGTTGTTTCAAGTCAAATCTGAGCCACTAATTAACAGAACAATAATGAAACGAAATGAATATGAATAAATTAAATTATTTTAAATGATAGTACTTCATTTTTAAGACATTGCCACTAAATAATAACATTATTAAATGTATGTCTTATTAGTTTTAGATCACAATATCAAAGAAAACATTTTAATTCTGCATTTATTTAAAATATTACCCATCAACTTTCTGACATTCTCTCCCTCTCTCTTTCTCTCTCAAGAGAGTTGTTACATTGTACTTCCATTATAGTGTATAAGAAAAAAAATGTATATATACCAGCCATTTCAGGATTCGAACCCATTCTTAGGTAAAAAGAATCTTCGCACAGAGTCCACACGCTTTACCACTAGACCAGCTCCGACACTGAAGTATAGTGTGCTATTTTATGTACACACTTTGCATTTCGGGTGAATAATAATTTTTCTTCGATTTTTGTGATTTTCAAAAATATGCCTCTTTGAAACAAAAATCGGAAATGGCAGTTTTTGAAGAAAATTCCTGTCTCTTTATGCGTATATCAAATTCATTCTGTTTCAAGGAGGCAGTTTTTCAGAACAATGGGGATTCCCTATTTGAAAAACAGAAAACTTGACTTATTTTGCTATGTGACTAATTTACACTTCTTTTAATGGCAAATTGGTAGTCGATATGCATTTTGCAAATATTGTTCTACTTTGTGCTGTATATACTGTTGTATCTGAAAAAAATTAAGACCGTTTTCTGTTACATAAAATTTTTCTTTTAAACTGCTACAGCTTTAGGGAAAATAACAAAAGAACTGCAACACCCTCTTATAACTTTTAGATTAATCACATTAACCTTTATCATATTTTACCAGATGTAATCATGGGAATACATGTAATCTTATTTTGTGTAAAATAGTTTGAATAATAGTTATTATTGAATAAATCCTGCAAATTTATGCGCGTAAATTGTTGTGAGCTTTCTGCACTAAAAAAATATCAAATTTGGGGTATTAAAAATCTACATAGGCAATAAAACATTTTCTTGTATCAAAATTGAACAAAACAAGCGATATTAGTGCTAGTTTCCATGATGTAAATTTCTACATATATATATTTTTTGATTGTGTTAAGCAACGTATCAGACTTTGCAAAATCGATGTAATAAAAACGGAATATATTATACCCACAATGTAATTTATTCTTATATTAGGATTATATGATTAAATGTCTATTCGCTCATTAACATAAAAACACGCTATACTTGAACTATTCGCAATTGGCCTTGACAGCTTGACAGTCAGACACCTCAATTTCATATTTGAATATTTTACTAGAAAAAGACTTTAATGTTAATTTAACAACAAGGCTTTATGGTAAACGTGATGACTTTAAATTTTTAATCATCAACTTCCCTTACCTATGCAGCAATATACCCTTATCACCTGCATATCACTGTAGGAAAGCCGATGACCGTAATATAGTTTACGGTCATCAAAACATGTCGGCTGAGATGATCGGTTGAAAATTTTCGACGGCGATTATAAACATTATTAAATAAAACTGAATAATTTAAGGTAATGGTTAAACGAACATCGATGTTATCTCCACACCAGTAGTTGTTGTTTACCCAAACAAAAGAAAATGAAATGATAAAAGGCCTTCGAAATTTTGCAGTATGATGAACGTAACAAACACATTCCAGCGAGAAGATGATGACCGTAAAACAGTTATATAGATGACCGTCATCTTTGTACAAAATCATGTTAGATGTTTTATATCTTATTTAACATCAATTCTACATGTTCTATAACATCCCCTGTAAACAACTCTGATGCGATCGGCAACACTGATAAAATCATGGAAGATTGATTGATTGATTGTATGTTGTTTTAAGTCCCATTCGAGAATTTTTCACTCATATAGAGACGTCACCATATATCGGTGAAGGGCTTCAAATTTTGACCTTTACTCGGCACTCAGGGCCATTGAGCAGTGAGGGATCTTTATCGTGCCAACGCCTGCCGTGACACGGGGCCTCGGTTTTTAAGGTCTCATCCGAAGGACCCGCAACTTTCACTTCAAAGTGCCGAGCGCATGGCGAAGGAACAGTTGCTACCCATTTTTTATCGACTTAGGTCAGTCGCGGCCGAGATTCGAACTCACGACCTCCCGATCACGAAGCGAATGCTCTACCGACTGCGCTACCGTGAACGGTAAATCATTGAAGAAGAAAGTATCGTAAAGAATAAGTTAAAGCAGTTTTGTATGTGCTGGAGTATAACCAGCTGTAAATAATGCTAGAAAAGATTTAATTCGGGCAAATATCACCCAGATTAAATTTGTAAAATAATTTCTGTGCAAATGTTACGGATCAAATCGACAATGCTCCAAACATCGAATTTTCATGCTTTGAGATAGTTTAGATTATTATCATCTATCAACATTGAAGGTCATTCTTAGAGGTATGAACTAAACATTTTAAAATTAAAACTGTATACATTAGCATCAAAACAACTTTTAATTGGAAATTTTGACAACTGCGAGGCGATCGTCAACGACATGTATCGTTCATTAAGCGATCGTATAACTGGGAAATAGCGTGAAAAAAAAGCACAAATCAGAGTAAATTCTGTTTAGGAAGTGTTATTTCGATGTATAATATATTATTAAATTCAAATAAGGCAGTCGGTCATTGTGATATATCGTTTTTAACCATTAAAATTGACCTACATAAGTATCAGAAATTAAACTTAACTATGGTAATCAAGGAGAACTACGGAAAACGAACTGGAGGGCTCGCAAAATTTTACCTCAAAGTTATAGCAGTTATAATATCTCATATAATATATTGAATAGAATTTATTTGCAGGCACACAGTATCGTTTTTTAAAAAGGGAGGGGGTTAAAATGTAAGTTTGACAAGCAAAATAAAAAAGGAAAATTGTCCAAATTCGAAAAATCCTATATTGAATGTGTGTGTGTTGGGGGGGGGGGGTCAATTTCTTTCACAATCAAATTTTATTCACAAAGTACCACAGTATCACTATTTAACTATACTGCAAAAAAGGGGGGAGGGCAACCAACCTTTCAATAAACATTTCAACTGTTACAGTAAAAAGTTATGTTTAAAAAAAGTGGAAGGAAGCAGCCTCACTAACCCCTCCCTCTGTCACATTTTGTGATATCCCGATGAGTTGTACAACTCAGAGGCAATAAAGATTTGAACTGAATTGAGTAAGCTATCAATAACTGAACCACAGGAGTTGGAATATGGCCTTTCTGACATATTTTATTTCTTAAATAAAATTTGTAACATGACGACTTTTGTAAGACAGCAATTAAATATGTTAAAAAGGACACATACCTATCATTTCCCCGAAATTTTCCATATCCCGTAAATAAAAAATATAAATACTTCAATAATAACAATTTTCAGTAAAATGATAACACTTGTAATTTTAGTTTAATTGATAGATTTCACAACTCCTGTGATTGTTATTTTTATAGTATATTATATATTTATAGTGTATTAATTTTTTTTTATTTACTCAAAATTTCGGTAAAATTTATAGGTATGCCAACTCTTGTGACTGAACAGCCATTCCCTAGACAATAAAACCTGTTTTTTTATAATCCTAAAATTCGGTCCTTCCAATCAATACTTTTTGTTCGTATCTGATTCATTTTAATCGAGTGCCAATAGACAATTCTTAGCAAGAGTTCTGGATTTTTTATTTTGCTGTCTTAAAATGTGGACATAATTATCCAAGCAGAAGATTAGAAAATCTGTCAATTAACCCCCCCCCCCCTTCTTAAAAATCAAATGTTCGGTGTCCTGTTCTGTTTCGAAGACTTTCAGCCCATGTAAATCGGTAAACTCTTGCTATATTTCATTAAACTATTAAGGGTATTTAATGAATTTCAAATTGCACGATCGCATGTTTATCATATTTTCTTAGTTGTATGATCGCACACAGAATCGTTGCCGATCGTAAAACGTTTGGCACGTGTACACTTCAAATCTTTATTTTGACGCTTTCTGTTTGATATTACGGTCATCATAAATTTACGGTCATCCCACTTCGCGGAATAAACCTCGATTACGGTCATCTTAATATTTTGTTACGGTCATCATTCTCAAAAACTTTGAGGTCGTACTTCAGCTTTATTTCCTTAAGTTCAAGTAAGCTATAATAACCAATAACAAATTTTCATTAGCGTACATTCAGCTTTCAGCGGAATTTACACAGATATGCTATCAAATGTTTGATATCTTGAATGAAAAATTCTTACCGGTCAGCTCGGCCGACATGTTTTGATGACCGTAAACTATATTACGGTCATCGGCTTTCCTACAGTGCATATGGGATGTATATCTCTCAGTTGATTCGATACGCAAGAGCATGCTCTACGTATGAACAATTTCTAAAACGAGGTAAGTTATTGACAGCCAAGTTGATGAAACAAGAATATCAACAGTCTCGTTTAAAGTCACCAATTCGTAAGTTCTATGGCTGATACATGCCTGTCAGCAAATACAATTATCATTAACGCATATGCTGACTGACGTTTTTCATACTAATTGTTAGGCCATTATTTACACACTGAGTGTCGACCGATTTTTCCGTTATTTCCTAATCATGACAAGGAACACACGGCGGGTGTGACCGGTCGAAAGGGGATGCTCACTTCTTCATGGCACCTGATCTCACCTCTGATGTTTTTGGAGGTCCTTGTTTGCTCTGCTCCCGATTTGTATTGTTTTAATGGAATTTGAGCTTGAATACTGTTCGTTATCTCCATATTTCATCGTAAAGCTATTTATATTTTCTTTCATTTTAGCTGCCCAACCAGTCGGCACAACACTTGGCACTTAAGCTTTTAAGTCGCTTGTACCTTTTCTCTTCTTTTAAAAAAAATAAACCTCACAGAAGATCCCCTCACCACTTACATATCTCCTGTGGGTATATACTATGAATATGTAAGCAAACATGAGTCAAACTCGACAGTATGAATGGTGTGTCATCGGAAAGTAAAAAAAAAATACTTATAAAGCATTGAATTCTTATTTTGGATGTCGTCGATTCTTTAATACACCTGGCCGTGCCGACAAATTGAATAGCGCGGTATGATAATTTGTCGGCACGGCAGGTGTATTAAAGAATCGACGACATCCAAAATAAGAATTCAATGCTTATATTTACATTTTATAATCTTCTCTTTGTTAATTTTGTTAATCTTTATTATGAATTTAGTGCATTTAAGAACTGGTGTTCTTGATAGACGTAAGAGCCGTTTGTGACGTGGAATGTTAAATAATGCAAATGAACATTGCCAAGAAAAAAAATGACAAATCAATTTTAAACACACAGTTGAATATTTACGTTAATTTAACAGGGTACTTGTTTTTCATTAAGTTCAGTCAAAACAATATACATTTTGGTGTTCCTAGAGTATTGAAAATGCATAAAGTTCCCACCGTGTATTCTACCGTGCAGTGACAAGATTTCGTGTGTGTTTTAGAGATTTGAACGTCATAGATTTCTAATGGATTTCATAAAGAAAGTCACACTGCATGTAAATATTCAATTATGAAATTATAAAAAGCTTGTTTAATACTTTTAAACAGACAACCAAAATACACCCCATCCCCCAAACTACAGAAAGGTATTTGTTGCACAATCTAATTCATTTATATGAATAGAATATCATTTACTTTAATTAACTCACAAATAAGCTGCAATAAATTGATTGCTCTCTGCATCTGGAACTTCCGCTAAAGTGCCATTGTTTTCCGAACATTTCAAATTAGCGTCATAAAATGAGAGCTTCTCTTGAATTCTCCAATAGCAGCGTCCATGAAATTCAACTCCATTACATGGGCCTTGCAAAATGTGATGTAACATTATGCAACATTTTAATTACTTCCTAAACACATCGTTTAATAATAAAATTTAATATGACAAAAATGTACAAAATACATTAATTTAATTCTTAGGATATATTCAAAATTATCATATCAGAGAGAGAAAATGAGATCAAACATTTAAGACATGTATTTCAAATATTTTCATGCTTTGCAATGCATGTGATAATGAATTTTATTTTGATTTTAAGCACTATATATATATATACGAGGGGTTATCAAAAAGTTCGTGGACTGACGCGATAAAATTAATAATATGTAGTCTTTGCTTACAAAATTTATGCGGAACATAAAACAACAAAAGTTTAAGAAATGTTGAAAATTTTAGCTTGATACGTTGAAAATTTGCCAAATTATTCTGAAATTAAAAAGACTTTATGTGATCACCCGGCGCTGTCGCCGTTTAGTGTCATGACGTCCGCTTAACGTCATTGTTTCTTAATGTCCGCTCTCTCTACCTCATACACTTATCTTGATGAGATTACCTGGAGTTAAGTAAGGACTTAAACCCGTCTTATTTATATGAATTTAAAATGTCATGAGCAGCTTTTTTCAATGCATATAATATTGTAAATGGATCTTTATATGGGGAAAGATCCTCACTTGATTATGCCAGAATACTTAGCTTGTTGGAGTTCAATTTCTACCACACATGATCAACGTCACTTTTCGACGTGACTGACTTTTGACACCCTGACTACAAATCGACACTAACTGTGCATATTTCATCTCTCTGAATCTTTTTGGGCATTAAAAAACAAGTACTCTGGATGCATTTTATTTTTCTGTAGCCAGTTTAACATTCCTTAGGTCAATACCAGTTTTTCCAGGAGCGAAACTCTATAGAGTGTTTGAAAAAGAAACCCCTCCCCCCTTTTGACGTTATTTTCAAGCCCATAATTGTTTGGACACTCCATATAAAATTTACGATAAAATTTCATAGAAATTACAGAATGGGGTAAAAATTGCAAATTTTACTGAACAAATGGGTCGTACCACATGCCTGAATTAACGAGATTTTTTGATGACAAATACTCATATCTAAAGAGTTTTTCTCAGTTACAATCAGGTAGAAAAAAACGTCATATTAGAGGTTGCGCCGCCTGGACATACCTTTGCTTACAAAAACACTAACAATTTATTAAAAAATAAAAATTATGATTTATGGTTTATTCTATAGATAGAGAAGATGATGCTAACTTAATGTGTAAAAATTCATTGATGTACCTAAAGCGGTTTTAATTTTATGACGCTAGTCCACGAACTTTTTGATAACCCCTCGTATATATATATATATATATATATATATATATATATATATATATATATATATATATATATATATATATATATATATATATATATATATATATATATATATATATATATCTTACCTTTGGTATAAATACCGGTAACGACCATCAGCAAAACAATAAATCTGTACATTTTCTAACACAAACTTTTTCTAAAGAGTATTCTTTTAAATACTATTTTTTTCAACGTCAATCCCTGTTCTCTAATTCTCATAATACATGAACGAACTAATCGGATCTCAATTTATTAAAACATTAGATCATTTTATATCATTGTTTTGTTCTCCAGAGTATCTAAATTATTAATGTTTTCATTGCCTTTTCAATAAGAAAGTTATTTCAGCATTTTGAACTAGATAAAGAAAA
Organism: Saccostrea echinata; assembly: GCF_033153115.1. Lineage (NCBI taxonomy): Eukaryota > Metazoa > Mollusca > Bivalvia > Ostreida > Ostreidae > Saccostrea > Saccostrea echinata. The sequence continues at coordinate 30,390,101 of NW_026889750.1, forward strand.
TCAGATATACTAAGTATAATCTTGTGATCTTACAATTTCAGATTGACTCTTTCAACATTCTAATGCCAGTTATTTAAGATACTCAATATTATGATGCGTGATATAATTGTAAAAATGTTACTTTTGAGTATGTAAAGTTAATGGATGACAGTTACTGTCAGTTTCTTTATAACAAGCACAGAGCAATCTTGATCTTGGACAAGTTTAATAATCCAGAGAACAACTCAAATGGGTTCTGCTCACTGCATTATTAATGCAATCATGAATTGATAAGAGAAAATTGCCAATGTTCTTATTTCACATTTATCATATTCTCCATTTTTCAATTCAAAACAGTTTACTAATGGTGATTCTGTTCAAATTGAGCAGTTTTTTTAATACCGTTTGGTCAGTTTGAAAGTCCTATCCAAGAGAGACGTGGAAATTTTTGTTAAGGGGTAATTTAATCTAAGTGATGTTTTCTTAAGCGTAAATACCATCTCCTTCCAATGTCTTTGCATATATCTTTCTCAGCAGAAAGAATTCATGAGCCTGGTATTGCAGAAATAACCCACATGCAAATGGTTATAGCTATTATTCTCCTTATTCTTGCTCTCGTAATTGACAAATTAATATTCACGTTTAGAGTATAGTTAAGCAAATTAGAACTGACAATCAGAAAGATACCCATTCTAAAATTGCATGAACTCTACTGAGATTCAAATATTTCAGTAAAATATTAATTTTCAGAATGAAATATGGAAATAATGAACAGTAATCGAGCTCAAAAGTCCATATAAACAATTCAAATCGGGAGCAGAGCATACACGGACCTCTAAAAACATCAGATGTGGGATCAGATGCCATGGAAGAGTAAGAATCCCCTGTCGACCAGTCACAGCCGCTTTGACTGTTCATTGTCATGATAGGGCGAACGGAAAAATCCGTAGACAATTCAGTGTTTCAAAAATGGCCTAACAATTAGTATGAAAAACGTCAGTCTGCATTCGACTTAAAGATAGATTGTTTTTGCTTTCAAGTTAAGGTCATTGTATCGACCACAGAATTTGCAAAATGTATTGAAATTAGTATCCAGATCGCTTTACTTGCATTAAGTAAAGCAGGTCTTAATTTTCTTTGTTTCCTCTTCAAAACTAAAAATTCTGTGCTTTTGCTAAATATGAATTTTGTTATTACAAGAATTATGGGGGGAAAAGCCTCGACCCAAAACTCTTGAAAACATTAGGGATACTGGGATTGTTAACATGCTTTCTTTCTGGAAGAAATGCCATCATCTGAATTCACGTGTACATTGCATATTTTCATAAAAATGACCATAATTCTAACTTAGGGGGACTATTTAAATAATTCCCCAGAAGTCTCTGATGAGACTGTAGCTCTATTTGTTTGTACTAAACAAGGTAGCACTTGGACATAAAACTACGGCAACAGTAATAACTAAAATAAATAATGATTCTTGCTTCAATCTTTTTTAACAAGTTTCATTGCAATCAGACTCAAACTGAAGGAGGAGGAGTCTTTTGAAAAAAAAATTAACAGAAATTCCTTTTTCAATAACCATGGCAACACCGTTCATCAAAATAACAAGAGGCCCATGGGTCACATCGCTCACCTGAGCACATTGGCTAGACAAAGGCACAAATCAGTTCAGCAATGAAAAAGATTACCGGGGGGCTTGAATTTTAAACTACCTGATGATGCTTCCATGTCAATATAACAAATGAATTTGTCGTACTTGAGAAGATTTTAAAAGAATTTTCTCATTTATTTCTTTGTAAAAATTTGATCCCCCATTGTAGCTCCTCCCTATCCCAGGAGTCATCATTTGAACAAACTTGAATCTACATTACCTGAGGATGCTTCCATATCAATAAAACTAACATAGCTTTTCTGTTCTTGAGAAGAATTTTTTTCTATATGTTCTTATGTAAATCTTTCGATCCCCCATTGGGCCCCACCCTACCCCCGGGGGTCATCATTAAAACAAAATTGAATCTACACTTCCTGAAGATGCTTCCATATAAATATGACTCATCATGGCTTTGCTGTTCTGGAGAAGAAGATTTTTAAAGATTTTTTCCTATATATTTCTATGTAAAACTTTGATCCTCCATTGTGGCCCCGCCCTACCCCCGGGGGTCATCATTAAAACAAATTTGAATCTACACTACCTGGGGATGCTTCCATATAAATATGACTCTTCATGGCTTTACTGTTCTGGAGAAGAAGATTTTTTAAAGACTTCCCTATATATTTCTATGTAAAACTTTGATCCTCCATTGTGGCCCCGCCCTACCCCCGGGGGTCATGATTTGAACAAATTTGAATCTACACTACCTGAGGATGCTTCCATATAAATATGACTCATCATGGCTTTACTGTTCTTGAAAAGAAGATTTTTAAAGATTTTCCCTATATATTTCTATGTAAAACTTTGATCCTCCATTGTGGCCCCGCCCTACCCCCGGGGGTCATGATTTGAACAAACTTGAATCTACACTACCTGAGAATGCTTCCATATGAGTTTCATCTTTCCTGGCTCTGTGGTTCTTGAGAAGAAGATTTTTAAAAGATGCTATTCATTTTTCACTAATTCTTAATTATCTCCCTTTGAAAGAGGGCGTGGCCCTTCATTTGAACAAACTTGAATCCCCTTTACCTAAGGATGCTTTGTGGCAAGTTTGGTTTAAATTGGCCCAGTGGTTCTGGAGAAGAAGTTGAAAATGTGAAAAGTTTACAGACAGACGGACAGACAGACAGACGGACAGACGGACTACAGACAAAATGTGATCAGAAAAGCTCAGTTGAGCTAAAAAACAGATAAACAGAATTATGTATCTTAGTGTAATCTACATATGTACCAAGTCCTAATAAATTGGACAAAACAGGAAGAGAGCGTTTTAAATGAATTTCAAAGAATTTTCTATATTTAGTAACATTGGAAACACGATTTATTGCCATTAAAAACTGATAAACGGAATTATGAATTTTATGTATCTCAGTATAATTTACTTGTTTTTTAAGTCTTACTAAAATAGGTCCAAAACTGTAGGAGGAGTAACATATTAAATGAATTTCAAAGAATATTCTATTTTTTGCTATGGCATCAGCGTTTGTTGAAATCGAAAACCAAAAAAAAAAAAAAAAAAAAAAAAAAAAAACAGAATTATGCATCTTAATATAATCTACTTGTGTAGCAAGTCTCTAATTGAAATAGGACCAAAACTGTAAGAGTAACTTTTCAACGGAATTTCAAGAAAAAAAATTATTTTAGTAACTAAGGAAACACCGTTTCAGAAACCGATATACAGAATTATGTATCCTAGTATAGTCTATATAGTCTACTTGTGTACAAGTCTTATTGAAACTAGATCCAAACTGTAGTAGTAGCATTTAAAATGACTTTCAAAGAAATTTCTATTTTTAGTAACCAAGGCAACAACGTTTGTTGAATCAAAAACCGATAAACAGAATTATGTATACTGAAAGGAAAAAGAAACGCATGGTAAACGTTTGAAGTAAATTAGAGGGGTTTTTTACGAGCGTATTCTCCAGTATATTGTTATCAAATACTAAGTATTTAAACTCATCTTTAATCAACAAGTTACCAAACTCTTATGTGATTTTGACTGATAATTCATTATTGAAATTTACATGACGGTACCCCCAAAAGTAAAATTAAAATTTTTCACTATCACCCATGCCTGCCTCGCGCATCTGTCACAGACTTGATCCCTCTCTGCATTGAGTTCATCAGTGCAATTATCTTTCTGATAGGGAAATTCAACCCTTACAACAGGCCAGCCCTTAGTTGGAGCATTCTGAGGCCTTCAAACCCTACTGTCCAGTAAGTGCCACAAATTTTCGATTGGAGAAAAAGAAGCCAGTTGATTTGGTAAATGTGAATGTTTGCGAGAAAGTCTTGACAAACTCTGGCTATATTTTCCCGGGGTAAATAGGCATACGGCGCATACTTGCGCGAGTGGTAGTAATACCGACGTAAAGTTGACGACCAAAAAAGAGCAATCGGTTTCTTTCAGTTTAAGGATGAATGTTATCTACTGTATTAATATCAGTTTCAGTGGTAATGCCGTGGCAATTACACAGATGGTAGGATGAAAAGCCCTATCTTGATGTGACGTTGTTACGCGCCAACGTCACCTCACTGTTTGTAAAAACCTTTCCAGGTACTCTCTTACAACTGATAAAATGTTCTATGGTGGAAAAATTATTAACAAACTGCTTTTCTTCACTAATGCAAATAAATTACTAGCCCCTGTGAAACTTGCGTCAGCCGTACCATGATTGCAAAAAATTGACACTGATTGCAACTATGCAAAAAAGATATCTTCAGGTGGTACTACAAAATGTGTTAACATACCTGTCATCGTCAATATGCGCGTCTTTTTTTTAATTTTTTTTTACCACTTTCACTACGTGACGTCTTATATTTCAAGGTTATGAACACCGAATTAGTGTAAAGTTACCAAGATAACCCTCTGACCAGTTTTCATAATTTTCGGCCACGCAAAAATCTTTCGCATATTATGTTATCCTGCGTTTCTTTTTCCTTTCAGTATGTGATTATCTTAGCATAGTTTCCTTGTATACCAAAACTTATTGAAATTGGACCATATCTGTAGGAGAAGAAGCATTTTAAAGAATTTCAAAGAAAATTCTATTTTTAGTAACCATGGTTACAAAGTTCGTCAAAATCAAAAACGATATATAAAATTATGTATCTTAGTGTATTCTACTTGTGTATCAGTCGCCCGCGTGGCGCAGTGGTTAGAGCGTCTGCTCTAGAGTCGCGGAGTAAGGAGTTGATCCTTACGTTGCCTGTTCGAATCCCACTGTGGGGCGTAGAGACCGGTCCTTCTGATGAGACCGTGTAAACCGATGTCCCGTGTCGCAGAAGGTGCTGGCACGAAAATGACCCCTCACTGCTCAATGGCCCTGAGTGCCGAGTACAGGTCAAAATTTGTAGCCCTCCACCGGCAAGTGATGGCGTCTCCATATGAGTGAAAAATTATCGAGAGGGACGTTAAACAACAACAAACAAACAAACTTGTGTATCAAGTAATATTGAAATCGGACCAAAACTGAAGGAGGACTTTTGACAAACAGATAGACGAACAGACGGGCGGACGGACACATTACTATCGCATAAGCTCTTCTGGTCTCTAACCAGTAGGGCTAAAAAGAAAATGTATGAAATGTGAGCTCTGATCCTATAAAATGTATACAAAATGATAAAAGTTCATTTGACATTTCAATTCAACATCTATTATTAATCACTTTTTTTATCTTGTGAAGAAACACAAAAAATTCTCATTACAAAACTTTTGTTGCACAAAATACAGTCCTGTTAAGAGAGAGAAATTTTAACTTCATAGGAACTCGGATAATGAAATATTTAGTATGTAGATTCAAATTTAGATAAAATAAGATCTGTCATTAATTGATTGATACGAACTTGGGACCGAACTGATTGAAAAATTTTAAATTACTCATTTTGAAAAACCTAGCATCCGAAAGTGACATCTTTCTGCAAGTTTCTAGAATATAGGAATTTATTAATGAAAATTACAATTAGCTTTTTTAAGCCCATTAATATTTTTAACATTTCAATTCATCCTCTGATCGTAAAGGAATGTGATATTATATAAAGAAGATGGGTGAAAAAGGCGGGCGAAGTGCCTATAGAGCGACAAACATGAAGTGATAAATAAAATCTCAATTCTATCAAAATTTTCTTTGATAAATCATCTAACATTAAAGTATACTTTACGTAAAATCTCTACACTTTCCATAAATCTCACAAAGACTGAAATTATTTGAAGACCAAATAACACACACACACACTAAAGAGGACAAAAAGGATCATTTTCTCATACTTAGACAAAATTTTTCGATATGAGTAGGTCTTCGCTCCATTTTTTTTAAAGTTAATCCTAAAAATTTGTAAAACAATTTACATTTTTTGGTTTACAAAAACATGGAGTAAAGACCCACTATACCTTAAAAGTACACTTTTATGACAAAACATTCGCATCTTTCCGAGAAATACTTGAAGTCCATTAAGTCAAGGGTCATATCATAAACATGATTTAAATGCCTCTATTCATCAGGAGCTGTGTAGCCTAGTGTTAAACGTGTTAGTCTCAAAGCAATGATACGCCGGATTTTTATTGTTAGGGGTTCGAATCCCAAGAATACCATTTTATTTTTTTAAAGAATAATGATTGTTTATCCAGTAATGTAGGACAATTTCGTGTGTCCAACAGAAAATATTGCTTCTAGCATAAAACTCTAAAATTTGGACACTTGTATAGAAATAGGTTTGACATGAGCTGGTAACAATAAAAGTTACTTTCGTTATGACACTGCAATTTCTTTGTTTAACTTTCCTTGTTCCCCAAGATTATAGTGAATTTGATAAATTCAACATTTAACCAGAAGTCTCTGGTGAGACTGTAGCTCTACTAATTTGTACTTATAACAAAGGAAGAGAAAAGTAGCGCTTGCACTTGAAACTATGCAATAACAATAAATAGAACAATGGTCCTTGGTTTTGTCTCTTTATTGTGGCAAGATTTTTTGCAATTAGACTAAAACTGTTGGAAGCGAAGTCTTTTGAAAGAATTTCACAAACATTTCCATTTTGGTAATCACGGATATATTGTTCATCAAAATCAAAAAATTGTTAAATGTAATTATGTATCTCAGTGTAGCCTAGCCTATGTGTGCAAAGTTATAATGAAATCAGACCAAAACTGTAAGAGAAGTAGAATTTTGAAAGTATTTCACAAAAATTTCTATTTTTAGTAACCATGGCAGTACCGTTCGTCAAAATCAAAAACCAATGCATAGGAACTTGTATCTTAGTGCAGTCTACTTATATGCTAAGTAATGTTGAAATCGGACCAAAACTGTAGGAGGAATAGCATTTTAAAACTATTTCACATAAATTTTTATCTTTAGTTACATTGACAACACGTACCGTTCATCAAAATCAAAAACCGATGCATAGAACTTTGTAGTATGTAATGAAGCTTTGATATTCATCTTTTCTGGCCGAGTAGTTCTTGAGAAGAAGATTTTAAAAAAATGCCACCACATTTTCACGAATTTTTGTCTCTCCTTTAAAGAGGGCGTGGCACTTCCTGTGAACAAACATAAATTCCCTTCACCCAAGGATGCTTTGTGACTATTTTGTTTGAAATTAGTCCAGTGGTTCTTGAGAAGATGAAATTGTAGTTTACGACAACAACAACGACGACAACGATAGAAAACGTACACATTTTTATCAGAAAAGCTCAGCTGAGCATTGTGCAATAACAAATTTCAAAACTCGGTGTACACGTATGGAGATCGATACCAAAGATGACGCGTATTCGGTTTAGATAAGGTCATCACTTTAAGGTAATCCTTTCTACTAAAAATTATCAATGAATTCATTTTTTTGTTCATGATACAATGTATTTCATTTATTTGCTTCTCTGTACTTTTAAATATTGTCGAGAATATTTGGCTTTAAGGTGGCATAGACCCCGTCTCTATCGAGATGTTGGAATTATTGATAAAATAATATTCACGGCAGTTCGCCAATGATTTCAATATTGCATTTGTTAATTTTTTGAATCAGTAAGTAATAAAAATTCATTATCTTATAAAGTATGTAGATTTAAAAAAAATATTGATCATTACTAAAGATATAATTTGGACCCACTAGGAGCCTGTACAGTTTTGCTTCAGGTTATACTTGTTTCATTTATCATAAACTTTTGTCAAATGAATTTTGTTGCATTTTAAAATTTACTATTTCTAATCTGTAGTGCCCAGAAATATATTTTGTTCAAACTGAATATCAACATAATTATCTGATTGTCAGGCTTTCAAACTTGATTATATTTCTCTTGATCTAGGTATCGACAAATCACGCGTTTGTCAGATTGAATCTGTCACAGCTGTGAACTGAGCATGGATGTTCATCATCTTTACAGTCAAAATAAAACACTGATCAATACACAGAATTTATGTGGAGTGTAAGCAAATTATCCAGCCATCGTATTACATATATTATACATTTATTTTAGCAAGCATGGGACAGATTGAATCGATAGAGCTACTCATTGTGAATTAAAGTAACAAACTTGGCCTACTAGTAATAAAAGATTATGGGTGAAATACACTAAAGTAAAACAGAATGACTACAGAGGCAGCATCCCTTACTCAAGGAACTGCAATCGATGTTTCTGTGTGTGAGAAAGATAGTTTAGAAGATTTAAGGGTTGTCAAAGATGTTACAGAGGGACCGACATACACAAAAGAACATCAAGATGTTGCAGAGTATAACTTGAATTGCGTCAATGAGGATAGTCCAAACAAAAACAAAGCAAATGGTCTATGTGACGACATCTACAAAACAAGTCAACGGACTTACAGTAGCAAAGGAAGTACGGAAAACATAGACAAAGTCACACCAAGGGATCCTTCAAGACAGTTTTCAGAAGAGGAAAAAAAGAACTGTTTCCTTCAGACAAATAATGCCTCTAAATTATTTGATTATAAAATCAGAAGACGTCGCACTATAGATGGAGTAAATGCAATTCCTAAAGCGAGTTCCACGAGGGACCTGCATCGCCAAACGTCTGACTTTGGCCGGTCATTCCTTCCACGTCCCAAAGGGAGCACTTTGAATCTCTCTTACTCTGGAGAAAGTCCTCCATGTGTTCGTGAGACTTTAACTAGTAGACTGAGATTTGAAAAGGGGCACCTGTCCCACGAACTGCAAAACTGTGACTGCAATAACTACATCACCCCAACACAACGCAAGGAAATGGAAATGAAGCAGCTTAAGAAAGAGGTCAAACAGCTAAAGAAAGACATTGCAGAGAGGGTAGAGGAAATTGACTTGCTGAAGAAAAATATTGACAAAGAGGCGGCAGAAATTATTGAATGTAAAAATACCAAAATTAAAGAAATTCGAGAGGAGCTTGATTCTATGACCATTAGTCAGACTGAATTGAAGTCCTCATATCACGAAGCGCTGGAAAAGGTATCCTCCCTGGAAGAGACAGTTAAAAATCTAAAGGTGAAGTATTCCTTACCTTCTTGTGTATTAGTAGTTCTTTGAAGAAAGAATGTAGATTATGTTTTTCATATACTTATTCAAAAAAGAAATACTGGGTTTATTAATAATTCGACTATCATCTCTTTGGAAAATTACTATAATTACAATAATGTGTTATGGAAAAATGTGTTATTGTGAAATTTACTCATCAATATAGAAATGGTTTATAATGAATAGTAATTTAGTTTTGTTTTGGTAGGCTGTAATTGCTGACAAAGAACAAAGTAATGCAGAAATGTATTATGAAATGTACCGAAAAGGCCAAGAGTCGGCAAAGTTTGAAAGGAATTTTGAGGTAATGAGAGTGGTTCCGGGTAATTTTCTCCACATCAAAAAATGAAGTTTGACTTGTATTACATGTCTAACAAGGTGTGCTGAATGTATATATCAAATTTTATAACAGATTGAAAGAATTGCCGCCATATCCGGTAAAGCAACGTCAGTGACAACTCGTGAACTGTTGGAGAAGCTGGTGGACACAGAGGCGGAATTAGCTAAGTGGCAGTCATTCAGACGCCAAGAGTCCTACGAAAGTGCCGAAAGACCAGAAACAGAGGCCGCTGCCATTTTGAGGTTCCTAAAGGATTCTTTTTACCATTATATTACTGACCAGAAGCAGTCGGACAACCACCTTCGTGCCATGATCCGAATATTTAACTATACAGAGCCCCAAAAGAAGAGAATTGCCAGTGCCATAGCGGAAAGGATTAACAAGAAAAATAGCCTATGAAATCAATGAACATTTTCAATATTTTACGTTTGTGGTCTTAATGAGGATAAGAACCAAAACTTTGATTATATTCACATGTAAAGAAATTCCTGAAAGGGACTATTTTAAATTTTGTAAAGTAGGATTCCCCCCATAGACAGCTCCCCCTCTCTCCCCGGAATCTGTACTCTAAAGTAGGACTTCCCCCAGAGGGGAAATCTCACACTAGAGCCAAACTTCCCCCTCTTTCTTTCTTACAGCAGGATTTCCCCTCTTTTGTCAATGCTAAAATCATATCGACAATATTTGGCTTAAAGTTTATATAAAAATCAACTGAGTTTTTAATGGAAATATGAGTGTTTTCGACTCCAAAATTATTCAAATTTAGTATGATATTTTCAGATATATAGTTCATATCATTGAATCTGAGCGCAGTAACTCAAACGGAATTGCAAAATTAGTCACTCATAAAAATCGTTACATTCGATTTCTCAATCCCTTTCTCAGCGCAGCAGTACCTATTTTCACGAATTTTTAAATCTTCGGTAATTTTATCTATGTTATGCTTTTTACAAAAAGTGTGTAAGAAAGGTCTAACATTTATATGTTATTGATAGGTTGTGAGTGTTTGAATCGAGTAGTTCTTCAAAGGGAAAAAAAAGCAAAACAATTCAAGAAACACTGCTTTTTTCAAGCCGAAGCATAAATATGTCCATTCAACCCCAGCGGTGTAATATTGGATTTGAAAGCAGAGAGCAAATACTCTGAGTTTTGCAAAATTTCAAACTTTTAGTTCCGTGACAACTACAACTATTTTGGATGTTTAAATCCCAGAAACTTGAAGAGACAGTTATGCATCAATATTTTGTACATGTAGTTTGAAATACAATTGGCGAAAAAATCCATTTAAGATAAAATTACTTCTTTTAGTTTCCATAACTAGTTAAAACTTTGTCCGACTGATTACTTTGTATCTCTTTTTTTTTCTGGTAACCAGTTTGACCGGGTGAAAAGAATAAGACTTTAATGCTTTAAAAGAATTGGTTTGAAAGTTACTGAGAAAAATTATTAAAAATATACTTTGTATATTTCAATGAAACTGGTCTCAATATGAAAAATTTTGAATGTTGAATAGACAACTAGACTTTTTTATTATGATTTTTGTGAAGTTTCATTAAAATTGTCCATGAGAGCACCTGAGGGAAAATTATAAAAGGGACACTTGCAACAATACATAAGTACAGTCACGATATTTCATTTGGGGGAAACTGGCTCTGGAGGAAATTGCTCTATAACTATTACACAGAGTAGAATTTTCCCTACATTCATATAAATTGAATCTGGTAAGGGATTTTCGTAAGGGAAATCCTACTCTCGATCCTATTTTCCGGGGGGAAATCCTACTCTGAAGCCAGTTTTCCGGGGGGGGGGGGGGTTTAGAGGGAAAGTCTTCTCCACAAGACCAGTAATATAGCGTTGATAATAGTTCTTTATATTCACGTATTTTTAGTTTTGTTACATGTACTCATATCTACATTCATATTTCTTTTTTTGGAAGTGTAAAAAAAAATCTGAAACATCACCGTCACAACGTCAGGGGTCCTGTGTCAACTCGTTTGCAGTGGGACCCACAAAATTAATTTCTCACGGGTGAAATTAACTACAAAATATTATTTTTTTTATTTATTACTTTTCCCTTTGCCTCCGTTTTTTCGTAACACAGTGTCATAGGCTGTGACGTCATAGTTTAGAGGTTGAAACGTCAAAGCTTAGCAATCGTGAGATTGAAATCATTGTAAACCTGAATTTCAACAATATATTTGGAGAAACTTTGGCAGTTTTTGTCAGGGTTGTTTATCTCTCTCTTTGTCTCTCTCTCTCTCACACATATCAGGCCAAGGAGTACTGCTTATAACACTCTTCGTGAAGGGGAGGAAAATCGAGAGTTTTGCCGCATTTCTGATATTCTTTCACCCTGTGACAAAAATATTACTTTGATATTCTTTCACACTGGGAGAAAAAATATCACTTTTATTCAATGAATAATTTACAGTATTTCACTGTTGAAAATGTAATAAACGTCATATTTTTTTTTTCTATGCTACTACTTACTAGTATGAAATTACTCCTTGAATTTGGATTTTCTGAGAAAATTGAATATATTCTTTCAATCACATCAAACATAATAAGAGAAACAAATTAAGAAAGGTTAACAATGTTCCGAATTTTATTACATGTGTTCATTTTACAAACCACTTAAATTCAGAAAATTAATCAACTTTTAATAAGTCATCTCTTTTAATACAAACTTTAGATGTTGTCATAAGACAGTAATACCCGCACGTACATGTAAATGTTTGCATCTAAATGTAAGCTGTCGTCCGCGTGTCGCAGTGGTTAGAGCGTTTAATCTAGAGTCTCGGAGTAAGGATATGATCCTTACGTCGCGGGTACAATCCCACTGCCGGACATGGAGACCGGTCCTTCGAATGAAACGGTATAAACCGAGGTCCCTCGTGTCGCAGTAAGAGTTGTTACGAAAAAGATCCCTCACTGCTCAAAAGCCCTAAGTGCCGAGTACAGGTCTAAAGAAGAAGGTATGGTTTTAGCTTTATTGTGCCCTAAAAATTTAATGTTTTCAAAAAGTTTTGAAACTGGTTTAAATATTAGTTGAGTATATGACTGTAATAAATCAGGAAAGAATATAGCATGATTGAGTACCATTCTGGATATATGACGTCATTAATTTGATGCATTTCTCTATTTTAAACAGAAAAAGCCTCATAATGACCCATTTCAAGGGTTATTTTCTTTAAGAAAATAGTGTCCACAGCCGTCGCTCACGTTAATTTTTAGATATGTTGTGTAAAATTCTTTGAAAAATCACATATCTCAAAATCTTTGTGGGCGATGCCTGTGGACAATATTATCTGAAAGAAAATTCCATTGAAAATTGATGTCTTCTGCAAATTTTTAAGAAAATACGGGAAAATGCACAAGTTTATGACGTCACAAATAGCATTTGGAAGATCATGTGAGATAAAAGATTTGTATGATCTTTCTGCATGGAATTTCAATAATTCAAAAAGCATGAGTTTTATTTTTTTACATCACTTTAATTTTTAAGAAAAACACAGGGCAAGATTTGTATTGAAACCGTACCTTGTTCTTTGCAGCCCTCCGAACGGCAAGTGGTGGCGTCTCAATATGAATGAAAATGAACGTTGTACAGGCAAGCAAGCTAAATGTTAGCTAGATCCCTTGTCCCTCGGTAGCGAAGAAGCCACAATGGTTATTCTATGCGTATACATGTATCAAACTGAGCAAAAAATTCACCGGGTGATCATATGGTCCACGGGCCTCTAAGAATTTCAAATAGTAAATTCATTACCAGTCTGGAATGACAGATTGTAATGAAGTAAATTCTTATTCTAAAAGGTTTTTTGGGGAAAAAATGTTTTTTTTTTCTGTAAACAGAAAATAAAAAACAAATAAGAAGAAGAAATCAGCCCAAATTTGGAACCTGAATTTGTTGTCAGATAATTTTTAACGTATGGTAATTTTAATGAAATTGAAAATTATAGTCATCGAAGTGACATTTTTTTTTTTTGAAAATGAATTACATGTATTCAGCTGAATGTTCAAGTGAGCTGCAGTATGTTTTTAGCTCACCTGAGATGAAAGCTCAAGACTAGTGAGCTTTTCTGATCACATTTAGTCCGTCATCCATCTGTCTATAAGTCTGTAAACTTTTCAAATTTTCGACTTCTTCTCCAGAACCACTGGGCCAGTTTTAACCAAACTTGCCAAAATGCATCCTTGAGTAAAGGATATTCAAGTTTGTGCAAATGAAGGGCCACAAAGGGGAGATAATTTAGAATTAGTAAAAATTGGCATCTTTTAAAAGTCTTCTTCTCAAGAAACAGTATACCAAAAAAATGAAACTTAAGAGAAACCTACATTACATAGAGTTTATTCAAATATGTTCAAATCAGAACACCCGGGTAGGATGGGGTCACAATGGGACCAAAGTTTTACAGAGGTTTATATAGGAAAAAACTTCAAAAATATTCTTTCCAAGAACAACAAAACCGTGATTAGATATATAGATATGGAAGCATACTCAGGTAGTGCAGGAAGTTTGTTCAAATCATGATAGGGTGGGGCCACAATGGGGGATCAATGCTTATCATAAGAATGTATAGTTTAAAATTCTTTTTCTCAAGAACAGCAAAGCCATGATTTCATCTTTATATGGAAGCATCCTCAGGTAGTGCAAATTTAAGTTTGCTCAAATCATGACTCCCAGAGGGTAAGGTAGGGTAGGCTATCAGAGTTTAACAAAGTGATATATAAGAAAAATATCATTGAAAATCTTCACAGCAAAGCCATGATTATTTATATTGATATGGAATTATCTTCATGTAGTGTGGTTTCAAGTTTGTTCAAATCATGACCCCAGGGGTGGGGGGGGGGGGCACATCTTTATATATCTTCTTCTCAAGAACAGCAAAGCCATGATTAGTCATATGAATATGGAACCATCCTCAGATGCCTTAGATACCTCCGAAATCTTATTACACAACTACAGGACACTCCCAAACATATTCCAACAGATGAGTTGGTAGCTAAAGAAAAAGTAAAAGGATTTCAGGGAACCATGTTTTTGTAGAAAAACGTTTTTATTTTTACCCCCAATCGCCCCTAGGGTGAAAATTGAAATTCCTACACCTTATTACACATCTACAGGACACGCCTAATCATATTCCAAAAGATGAATAGACTACTGAAAAAAATGTAAGAGAAGTTCAGGTAACGAGGTTTTTGTAGAAAAACGCCGTTTTTTTACCCCCATTTGGTCCTAGGGTGAAAATGACAATTTAAAAATCTTTTTGCATATATTCAAGGCACCCCAATCATGTTCTAAAAGAGTAGTTAGAATAAGAAGATTGTGTGACACGGACGGACAGACGGACCATGATAACAACAATATACACAAACTTTCTTTGGAAAACGCGGGTATAAAAAAGTTAATTCAAATTAAAGCAGGTTAAATATTAAGAAGGAGCAATTTGGATTTTAGAGTGTGATACATCTGTAGTTACAGGAACACTGTCACTGTCAGACAAATAAAAAATCGGTGCAATTTTGAAATATTTTGACTAGATTTGGACCGAGTTTCATTCACATCAGACAAAAACTTCAGAAGGAATTCCCATTTTAAATACAGATCTGTGCCAAAGTGAGGATAATTTTTTTTTCTCTATATATTTTATTAAAAACCACATATAGTTGAATCGCAGGCAAATGGTCAATTTTTGTCCAATTTCATTATTTATTTCGGTACTTAAACCAGAAAATGTGTAGCGATCTTTTTGTAAAAGATCATTATATATTTAGTTTTTAGTAAAAGATAGTTTATCATTTACATCAGTTCTAAAATTCAAGATCAATTTTGACTATATTATTCATTGTGCGTATATGACAGATTTTCATGTCGCACTTAAATTACAGTATTTCTTAAATATCGATGCTGATCAGATAAAAACTTTTGTTGTTTTTTTTATCAAATATAACAATTTCTTGGATTATCTCGAAATTTGTGGTAAAATCTGTCAAGAAATGTCATTCCAGTGATTTTACAAAATGTTGTTTTCAAAGAAATATATAGACAAGAAATAAGATTATCTTCACTTTTGGCACACATCTGTAATTAAAGAGATTATGCAAGTACAAATGAATATATCGTCAGCGACAATTTGTACCTACCCTCATTGCACATATTGTCGTCCATCGGTATTTTAATGTACATATTTCCGCTGGCGACATGATATGCCAACCCTCAGTGCACATAATGTCGCCCCACAGAAATTATTGCTTAAAGATTTTGTGTGTGTGTGTGTGTGTGCGCGCGCGCGCGCGCGTGTGGTTTTGTGAATGTAATTGGTATGTAAATCACACTGACGTGTCTCGTATGCTATTTCATGCAGCTCCATTGTGACGGTACATGTTGTCGTCCTGTTCATATTGCTGCCGGTGACAATATGTACCTACCCTCACTGTACAGACAATGCTCCCATATAAATATGACTCGTAACTGTTTTGCTATTCTTGAGATTTTAAAGAATTTTCTTATATATTCCTATGTAAAACTTTGATCGCCCATTGTGGCCCCAACATAGCCCTGAGGGTCATGATTTGAAAAAAATTGAATCTACACTACCTGATGATGCCTCCATTCAAACATGACTAATCATGGCTTTGCTGTTCTTGGGAAGATTTTTAAAGATTTTCTGTATATTCCTATGTAAAAATTTTATCTCTCCTTGTGGGCCCACCCAACTACTGAGGGTTTGGATATTTGACAAGCTTCTAGTTTAATGTAGCGCAACCTCCTCAATATGGAAATTCACAAGAAAATAAATCCAGAATTCTAAAAACACTATTGGGAGTTTATTAAAAATACAAACAAAAATAATGTGGGATTGTTGATCAAACAATGAGATAAAATGAATGAATTCAAACACCCATGAAACTATTTATAACTCTATTTATTTAAAGAAAACTACAGGTGAAGTTTTGGATAAAAAAAATTCTGGTGAATAAATTATGGTGAATTGATACCATCAACTCTTTGTTACCAATGCTTCTGCTGCTGTAAAGCTATGCTGAATCAACGCCACCAACAGCTTTCTATAAGGGGCTGCAGGACACATGTCACATGACATAACTGACTACGTCATAATCCCTATTAAAAAACATGCTAAAAAGTTATTAAAATCGTCAGTAGTTGTGTAATTTTTGTTCAAATTGTTATGCTTTATTATCTTATATGGAAATATTTCAAAATTTTAAAATTCGTATCAATATTTATAAATTGTGAATAAGATTGATCCACTCCTCTTTTTCCCCTACACTGCGCGTTTAACAAGTAAGTGATGTCATACATAATCTGTAAGTACAGCAAGATCATGTACACTTCAGGCCCATAGGAAGCAAATTTAATTTGAGGAGGCACGTCCATACGTTTTCAGTTGGGGGGGGGGGCACTATCAACTTACTACCAAAAATTCTTAAACAAAAGAAATGTCATCAGATGTTATTACTGAGGAGGATCAAGCATATAGTAGCTATGTTTTTTTGTTCTATATATCGGCAAAATTATTGGGGGGAGGGGCACGCCCCTGTGCCCCCCCCCCTTCCTGGTTCCTACGGCCATGCACTTGATTACACGGTCAACATTATTATATGAATCAGGTGACTGTCAGCCTATATTTTGTGGTATTAAGTGAAAATCATAATTTTTGCTTGGATGTTAGCAGAAATCTCTCGCAAAGGCTTTCGCGTGAGGTCATAGTTGTTTTTCCTGTACTTGGAAAATATGAACACAGTGTTTTTATCACGATTACGTCGTGTTTAACGATGTTGTGTGCAACATTGGGATAAGCTTCACCTTTCGATATTTTTACAGTTAATTATTAAAATGAAGAACTTCAGTTTAGTCGTAATTATTACAATATTTATTGACAGAATTTTTTCACAAATGAGTTTTTTGTCGTTAAAGTTGTCTCGAAAAGTGCGTAATTTATTCAATCCATATGCAGTGTGGAATAAAAATGTTAAACTCAATTCATATTGTAAAATATTTGAGGAAACACATGTCCTCCTACACATCTTTTTATTTGTATTTAAAAATGGACTCGGTAATGGTCCCGTAACAAGAAGAAACTTCACAAAGACACGGTACAGAGCAATATTTGTGCAGCGATATCTCTTAAATAAGTCAAGGAATCTGATGAAAGAACTGCTTTATGATATGTAGGGCATTCTAAATTAGTAATATACAAAATATAAAAAAAAAAAATTGATCGACAGGATTTTTTATTTCAGCTCAAGGTCCTGCTGCTCATTTAACACCTGTAACTCGGTGTAAATACGTCACCAGTAGTATACGTAATGAGCTAATTCATATTTTATTAAAGTTAAGTTTCAATAATTCTATAAGCATACCATAAATAATCCAGATTTCACCTAAATTTACCAAAGAAACTAATTCAATTATTTGATAAGCAATATGAGCTGCGTTTCTGAGAATTTTATTTTCCTGTTCAAATATACTGTTATGATAAATATGTATTTAACCTAATCCTTTATGATCAATTAGACGAAAATAAAGTTCTAAAATTAATGTTTCAGAAGAAAAATTTCTGTACAATGAAACGTATAGCATTATATAAGAAATAAATATTGTACAGGATGATAATAATGTAATTTCGCTTCAATCAAAGCTTAATATAAATAGTTCTTCCACTGCAAATAGATCTATGAACAACAAAAGTTTATAGACATTCTTTTTTCTGTCACTGTAATAGTTAATTATAATTTTATAACAAAAAGGATGACTGCACTTAAGGACATGCGGAATTTGCGACAAAATAAACTTTCAAAACAAACATTTTTCTTTTCATCGCAAGAATGGTCAACATCCAATCTACAACTTTATCTAATTACGTTTAATAAAAGTGTATATTTACGAAGTTCGAATCTGTTTTCAAAGGCAGGGGTCATCACAATTTCTTAAATCTCCGTTCGATAATGAGGACGCCCACTTTTTCACTGACTTTATACATAGTCAGCGCATGTTTGTCTATTGTTCTACGTTTAACAATAGTTGTATATTTGCATAAATAATAATGTGTCAAAAGGAGATTAATAGACAAACATGCGCTCATGGTTAAAAAGAGAAAAAACTGCTTCTTCTTACATTCGTTCTCTGTGTTGTAACC
The DNA here is from genome assembly GCF_033153115.1 of Saccostrea echinata. Taxonomy (NCBI): domain Eukaryota; kingdom Metazoa; phylum Mollusca; class Bivalvia; order Ostreida; family Ostreidae; genus Saccostrea; species Saccostrea echinata. The sequence continues at coordinate 30,408,732 of NW_026889750.1, forward strand.
AAGGATTGTGACATGTTGAATATTATAATTCACCACGTGATTTCTTACCTCAGGTAACTTTGTGAATACTTAATTCCGTCGCTTGACTTGTAAGGTAGCATGTGCTAACTAGGACATTGTGTTCGAACACGTTTAGTCATCTGGCATTGATATAAAATCTGCTTTAATTACATTGACGTGCTCATATTGTTAATTTCGTTTTGAAACCTTTGTCAGAAGTGTATTTGTGCCATACAGAATGGAGAGGGAGATTTGAAAGAGTGGTCACGTTCTTTTTTCCAAACATGTCATTGTTATCTATCAAGTCTAATTTTAGACTCATTCTTACAATATTAGCTCCACCTCTCATGCATACGTAATGTTCAATCAAGGGCAGGTAAGTGTAAATTCACTATATTTGGAAAGCAGTAAGGACAAAAAACACTGAATCATTTTATTGTATCACAGTCTAAAATCATTTTAAGATTTAAATGTGGTTCCAAATTGACAGTATTCTTTCATAAACATACAAAAGTGAGATAAGGTTTAGAAATAAAAGCAACAGAAGCAACCGAAAAAGACCCAAAAACAGGCGTTAAGTGCAGTCATCCTTTTCAACATCAAAGTTGCAGTTCATATTGCTTTTACCATAAAACCACCATGCAGTTTAAATTAACACATTAACCAATTATGAAAATATACCATTTTAAGGACAGCTCTTAATGATGCCTCTGACATCCTCGGGATCTTAGTTAGGAGAACTGCAAGCTCTAGTTGTCTCTTTAACGGTTTATAAAATCAATGCTGGTGCTAAAATCAAATGACCGTTAGCTCACCAGGAAGTCCCATCTTCCCGTCGGCGTATTCCCATTTTGCACATATTTGATAATTAGGTATGGAACAATAGGTGTGAAATATGTTTTGATAGCAGTTAGAGTCTGATCTCCGTCTGGGATTTACCTGGAATTACCAATGCATTACGATATATATTTAGAAGAATTAATTTAAAGAATTAAATCATGATTAATTAAAAAAAATGAACTTGTCCAGTTAGTATCATATGAATATAATTAAAGTTTTGATAAGTATTTATGGTATTTTTTATGTTTTAAAATATTTTTCTCTTCTTATGAAATTACAGAAATAAATAAAATATCAAATGCAGAATTAATCATAATTTTTTTTTGATATGATATAGACTATAGCAATTAAGTAATTATCTTACATGGTTTAATTCCCGTTTTGCACACATTTTTTCAATACCTGAAATTCAAATGTGTGTAAAACGGGAACAATTTAAACCCTTAATTCCCGTCTACAGCCATCTGGCTGACCAGTACACAGTTCTTATCAATGCAACTTTTGTCTAAGGCTAAGAATACATTCTATTTAAAAATTTAGATTCTTTTACTTACGTTATACCTACCGAAATCTATGAAACATACCTAATATATCAGAGGCATTAAAAAAATTCAGATTAGTAGTTATATAAGTTAAAATCATTATTATAAACTTAAACAACATTATCTAAGGGTTATACAATTAACTCTATAACAATATTTGGTATTTGTTTATGCCCATTTGGGCCCTGATTTGGTATATATATATATATATATATATATATATATATATATATATATATATATATATATATATATATATATATATATATATATATATATGGATCTTTGATTGCAAGTAAAGCCCCCAGTATATCAATTTTATCGTTAATATTACAGAATTATTGATCAAAAATTTTTACTTTGTTATATGTAATTTTTACTTATTTCTTTTAATTTGTGTCTGAAATGAATTTTTTTCTCCAATAATGCAGAATCGCGCCGAGAGTTAATGAATAGTTTAAATGCCAGTAAACAAATTAGAGTTATGGCCCTTTACTCCTTTGCATTTCAGCGGAAATAATTTCCCTCGGCGAAGGCTGTTTGCATAGCGAGGTTGACCCTTTGTTTCAAAAATAGGGATTCTCAACTTCGACTCCCTTCGCAGGTTATTAAGGTAAGTGATAATGGTTTTATTGCATTGTTTTACATCGGCCGAATGTAAATATTAAAAAATATATCGTAAAATGTCAAGGGATTTAATAATGTTCTGTGTTTGTCCCTTCGCCGCCATTGAAATACTTATTGGGGAACGAGGGGCCTCTAAAGGAGCTAATAAAAACCCCTCACTAAAAATACAAGTTGTAGTAAAACCCAGTTAATTTAAATGGGAAACAAGACGAGCATTTTTGAGTCGACTTTCGGCGTAAAATTTCGAAACACAGTTCCACGTGCGTTTTGGAGGGACTTGCGCAAAATTAGGTCGTGTTTACAAATTCACTCGTATGTTAGATGGCGCTGTGATCAATGGGTCCTCTGGGTGAACGAAACCCAGAAATGCTAGCTGTAATGAGCAGTCGGTAGTTGCAAAATAAACTAATTATATTCATGAGAGCCCAAGCCAGAAATGTTAAAGATATAAATTCTTTTAATTTTTATGTAATGTAAACACCAAACCAGGACATAGAACAAGAAATTCGCTGCTTGAGGTTCCTTAGGGGGTTCTGAAAGAAAAAATCAATAAGAATAACATTTTAGTTTTAGTTTTTATTACGGAAATATAGAATAGTGAAGCTGCTCAGATTTAATAAACGGGAGATCTTATTAAGTTTCAAATGATTCTTTTTTTATTTTTCTCCCTCCACCAACAAAATAAAATAATATTTTAAAAATTCTATATCAACATGATCAAACAGAAAGTAGCATTATAACAAACATTATCAGGGGTACTGGAATTTAATGTAAATATACAGTAGGTGCATGTGTAAGAAAGGATGCATGCACCTACTATATATTTTCATGAAATTCCATTGCCCGTGATTCATATCATTTTTTACTGAAGAATTATATTTAATTTAATTATATTTTTTATTGTAGATAATACATTTACATAATGTCCTCCAACTCATACTTCACAATGGAAACAGAACCCGTCCTTTCTGTTCAAATTACACCCAAAATAGAACCTCCCTCTCCCCCACCAGAATCGGAAGATAGCAGATCACAGTTCTCAACTAAGGCTCCATCAAGTGAAGAGATTGAAAATGCATTCCATTGCCTTGTGTCTAAGACTGATGTTACTCCAAGTGATGCAGTAGAGGGAAGTTTAAAAGTTGTCACTAGATACATGTGTCGATATTGTGCTCGGCAGTTTGATTCACCTGAAGATATGAAGCAGCATATTGCATGTCATTCCAAGCCAGGGAGAGTCTCAAACCACTCTTGTTTTGTTTGTGGGAAGACATACTCGACCCCATCAAAACTTCAGAGGCATGTGCGAGTCCATAGTGGAGAGCGCCCTTATCCCTGCCATGTTTGTGGACGAAGGTTTACAAGATCAGACCACGTCAAACAACACTTAAAAACACACTTGCCACAAAGGGAGAAAAATACCTGCCGCATTTGCAGCATGAAGTTTAATACCCGTCAAGCGCTTTTTAGTCATCTTCAAGTATCTCACAGTATAAGTCAGATTTTTACCTGTGACAAGTGTGGAGAAGCGTTTGATGATGCTGACAAGCTCCAGTCTCACAAGACAAGCCATGAGGCACTCGGCCAACCAACTGTGACAGAGTCAGCTGACATTGAAGGTGCAATGCTGATTCAACAAAGCAATCCTAAGAAGGTTGTTGACAGTGAGAACTTAATGGTAATCGGTTTGGCTAAATTTAGTGTTTCAACAACCATAATAAGGGACATGGATGAAGACATGGATGATGAATCAAATGATGGAAAAAGCAGCTCTTTGGCAAGAGCAAGTCGAAAGCTGGATTACACCAATGGAAATGAAGAGGATACTGCAGATAAAATATTAAATGATGCAGACACTATTGATACTGATGGTACAATGTACATATCCCCAGAACTAATGGAAAAATTCATTAAGAGTGAACCAATGGATGATTATGAGGAAAGCAGTGCACAAGAAAATTTAGATGGATTTAAGAATTCTGGAATTTCTGTGCACTCCTCTGATTCAAAGTTTGTTAAAGATATGTGGCAAAATGACACAGAATCTGAAGAAGTGGACAAGAAACCTACTGTTGATGAAAGTGAAACAGCTATACACTTCAGCACAGGCACAAAGAGCATAGGGAATGGAAGAAAGGTAACAGAAATTATGGTCTATCCTAAAACAGGGGCAAAAGTGACCAGTTATACTGAGCCAATCACTTCCCAGACTTTGGCAGAACCCAGCAAGATTAAGCTAGGCCCTGCTAGTTACAAGGCTGCTGTGAGAAAGAAGATCCAGATGAATTACCCTTATCCAAGAAACACATTCAAAAGTCTTGTGAAAACTCTAGGCATTAACAGCAATGCTGTTGCAGTGGACAAAATTAAGACCACTGAGATCAAACAAGCAGAATCTCCAGCAACAACACCAGCTACGGCCGAAAAGAAGATGTGGAAATGTGAACATTGTAGTATTCACTTTGAGGACTACTCCATGAGCCTGCTACACAGCTCTTTACATGATGCAGATGAAGAAGACCCATTTACTTGCAGAAAATGTCTAAAGAAGTTAGGAAATCGCCTAGAGTTTACAGCTCATTTAGTATGGCACTTGGAACCCATGATGGATGGTTGATTTTTCCCCCCTTTTATGGCTTGTTGTCTGTTTTTAAATTTTTTTTAATATACATGAACTATATGGTTAATTATACATAGAAAAAATTGAACTGAAAATTGAATTTGTATTTAGCATAATGTTTGAAAATTTTTCAGACTTACGGATTTAATCTTCTCTAACAATATATCTCTTTTGAGAAATGTAAAAGGAACATTATTCATCAGATATCTGTCTTCAGAAAAAACAGTGGTGGATAAGAGAATCTGAATGTGCTGGTTTCCTCCAGAAACTTTTGATGATTTGTTGCTTTTTTCTTATACACCGTTTACACATGTTCTTCTGTCACTGGTAAATTTATGCTTTTTTGTTGTAATGTTGTCACTTTATATCATTTCACTACTAGGGCAATAGTGATTGTGATTTCAATTATTTATTGAAATATTAAATTTGATTGAATCAATTTAGAGTAACACTGACCATAAATTTTCTTATTTTATATGGACAGTTTTGTCCTTCAAATTTTTTTTTTTTTGATAATGCTCTATGGGGCTACTTTATGGCAAATAGGATAATGGTCCTTTTTCGATGTGTTGGTTATTGCTAAAATGATGGGGTTTATTTAGCAAGTTGTTTACATACATGTTTTTTGCATTTTTGTCAGGGCAGTCATGTTTAAATATTAATGTCTCTGTATGACATGTATTATTAAAAGTCTTGTTAATGAAAATGAAAATTCGAATTTGGTAAAAACAACATAGTAATTACTTTTAAAAAAATAAATAACGGAAACAATTTCCAGAACCATTGAATTTGTGCACAAATATATTTGAGAGCACCGTGTATTATTACTTATGAGATGTTTTACAGAAGTACTGGTTTGCTAAATGTTGTTTTCAGAAAATTTGAAAGTAACTACTGTTTGCAGCTCTGGTTTTTCTGATGATTTCACATTTTTGAACACAGTCCACATTTGCTCTGTTGTTATTACTTATACAAGTACATTAAATTTTGCTAAACTTTTTTTTATTGCAAAGTTTTGTTTTAAGGTGAAATAACAAAAATAAAACACAAATTAAGGCTTTATGCAGTATTTCCTGGTATGAAATCTTGATAAGCATGAAATGCACTGCCAAATTGTTTGATATGTATAGTAGTTTCCAGTGCTGTTTTAATCAAGATTTTTTTAATTGTTGATAAACTGTATCTAAATGTTACCACCTTACAAAAATTATTCTAATGCATTTCTTTGTTTTTGGACACTTTCTGTGGTGAGCTGTAGGACACAAATTTTAATGTCGCAGGACCGACGAAGAGTTATCTCTCTTTGCAAGATATAGAATGGAGCAAGGACTATGATTGATTATTTTACATTTTGAAAGTAATACAATAAAGTCTTTAACATGGTAGATTTTCTTATATTTTTCAGAAGGAGAGGATCTTAGCCTTTATTTGCAAAAAAAAATAAATAAATAAACTAAAGTCTTGATTGGAAACCTTGTCTATAGATAACCATGCAACATGTTTGCTTAATTATTGAAGCAAGCATTAAATGTAGAATATTTCTACAGCATACTTGGATAGAGGCCCTGATCCCCTTTTTCATAAAATTTTTGTTTGTGATAAAAATTACCACATGGTAAACAGTGATGGATCCAGAAGTTCATGTGAGGTTTTTTGAGGCCAGTGGGGCTGAAGGGGGTTCCCCTTTCTGTGGGGGTTCGGAGGACCTCCCCCATGAAATTATTTTTTTAAAATGCTCCAAATGGTGCATTTTCCAGCATTTTAGATTGAATGAGAGGATTTCTTTCTTAATGGTCAATTTTTAAAGTTATTTTGCAAGAAATCCTACCCAAATTTTCAAGAATTTGAAAAAAAGGATTTTTTTAAACATATCTAAATATGAAAAAAGAGACCTTGCCAAAAAAATTTAAAAATGAAATCTTATAATTTTTCGAATATTAGCAGTTGATATATTCTATTTATCATTTTTGATGGACGTTCAAGGTGTCGCATGTCAAGCTCTGACTACCAAAATACAAATGATGTGCAATTTTCTAACTCACACACAGGATATTTGGATTCTATGTAGAATCCCTAATTACTGCTTTTCAACTTACTAGACTGTACTGTCAATATACTATGGAATATAAACAGATAATGATAGATGATTCATATTGAAGAATATAAATAATAAATTAATTTTAGTTTATTCATTTGGGGGGGGGGGGGGTGTTTGTATGTTTAACGTCCCTCTAGAGAATTTTTCACTCATATGGAGACGCCAACACTTGCCGATGGAGAGCTGCAAATTTTGTTCTATGCTCGGCACTTACGGCCATTGAGCAGTGAGGGGTCTTTTTCGTGCCAATACCTACTGCGACACGGGACCTCGGTTTATACGGTCTCATCCGAAGGACCGGGGGGGGGGGGGGGTTAATTACGAGTTAAAACGTCGTTATTACGCCCGAAGAAAGTCGAAATAATGAGATAAAAAGTAATTATTACAACTTAACAAAGTCGTTATTACGACTTAAGAAAGTCGTAATAACGACTTTTTATCTCGTAATAACAACTTTTCATCTCGTTATAACGACTTTTTGTATCGTTATTACAACTTTCTTAAGTCGTTATCATGACTTCTTATTTCGTAATAACGACTTTTTATCTCGTAATTACGACTTTCTAAATTCGTTATTACGACATCCTGGGGTAGTGTAGATTCTAAATTGTTCAAATCATGACGCCTGAGAGGTAGGATGGGGCTACAATAGGGAATCCAAGTCTTACCTTGAAATACATAGAAAAAAGTCTTTAATAAAAATCTTCTTCTCAAGAACCACTGGGCCAGAAAAGCTGAAAATATGTGGAAGCTTTCTGAGGTAGTGTAGATTCTAAATTGCTTAAATCATGACCCCCGGGGAGGGGGACACAATAGGTATTCCAAAGGAGAAAATCTGGTGAAGAACAGAAGGCCAAAGTTACTCAGGTGAGCGTTGTGGCCCATGGGCCTCTTGTTTACTGACTCCATACATAGTCAGCGCATATTTGTCTATTGTTCTCTGTTTCACAGTAGTTGTATACATGTATTTGCATTAATAACGATGTCAAAAGGAGATTAATAGACAAACATGCGTTCATAGTAGCACTGATTCTCTGCCCTTGATTCCAGCCGCTGCCGTTAGGAATTACAACCATTTATATAAAATCTGCTTCTTCTTACATTCGCTCTCTCTGTTGTAACTAAGGGCTGTGACGTGTTGATTATTACAATTCACCACTTGATTTCTTACCTCAGGTAACTTTGTGAATACTAAATTCCGTCACGTGACTTGTAAGGCAGCATGTTTTATGCTATCTAGGATATCACTAATATTTTCGAACACTTTAAATCGTCTGACATTGATTTAAAATCTTCTTTAATTACATAGACGTGCTCATATTGTTAATTTCGTTTTGAAACATTTGTCAGTAGTTTACTGGTGTCATAGAGAATGGAGAGGGAGATAGCAAAGACTGATCACATTTTTTTTCACACATGTCGTTGTTATTTATCTTATCTAATTTTAGATCCATTCTTACAAATGAATGTTAGCTCCACCTCTCATGCATACCTAATGTTCATTCAAGGGCAGGTAAGTGTAAATTCTCTAAATTTGGTAAACAGTAAGGAAAAAAAACATAGAATCATTTTATTGTATCACAATCTAAAATCATGCATTCTAACATTGAAATTTGGTTCCAAATTGACAGAAATCTTTCATAAATATACAAAAGTGAAATATGGTTAAGATACAGAAGCGACCGAAAAAGACCAAAAAGTCGGTGTTAAGCACAGTCATCCTTTCTGTGAAATTCTTTAAAAACCCACCTCCTTCTACAGTTTTAGTTTAATTTCAATATAACTTGGTACACAAGTAGACTATACTAAGATATGGAATCGGTTTTTGATTTCGATGAACAGGGTTGCCATATTCACTAAAAAATAGAATTTTCTATGAAATTCTTTCAAAATGCTACTTCTCCTACAGTTTTAATCTCATTACAATTTACCTTGGTAAACAAGTAGACTACACTAAGATACACAATTCTATATATCGGTTTGATTTTGTTGAAGTGTTGCCATGATTACTAAAAAAGAATTCTCTGTGAAATTCTTCCAAAATGTTACTCCTACTACAATTTTTGTTCAATTGCAATTAAACTTGACTCAGAAATAAATTGACCAAGGACCAATATTCTATTTATTGCTGTTGCCATAGTTTCAAGTTTTAAGGCTACCTTTCTCTACTTTTGTTAAGTAAAAAAAACAGTAGAGCTACAGTCTCCTCAGATACTTCTGGTTTAATATCAATCAAAAGTTACTGCTAAGTTCATGATGTTCAGATTTATTCAAAGGAAAAAAAATATTGCAGATGTAGTAAAGCTTTGAAACCATCTTGAAGACAACCAACTATACTGTCAGAAATTGTCCAAGAGTGATCGACAACATACATGTACGTGAAACTTCTTTTTACCTGAGCATCCCGCACTGATTCTGCTGTGTACAACTTGAGTTTATGTGAAAAGAAAAAAATGGACTAAATATTTTTCAATGATATGGTGGCATATGTCTGCCCCTAGACGCATGTCAACATAATTAACTCGTATGTTGACATAATTAAGTCTCATGTCAACATAATTAACTCGTATGTTGACATAATTAAGTCTCAAGTCAACATAATTAACTCGTATGTTGACATAATTAACTCGTATGTTGACATAATTAACTCGTATGTGAACATAATTAAGTCTCATGTCAACATAATTATGTTGCATATAGCATGTTTAATGTCAGTTAGTAAGAACATTTACCAATATTAGAATCAGATTCTCTAAAAAGATTGAAATCTTGCATGTCACTATAATTATCTTGGATGTAGACATAATTTTCTTGCATGTTGACATACTTTTTTCGTATGTTGACATAACTTATCTTGCATGAAGGAGGCAGAAATATGCCACCATTCAAAGCTCATCGAACACACAAATTTTTAGATACTCATAAACATCCTTTTTCGTTTGTCGTTAAAAGAGACAAGTTTGTGTTTTATTTTTGTTTGTTTGTATGTTGTTTAACGTCCCTCTCGAGAATTTTTCACTTATATGGAGACGCCACCACTTACCGGTGGAGAGCTGCAAATTTTGTCCTATGCTCGGCACTTACGGCCATTGAGCAGTGAGGGATCTTTTCGTGCCAACACCTACTGCGACACGGGACCTCGGTTTATACGGTCTCATCCGAAGGACCGGTCTACAAGTCCCACAGTGGGATTCGAACCCGCGACGTAAGGATCAACTCCTTACTTCGCGACTCTAGAGTAAACGCTCTAACCACTGCGCCACGCGGGCGACAGTTTGTGTTTTAAAATACAGCTACATAATATTAAATTGGTTGAATCATAATGCCTGGATTTATCTTTACGATGATCATAAACAGTGTCAAAAAACAAAATACATGTATGCAGCAAAAGTAGAGTTTTTATTTACATTGTATAATAAGATCTAACATAACCTTTCAAGAGAGTTTCATTGCAAGTAAGAGATCAACATTGAATACTGTTCACCTAATTTGAAATTTTAGGTAGGGTGGCATACTTCTGTCCCTACATGGAGGACATATTATGTCAACACGCCAGAAAAGTATGATAATTATGTTTACATGCAAGTTAATAAATTATCACGCAAGCTATATAAACTTTTAAGCGAATTTGATTTGAATATGGAAAGAAACATTTAGTTAAGTATTTATTTAAGTATTTGACATAATACATGCAAGATACAACCTAATTATGCTGACATGCGACTTAGTTATGTCGATATGCGACTTTATCATGTCAACATGCAACAAAGTTATGTCAACATGCAACATTATTATTTCGATATGCGATTTATTTGTGTCGACATGCATTTTGACACTTTTATTATACTTAACTGGTAAGTCGCATGTCTTTATCTACTTAAAAGTCGCATGTCGAAACAAATAAGTCGCATGTCAACATGATTAGTCTGTATGCCGACTAAATTAATAAACTCGGATGTTGACGTAAGACGCATGTCAGCACAACAATATGTTGTATCTTGTATGCCAGGTGTCCGATACAGGCGTTAATTATTAAGTAAATATACCTATTCTCTGAAAAGTTTGGTAAACTGCAGGTCAACTACAGTGTATTCTCTTTCATGCAGGGGATGCTCACTCCTTCATGGCACCTGGTCCCACTTCTGATATTTTTGGAGGCCCGTATTTGCTCAGCTCCCGATTTGTATTGTTTTAATGGACTTTGAGCTTGAATACTGTTCGTTATCTCCATATTTAATGTATATGTATATATAATATCTTGTGTGTTAACATACTTTTCTCGCATGTTGACATAATAAATCTGGCATAAAGGGGTAGAAATATGCCAACACTGTACTTTGACCGAGACGCCGCCATATGTTTTGTATATCTGATAATACTTTTAGCACAGCATATATCTTCAGGATCTCTGAACCATTTTCAACAAGTTATAGCTAGTGCAAAGCATCCTTATTATTTTTTTTTTCAGACGATTATAAACAAGTCAACTACAGTCCAGTTAATCTCACTTAAAATTCTTCCGTAAATTTTGACAGCATGTCCTTCCCGGACCATTAATTCATTTGTACTTCCGATATCACGAATGGATAGATTGATTGATTGTATGTTGTTTTCCATTCGAGAATTTTTCACTCATATAGAGACGTCACGATATACCGGTGAAGGGCTTCAAATTTAGACCTTTTCTCGGCACTCAGGGCCATTGAACAGTGAGGGATTTTATCGTGCCAACACCTGCCGTGACACGGGGCCTCTGTTTTTTTAAAGGTATCATCCGAAGGACCCTCATGGCGAAGGAACAGTTGCTACCTTTTCTTTATCTACTTAAAATTGGGTCAGTCGCGGCCGAGATTCGAACTCACGACCTTTCGATCACGGAGCGAGCGCTCTATCGACTGAGCTACCGTGAACGGTCGAGTGGATAGAAGCACTAACTTTGTTTCAGTCCTTTGTTGTTCTGAATACTACATGGGTTCTCTTACTCGATAATTAGACACATCATTGGCTCCAAAAACTAAAATGAATTTTTGATCGGACATCCCATGCCAAAAGAGGCACTGAAATATGGCCGCAAATCCAGTTTCTTATGCAAATAAAAATCTTTACTGAAATTCCTTTAATTTTTTATATATTTAATTTGGACTGAAACGCCTCTCTTGAAAATGCACATGTTCTTATTCGCACTTTATTTCTCTGTTGATTTTAAATGTATACTTGGCTGATACAAGAAGTTATAATGCATGTATTGCAATGTAAAGGTGAACATAGAAATGCAAATATGCGGTACCTAATAAAAGAAAAGCAAAGTTCATTAATGTATATGAAATAACATACATAATGTATATTCTGTCTGACTAGTAGAGAATAAAATTCGAAATATACTATCAAATTTCTAAAAGACATCTAATTGTTCATTTTGCATGGGAAATAAAATTTCTACAAGGGAAAGTCGTTTATATATTCGTCAAGTAGACAGTTGATGTCAAACGCTGCCTCGGTTCCAATGGGAACCAAAGACAAAAGTCCAAGAAATAGGTCGTGTTCTGATCTCAGTAGACGTTTAGCCCATCCTGGATGAGAAACTTTCTGTAAATCGGTGTCTACCCGCAACTTCTGTGCGGTTTCTTTAGACAGTGATTGGATTTTTGGTTTGACTTCTCTTTGTCTCTCCGTTTCACAAATTTTGTGCATTTGTAGAAGAGGCAAACACACGACTTCTTCGATTTCTAAAAAAATGGTCCTCAGTTTCTTTAATATGTCAAAATACTTGTCTATGATTTCTAGTTTCTTTCCTGCCCGGGGTGTACCTTTAGCTACCTTGACAATGGTCTCGAATTCTTTCACTGTTTTTATTTTGATAACATTCACTGGCAGAATCTGTTTTGCAATCATCATGAATTCCCCAAGTTTCTTTCCAAAGTTTGCTTCTGCTTCTTGGAGATCTTGAACATCGTCGTTGAATTTGTTTTGAAAATTCTTGAGTTTCTGGAGAAGTTCCATGTCGTGCTCTGTGTAATGAAGAAAAAACAGCATAGAAGAACATTGAAAAATTAATCAAAAGATTCAAAAATGTTATGAAATTGTTAAAACGTAAAACGGTACTAAGTTTCCTTTACTGTCGCTCTATTATAATATCAATGAACTTCAAAGCATAAATAACTAAATAATAAATATGTATTCTGTTTGTACTTTTTGTTTTAATGCTAATCCTTTGAAGCGATCGACTGAGGAGTTCATTCTTGCAATTAGTGTACTCATCTTCAAACATTCTTGTCGTCAAGACAATGCGTTTTGCCTCTAGTTTCTTTAACAGTGGCTGAGTTATTAAAAGATCTTGCATCAATCCAGTCATTTTCTCGGATTTATTGAGTTTCCAAACGCTTTCTAGTGCGTCAATGTTGTCAAATCCAACAGCCATCACGATACCTAAAGTAAAAAAGAAAGTTTTGAATTGAGAAACATAACATACATTTTTAATTTCTTGCAATATCGATTTGCAAATGAGGTAGGCAAAGCTATATGTCAGTGTAACTAACGAATAAATACACATATATAAAAGCTTCATGGTAGTTTTTGTAATGACATATCTCTAAAATCTTAAAACACTTTAACTACCTTTCTCAAAACGTTCAATATAGGCGCCTTTAAATTCTCCTTTCCGTTCTAGAGTTGCTCGCATTTTGACGAAGTCTCCGCCATTCAGTTGTTCAAAGAGTCTCTCAGTCAGTTCCATAAAGTAGAAATGTTCTGACCCGTACGCTTTAGGGTTCATAGCGGTCGCATCATATACAGCAATGTAGATACCGACTTCACCTAAAACATAAGCACAAGAAATAAAATTGAGAAAAAAAAACAATTCCTGTGGCCTTCAACTCTACACTCGGATATATCGACGACGTTTATTTACTTACATTTATATCTCAATTCGATATATCCCAGTGAACTATAGAAATAAAAAACACCAAAGAGTCTTGACACATCTGTTTCATAATTGGATGTTTTACTGACTAAAGATGATAAGGGCCAACTAACAACTACTAGTATATAAACTGTATGACAAACGAAATGAATACAGCTTTTCCATCGTCAACTTTCCTTATCTATGTACATGTAGTTATGTTCCACTATAACCTGTGTAGGGTGGTAATGTCTCCCAACTTATTCGATACTCAAGAGCATGATTTGAGTACGATCAATTTTTAGACCGAGCAGGCTACTGACAGATACTAGTAAGTTGTTGTTACGGTGATTTCAACAACCTCGTTTTAAGTCAGCATTTCGTAAATTCTTTGGTTGTTATAATGACCTTATAAACAAATATAACCTATCATTGGGTCGTATTTTGACTGACATTGTTCATACCAATTGTTGGGCCTTTGTTTTATATTAAATTTGACTACGGAATATCCCGTCTATACATGATCAATACATAGGGCTCACGTCGGATGTGACCGGTCTAAGGGGATGCTTATTCCTCCTTGGCACCCGATCCCACCTCCGAGGGTCCGTGTTTTGTGTCCTGTTCACAGATTTGTATTGTTTTTAGGTTCATTTGAGATCGATAACTGTTCGTTATCTTCCGTTTTTTCATCTATAATTTATTTCAGTTCACTGAGAAGGAAAATTAAACTTTCCCTCCAACATAAATGGCTGTAGCTGTGGTTGATTAAACCTCGTTGTATTGGTTTTTAGAATGTAGTTATCATTAGATTATATCAATGCACTATTTACAGTCGCAGTTCAATCATTTAAAAAAACTGAAATAAAAATATAAACGCACTGTTTTTACTGTAGCAAAAACAATTCGAGTGTGTCGAATACTAAATCGTTTCTATGTATCAATTTTCTCTTTCATGAAATCTTTGATTTATATTTCACCTGTGTTTTAGGTTTCCATGCAGTTATTTTTTTTTTTATATTTCAAATCGCGTGTGAAATCATTGCATGGCTGATCAACAACTCTGACGTCTATGGAGGTATTGGACTCTACTGTCTGAAAACTGTGTTTATTTTTCGGTAAAAGAATTTTACAGAGAAGGACCTCATCAATGTCGTTTCAAGAGAGATTGATTCAATTTATCGACCAAAACGTGTATATATAAACCTCCTAAGAATATATACATATTCGGGTCATCAAAATTGCTTCAGGGACAAACAAATCGAGAGGTCTTCCGACAGTTAAGATTTTTTTTTTTTGACATGGAAACTGAAGACAAACAGAAGTTCCTGATATCTTACACGTGTTTTTCAAATGAACAACATCAAGTGCACTCTATGTATGTTGTCTTAAGAGCATACATTTACACTGGTCCGAAATATCAATGTTTTTATTTAGTCCACACTTGGATTTATATTTGGCTTTGAACCTTTAATCCATATATATATATTAACACCGAAGAAACCTTTTCACGACAGTTCTTTATCTAAGATCAAACAATTACCCAAGAAGACAAAAAACTGATCAATGAAATATTCGATATTGCTGAAACGTATGAGGCCTACATTAGGTATAAATCAAAAGAAAAAAGATTTTGATATTCAAAACATGTTTGTATATCAATCCTACATGAGTTCTGGACAACTGTGAAAAATAAGAAAAGTCGATATGCACAGATATGCGTAAAGGTTGGACACAATATATTATCGAACATTTAAAATAAGATTGCAACGTACATGTCAAACATATTAGGTTTATAGATCTAGAATGATAAACAGATTTGGTTGGATCGTCACAAAAGTAACCCGATTTATAGTAATCCTTTCGCCGAAAAGGGGCTTCATATCATGTCCAAATGTAAATCTTAGGACGAGATAGTTCTTATTGTTGTTATTTCACACATTTTTTTCCTTGGACTGACTCTTTAATTTATCCATAATGACAAATTTTTAATTGTTGTCGATATGAAATCTTTATCTGTTTATCTCCTGCATAGAAAACATGTTTTTTTAATAATTGATTTCTATCCAGTTATAAATAAATAGAAAAAGATAAATTTGTCATACAACTTACACTCTGAATACTCTTAGTAAAAAAAAAAATATATCGGTATCCATAAATAAAAGAAATAACGTGCTCATTCTTGAACGAGTCAGTTCTGAAAAAACCCTTGGTTTTTTGCAATATGGTCAACAAACAGTGTATATAATATTAAAAAATATAATGTATGTATACTAGCTTGCAGAAATGTACTCTACGTTTACGATGTGCATAAAAAATATATTTTACATACTTACACTTATCAGTTTCTAACCAACAAATTTATAAAACTTGTTTTGAATTCACAACATTTAAGTTGTCATATGTTTGCCACTTATCATAAATACTTATATATGCCTTCCATATCCAATATGAATTCAGGAATTAAACCATTATATAAAATTCCTCAAAACTGAACAAAGCTTTTCGGGATTTTTATAAAGATTTTTTACACTGATGAGAATAATACATTATTTTCCAAACAAAATTGAATTTCATATTGTTACCCAACGTGAAAAAAATAAAATGGCCAATATTAACACTACAGAGAATAGATGGTAGTTTGATATGTCTTAAAATTAAAGCAATTCTTTATAATCGCGCACAGCTGTGTATGACTAAAGGTCTTAAAGACTTTATGACTTTAAGTGGCATCTCTTTAATTTCACAGATTACTAACTCCCAATCCTTTCTTATTTGCACATTTATGCAAAAGAACACAAAGACATGTTTGATGTTCTGCAGTAAGAAAACAAACCACGGGATACATGTTTGTCATTATTGATGTCATGTTTTATTTTGCCAGAAATGAACAGAAAGAGCCCAGGAGATTTCAAAAATATTTGACATTAGGCAAAACAAATACATTTTGATAGCTCTCACGTGTAATTCTCATATGTTCTTCAAACTTTTTAACACAAAAAAGGGGAACTTTACCAGTGCATTGCACTCTAGTCTTGTTTGTTTTTTTTTTTTAAATAACACCTGTTCAATCAAAGCTTTGTCATCTTTAAAATATGGATTCTAAAATCAGTATGATTGAGAAATCTATTCAAACGTTCAATATATATGCTGGTGAAGTCAAAATGTCAATTAAAATTATATATATTGGGTCCATATCGTGAAAGGAGTGAATTTATAATCGGTCGTTAACATTTGAACATTGCTACACATGAACAAACATAGTGTCCAGAATTTTAAAACGGTTGAAAAAATCATATTGGTAATTGTACGATTTATCTTTTAGACTATACACTTTCTAACCCGAATGCAATATACACTTTGTTACATAGACAATTGAACATTGTCATTCAAAGTTTCTTTGAAAACATATTAAGCTTTGGCATGGAGAAGGGATGTGCGATTTTCTGAGTCTGACTTTTTCAAGATTAAATATAAATGGAATACGTATCTTCCTAAAAGGGAAAAACAAAAATTTAAAAATACACATTTATCTTTTTCGAATCTTTGTACCGAGAAATGCGCACCTCTGTGACATCATTATACCTATTCCTGGGTCATTTGCGGGTTTATATCAAGATGTACCCATATTTGTTTTAACCCCGTCGCTCACCCAAAACAACAAATATGAAAAATGTTTCCACTGACATTCATTAAAAGGAAAAAATTGACATATACTTAATTTGAATGTCCTGACAGATTTAATGGCGTGACGGCGCGAGTTTAAACCTCCGAAGGAACAAAAATCAGAGTTCTGACATATTGGAAGTTTGTGCAATTAAAGATCCTTGAGGCTACATTTAATTTGACAATCAAATTTCATGCAAACAATCTTTCTTCTTTGTTATAAGTAATTTGGTAAAGAATCCGAGGTTATCCACATTCTGAAAGGTTGTTGGGAAAGAGGATTTCCTCTGGTTTTGTTTAGACAGCTACAACTATGTGAATGTGAGAAATTCTTTTGTGGGTGAAATGTTCAGCAAATATAATCCATTTATTCCTCCCTTTCTCCATATCCTTTTTATTTTTTACGTAATTAGTACGTTGTCTTTTAAAGTAAATTGTGGATAAAAACGATCAATCCTTGCAAAAGAAGATCCCAGCGCAATCTTGCAATAACGCAAACCAAATTGTCGATCAAATTACAGTCAGTGAAATTTTATACGTAGTAGGATTTGAAGGCTTTATGTTATGTATGATTGAAGATTTCATTGATTTAGTAAAGCTACATATTTTCGTTGCTTTAAAAGATTAAAAAGGGGCATACACACAAGTATATACATATACTTTATTTTTTTCTTTTTTACAAAGACAAGAACTTGAAAGCTACGACATATGTAAGGTTTATACTGGGAAATACACGTTATTTTATATGATTAATTTCTCTTATGCATGTTGCCTATATAGTCTTTGTTGTACAGTAAATCATTACCCGTTGTTTATCTTATATCATTTTCTTTGCCATCTTAATATATATATATATATATATATATATTTGAAATTTTAAAATTTGCAAGAAATTGTCATTTTTCCCTTTCTTTATTTTAATCCCAATCTTTGGGGGGGGGGGTGTTTTTTTTCAACAATAATAACCATTAATATAGTCCAGGGACATTTAAAACTCCAGTCTTTAAGCTACAACGTTTTGAAAACAAAGACTAAGAATATAATTGATGCGAAACTTTAAAGCTGAGAGGCTGGTGAATTCAAGTTTTTTTTTTTCATGAAAAAGAACAATTTCGCAATTTCATCTCATTTCATCTCAAAAAATGAAAGCACTAAATAATAATATGCTGAAAGATTCCAAGTAAACATAAAGGGTTTTTTTTAAATCAAGAATATCAGAATTAAACTAAAGAACAGATGAAATTTAAAAAAAAAAAAAAAAAAAAAAAAAAAAAAAAAAAAAAAGGGTGGGGGGTTAGAAAAACCAAAACAAATTAAATTGTAAATATTTGATAATCAAAATGTTCGATCCTCTGAGCTACATTACCTTCTTGTCTTCTGAAGAACGGTCTGGATGCGTCCTTCTCCATCTCGATGTCTTCAGTCCTTCGTCTTTGGTGCGCAACTGCCATGATAATTATTTAAGTAAGTCAAACACCAACCAAACAAGCAAATTTATGAAGCACTTGATAGGCGATACCAAAAACTGTATAAATACAGACAGGTCTTGAATAATGTTTGTATCTGCTAAAGTTCTAGCTCCACTTAGCGTCACTGTTTACAATTCTTATATGTAACGTATGGGCATTTAATTCTTAGCTTAATTAAGATGTTTGCCACAGAAATACAAAATCCACTAGGCACCCATCGGCGAAGAAACAATCAGTAAAGAAAGAAATTTTTTGCTCTTTGTCCAACCACAGAAAAAAGGCATTGGATGACGTTTGTCTTTAACTGATGGAAAAAAGTTTAGAAAACCACATCGAAAATAGTGAAAAAATAAAGCCCACAATCAATAGCTGTCTTTGGTATACGAGTGTGCTAAAATACGACCGATATTTATATGGCAAATAGAAAATGCATCTTAAGTTGACGTAGATCGGTAATCCGGAATTTAAATATCATCGATTAGAGGCACTTAGATTTTATTAGAAGGGCGAGACGCAGAACGGGATTCCGCCACTATATTTTAAATAAGTTTGGAAATGCCTATTAAATCGAAACGTTTATTCACATAAAGGTGTCAAATGATAGGAAAAAAGTTACAGCAACGTTCCGAATGTAACCGCGCATGGATAGATTTCAACAGACTCATTAGAAAGTAGATGAAAAATTATTGAAAAATCTTTAATGTTATTGTTAAATAGACTTCCTGGGGCAGACTGCTTAATGGCATGCCGCATGTTTCTGCTAAATTCATTCCAAGGACTAAAAAAAAAAATCTGTTTAAATCTAAAGGACCATTATTCAGTCTATAAAACCCATTATTTTAGAAGACAGATTTGGTAAATTTTTGATATTTGAAATAAAATCTCCACATCAGATCAAGAAAGACATCGGGTCTACTCATCTTGAAATTTGTTCCATCAAAGTAGCTTTAATCAATAAAACTTTAATGGAAATAATTTGTCGATATCCACTGTATTCACTGAAAAGTAGCTGGATGGATGAGTCGGCAACCCATGAAAAATAATTCACGCTTGCAATTAATATTTCTAAACAGAATCAAGACCATCTATTTAACTTGTCTTCAAAAATAGGTAGTTCTATCAGAAATACATTACAGCAGTTAATCAGGCCTTTTATTCACGCCATGGCTCAAATGAAATTGATTTTACATAGATACGTGTTGATTACTTATTTTTACCAGAAAATGTTGTTATCTAGTGATTGTTGTATGAAAATGAATACTTCAATAACATCGCCATTGAATACAGTTGATAATTGAGAACCAAAGCCTGAGATTCCTCGCAATATCCCCTGGCCAATCAATCATAATGGTTTCTGATATTTTCATCGAAAAAAAATTGAGAAAGTTTATTTCTACCTAAGAATACTTTTTTTCTGGTGGAAGATTCCAGGATTCAAGATAATGAAAACAGTCATAATAATAATGAAAACTCTGAGAGAATATAAACCGGTCCGCTTTATAGAAGTTTGAAAACATAAACTTACAAGATATTTCATATCTATAAGTGGTACATAAATGTATATAAAAACTTAAATTTCTCATTTCCATACTTTTGTTTTAAAAATAAAATAGTCGCCCCTGTCTTTAACAGAAAATTCTATACATTAAATGCAAAGTCGGTCAGAGTGTAATAATTTATAAGGAATTTCATTAACTTAAGCTTGACTTATTACTGGAATGTGTGACGAATAACAAAAATTAGATTTTCAATAGTTATCTAATATCAGTCAACTGTTGGGTTTGGGTTTTTTGCCGGAGTGTCGAAATCTCCTCCTATCAGTAGATCAATCCGTGGACTTTAATCTGGTAGCAATTTATAATATCTGAAGATAGAGACACCGTGTCTCTCTATTAGGTCACACAATGCTAATACGGAACCATTACATAGGTACAAGGGTACCTGCTTTTACAACAATGCGTTAAACCGGACACGGATTACGTAACAAATATATGATTGATCTAAATCAGGGAAACATTAATTGTTGTATCAGTATCATCGGTGGAGCTAATTTTGTCCAGCCTACAAAAATAAAAATTCAGGCTAAGTTTTCATACTTTATTTGAAGTACGCATAGTATACCATAATACGTCATACTATCGTCCTAATGCCTCCCTCTCCCCATTAAAAACATACTTATTTGTGCCTCTACCTGTCCAAGCCGTTTGTTAAAAAGTATAATTCTACTTTATAAGAAATTGAACGATTTTGTTATGCAGGTGAAGAAAGAAATTATCAGATAAATTAAAAAGATTGATGCATAAAAGCAACAGTGCATTTCAAACTTTTAAACTGTTAAAAGTTTGTAGCACATGTTCATTGAAAAATTTTACACGTATATTTCATGTTAGAAGATAATTACGACAAAAATGTACAAGATATTTCATGGATATATTTTATATTTTTATATTGCAGAACTGTAGTGAAAATATTGACCTATCGATAGGAAATTTAGTGGAACTGTTCTAACATTGCACTCTTAACTTGGTCACGAAACAAAAATATTTCATCTGATACAGTGAAAGCCTAAAGAAAAACTTCTCTAAGTAGATTTAAATAATTTTTATCAAAAGTCAACTGAAATATGTCCCAAGACAAACAAAAGAGAACATACCTGACGCACTGTCCTTCTACGGAGATCTGATGTTTAAACTGTTAGTTCTTTAATAAAATCCAAGATTTCCTAAATGTGTTAATAAAGTATCATTAAAATTTAATAAATTTTCACTGCGGTCTTATAAGAGGCTTATTGGTCTCCCTATTATCCGATCCTCTATCTGTAAGGGCGTGAGGCAACTAGTTTGAAGTAATAAATTTCCTGTAAAAATTTAAATAACTTTAAATAACAAAAACTTGTTTATTGTGTATTTCAGAGCTGTTCTTCTAACGGGTGTGGAAACAATTTAATTTTTGTTTTCCCAAACACGAAAACCCATTGGCCCATAGTACTCTTTGTAGAGGTTCACATCAACCAGTCATTGATAATGCAATTAGCTTTATACAAAGGTGGATCTAAAATCTAATTTAAAAAGAGTACATAATTTACAGGTTCAAACAACAGCACAAAGTTTATCTTACGTTTTAGACTGATAGAGCAAGAAACAAAAAGAATTGTCTTTAAACAAATCTCAAAAGTTTATGCAATTCATTATCT
The DNA here is from genome assembly GCF_033153115.1 of Saccostrea echinata. NCBI lineage: Eukaryota > Metazoa > Mollusca > Bivalvia > Ostreida > Ostreidae > Saccostrea > Saccostrea echinata. Next base: position 30,430,685 of record NW_026889750.1, read on the forward strand.
CAATCTCAGCCTGTCTTAGTGATGAAATATTGCTAATTCAACCGACAGTTAATATTTGATTAGAATCGCTGGTTTAAAAAAATCGTTTTTGAGCTTTTGGAAACACCATTTAGAATATGCATATATCAGGACCATAAGTATTTCTATTAAAGTTCAACTCGGTTGGTTTAGTATATAGTAAGGTTAACCAATACACTCTAGGTGTCATAGATATTTTATCTACCGATATTTACGCATTTGTAAAAGTTAAGACAATGTAGAAATGTTTTCTGCCCCCCCCCCTTTGTTTTTGGTATGCTTTTTAGCTGTATAGTTCCAACAATATACGTACCTTGGCTTGAAACATTCCCAAGCCACTATATCTGTATGTAAATTCCAAAAACAAATGCCCGGACAGTTAAGATTATCTCGTGCACAAAAAAAATGCACCAATTACTTTCATAGTTATATATTTTAATCATATAAAAATAAGAAATTTCGTACGTTTGTCTGAACTCTGCTTACATCAAAATACTGGAGGAACAAATAATTGATCGTTATTTGTAGAACATCAGAGTATCTGAAAATACTAACTGTATGCCCGGTATTTGTTTACAGATGTAATAGTTTTGATCACAGAGGCCAGACACGATTTCCTATATACCCCCTTTAATTATGATTTCAATACATGTATTCTAAGCATAGAATGTAAAGGGGGTATGTTCCATAATGCGTCTGGACCCTGCGTTCTTGAAATTGATTCAGTAAAAGCATGGATTAAATTGCAATCCTTTAAAGAACAGTATATGTATTTTGTAACAGTGCATGCATATTTAAAACGGAAACCTTCAATGATGTACATATACCAGTATTTTTTTTACTTAAGGCCACAAAATCCTTAACTGTAGAATTAAGAAAAAAGAAAAGACACGTCCCATTATGTATAAATTTTATATAGTGTTTGTACGTCTCATATATGTTCTTTGCACTAACAATTTATCTGAATTTTATATACATACATACTGCAAATGTGCATGTCTTCTAAAATTAATGCAAAGGTAAAGAAAATGCGTTTAACCTATAGGCACGCACGTTGATGTACACGATATGCAACGATGGCAAAATTATTCTCGAGATAATAATCAACAAAACATGGATTACCATTAAGAGTTGTACGAACACGTTAGAATGAGTTATTTTTTGAAATTATAAAAATGATGATTAGTCAATTGAAGAACCGTATCTTTTTTCTGATCTAATAAGAAATGTAATGATTTTTTTTTTAATTTTAAAAGATAATTAAATTACTGAATTATTAGGCAGTATGTAAATGTATGTTAGAAACATTTACACAGACAATTGCATTGGTTAATTGTGATACAAAGATCCATTATTTGTACTGTTAAAGTGTTATAGAAATTCGTATCAAAAATATGGATTTCAATGTAAGGTATCAGCCCCTAACAGTACATTTAGTTACTATTCCCGTATTTTGTAGCCTGTCCGAGATTAGTCGTGAGAGACACTTGGTAGAGCACCTGACTAGTGATACAGGGGTCCTGGGTTTGATTCCCTTGTCTAGCCATACATTTTCTCCTTTCCTGTTTATAATCATACATACTCGTATACCTGGACTGACTCTAAATTGTTATAATTATATCTTATCCATAAATTTATACATAAACATGTGTATGTATTCAAATTGTATCACACATATCACACAAATGAAATGCATTTAGATTATCTACATTTTCTAAATAAATTGTCATTTGTACGTCCTTGGCTTATTCTTTAAAATATTATTAGATTGATATCCAGATTACTTTTTACATGATTTCGAATGTCATGAAAGTGCTTCATTCTCTACAGAATTTAATAATAGACGTAAAGTAAGGAAAAAAGTAAAATTTTTAATTTGAATTTATTATGACGGCATAATGATCTGACACCAAAACACTTACTAGATCATGCCATGATGTTACGTCACACTTTTATGACGTTTATTAATTGTGACATCACAATTGTTCAGCATTGAAGCCCAGAAAGAAAAAAAGGAAAGCATACTACATATTTGTGCAACTATGCTCTGCTGTGTCAGGAGAAAAAGAAGAGTCAGTGTAGAATTTGACCCAGCGGCAGTCAGAAGTAGTTCTATTGAGGAAAAAGCAAGTACAAGCACCCAGGAACCAAATACAGACCAAACCACAAACATACCAGCGGTTAGCTCTCAGTCCAAATCGTCCACTCACTCGTCCACTCACAGTAACGGATTTTTTTCTCGTCTTAGAGAAAGATTCAGAAAATTAAGGAGAGTGGGAAAAAACAGGGTATTACCTATTGCTACCGCAGAAAATGCTGACATTATTCCCACTGTCCCTGGGTTTAGACAAGAATTTTTTCTTGCCTCTGTTTTTAAAGAAGTGGAAGCATCTTCATCAAATTCCAGTCCCAGTTATTCGTCCAACGAGTCAGAAATGAAATCAGTATCGTTAATCTCGGCCATCTCCAGTACTGCCGTCACCTGTTTGCCGGAATTTGAGGATCATCACAGCAGTATTCTGATTGCGTGTTTTGACCGCTAGAGAACAAATGGAGAAGGTAAATGTTTTTTTTTTCGTTAATCAATATTTAAAATATATCATGTATTATACGTGTCTAAGTGGATTTCATTTATTTGATACATGTATATAACTTTTTTTTTTTTGTAAAAATGGAGAAAATCCAATTTATTCCATTCCTTTTAATTTACTCATCCCCATATCATTATCGATGGCTATATGTGGGCTATATTGCATTACCGAAATTTTCCAAAACTGGACGGTTATTATTTGCGAATTTTTTTCCCCTTTCATTTCAGAAAGAATATGATATTTCAAGTTTTGAATGAAGCATTTCACCTGAAGTTCAATGTCAAAATTCTAATAGTTATATATCTTTCTGTGATATAATCTTATTAAAACGTGTAATAATTTGTACTATCTTCTTCTCAGATAGAGCCGAAATATAATATTATGGCATTTTTGCATTTAATTTTAGATTCCTTACAAAAAGGAGCTGAAAGTATTTTTTTCGCAGCAAATTAGACCTCAGTCCTACAAGTTCTTTGACTGGAGATCTCTGATAACTCTACCGAGACCAAAAGACTACTACGTCATATATGAATCACAAAGACCTGTTCAGTATCATAAGTGACTCTGGTCGCGGTTTCCTCGGGAGAGTTTCTTTCCATTGGATCGTATGTACCATTATGAACTTCGCTTGTCGATACAGGGATCTTGCAACTCTTTTTCCTTCCTTCTTAGTAGGAAGATTTTGCAGAGGGTTAGGTAATGAGCCAATTCATTACTGATGATAATGACTACTTGTATATGTACGTCAATTTATATCTTGAAACTTGAAACTTTTATTTTCACTAAAGCCCCCACATGGGGTATGTTAGTACAATAAGATCAGTTTCACTCGTATGTATCGCTATTGACGTGTGTGACTGAAGGTATCTATTATGGCTGATATACACTAGTTTTCTCTATTCTGGTAGTGTGTGTTTTGATACCTATTTTGATCCATAAGTTTACAATATTCATTTTTATTATTTTAAGGTTAAGAAGAATAAAATAATTAATCAAAACAATGACTCGTGTTTTTTTTTCTTATGCGATTTAAAACTTCATGTATAAATATCCAAAGTAACAAACTATATACACACACACAAACACACTATTCCCTATTGAGAAGTTGATGGCCCTTGTGGGGGAGAATTAAAACGAGCCATCAACTTTTCAATAGAGAATAACACGCACACCAGAGACATATAAAACCATGGTTTTATACGTCTCTGCACGCACACACACACAAATCTTCCCGCTCATTTTTTTTCTTCCCTTTTCAGAGATGTCCAATCACACAAAATATTTTGTTAATTATAGATTTGAGAGTTCTTAATTTAAATTCATGAACCTCCACAAGATTATGTCTGATTTACTTAACATGCAAAAGTGTTGTTTTTTTTTACTGGCGTATCCAAGAGATGAATATCAGCTCGAAACTATTTTTCCAGAACTAGCTTACTGTGTTTTAAAATTATGCCAAGTATGGCCCTACACACTAAGAATAGGAAGATTATTCCTTTGAAAAGTGTTGGGGAGCATAAGAAAGGATTTATTCTAGTTTCTACTATTTTATTTTATATTGTTTGGTACATATAAACGTATGATAATCAACAGAATATCAACAGAACAGAATATACGGGGTGGGAGTTCTACATCTACCGGTACTGAAAAAAATTAAACTCCAACAATCTCTGGCAAACATAAAGTGGACTATAAATTTACTGGGAGCAATCTAAAATGGCCTGTTTAAAGAACGATTTTATCCTGGATCCACCTATGAGCACTTTTAATTTTTATTATTATTTCTGTGCCAAAATAAGGGTAAGGCTGGGAAAAAAAGACTTTCTAAGCTATCTTTGCTAGTTTAAATTGTGGACTTTTACTATAACTCTTTACAAATATATTTATCTGTTAAACATGTACCTACATGTGTATATCCAAAATTTTATGAAGGAATGTTGAGGAAGCAAAATCTAACTAGAATTAGCCCTTTCATCTCACTCTATGTGTATTTATGTAGGTGGATCCATGCTAGTAATAAACTTGTTTTGTTCATTGAATTATTAGAGTAATCCAGTAACAATGTCTTCAATCGTGATTGTACGTGACTATGCAAGTTAAAACTTAATGCTGAAAAGTATCTTCATTTTTTATGCATACATGAAAATTGTGTAGTATAATTGATGTTACAGTATCTAAACTGTAGGCTTAAAGCTGAACTTAACGAAAGAAACTACAAGTCGTAACAACAAAGGACATTTCAAGCAATCACTCATTACAAAGAAAAATGCAGGTGTTCAATGAATGTAATGTACAGGTTTGTAAAGTTCTCTCTTACATAATTTTAAAACACATCACATACACTAAAATAAAAATAAGCATTTATAAATACCCATTCATACAAAGATACAAATTAATAATTGAGTCTATGCATTTCAGAAAGCAAACATGTTGATACAAATTTGAACAGCAAAACCTTCCAGAGAGAGGGATGATCTCTGACCTTTTCCCTCAACTTTCATCAATGCTGCTATAAAATATGTAACAACACGAGAACTTTCAAAGAAATGTCAATGCTGATGTTTTCATAACACTACAGAATGGTACAACCAGCTGACTCGCCAGTCTCAATGATGGAGGGGTTCTGTCCCTTTTGAACCTCCCTGATGCAAGCAATAACCTGAAAATTATACAAAGAACATTATAAAGCATGGCTATCTGGAATGTTTTACATTAAATGTTTACATGTATGATGGGGATAAAATGAAGGAAAAAAGGCTCTTATTTTATAACATTCTCCAACAAAAAAAGTTTCACTACTTCTATCCACTGGGAGGAAATTTGATATAAGACAGGGAAAGAAGTCAGGGCAAAATATTAGTATATGAGTATATTTAACTCAGAAGGGAATGTAAAATAGTAAATTATCTAATGATACCCTAACTGAAGGACATGTTCATACATGTAAATCGAAGTACTGAAAACAATGTTCTTTCCATTAATAGAAACTTACATCACTTGCAACTGGGAATGCATTCAACTTCAGTTTAGAAAACACAAGTGTATCCCCAACAGTTACTTCAAAGGAAGCTGAAAATCAATATAACTTCAAAGGTCATATGTTCAAAGTAAATTCTTAAACTGCATTTGCTAATCTAAGCTAAAGAAATTCATATTTAAAAACAGTAAAACTTGCTTATAAGGAGGTCACTGGGACCTCAAATTTTGCTTGCTTATAACCAAGATTATTTATATTCCTGTAAGGAACACAGTGAAAATTGCTTTAGTACCAGGGGATTCATAGAAAATTACTAATAACTGAAATTTTCTTACAGAGTATAACCAAGTTTTACTGTAGATAATTATACAATATCAATAAAATTTGACGTATAATGCTACTGTACATATTTCTGGCTAATGCAGTGGACATCTGCAAGATTAACTAACTTTAATTCTAACACCTTAGAGATATTGGTCTACTTACTTCTTCTTCCCACAGTCCCTGTGACCTCAGCATCCGGAACCTCAGCCAGAATCTGTTGACGAAGTTCTTGGAAGCGAGGTCCATAACCTCATCCACCACTGAAACCAATGTTTTAAATTACTGTATATCTGTACTACTGTTAAGTCAAGTTTGAGACTGGTTTTTCAGATCATAAATAGGGATTCTTTGGTCATTTTTTATCAAAAGAATTGTAAATACCAAAGTTAACAACTGAATATGAAAAGTGGAATATAAAATATATGAAATGAACATATGATAAAACCAACAAGAGGCCCATGGGCCTTGATGGCCACCTGAGTATCATGAGTTTCTCAGGCTATGAGCACTAATGGACAGTGTTTTCCCTAACAAACAGATACCTGCTAAATTGACCACTTCAATACGCAAGTTTCGAGATTGTAGCTCTCTAACGATAGAGGCGCAAAAAGTATCCATATCAGCATGGAAAGTGGGACAGGTTGTTAATGTACACAAACATGCATATACAGGGGCTGACAAATCCCATTGCCCGACGCCCGGGGCTAGTGAATTTTAAGGGTGGGCAAGTGAAATTTTATCAACCACTTGCCTGAGGGCAAGTGACTTGAAAAAAAAATAAAATCCATATATGTCATAGATTTAGAGCTTGGCACAGGGGTTTGCATGATCTACTAGGTATTTGTCCTTTTTTTTTTTTTTTTTGAATATATAAAATTTGATAATAGTTTATTGTGGGGCAAGCAAATATTCAGGTAGGGCAAGTGAATTTTGACCATGCACTTGCCCTTGGACAAGTGTCCAAAAAATCTATTTGTCAGCCCCTGATATATAAATGAATGATGGTTAGGGCTTTTAAAATGTATCTAATGTTATGGAAAGATTATACATGAATATATAATGTCAAGCAATGATTTTATGATTATATTGATCTATATTTTACTTGTTTTACAAAATCTACTTTCAATTAGGATCCTTGAAATCAAAAGAACCATCATAGTTTTTGTGAAAAAGATGCTTCCTTGATTGTACAAACCTTTACTAACAAGTCAGTGGACTCTTTGAAATTATCATAAGGGAAAGAGTCAGTGTGTCATTCAGAATGCCGACGTGCAATGATGAGATGCATGTGTTGGAGATCCATGTCTCTTCCCTCGTCTGATATTTTCTTTCTATTTCCGATTTTTTGGTAGAAAAAAACTTATGCCCTTACTTAAATTCGGTGATTTTCGAGTTGATGAGAGCATCCCAATAAACAGTTATGATAGACCGGTATATCGATGATGTAACGTATCCAATATTAATAACTGTCCCACCTGCCAGTTTACACAGAAACAAAATTCCCCTCTTTAACAAAAAAGCGCACCAAGGGAGATAATCTCGAAACTTGCGTATTGAAAAAAATATCCCTTTGAAATAAAATCAAAATTAAATTGTTGTAAGGTCCACAGAGATTTGTCATAAGCCTCTGGCCAAAGCCTGTTACAATTGATCTCTAACCCTTTACTTTGAAATAAAGGGAATACACTGAATGGACCACCTGAAACTGGTCTGGACTTGTTCCATTTTGTAAGGATTCGATCATCATTGTCATATTCTTGCAACTTGACTCCTAGAAGTTCAGGGCTAAGATCAACATCTACTTTTTGCAGTTTATTTATTCTGTACATTGATTAAAGTGTTATTCTACTAACAAGAAGAAGGATTCGGTTATATGACTTTACATAAGTATAATATCTCATGATTTTTTTAAGTTGGTGAGATTTTAGAACTAGACTTACTCTAAGTTCTTAAATTTGTAAAACAGGGTTTAGAAGTAAAGAAGAAAAGGTACACTTGTCTTTATAATAGATTTCAATTTATGACTTCCTGAGAAAGATCCCTGGTCATTGGAGGCATCAACTTATTATTAATTTCTATTGTAGAGGGTTTGCTACTTATTGTAATCCTTTAAAAACTGTTGCTTACTTAAATGTGAAAAAAACAAACAAATATTTATTTACTTCATCTTGGTCCTTGAATTGATTACGAACTGTATTATGCTGCAGATTTCAGTTTAATCAATTTTAAATCAAATGTCAGATCACTTTAACTCCATAAAAGTACCAAGAAATTTAACTCTTCAGTGTGCAGAATATAGGACAAGCTGTAATCTCTAAGTGAGGTAAACTCCAGCACACCTGCATATGTGATGTCACAATGTGCCTCCATTACAACCACAAATGTATCATGGTAATTTAATACAATTTTTAAAAAAGTACTTTGACCTGATAGAGCTATGCTAATTTTATATAGATTCTGTCACAATTCATCATTATCCATTATACTTCAAACTGGTGAAGTGAATGAGACTTTTAACAATTTTGAGTCATTTATTTAAGTTGTTCTTACTATATCCTCAAAGTTTGCGTAAAAATGTACATTTTTTGGTTAATTAAAACATAGAGCAAAGACTCACTATACCTTTAAAAATACACTATTATAAATATTGGTCATATAAAATTAAATTATTGATCTATAAATGACAGTATGGTCATACAATGTTCCAATTTCTACAACTTTCATTTTATTATCGATTATTATTAGGGATCAACATTAACGGTTGTCCGAATGCCCGAGACAAGAAAATTTTCAGTTCGGGCAAGTGAAACTGTCGACATACTTGTCCGATTGGGCAAGTAAATTTTTCTCCTAGAAGTGTACATATTTATTGAGTTTACATTGATGTATAAATATTTACATTTCCAATGTCTTTGTCCGAGATAAAATTACAAATTGTAAAAATACTTTATTTCTACATAAATCTACTGGTTCATCGATAGGCGCGGTTAAAAAAAAATCACGTGCGGGGCGGGACACACAGAGACAGAAGCGGGGCTATTAGCACGGGAATTTGCAAATCAGGAGCATGTAAATATAAGGAATAACTGTCAGATTTTTTGGATTCATGACGATGATCAATCGATTGGCTTGCGTGATAATTTCATGCATAAACGCCTTCGGCGTTTATGCAAATTATCACGCAAGCCACTCGATTGATCACATCATGAATCCAAAAAATAAGACAGTTATTCCTTAAATAAAAAAAAATAAATTGTACAGTTGATTTACGCTAGGTACCTGACTGACATTGAATTGTATTCGGAATTCCTTGGTAGTGCTTCTAGATTATACCACCCATTTAAATATCCAGTTCGTTATTCTGTTTTCTTTCTTGGTAAATACGTTCTACGTTTATCTATGTTAACTTCATATTAATTAAGAAATAAGATTATTTATTCACTCAAAGAATATGTGACACAATGTATCCCTATCAAGATATTATGTTTCGTAACAACTATCTTCCTTAAGCGTTGCTTCACAGTTATCTCTGAAAATCGCGATTCTCAAAGCATTCTACATAAAAATAAAATTTTGAAAATATGGATTTTATTAAAAGGAAACAGAGGGTTATTGCTGCATGCCAGTGTGTACGTGTTAACAGGTTATATTGACAAGGACAGTGGTACATATTTATGTACAAAACACAGCATCGAAATTTTTTTCATATATTTAATTTGCCAAGTTGACAGTAGTGTATTTGGTCACACTTTTTCCTATCATAACATTTACAGTAATAAATAATATTTTTCTTTGCTAATTTTGGGCAACCAAGTTTTGCATTCGGACAAGTCAAAGTTTGAGATGACTTGCCCGAAGGGCAAGTGAATCTGAAAGTTAATGTCTATCCCTGTTAAAACAGGTGTAGTGATCTATCATAGTGATAATAATGACGACGCAATAGGACAGAATCCCACATCAGTCTGATCAGATGATTAACATCATGAACATCACATTCCAGTCATGATGAGTTAAAAAATACTCAGAATATACAATTTTCACAAAATGTGTATTTCAACTTAAAATTTAATATGAAATAGGTAAAATGTCTTACCAATATTCCACATGCACTTTGACCGTCATAATGATGTAGGAATCAACAACTGATTGTTTCCCCTTGTTTATTAGACCGCTAGGTTATCAGTCAACCAACTCATTTAACGGGTAGACAGACATCTCGGCCCAACGACACCTCGGCCCGTCACGTTTGACACCTCGGCCCTAACAGGTCGGCCCAAGATAATTGACACGTCGGCCCATATAAAAGACTCCTCGGCCCAAGCAAAATTTTGTGATAGAAATAATTAATCCAGTGTCTTTCTGACGATTTAACGATTTTCTTCATAAAAATCAAATTGGGAAAGGGTGGGGGTCTATGATAGATAATTGGTTCATTTCTATTTATAACTAAATAACTAAAATCATATACCTCCTTAACTTGCATCTCTTTCATGTGGAAAATGCGCAATATATATGCTAAGTAATACTATATTCAACATACTAGCAATTTCTCTGACGATTTGAAACATTTGAGATAGGTCAATAATCCGTGCATGAAAAGAAATGGATTACATTTAAACATTTTTTTTTTTTGGTGAGGTTAAAGCGAGAATAAACAGATGCAACCTTTATAATTTTTTTTATCTACAATATGGTTGAAACCATTAATCTTTCTTTAAAATTTTATGTTTCATTGACTGAAAAGCACACATTGATAGAAGAAGCGTAGAGAAAAACGGACTCGAGATAGTTTAGCGATGTAAATGAATTTATGAATGTACAAGGGACATTTAAAAGTTCTGTTAACTGTTTGATAAAATGTTAACTTTCGTGAGTGTTTACTTGGGAAATAAAATAGAAAATATCCAATGGATGTAAATGTACTGACTCACAATTAAGCATGCTCGTAATTAACACCTCATTGTCACCAGTATAATACACACTTGACACTCCAAAGGATGCGCCGTGGCATACTGCATGTTTGTTTATCAATTAGCAGTTTAATTATATGTCTTCTCATTCCTTGATTATAGTCAAAATGCTCATGGAAGGTTTTTTATAATCTAAAAAAAAAAATTGATCGCATATTCGATTATTTTTTTCAACCAATATTTTATTTAAGTCGCAATTTGGAAATATAATATATTTCGTAATGAAATTTTGCTTGGCCGAGATGTCTTATAGATGGGCCGACCTGTCTTAAATCTTGGGCCGACCTGTCTGAGCCGAGGTGTCATTGGGCCGAGATGTCAATGGGCCGAGGTGTCGTTGGGCCGAGGTGTCTGACATTCATTTAACGGTATCTATGCAATTCAGTCAGAAATATATTGGGTTCAGGAATTTTAGCAATTACATGATATTAAGAAGGGGTCAAAGAGTGAAGATGACTAATAAGAAGATAAGAAATTATATATGTACTGTCGTGACCATTTTTAAATTAACAAAGTTATCAGTTTATTAATGTTTTAAAAGTAATTTTTTTAAGTTTATTTGTTCCTTAAAAGTTTCCTTATACCTTGTTGCTTAAAGAAATATATAAAATTTTGTTTTAAAAACCCTTTCAAAGTATGTAAGCGTTCTTTACTTTTGCTATAAAAATTATAATAAATGTTTCTGTAATTGATAGAAACTGGATGTGGTTACCAACACCTTCGGAATTCTTTCGAGATGGTACAAATTCTCTCTACACCGTTTCCTCCCAAATCCCGCGTTTAATCAAATATGGCGACGAACAGACGAGGCAAGGAGGCAGAGACCCCTATGGAGGATGATGATGCATTTGTTTACGTGTTTGACAGGAGAGATAAAGATGCACCTGATGTTAAAATACCTACAGGAGGCTTATTTAGCTTTGAAGATTTCAAAGAAAGGGTTAGGGAGGTGAGTTAGGAAACGAAACACAACAATGTTTACAAACAAAGCCATCATGGCGTGGCTGATATAAACTAAAGATGCAAAGTCTAGAAACCATGAAGAAAATCGTTGAATTATATGATAAAGCAAGGAATTTTCAATTAATGAATGCAGGTAAAGCTACTACACAGCTAGATTAATCACCGTCTAATGTTGACAGATTTTCATTAAGAATCAATTGCAAGCCCCCCTCCTTTTTTTTAAATGTTCAATAACTTTGTGAACGACAATAATTTAACTGTCTTTCTGATGTCATGAAACTTTAATATTGCATTAACAATGCATTTAATTTTGTATTTGTAGGCCTTGCAAATCAAGAAGAAGGATAACTTTGTTATTGCCACAACAAACAGAGAGGAAATTAAAGATGATGAAACTTGGGGTATATCAAATGCTCAAAATAAATATATTCATTAAGAAAACCTTGCATATAAGGAGGCTTTTTCATTATATCTACTGCCATTCATAGCCACTTCTTGAATATAAGCAGTTGTTACTTATTTCGATGAGTGTTGTGACCCAATGCGATATTTAATTTTTTTAAATATCTCAGATGATATAGATAATGGAGACACTCTCTATGTTCTGAAGAAGATTAATCAAGAGCTCTGTGCCCCAGCAAATGAAAGAGTTAACTTTGTTCCACATTATGACACTATTGTGAAGGGAGGACTGTATGAGTACTATGCATCAGAAGGACAGAATCCACTACGTAAGAATAAAGTAGACGATTTTAAATGACCTGATAATTAATTGATATATAAATAGCCTTAATTTTGAAATAATGAATTCAACATATGCATTGTAGAAATTACTAGAAAATCTCGATTGATTTTGATCAATATTTTTAAAATACAACAAATGAATTGTAAAAAGTCTTGATTGTCATTAATCATTATTTTAAACATTATCCACAGCATATGCCTTTGCTGAGTTAATTGATAATGCATTATCAGCCACAGCAGAAAATACTGGACCCAGAAACATTGACATTTTATTGGTGAGTGATTTGTAACTACATGTATATAAATATAAGAGGTTAGCAAATAAAAACTTTTGGTATAGTACCTTTTCAAGAACTGGACTGAGAAATAAAATTCAAGTTTTTGTCTCATGCAGGAGCGAAAGTGATATTTTTGTACTGAACAATGGACTTGAGATTTTACAAGGTATAAGTAATTGCAAATCAGGTGAAACTATTTCTTATTGCTTTGTAGCATTTTGATGATGGGAAGCCATCAAATCATGCCATATTTATAATAGATAACGGAAAAGGTATGACACCAAGACAACTGAACAACTGGGCTATTTATCGACTCTCTAAATTCAAACGCAAAGATAAAAGAGGAAAAGTGTAAGTATTTTTACATGGTGATATAGATTCACTTGAAGCAAATCATGCTTAAATGTAAAGAAAAGATGTTCTCATGTATAAGGGCTTTTTACTGAAATTGAAATGTTGGCATTGTTTTTGATACAGCCTGGTTCTTTGATTTAATAACAATTTATTTATTATGTTTGACAGGAGCTTTATTGAGGGGGAGGATGATGATGAGGAAGTAGAGCAGAAACAAGCCCCTCTTTGTCTTAACAGTGATATCTCTTACTTTGGTGTGGGAGGAAAGCAGGCTGTATTCTTCATTGGAAATTCCACTAGGGTAAGATTTTGATAACCTTTGCAATTAAGAACTTTGTTACATCTCTTTTCTTTTGCATGCATTCACAGTTTTATGGCTGAGATGTTTTTATTATAGGTTTAATTCATTTCAGAAAAAAAATATATATATACATGTATATGGGGGAAATATGGGACAGTTATATAAGCTACATGTATTTAACGATTCTACAGGTCTCTAAGCCCTATTTCATTTTTTTTTAAGAGTTATTATCTTTTTTAGAAATTTTAGACATTTAATGTATTGCTCATCACAAGTGTCATGCAATACATACATGTATGTACTTGTATATGGAATGTTACATTACTTTTTCATGAAATATTATGTGACTTGTAGATGATGACAAAGGCTATGGATTCTCAAGATATTCATGAGCTGACAATGTCAAAGGAGGAATTCAAACAAAAAGAGATCAACAAAGAGTCGGTGTACAGTGGCTTCATCAGGAATAGAAAGGTTAAACATTTTACTGTCATACAATAATGTACAGAATGTGTTATCAACTCTTGAAATGTAACTGTTTGATTTGTAAGGAAACACATTCATGAACTTTATCTTAATTGGTTTATAATTTAAATGTTAGAATTTAAATGAAGTTGATTTTATGGTGTTGAAGGTAGGGGACTCATCCCACATTCAGCCAGAAAATGAAATCCTGCAAAACATCATTAAAGAAGAAAAGAAAAAACAGAGTTTTACTGTTGTGGAAATAGGTGGCATCAACCCAAGTCATGTTTCGTATCTTAGACATCATATTGGTGACTGGACAAGACAACTGGCGTAAGCTACATTGAATTTATTGTATCTTTAAAAAGAATACATATGGCCTATTTAAAATTGAAAAACATTTTAGACATATTCAGGTATTTACCTTTATAACATTTTATTTTCTTAAAATTTCCAGAGCAATTATCATAGAAATAGCATGTAGCATGTAATATGTTTTATTTTAACTCTCAGGTTATTACAAATTTCTGTTATCTTTGTTTCAATAAGCAGTCACCTTGTAGAATAGATAACTTGGGTTTAACAAGACCTCGTTTTATTATAGATGTAAAGAGTAAGCATGGCGTACAATAGCAAAGTCGTAAGAATTAACTGAACATCGAACCCAATTAAATTTACTTAACAATTTATCCTATTGTTACAATCTTTACAGGCATATTTACCATTACTACATCCATGGTCCAGAGGGGAATCGAGACATAGATGATGATGCAGATCAAAGACCCAGCACTCCATTCAACAACATCAATATCAGGGTACAACACTGCCTTTCTTCTTAAGCCTCAACTATAGCATCGCCAGGGCATGAAGAGTATCATTCCATTTTTCATGATTAACTTCCAACATTTCTTGTTTATAAGGCTCAGAATTCATTTCTTTCTTGCCAGATTTACACTGCACTGTATTTCAAATTTGCAAGGAGGCTTTTTAGTATAAAATTGAAGGTCAAGTTCAAAGTTGAGCTTTTCTATCCATGCTTAATACTTTTTTGAGGGACAAAAACTGGTTATTAAGGAACACATTTTGGTAATATTGTACCATGAAATCATTAGTTTTCATGGGGGTTAATTTTCATTGATTTCATGTTAAGGAGAGACCTACAAATTCATTTTCTCTATGAAATTTCGAAATATGTTTGTCTAATATAACTCTTCAACATTTTCTGATTCACCAAATCAAATCCAGTGAATTTTTCCTCAACCCATAAAAATTTGACCCATTAAAAATGGATGAATTTATGATATACTGGTACATGTATACTTTTATTCTCAAGAATAATTAGGAAAATTGTTTTACAGGTAAAGCTGAATGTGAAAGGAAAGCCAGCAACAGAAATAAACTTGCGTGACATACAAGACGACATGCAGTCACTGTATGTCAGGAACTCAGCAAGTCAGTTCTTCTTTAAGGCAACCACAGAAGGAGCGGGGGTAGTAGAGGGAATTATCCGTTATCATCCCTTTCTTTATGACAGTGAAACATATCCATCTGATGTTAATGATCCACGAGGTACTTGCTTTAGAAATAAGAATTGTCTTGGTGTTTCTTAGTTAGCAAGCAGAATTCCCCTAATTTTGAAATATTTAGTACTAGTATGAATTTTTCAGTCATGATACCTTGTAGTTAACATACTGATGCAGAGAACCATAAATGATTTATTTGCTATACACTAGTGCAGACAACCTTGTTTTAAGAAACCTTTCAGCGGAGGAAGGGAAAAAGGTCATATATGCTAGGAGGTCTTTTAATACAGGTTGCATACTTTCCACAGTGTTCAAAGGCATGAATTTACATGTAATAAGCAAATAATATATAATTGTAAAAATATACAAATTGTAGTTGACATTCATTTTATTTCATGAAGTGTTTACAGGGGTAGACAAATAGAATTTTTCAGTACTTGCCCTCGGACAGGTTACCATCGTAAAATTACTTGTCCTACCGAAAAATATGCTTGTCCCACTTTTTTCTTAATTAGCATAAATTTAAAGCATTATCGTTAAACATTAAATTATTTCTCAACTGATACGTACACTACATCGGGGACGAAACTAGAAATAAAATAGCTTAATTTTTTGCACGGAAAAATTTAGGGGTAAGTCTTGTTCCAGGGAGATTTCTTAGCTTGTGCAGTGCGCATAATTTAAACTTTTCTCTGTATTACTTTAACATCCCAAAAATACTGAAAGAGAAAAAAAAAATTTTTGAATATTATAAAGTATTTGATTATGAAAACCACCACTGCATGTCGATTGTGACTTTCAGTGATCGCCAGTCAACAGCTCCAATTTTAATATCAGTATAACACGTTTGTACTCACGGCATGAATTTTTACATTATTTTTTACAATACCTAAAAAGGTCTAAAATCCTCTTCAACTTTTTTGACATGGAATCGATAGCTGCTATGTTTTACGTCCTGTGTGTATTTTAACTACACATAAATGGGTAAATTCTAGAGGAGTTCCGACCGAGTATTCGATGTAGTGATGAACAGCAGCGAAAAACAGGTGCTCTACTGTGATTCATTACATTTCAACAGCGATAAAACAAACAACATTTGATTTTTTGTTAACTGGAGAAGCACTTGTCCGTGGGCAGGTACCACTTATCAAATAACTTGCCCGCCAAACAAAATTGGTTGTCCCGGGCGTCGGGCAATGCTATTTGTCTAGCCCTGGTTTATTTGCTACTTTAAGTTTTGTTCAATTGTAAATTGGTTTTATATTTATGGGTACGTTAAGCATGTTCAATAACATGTGCCTTTGATCTGCACAAAAATCAGTTTTATTTTTTGCCTAATGTTGAGCACCTGGTAATAGTGAGATTTCTTAACCATAATAAAATTGCTATACAGATTTTTCCCCAGAAAATTTGTTTTACAATATATAACTTACTTGTAAAACCTGCAATATATTATTATTAAATCTGTAGATGTTTAAACCAACAAAAAAGAAGCATGGTCGACCAAAATTGATAGTAGGAATTGGAAATATATGTTTTTTGTTTTTTTTGAACATGTTTTACTAAATACATGTAAATCAAAAGGATTGGAAACAAGTTCTAAATTACAAGAAATATATGATCTTTAAAACAAGGTAAAATTGCATGAAATCACTAAAACTGTTTTAGAAAATCACAGTCATTGGTCATGTCAGACAGGTGGTCATTTAATACAAGTACAGTGTATAGGGGAATGCCTTGGGAGAGATTTTTACAATCAAATTCTGCAGTGAGTTGCTTAATACAGTGGGATGCTATGGCAGTTTTAACTTTAACAGGAATACTGTACGTGTATTTTGCACATTACAATTTCTTGTTGGCCATGCAATGAAATAATTGAAGTACTCATATATAGTATTTATTATACCCCACGCAACAAGTTGCGTGAGGTATAATGTTTTTGACCCGTCCGTCAGTCAGTCAGTGTGTCAGTCAGTCAGTCAGTGTGTCAGTCAGTCAGTCAGTCAGTCCTGTTTTTTTGTCAGCGCAACTCCTCATAAACCGCTGCACAGAATTTCGTCAAACTTTGCAGATATTTAGGACACAATGTGTAGATGTGCATATTACCAGGAAATTCCGATTCCTTTATTTTTTCTGGGAATTTCGGCACTTTTCAACTTAGATTTTTGGCCATATCTTGAATATGGAGATGAACAGTTTGTCAGCGCAACTCCTCATAAACCAATGCACAGAATTTGGTCAAACTTTGCAGATATTTAGCACACAATGTATAGATGTGCATATTACCAGGAAATTCCGATTCCTTTATATTTTCTGGGAATTTCGGCACTTTTCAACTTAGATTTTTGGCCATATCTTGAATATAGAGATGAACAGTTTGTCAGCACAACTCCTCTTAAACCGCTGCACAGAATTTGGTCAAACTTTGCAGATATTTAGGACACAGTGTGTAGATGTGCATATTACCAGGAAATTCCGATTCCATTATTTTCTGGGAATTTCGGCACTTTTCAACTTAGATTTTTGGCCATATCTTGAATATAGAGATGAACAGTTTGTCTGCGCAACTCCTCTTAAACCAATGCACAGAATTTGGTCAAACTTTGCAGATATTTAGTACACAGTGTGTAGATGTGCATATTACCAGGAAATTCCGATTCCTTTATTTTTTCTCGGAATTTCGGCACTTTTCAACTTAGATTTTTGGCCATATCTTGAATATAGAGATGAACAGTTTGTCAGCACAACTCCTCATAAACCAATGCACAGAATTTGGTCAAACTTTGCAGATATTTAGCACACAGTGTATAGATGTGCATATTACCAGGAAATTCCGATTCCTTTATATTTTCTGGGAATTTCGGCACTTTTCAACTTAGATTTTTGGCCATATCTTGAATATAAAGATGAACAGTTTGTCTGCGCAACTCCTCTTAAACCGCTGCACAGAATTTGGTCAATCTCTGCAGATATTTAGTACACAGTGTGTAGATGTGCATATTACCAGGAAATTCTGATTCCATTATTTTTTTCTGGGAATTTCGGCACTTTTCAACTTAGGTTTTTGGCCATATCTTGAATATAGAGATGAACAGTTTGTCAGCACAACTCCTCTTAAACCGCTGCACAGAATTTGGACAAACTTTGCAGATATTTAGTACACAGTGTGTAGATGTGCATATTACCAGGAAATTCCGATTCCATTATTTTTACCTTAAGAGTTTTGCCTTTTATTGAAGAAACTTTCCAGCTAGGTAATAAGAAACTTCACTGGAATCAGCTTTTTATAATGAAATTCTATGTGAAATATTTTATGACCTTAAAAGACCCCTATTGATTTTGAGATCAAAATATTAATGGTTTAACACAAACACACACTCACACACACACCATCTTCGATAGTTCTCTCTCTCTCCCCCCCCCCCCCCCTTCAAATTGGTGTGCTTTGCCTTAAATAATTTCATAAGTACAGTATATAAACAGATTCATATGACTACATCATAATTTTGTTTCCATCAATTATTTAAATGTGTAAACTGTCATGTGTTGGACATGGACTTACACTCATTAACAAATCGAAATCACTGAGGAATTTAAATAACAGTTTGTCAGCATAATTCCGGCACTGAATTTCCTGAAACTTTGTAGGTATTTCAGAATAATGTATAGATTTGTATATTACCAAGAAATTTTGATTCCATTATTTATCTAGAAACTTCAGCCCAGTTAAATTTGTAACATACAAAGATTTGAATGTCCTTATATGCAAGAAGTTTTGATGTGATGATTTTTTGCAAGTAATGCCCCTTTTTTGAATTATACTGTGTATTTAAAATGCACTGTGCCATTCATTACGTGTTGCATTGTCGAGTTTTGGGGAAGCGTGGGGTATGTGAGCTTGCTCACTTTTTCTTTCATTTTTGTTGAACATGTATTTGACCTAAATTATGTTTAATTGTAGGAGAAACAGAGTTTGATGAACATGATTATGCTGTCAGCACCAGACCAGCAAGGGGGAGGCGCCCTATTTTTGAATGCTATTGGAATGGTAGACTTATCCCGTACACTACTGTAGAGGAGTAAGCAGAAATTTATGTACAAATTGATTATTGTGATAGGGTTTATTTGTGAATAAGATTCAGTAATTTATGGTAGCAAGTTTTTAGAAATAAAAACAAGGTAAAAAAAATTCTGCCGACTTTATTTGTGAAATAATTTAAACCTGGACTTATTTTCCTGTTTCTTTTGTACTGTAGATTTGATTGGTGTTCTGAGCCAAAGAAGAGCCGAACTATTGCAGTAGAATGCTGGAATAGGTTTGTGGAAGTGTTTTTGTATTTCATTGTTACTTGTAATATTGATCTTTAAAGCTTAGCTACATGTAATTGAGAGGTGAAGAGGAATGAATTGAATCTCATATGGTGTCAATACTGTTAAGCTTTATTTGTATATGTAGATACAAGTATATTGTTTCAGAATATCTGGTGTGCTGTTCACAAATGACCACTTCCAGGTCAGCACCAATAAGCTGACCTTTCTTGACCTAGAGATGAGATTACGAGATAAGAGCTCTATATTCAGTAGGGTAGTAAATGGACAGGTAAGTACTGCACATGCATCTGTGTGGTAGGAATTCGAAGTAAACTTTTAGAAAAAGAAAGTTACAGCTCTTCTGTTAGAAGACTAAGAAATCTTTTGTGATTGTGAAGTGTCCGTAGTCCATCTGAAATACATTTTTCAAAACACTGCTTCTCTTACAGATTTGGTCTCATTGCAGTAAAAAATTGATAACAAACAGACTATACTTAGATACATGTACATACTTCTATAAGTTTTTGATTTGGGCATGGGGTTGCCATGGTTACTTATAAAAAATAGGATTTCTTGTGAAATTCTTTCAAAGAGCTTCTTTTACAGGTTTTGGTCAAATTTCAATAAAATGTGGTAAACTGGTCATCTGTACTAAAATACATATAGGATTTTGACAAACAGTATTACTGTGGTTTAATACTAAAAATGGGAATCTCAGTGCTCTCTGTGAATTTCTTTTGAAATCTTTCTCCACCTACAATTTTGTTCTGATTTCCATAAAACATGGAAAACAGGTATACCATACTAAGATACATAATTCTTTTCCTCAGTTTTTATTAGCTCACCTGAGCCGAAGGCTCAAGTGAGCTTTTCTGATCACTTTTTGTCCGGCGTCCGTCTGTCTGTTCATCTGTCTGTCTGTCTGTAAACTTTTAACATTTTTGACTTCTTCTCAAGAACCACTGGGCCAATTTCAACCAAACTTGCCACAAAGTATCCTTAGGTGAAGGGGATTCAAGTTTGTTCAAATGAAGGGCTTAGCCCTCTTTCAAGGGGAGATAATAAAGAATTAGTGAAAAATTAATAGCATCTTTTAAAAATCTTCTTCTCAAGAACCACAGGGCCAGGAAAGATGAAACTTGTGTGGAAGCATCCTCACGTAGTGTAGATTCAAGTTTGTTCAAATCATGACCCCCAGGGGTAGGGCGGGGCCACAATGGAGGATCAAAGTTTTACATAGAAATACATAGGAAAAATCTTTAAAAATCTTCTTCTGAAGAACAGCAAAGCCATGATGAGTCATATTTATATGGAAGCATCCCCAGATAGTGTAGATTCAAGTTTGTTCAAATCATAACCCCCTGGGGGTAGGGCAGGGCCACAATGGAGGATCAAAGTTTTACATAGAAATATAAAGGAAAAATCTCTAGAAATCTTCTTCTCAAGAACAGCAAAGCCATGATGAGTCATATTTATACTGAAGCATCCTCAGGTAGTGTAGATTCAAATTTGTTCATCTCATGACCCCCTAGGGGTAGGGTGGGGCCACAATGGACCATCAAAGTTTCACATAGAAATATATAGGAAAAATCTTTAAAAATCTTCTTTTCAAGAACAGCAAAGCCATGTGTCATATTTATATGGAAGCACCCTCAGGTAGTGTAGATTCATGTTTGTTCAAATCATGACCCCCCAGGGGTAGGGCGGGGCCACAATGGACGATCAAAGTTTCACATAGAAATATAAAGGAAAAATCTTTAAAGATCTTCTTTTCAAGAACAGCAAAGCCATGTGTCATATTTATATGGAAGCATCCTCAAGTAGTGTAGATTCAAGTTTGTTCAAATCATGACCCCCGGAGGTAGGGCGGGGCCACAGTGGAGGATGAATGTTTTACCTAGAAATATAAAGGAAAAATCTTTAAAAATCTTCTTCTGAAGAACAGCAAAACCATGATGAGTCATATTTATATGGAAGCATCCTCAGGTAGTGTAGATTCAAATTTGTTCATCTCATGACCCCTGGGGGTAGGGCAGGGCCACAATGGAGGATCAAAGTTTTACATAGAAATATATTGGAAAAATCTTCTTCTCAAGAACAGCAAAGCCAGGTGTCATATTTATATGGAAGCATCCTCAGGTAGTTTAGATTCAAATTTATTCAAATCATGGCCCCCAGGGATAGGGCGGGGCCACAATGGAGGAAAGTTTCACATAGAAATATATAGGAAAATTTTTAAAAATCTTCTTTTCAAGAACAGCAAAGCCCTGATTGATCATATTTATGTGGAAGCATCCTCAGGTAGTGTAGATTCTTTTTTTGTTCAAATCATGACCCCCGGGGGTAGGGTGGGGCCACAAATGAGGATCAAAGTCTTAGATAGAAATATATAGGAAAATTTCTTCTTCTGAAGAACTGCAAAGCCATGATTAGTCATTTTGATATGGAAGCATCCTCAGATAGTGTAGATTCAAGTTTGTTCAAATGATGACCCCTGGGATTGGGAGGAGCCACAATGGGGGATCAAATTTTTACAAAAGAATATATGGGAAAAATTGTTTAAAATCTTCTCAAGTACAACAAAGCCATTTGTTATATTGACATGGAAGCATCATCAGGTAGTTCCCCCCCCCCCCCCCCCTCGTTATTTTTTCAATACTGAACTGATTTGTGTTTTTGTTTAGCCAATGTGCTTAGGTGAGCGATGTGGCCCATGGGCCTCTTGTTCTCATTGAACAGCTCTGATAAAAGAAGAATACAGTTGTGAATATAAATTTAAGATATATTTTTCAAGTTCATGTAGCTACTTTAATACAAACCAGTAGAGCTACATTCTCATCAGAGACTTTTGGTTTTTATGCACTTTGACAAAAAATTCTTTTAAGGAAGTGTATGTAGTACATCGCATGTTAAAAGCACTGTACTATGCTTTTACAGGTTTGAACACTGAGGAGTGGAAGATTTAGCTCAATGTACATTTAACTTAATGTTTTTAAAATGCATTTATTTTCCAGTTATCTTGTAGGAAAAGCGTACATCAATTGAGAAAGAGTTCTTAAACTGGTTGAAAGATTGTCATGAACAGCATGACAAACAGATCCACTTCACTGGATATTCAGGTCAAGTTGTGAGAGCGGACCTTCCCAAGCAGAAGCAGACCCCATGGAGTCGGTACAAAAGTGTTGTTTGGGACAACAAGACATTCAAAGTGGGACAGATGGTTAGTCTTTTTGAAAATTACTAAGTTTTGTTCAGAGTGAAAGATGCTAATGCTGGTCATCTAATTGAAGAAAAGGAATACATGGCAGATCAAAATGCTTGCTGATAAAAGTTTCTAGAATTGAATTTACAGTCATAAATTTGAAATATTGTTGGTACCACATACATGTTTGCATATTCTAATGCAAGCTACTCTCCATTATCAATTGGTGCATGAACATGCAATTTTTTTTTTTAAATTACAAAAATTGAAGAAGGTAGATGTATTTACATGTATTTATTAAAAAATGAAGAGATTCCTTTTACAGCTTACCTATATATTGTATAAGGCAATTTGAAAAAAAAAGAAAAAAAAAAGATAACATTCGCATTAAACAAAGAGCAAAAAATTCAGAAGTGCAGGATCTCATCAAACAACCACATTATTATCTCATAAACAAAGGATGACTGCACTTAAGGACATGCGAAATTTGCGACAAAATAAACTTTCAAAACAAGCATTTTTCTTTTCATTGCAAGAATGGTCAACATCCAATCTACAACTTTATGTAATTACGTTTAATAAAAGTGTGTATTTACGAAGTTTGAATCTGTTTTCAAAGGCAGGGGTCATCACAATTTCTTGAATCTCCGTTCGATAATGAGGACGCCCACTTTTTTACTGACTTTATACATAGTCAGCGCATGTTTGTCTATTGTTCTACGTTTAACAGTAGTTGTATATTTGCATAAATAATAATGTGTCAAAAGGAGATTAGTAGACAAATATGCGCTCATGGTTAAAAAGAGAAAAAACTGCTTCTTCTTACAATCGTTCTCTGTGTTGTAACCAAGGATTGTGACTTGTTGAATATTATAATTCACCACGTGATTTCTTACCTCAGGTAACTTTGTGAATACTAGATTCCGTCACGTGACTTGTAAGGTAGCATGTTTTGTGCTAACTAGGACATTGTGTTCGAACACGTTAAGTCATCTGGCATTGATATAAAATCTGCTTTAATCACATTAACGTGCTCATATTGTTAATTTCGTTTTGAAACCTTTGTCAGAAGTGTATTTGTGCCATACAGAATGGAGAGGGAGATTGGAAAGAGTGATCACGTTCTTTTTTCCAAACATGTCATTGTTATTTATCAAGTCTAATTTTAGACCCATTCTTACAATGTTAGCTCCACCTCTCTTGCATATCTAATGTTCAATCAAGGGCAGGTAAGTGTAAATTCACTATATTTGGAAAGCAGTAAGGACAAAAAACATTGAATCATTTTATTGTATCACAGTCTAAAACCATTTTAAGATTTAAATTTGGTTCCAAATTGACAGGATTCTTTCATAAACATACAAAAGTGAAATAAGGTTTAGATATAAAAGCAACAGAAGCAACCGAAAAGGACCCAAAAACAGGCGTTAAGTGCAGTCATCCTTTAGTTTCATGTATTATGGAAATTCCTGAATCTGAAAGGGGAATTCAATTAAAAAAAAGTTACAAAACCTATAGTTTTATGCATTTACTTGTTGATTTCCATATGTAAAGTAGACCTTTTAACAATTCTGGAATGAGAAAATTTTTGTTCGTCACAGGTGAAGATACTGAGAACTACCCCTGTACTGCTGGGCACTATAAAGAATTTTTATCTGTATGGAGAACATGAAGAGGACACATTTGCAACAGGTGAGTAGTTCATGTACAGGTTAAGTCAAGAGGAGTATGGTGAAGCAACTAATGTGTTTGCCTTTCCACCCTAGGATTGACCAGTATTGCCACTGTTTTGTTTTTTTGCTTCTTGTGTCAATGGACAAGAAATGGACAAGAAATTATGTGTGTAATGGCTTTGACTAGGGATTAATTTTTGTACACTCTGGTATTAGTTTGGCTCTTTTGACACTTTTTACAATGCAATTTATTTGTCATGAAACTACAGAGGATATGTTAGCAATCACATGCATAGTGTACATGCACAGTGCACCCCAAAAACCCCATACATTTGATTACTATGACATCAGGAGGTTGGAACTTCAAGCTTTATCCTTGAATTCTGTTTGTATAGGTGGTGAAATTGAGATCCAGCAGGAGCCACAATCTCTGTATAATGAGATCAGGGTGGTGCCACTTTCTAGGCTGGACAGACTTTGTGGTGCTGCCTCTGTCAAGCGCTATTTAGAGGAGGAGGAGTCTAAGTAAGGAAGATTACATTATGGCTTACCACATGAGTTTTAAAGATATTTAATATGTACGTGTTTGATTTTAAGGTTATTGTGATATTGTAAATATATTATTATTAGATTGCCTGCTTCATTGATCGTAACCTGGCCTGAAGGTGATGTTGTCAAACCAAATGAAAAAAGACCAGCAGGAAAAACCATTGGTATATCACTTAATGAGTGAAAGAATAACAGTGTCATTTGTAGAATAAAGTTCTCAATTGAGAAACCAGTGCGTATGGAAAATGAAATCAAATAAGAAGATAAGGACTTTCTGAATTGTATTGATTTTACAGGTGCTCTAAAAATAGAAATTGAAAACAGAAAAGGAGAAAAAATACAAAAACTGCCAGGAACCAGTGCCCAAGCTTCCCAGAAAAAGCTACTTGTTGAATTAAAAGTTGTATGGCATAGTAGGTCAAGTTCCAATTCTTGTTATAGATGGAGATATTTTATTTGTTAAATCAAAAGATGTATTTTAATGAATTGTTGTATTGCACCACGTTTAAGTGTATATGATTATGATAGGTCCCAATGGAGATCAAACCATAGTGTCACACATCAGTCAGCATGGCAAGACTTGGCCCTACTGGTTCAGGAAAATGGGTAAAATTTGCAACATTTTCAATGATAGTCATATTAAATATATATGAAATTTACATAATGAAAAGTTATTGATTTAAGTTGTACAAGTCCTTAAAAAATGTCAGTTGGACTTAGCTGATGTTTCTTGTATTTTTAGAGAACATTCACAACTTGGGTCCCCATACTCTTCAGCTTCAAGTTGTGCTAAATGAGAGTGGATCTACCATTTATGCGGGGAAGAGTCTACCATCTCATCATATCAAGTTCACAGTCACTGGTATGGAAGAAAAGAATATTCAAAGCACTTTTAAACCCCTTATTCTAGTCTTATAAATCTTAGTCAAAATGGAGAAATACACTGTATTAGAAATCTTATCATCAGAATACTTTCTGAATGTCCATAAAGTAAAACTTACATGTGAAAGAAGGATGAGTAGGTTATTTTAATTCGTAATTTTAATCAAATCTCCTGTAGCAGAAAATTGTTTGGAATACATGGATTCTGTTTAACAGAGGGAGACCCAGAAAAATTCACTATGGGGATGTTAGAGGGTCCCTTCAGAATTGGACAGCCATTCCAGATACCACTTGTGTTCAGAGATGCATTCAACAACATCACAAAACCACTCCAGTCATCTACACCAACCATTCAGGCTAGGTATTTCAATATTGTCTAAATTTGAAACTCTATAGATATTATTCTGTGGTAAAGACTGTGTAGGCTAAAATTATTGAATGTACATGTATTTATGTGTATATTTTCAGAGATCTTGACATTTCTTATGAGAAAACTGTAGTTAAAGGAAGTAGTCTGATATTGTCAGGAATTGTCGCAAAAGGCATCATCAGCGAGAAACACACAGGGGTAAGAGGCGCTTCAGCTGTTAAATTTATCTACATGTATTAAGTAGCAGATTAAAAAAATGCACAAATCATACTGGAACATCACAGGATATGTTGTTTTTCTACGTTTTAACAGCTGGTACATTTGCATCTGATAATTGATTTCCTTGTAAATTTCAGAGCTATGGAGTTACTATCACAGTCCCAGGACTAAGAGAAGATGCACAAGCTCTGAAGATCAGAATGTTACCTGGTATGTGTTATCCATATTCTTTACACTCAGTTTGTAAGGAAGGGTTGTGTTTATTTCAGTGAACTTTTGAAGGGGGGGGGGGGGGGGGGTAAGCAGTTATCCTCAAAAAATTGCAGAAATAAGTGTATTTACAATGTTTACATGCTCTGAAGAATTTATAATTAAGTGCATGTTGCATTTGTTTTAATTAGGACTGCCAAAGGCTTTGAATGTGAAACCAGAGGAGAAAATCACCATAGAGAATGGCACAGCACCAGTATTCAGGGTGGAAGTGTTAGACTTGTCCGGCAATATTACCACTGACAAAAATCTCACAGTTACCTGTAAAGTAAATATCATGAACAGTGATTGTGTTAAAGTTATTTTCAAAGATTTCCCTGTGGTAGATTTCAATACTATAGTTAACAAATTGAGTAGGAGACTAGGAGGTCTACTTAAAACTTCAAACAAGATTGACTGTTATTTTTGTTTTGAAGATCCTTTGAATATGTCTTTGTTATCATGGCTATGTTATTTACAGAATTGGAACATCTTAACGATACATAGAAATCTCAAATGTTCATTGTATATGTACATATAAAAATTTACATTAAATTTGTCTTTTACATAAGTATGCACAAGTAAACAATGTTAAAGTAAAACAGACATTGATGAATAATTATCCTTTAACAGTTTTCTGGTATGCCTACTTCCCCCATCTACTCCCTGGACTGCTCTGCTGCGGGGTGTGGTAACATTACAGGAGAACCCATTCTTCTTAAAAAGGTCAAAGATAAGCATGAGCTAACAGCAAAGTTTGAAGTTACGGTATGTCTGGGAAATATTTTATTGTTACATTTATGAGACAACTGAATTTAGAAAATAATTTTTATTTGGCAGTACATGTGTACATTGCACATTATAGTTTGCAAAAAGATTAAATTTACTATAAATGTATATATCTATTTCTCAAAGAAGAATTTTAAACATTATATCTAAAAGCTCTTGCCTTTAGGAGATGATTTAGACCTGTATTTTTTCCAGAGTAAGAAGGACATACCTGCAGTAGAGCGGTCAGTCATTGTCACTCCCAGTAACTCGATTTCACACATTGAGATCAAACAGGAAGAGAACAAGCGACAGAGAATGCTGAAACAAGGAGAAAGCATTATGGGAATAGCAGGGGAGACCATCACAGGATTGAGTAAGATTGCTCTTAAATATGACAGTATATATTCAATGACAGCTGGTTGTTATTTCTGATTGCCACAAATTCTGATTTTGTGATTCAATGATGCAATTTTATCACTTTTTTAATTTTAAAAAAAGGTAATGAATCAAACTTTCTGCTCATCTTTGCAGCTTTCTTGTTATATGATGAGGCTGGAAGGGCTGTCACCATAGATGATAAAGTTTTCCCTAAGATTAAGGTTTGAAATATCCCAAACTCAAACATGTCTGAATATAACCTGCATCTGATTTGATACAGTTTTCTCTGCAAAAGAAAACTATATTCCATTCTTAAGTTTTAAGATTAAAGAATATATGTACAAGTGTATTAGTTTGATGATTCATTGAAAATATTAAGTTGTGTCATTTAGGTTTAAGCTGTGAATAGTGAAAGTGGGGATGAAAAGGCATAGACACATTGCAATTGAATCTAGTAGTGTACATTCTTCTTATTTTAAGGTAAACTGGACACCGAAATTAAACCAGGAGATGATCATGTCTGGGAACCTCCCCCCAGTCAAAGTCCCCTCCTCTGTCACAGACTTGAAATATTGCCAGGTGGCCATTCATGACAAATCTAATGTAGAATTCAGCTTCACTGTCAAGTAAGAATTTCTGTTAACTTCAGTTTTTGTAATACAGGTCATGATTAAGTTACTATAATTCTCTAGAGTTTTGTATCTTTAGAATGCATGCAGAATTGGCAACCAAATATATGAGTGAAAAAGTGTGTTTGCTTTCTGTTATAATGTTCATGTCCTAGTGATTATTAAGTAAAAGACAATATATTGAAATATGGAAAGGTGTAATTCTTTTTCATACATATACATGTAGATATTAAATATAATAATTCCTACATGCCTAGTTACATGTTTTTCAGTGCTCTGCCTGCTGAGCCAAACCAGATCAAATGTAAATGTCAGGGACCTGCAGTTGTACAGATTGGGGAGATGTTAAAACATGAAGTACAAATCACCGTTAAGGACAAGTTCGGAAATGAAATTACGGATGTAAGCATATGGGTCATATTAAGAATGTTCATCATTATAACTGAAATTTTACGTGTATTTTAATTTTGTAGGATTTTATCCATGAATTTATGGTAGCTAATGTAGTGGCATACATATACAAGTACATTTTACACGTAGTGTTTGATCCTATAACACTGTTTCAGCTTCCAAAGAACTCTGCACATGAATTCCAAGTGACAGGGGATGGCTTACAGGAACAACTAGTCAAAGTGACTTCTAATAAGGTAAAATGTCAGAAGTGCTAGAATTTAGTAGTCATTCATTCATTGTATTTCTTTTTAATCATTAAAGTTGCGAATACATTGTGAAAAGAAGAGCGCAAAGTTTTTAAAATGTCTTAATGCCCTCAAACTAATGGATCAGATGGGGTAACTGTTCTGGGATTGTCTGTACAAACTGGGTATTCCTTATTTTACCTGAGAACTTAATATGTTGAATTTACTCCTAAACATTAAATTTCCAGTGCATGACTTTGCAAGTGGACTCTACATCGAGAGTTTTTACATGTATTGAGACAAAGAACAAGAGGGAGTAATAAAAAGAACTTGCTTCAAAGGAAATCTCAGCTATTAAGAACTTTCTGCAAATCCTGTAGAAGTCTTTTTAACTCTTTTACTCATATGGATATACAGAATCTTAGTTATAAAGAAGCAAAATTTGAGGTCCCAGTGATTTCCTTATAACCAAGTTTAGGAATCTAAATTTTCAACTACATGTAGGCCAAAACTTTTGTTCTATGAGAAGGCAGCTTCATCCTTGGGTATTTGATGGGTAATGGCATGTTATGTGAAAGTTCAGGTGAAATTTACAGGAAAAAACTTGATTTATCTCTGTAGATAAATTTGATATTCTTCTTTATAGAATGGGTTTGCGATCAACAATGTGCAATTTGAGGGAGGGAAAATAGGCACAAAGGACCTGAAGGTGACCTGGCGGGATCTGAGGGACTTTGTCAGGATTGAGATGGTAGCTGGTCCTCCTGAGACACTTAGTTTACCAGGCTGGGACTGTGAGGAGGTAATAAGCTGTATTTATGAAATGATATTAAGAAAAGTTTGAAGAAATCATTTTCATGACTTTATATACTTTTTAAAGATGTTCACCAATGTTAGCTAAAAGAAATGTGGCAGTTTGGTGTTGCACTTTGAAGTTTTCAACCTAGAGTTGTTATAATGTAATATTTTTTATTACAGACCATCACAGTACTGAATGAGGGTAAACTCCCTAGGTCTTTAGTGGTTCAGCTCTGTGATCAGTTTGGAAATCCTTCCAAATTGGCAGATGTCAGAGTACAACTAACTAAAGATGGCAAAATAAAGGTAAGAAAAAAGGAACATGGTCAGTTAAATGAATCATGTGTAGAAAAAAATTTTAACAGGCACATGTATTAAGGAAGATATTCTCTTAATATCAATACCAAATTTTGTTTTGCTTTACTTGTAACATTTGAAAAAGTATTGTTCAACATGAACATCTTAATACTTTTAGCTGTATCCTCCACCAACTCCACTGAAAACCAATGCCCAGGGACAAGTGGACTTTGGTGTATTGACTGTAACAGGTCCAAGGTACAGTACTACAGCCAAAATAAGAGTAAAATTGTGACATTTGGAGAATGGATAGGACATGTACTAATTTCCTTTCCTTGATATAAATGAAGAAAATAATGGAACTTTCATTAGACATGATGTAAATGATTACTTGCAGTGTAAATGTTAATTATTTTATGTAAAATTATAAATTTCTTAGCATGAATAGAAATTTATATATGCAGTACGTGCCTGAACACCCTTGGTAATGCTTTCAATTTTATGTTTTCTGTATAGTATTTTCCTCCCTTGTAGAGGCACCTATGAACTCCAGCCAAAAGCATTCCATGGTAAAGCAGAACCTATTCTTGGTCCTAAGATTTCAGTTCAACTTCAGCCAAATCTGATGAAGCCCACTTCTCTGTCAGTAGAGTATGATAAGAAGGCAAACTTTGTGGTGGGAGAAAAACTACCAGGCAAGTTGTTTTCAAAATAAGCTCATTTGATTTTAATACATAACCAAACATTTGTTGCACTTTAGTTGGAGGTTATGTTTATTTAATTGAGACATTAGGCAGCTTGGTGAACATGTATTTATATTTGAACTATCTGTGAGGCAAACAGGCCTTGAAAAAATGTGTATTTTCTACAGTCCACAGTACCCTAACAGTTGTAATCAATTCATGTCTTTTGAAACCATGAACGTCAAGAAAAGTAACTTTGATACTGTTAAAAAATGTATATTGTTTTCACAGAGTTTACAGTGAAAGTTTTGACAGAGGATGATCAGCCCATGGCCAGTGCCAAAGTGTCCAGTCTGTCCCTCAAGCTATGGAAGATGGATGCCAATGTATCCAGTGGTCCACCATCACGAGTAAGTAATATTTGGAACAGGTCGAGGAAACTATTTTCTGTGATGTCAGAATAAATATACATGCTAAATGAGGGACCCAACGTGACTGGCAAACTGACCAATCAGCTAAATGAGTTGCATTATAGGTAACTACAAAAAATAACTAAGTAACTACGACAATATCCATATATGGTAGATTCCTCGACCTGTTGGAATGTGCATGTAAAATGATCAATATACATGTACATGTATAATTTTATGCTAATGGTATACATTTACATATTTAATGGAAATAAACTGAATTTCTCAGAATGTACCTTTTTAGGTCAACTGAGTCACTCAGGTGGCCTATTTCTATCTGTTTTTGTCCGTCGTCATGCGATGTGCGTCGTCCTTTAACATTTGAACATTTTCAGCTTCTTCTCTGAAACTGCTGAACCAATTTCAACCAATTTTGGTATATAGCATCTATGGGTAAAGGGGAACAAAAATTGTGAAGTTCATGGTCCCTGCCCCCCTGGGGCCTGAGGGGTGGGGCTAAAACTACCAAAATTAATGCAATCTTTAAAAATCTTCTTCTTTACTCCAGGACATCAAGCAGTCAAACTGTTGGCATGATTGTAGTAAGCATTAAGCCCTCTACCAAAATTGTGAAATTCATGGCTCCAGGGTCATGGGTTCTGGTGCTAGGGTGGGGCTATATGGATCATATATTGAAAGTGGATTATTTCTTTGAAAATCTTCTTCTCTGCTCCTGGGTATTAAACAAACTAACTTAATACATAGTTATGATGAGCATGGGTGATTCTTCCAGAATTGTGAATTTCATGGCCCCTGGGTCAGGGGTTCTGGTGTTAGGGCGGGGTTCTATTGATAATATAGTGAAAGTGGATTATTTCTTTGAAAATCTTCTTCTGTGCTCCTGGGTATTAAACTAACTTAGTACATAGTACATATTTATGATGAGCATGGGTGATTCTTCCAGAATTGTGAATTACATGATCCCTGGGTCAGGGGTTCTGGTGTTAGGGTGGGGCTCTAATGATTATATAGTGAAAATCCGTTAATTCTTTGAAAATCTTCTCTCTGCTCCTTGGTATTAAACAGACTAAGTACATAGTTATGATGAGCAAGAGTGCCACTTTCAAAAATGTGAAATTCATGGCCCCTTGGTCAGGGGTTCTGGTGTTAGGACAGGGCTCTATTGATAATATAGTGAAAATGCATTAATTCTTTGAAAATCTTCTCTGCTGCTGGGTATCATTTAAACAAATTAAGAGCATAATTATAATAAGCAAGGATGCCTCTTCCAAAATTGTGAATTTCATGGCCCCTGGGTCCGGGTGATGGTGTTAGCGCGGGGCTCTATTGATTATGTAGTGAAAATGCTTTAATTCTATTTAACAATCCTGACTGCACCTTAGTGTTGAGAAGGTACACAAGGTGCATAGTTATGATGATCAAGGGTGGCTCTTACAAAATTTTTTAGACTTGTGGTCCCAGGGTCAGGGGTTCTGGTGTTTCTCAAGGGGGGGGGGGGGGGGGGGGGGGTGCTCATTTATCCAGACGCTTTGGTTCCCAGTCAATTGTCCGGATATGTGAAGCGTCCGGATACCTGAATTGCCTTGATTTTAGTTATATGGCCTTTCATACCATTGGCAATAGTACAGCTAAAAATGCTGCTTTATATAATTAAGTTTTATTGTTTAAATACTTTAATATACATTAGTACTACTCAATACTTGTTTAAATAAAATAAAAAAAAGTCATTGGATGAAATGTTATTTATATAAAAACATTAATTATTTCTACTTCCCAGTGTCTTATAAATCAACTTCTCCCAGCCAAGAGTCTGTAGAGCTGGTAGAGAAAAAAAATCTTTCGATATCTCTTTTCTTATTTGATATGAACGCTCATCAATGTTAAATGTGAAAATAACTGCACGTGTATACGTACGCTATTTATAATCATCCCAAGCGAGATCATATTAACGATTTTTAAAAATGAAAGTGATTTTATAAATTTCACCAAATCACAATCCATGTTGTGCACAAAATACTGAGCATAAAAAGTACCCCCGATGCCATGTCTATAAATAGCAATACATAAAACCATGTTACGACTGTATTCTAACAGTAAAAGAAATATATTTGCCAACTACAAAAAAAATATGGACATAAATAAAAAGCATTTCCCTTAATTAATAGGTATCAAATACATGTTAGAGAAGCGAGAGTCTCTTGTGTACCCATCAGCCTATAATTAACCTTGCCGCAAGCCAGTGATAACAGGTCACAGGTGATCATTTTTTAAAACAAACGGCCAGGCCAGTGTTTACACAATAATTAACACCCAGATCTATAAATCTGAGTAGAGTTGACAGACCAATTAAAAAATTACCGTCCTGATAAATGAACCAAAATGTAACGTAAAAATTCATTTTGTGGTGAAAAAAGACCGTCCGGATACGGAACGCAGAATTCCGGTTAAACGAGACAAAATAACGTTAAAAAATTCCGTTCCCATGAAAAATCGTCCAGAAACTGAAGCGTCCGTATATCTGGCATCCGGATATCTGAGGGTCCACTGTATTGATAATATAGTGAAAATGTGTTACTTCTTTGAAAATCTTCAACTAAGTGTATAGTTATGATGATGAGGGTACCTCTTCAAATTTTAGAATTAATTTCATGACCCTTGGTCATGGATTCTGGTGTTAGGGTAGGGCTGTGTTGAATTTCTAGTGAAAAATGCATTTAATATTTCTTTGAAAATCTTCTCTGCTCCTGGGCATGTCAGAAGCAAACAGTTTAATAATTTTGATACGCAAGGGTATTTTTACCAGATTTTTTAGCGTCTGGACTATTTGGTCAAGAGTTCTGGTCCTAACCAAGGCTCTATTAAGTTATTTCCCTTTGCCATTCACTTTTGATAATGACTGTAAATAATGCATTTGAAAGGTTAATAGATTAAGTGAATTATGCAGGAATTTTTATTGTATAAAACAAAAAGAACTTCTATAGTTTTAATGATCAGATAGACTTGTATATAATAGATAAATAAAAATGAGACAAAAATAACTTATTAATTGTTCTTTAAGACCAAGAGAGGCCAATGTAAGAGGTTCTGATATGGGGTTAAAAATAGTACAGAAGCGCTAATAGTTTGTTAATAGTCTACATGGTGATTGTGATAAATTGGGGACAGATTAGAATGTAATTTATGAGTTGTTACTGAATACTATACTAATTTTTTTTTATCCTGATCATCCTATTTCTCTTGCTTTTGGGCAACAAAGCTTCATCTATCAGTTTATTTTATACTCTATGGATCCTTAAAATTGTTGCATTATACTCAGGTGACCGTTAAGGCCCTTGGGCCTCTTGTTTTAAAAAAATTATCTTGAGGTCCTGTAGATCACTACATTATCTTGACACCTTATTTTCCTACAACAGCTATTTAGTGTTATGAGTGAGACAAAATTTTTGCTACCTGTGGTTATTGTTGTGTAGAGTCCTAAACAATACAAATATAAACAAGAATAAAATTTTCACAAGCAGGCAGACTTGCATAGTTATGCGAAAATAAAAAGTGCTTTACAGTAGCAAATACTGTGTTTGTAAGAGTGTGGAATAAATTTTAACCAAATTTGACATGTTACAGAATCTTTTTACAGGCAGTGTCTTACAGCCCTGAGGCAGTGAAGGGAAGTCCTGGTGTGTTTCTCTTTAAGGAGAGAAAAACCCCTGAGAGTGCTGCTGTACACCAGATAATGATCACATATTATGATGGCCAGTATGAGCTGTTCAGCAATGTGGTAAGTGTTCAAGTGAGCTTTTCTGATCACCTGTTGTCTGTCGTCCATCTTTCCATCCATTTGTAAACTTTTCACATTTTTGACATCTTTCTGAAGAACCACTGGGCCAATTTAAACCAAAGTTGGTACAAAGCATCCCTGGGTAAAGGGGATTCTAAATTATAAAAATGAAGGGCCGGTCCCCTTTCTAAGGGGAGATAATCAAGAAAACGCAAAATAGTGTGGGGTCATTAAAAATCTGATGATGAAGAACCACTGGACCAGAAAAGCTGAAACTTATGTGGAAGCTTCCTGAGGTAGTGTAGACTGTAAATTCTTCATATCATGTCCCCTAGGGGTAGGGTGGGGCCACAATAGAAAATCAAAGTTTTACATTGAAATATATAGGAAATTCTTTAAAAATCTTCTCAGGAACCACTGGGCCAGAAGGACTGACACTTTTGTGAAAACCTCCTGAGGTAGTGTAGATTCTAAATTGCTCATATTATAGTAATCTTTGATTACAAGGGCATAAAAAAGATGTATTATGTTAAGAAATACTTTGTGTGAAAAGTATATATATCCTTTGCAAAGAAAGTAATGTTGAAATGAGAGCTCTCACTGACCCTAACTTTTGGGTAATTTGGACATGGTCAAGGTCACAGCTTTCAGAAGATGTAAATTTCTTGCCTTGGCCATGTTTCATTTCATAAATTTAGATGACAGTTCACATCAAACCAGCCCCTCCCATGCAGCTATTGCCGATAGACAACCCAGGAACTCCCACAGTGTCCAACACCAAGGCATCCACTGCCAGATGTGTGGTCCGTCAACTTAGACTAGAACTGAGGGTATGTCTACATACATGTACATGTTTTTTTGACATGAATTTCTCTTTATGGGCTTTTTAGCAATTGTGATTTTCTGTTGATTTTATTAATGAGTAATATAGTGGAAATGTAAAACAATTTTGTGAAGATGAATTATGTGTATACTAGAGAACAGCAAAAATGATACTTCAAAATCATTTCATGTTCGCTGGTTACAGGATCAGCATGGTAACCCATCTGGTACAGGATACAATGGGAAAGTGAAAGTAGAGATTTGTGGACCAGAGGATGCGACAGAGGTCCCATGCTTTGTTGGTGGCAGTAGAACACTTGAAATACCCCTTAACAATGGTGCATGTGCCCTCAATGTAAGATTTTCTCATCAGGGACTATTTCATAAAAGGTCGTATGACCAGTTGTAACTCTATGCCGGGGTAAATTCGGGACTAGCCCAAAGATTTGTGTTTCATTAAAAAGCGTAACTTTATGTCAGACTAAAGTTATGCCAAAATTCTAAGTCTTCTGATGGGTAGGCGTGAGTTCAGGCGTAATCATAAAATATCACGACTTTATTGATTTTGAGAATGATACAGTCATTCCTTATGAAGAATTACAATCTTAAGAGTCTTTTTTAGTACAAACCATGCATTATTTTATTTCACATGCTATGAAGATTGGTGGGGGGATGCAGTATTTCCATAACTTACTTTATTAAATTTTCTTCATAAAAGATTGCCTTATTAAGGTTTCATTCTACCACTATGTCTAAAGTTTTGACAATCCTGCATTCTTACACCTTTGTTTGTTGTATTTTGAGTAAGAGATATTGTAAATCAATTATATGAAAATGCTTTCAAGGGGAGCTTCTTTCAAGGGGAGAAAATCAAGAATTAGTGAAAAATTTGTGGCATCTTTTAAAAATCCTCTCAAGAACCTGTGGACCAGAAAAGTTGAAACATGTGTGAAACTCTTTACATATGTAGGTTAAAGTTTGTTCAAATTATAACCCCATGGGGGTAGGATGGGACCAGAATGGGGCATCAAGGTTTTAAATAAAAGTTTATAGGAAGAAATCTTTTAAAATCTTCTTCTTAAGAACAGCAACTATGATTAATCAAATTTATGGAAGTACATGTATCCTGGGGTGGTGTAGATTCAAAGTTTGTTCAAATCATGACTCTTGGGGTAGGGTGGGACAACATCTTTAAAAATCATCTTCATAAGAGCCATGATTAGTCATATGAATGTGGAAGCATCTTGAGATACTGTAGTTTAAATTCAAGTATCTTCAAATCATGACACCTGGGGTTAGGGTTGGATCACAACAGAAAATCCAAGTTTTACATAGGAATATAAAGGGGAAAAAATCTGCTGGTGAAGAATGGCAGGGATAAATTGGCTTAGGTGAGGGTTGTTGTCCATGGGCTTCTAATTTAAAGAAAGGAATTGTTTATGTGTGATGTGAATAAAAAATCTATTATTTTAGATCTTTTATTGATAAACCAAATTATTTGTTATACAGCTTGTAAAATGTTGATATACAAGTAGTTTATAATTGCTTTAACACATATTGACTATGGTAATAAAACATGGTGCTTCTGAAATAAAAAAAAAAAATTTCATGTACATCTCAGAATACTGTTGTAGAACCTGACCATACAAGAGAATGCACCAGGCCAGGATGGACAGGAGTATGTGCTTCGCTGTAGTGTTGTGTGTTCTCTTATTCCTAGGAATAAATCCATTCCACCACTGGAGATTCCTTTCCTGTTTTACAATGGTACTTGCATTTTACATTTTTTTACTGATTTTTTTAACTACCATCTAGATTTCTAAAGAGTTAATTTAAAACTGCAAAATTGATTTTTAATTTGAATGTATGTGATGCACTGAAGCTGAAGCTGCATGCATTGGTTTCTAATATTCATATTGATACCAAATTCAGAATGTGGTAAATTTTCTTGCATGTTTACTTAAATTTAGCTTTAAAGGGTATTTTCAATATTATCGTAGTCTAAACTTTGAAATTAATTCATACATATATATATATATATATATATATATATATATATATATATATATATATATATATATACACACACACACAGAGGTGACTCTCGATGGCTCGAACTCTGATCTCTCGAAGTGAACCCCCGGTCCCGTTTTTTCTTCTCTATATAACTAAGCAGATTTACTCCTGATCTCTCAAACTTCCGATCTCTCGAAGTTCTCTATCTCTCGAACCAAGACCTGGGTCCCGTTACACACATTTCGTTGTTTTTCACTCTCTATCTCTCAAAGTTTTGATTGTATATACACCAATCAAGCGTAAAATTAATGCAGCTTGGACTTTCCTGGATAACCGTGAATGCCTGGGGCTGGTATGGACGTGTTAATTGGGTGTTTACATAGACGACACCACACCTGTGAGTCATCCGAGTGTTGATATAATTAATTGGTTAATTGGTAAATTATAAACAAATCGCTTCACAACTTATTTTGACTTGACCAATTGACAGCGAGACGATAATTTTGAAAAAAATAATTTAGAAATGTGTCAATATTTTTCCATTGATAATGAACTTTTATTTAGAGTCTACACAATCCCAGTATGATAAACACTGTGCAAGAAATCCTTCCTCAAGTTTAATACCTATTACGAGCAATCTGGCGAAGGACCCGATCAAGCCAGGGGGATTACCACATTGACAATTGCTATTCAGGTTTCATTTAATCATGAAATGAGAACAAATAAATATTGAAACTTAAAGAAATCACTTTATTTATTCGATCGTTGCTGTTGAAATTAAGTGAATTACCTGTAAATATGAATTATCAACATATACTTCCAGTATCTATAATAGTAGAACAAAGTTGATCGGAACTGAAAACTCCGGATTTTATTCACTTTCTATTTCTCGAACCCTTCGATCTCTCGAACCTTTGTTACGGTCCCTTGGACTTCGAGAGATCGAGAGTCACCTGTATATATATAGAAAGCACAAAGAAATTCACTTTTATAAGCATACCCACTTCCGCCCCAGCCCCGGGGTTGAACTCTTGACCTACGGAACCTGTCTCCTAGCAGTACAGGAACAGTGCGCTAGACCGCTTGGCTATCTAGGCAAGTAAAAAAAAACTTGCTTTCGATGCCGATGGAATTCTCACGGCGCTGTGTCGTTTTCCTCAAAAGTGTTCTCTAATCTGCTTATACCTGTGTATCAACAATTTATCATTGTTTGCAGATGTTGATGTAAAAGTGAAATGTTGACGTTTCTTGATTTACGTATAGTTACTTTTGTGCACAGGCACTTGATGTGATTATTAGGTAGCAGGTTAGGGCTATATTTTTTGAGATAAGAAAAACTATATAACATCAAGTGTCTATGCTTTTGTGTACTTCTGATCTTGTTTATTTTCGCTTATTTGCCACTTGGTGACATGGATAGTTGTCCTTGTTTACTTTCAGATGTAAAGAAGCAGAGTCAGATGTCTCA
The DNA here is from genome assembly GCF_033153115.1 of Saccostrea echinata. Lineage (NCBI taxonomy): Eukaryota > Metazoa > Mollusca > Bivalvia > Ostreida > Ostreidae > Saccostrea > Saccostrea echinata. Next base: position 30,470,354 of record NW_026889750.1, read on the forward strand.
GCTGTCCAAACAGAGAGATAACCTCCAGAAAGTGATCAACACCTACCGCTCACTATTTGACACAACAGATATGCTTACAAAGGAGCTACAAAGTCAGTTTTATACACAGACTTCTTAGTAAATGTCCCAGTGATTTTGAATTGTCAGTTGCTTTGGTAGATAGAAATTTTAAGACAGAAATATACTTTGAGGGATGGTATTACAATTATCGTAAATGTTCTTTGCTTCAAATGTGCTAATTGATAATTTCGCTAATCAGTTAGCGAGGAAAATTGTGCTAAATGTTGAGTGCACTAGTTTATATACAATATGTACAGCCTACTCCAATTATATTGAAATCATATTTTGAAATACAGTGGCTCCCGTTTTATCCAATAGTCAAGTTGTCAGTCTAATTTTATCAGAATAGCCGAATATTAGAATAGCCGAATGCTCCATACCGAGTCCAAAGATAGATGTATAGAGCTACATGTATTGATAATACATTGTAGCAAATTTCAAACTTGCACTTTTGTTTTCGTTTGATTAGTTCATTTAGTGACTTTCCTAAAATAAATTATTTCACTTACTTATTATTATCCGATTAAATGGAATCCACTGTACCGTTTCTTTTCAAGTAAAACTTAAGTCTCAGTTTCTCATTATCTTTGCAATAAAAATATCAGTTAAATTGAAATTGCTTATGTTGAATTATTGCTCATTTTGAACTAAATTCTTGGTCTGCTGACTGATAAGGAGTTGTTTTTATAACGATTATATTGAAGTCATTCTGGCCAGTAGATGTTAAGTGTCAGTGGATACATTTTCACATAAGTTTTCATTGCATGCCTTTATAATATGAAACTAATTAGTGAGGGGTATCCTTTTCTCTCAGATCACATATTGACGTGCTTTTAAACAGCCGTTTGAACACATGCTCATGAAAATGGGTAAATAACATGAGAGAATAACTTTGTCTTTAAATAATTAAAAGGAATTCGTGTCTGCCTAAGATAAAAATATGAAATCTAAATCCAGGTTAGCGAAGGTTTTTGGGATAAATGCCAGTACACACCAGCAATGACATATTAGTACATGTACAGTTTTTTGTTTTTGAAGCCCTTGAGTCCATGCGAATCTAGTGACTTTCCATTAACAAAGCAAGGTTGAAAAATGTTGGCCATTTTTGTCCAAATACATTTGTAAATCTTAAATAAACAAACTATTTCATTTCACTATTCTATTGGCATAAATTTAACGTGTAATTTTTATTAGCTCACCTGAGCTGAAAGCTCAAGTGAGCTTTTCTGATCACCCATTGTCCGTCGTCCATCCGTCTGTCCATCTGTCCGTCTGTCCGTCCGTCTGTAAACTTTTCACATTTTCAACTTCTTCTCAAGAACCAGTGGGCCAATTTTAACCAAACTTGGTACAAAGTATCCTTGGGTAAAGGGGAGTGTAAATTGTTAAAATAAAGGGCCAAGTCTCCTTACAAGGGGAGATAATCAAGAAAAGACAAAAATAGGGTGGGGTCATTAAAAAATCTTCTTCTCAAGAACCACTGGGCCAGAAAAGCTTAAACTTATATGGAAGCATCCTGGGATAGTGTAGATTCTAAATTGTTCAAATCATGATCCCCGGGGTAGGGCGGGGCCACAATAGGGAATCCAAGTTTTACATTGAAATACATAAGAAAAATCTTTAAAAATCTTCTTCTCAAGAACCACAGGGCCAGAAAAGCTGAAACTTATATGGAAGCATCCTGGGGTAGTGTAGATTATAAATTGTTCAAATTTTGACCCCCCGGGGGTAGGGCGGGGCCACAATAGGTATATTAATAGGGGGGAAATCTGGTAAAGAACAGCATGGCCTAAGTTACTCAGGTGAGCGATGTGGCCCATGGGCCTCTTGTGTTGATTAAGTTTTAGATTGGGATCAGATTTTAACGTCTCATTAGGCCAATTTCACTTATTTTCAACTTCGTTTATATTGAAAAAAACTTGTTGGTCCCTTGAATTTCAATATATTTAAAGCAGACTGTATGTCTAGTTGACAATATCCTCGTGTAGATATTTAATACTGATAAGAACTTTCAATTCTTTCAGTTTACTGGATAATTATGCAATGAAAAAAGTTTATTTTTTTCAAAAATGCCGATTTCAGCATCAGTCAGAGAAGCAATTCAAGAAGAAAACAAAATTAGAGAGGAGCTCCAGAAACTTAAAGTCAACCTGAGCCAGTCATTAACAGTATGTTTTCATTAAAATCAAGAGTTGATACTATGTAATGTCAAAAGTCAACCATCCAATATGTTTATTTCACATCTTTTCTTTTTCAGTTGGGAAATGTTGAAAAACAAATAGAGTCTAAAAAATTAGAGAAGGAAAAGCACTTACCAAGAAACAGACGGATGTGTGGTCTACCACAGCTACCTGGAAATCCAGACATTGTAGGAAAGGTCAATAGAATATCAATCTTTGTTTACAATTAGGGATGTCAACGAATATTCGAGTACTTGACTATTGTTCGATCATACCGACTATTGACTGAAATTTTTTTAGTTGGTTATTCTTTAAAAATTTGCTATTTAATAGTAATCTTAAATTCAAGGCAAAAAATGGGTCTGACTTCATTTATTAACGTATCAGTGTTCTCGTGACTTAAACTCTCTCCAAATCTTTACTTTCAAAACTACATGTATATAGAAGTTCAAGGGGAAGAATACAAAAAAGATGAAATTCACTCAAATATAAATTTACTTTAATTCACCAGCAAGCAAAATACTGTAAATGAAATTTTATTCATTGTTTATTTATGGGTATTTTTTTAGGTATTAATTTAATGAGAATATCATAAATGAAAATAAAGTTCTTGTCAGTGATTATCAGATAGACATTGAGTTATTGGGTTTAAATATAAATCTAATTATAATCGTTATTTTACCTATTCAGATTGGACATTTAGCTGAGATTGAAGACCCTGATATTGCCAGGGTGTTGTCATGGCACATGTCATCTGACATAGATTGTGTGGTCACCAAGACAACCAAAATGGTAATCAAAATATTTATTTAGTATCTGTATTCTGAAAGCTTAGCTTTAATACACATTCATGTATTTTTACATACTGATGATTCATATGTATTTTTTTGCATGATGCTTTGAGAGATTTTTTCCAGGCTAAGGATGTCTATAAGCAGACAAATGGAAAACAACAGGTCCTTCCTATTGACTCAATCTTCAAGAAAAGCTTACCAGACTGGAATAAGTATGAAAGCTGAAAGCTCAAGTGAGCTTCTCTGATCACCCATTGTTCATCTTCCATCTAGCTGTCTGTCTATCTGAAAACTTTTCACATTTTCAACTTCTTTTCAAGAACCATCAGCCAATTTTAACCAAAGTTGGTACAAAGCATCCTTGGGTGAAAGGAAATTCAAGTTTTAAAAATGAAGGGCTTCAAAGGGGAGATAATCAAGAAAAGACAAAAATAAGGTGGGGTCATTAAAAAATCTCAAGAAACATTCGGGTCGCCCGCGTGGCGCAGTGGTTAGAGCATTCGCTCAAGAGAAGCGGAGTAAGGAGTTTATCCTTACGTCGCGGGTTTGAATCCCACTGTGGGACTTGGAGACCGGTCCTTCCGATGCGACCGTATAAACCGAGGTCTGGTGTCGCAGTAGGTGCGGGCACGAAAAAGATCCCTCACTGCTCAATGGCCCTGAGTGCCGAGTATAGGTCAAAATTTGCAGCTCTCCACTGGCAAGTGGTGGCATCTCCATATGAGTGAAAAATTCTCGAAAGGGACATTAAACAATAAACAAACAAACAAACAAGAAACATTCGGCCAGAAAAGCTGAACTTATCAATATGTAGTAGGGGTGGGACGATACACAGATCTTGTGATACGATACATATCTCGATATTATAACACGATACAATACGTATCTCGATATTATGATAAATTATAAAACTATTGAAATAATTATTTTTATTTCATTTTATACGTCCGTCTTTAGACGGGACGTATTATGTTATGGCGTTCATGTCCGTCCGTCTGTCTGTCTGTTAGCTTTTCTTGTGTCCGGCTCATAACTTTAATACTATTAGGCCTAGGTTTATCAAACTTTGTCTGCTGATACTTCTTGGGTAGAAGGTGTGTCGCGCACTAAAAGTAGGTCGTTCTGACCTTTCATTAAGATGCTATGGCCAAATGTGGAAAAATCCTGTCCGGCTCATAACTAGAAAACTATTAGACTTAGAATCATCCAACTTGGCCAGTTTATGCATCTTAGGTAGAAGGTGTGTCGCGACCTATTTCAAGGTCACTGTGACCTTTAATTTAAGTGAAATTTTAAAAAAAACTGTCTTTTTACTATTAAATTACACCATCCCAAAAAATGTAAAAGTGTTGCAGTATCCTTATTAAAAAATTGTTAAAATCAAGAAATACATATTTTTTTCATGATATACTTTACAGCAATCTATAACAAGTATAATGTTACAAGAGAAATTCCACCTCTCCCATGGGTGTAATTATCAAGCACTGGTCAAGGAGAATTTTGATAACAGAAAATTGCATGTCAAATTAGAGAGAAATTAATGAGTTTAGTGTTAGGAGCTAACTGGTAGAGCATCTCTGATCAAGCAGGTGTTATCTATATCTCTTGGGAATTGGGCAGAGGAATCAGCCATGTTGGATTAAATAGTTTTTGTGGGCTAGCCTAACTTTTAAAATGAATTTGGTGAAAAGTAATTAAAACTAATTTGATATTGTATAATAAACTAATTTGATATCGTATAATAAACTAATTAATTAAAACTAATTATACTTGGGGGGGGGGGGGGGGCATGATATTGGAATTAGCATGCCCGTTGTCCATATGAATTGCAGCTTAAAACCAGTCTGACATTAAATCTAAAAAAAAAAAAACAAGTATTTAAAAAAAAGTCTTAATTATGGTAGATAGTCCCTACAAATCTAATGTTGCATCAATATTACAATTTTTTTTCTTTTTATAAATCTTTGTAACAAATTGAAAAAAAATTGTTTTCAAATTTAATTTCAAAATGACATAAATATGCATTTTAATTGCACTACAAAGCAGATAGTGCAGATCCATTCATCCCTTGGGAGTAATGAGTGGACATGCATCCAGTTAAAGATTAATTAATGAGTTCAGTGTAGGAAGGCTAGCTGTCTCAATCATTTCTGTTAGAGCATCTCTGATCAAGCAGTTCTTATCTGTATCCTTTGGGAATTAGACGGCCGATGATATATACACGACCGTTGTGCGCATAGAAAAGAAAGTCTATTTACACGACGGTCGTGCGAATAGCTATTGCAAATTGCTGAGATATATACACGACCGTCGTGCACATAGGTAAGAAAAAAAATCTATTTACACGACGGTCGTGCAAATAGCAATGGCACATTGCCAGAGATATGCACACGACGGTAATAGCTATTATGCATATATTACACGACCGACCTGTGCTCGAAGACACGGGACGTTGTTTGTAAATAGAATTTGACCCCAACTCCAGTATGAACATTCATGTCAAAATTTTTTGACATTTAAATGCTATTATTAAATGAATGTTCTTATGAACGGACAATTCTTTTCTTTTACACACATTAAATTAGGAAGAATTTGGTAAAACAGAGACATATATAATAATAATATTATATGTCTCTGGGTAAAATAAAAATAAAAACTAGATCCGATCTCGATCAGATTTGTGTGGGCTAAACTTTGACATTGTGAGGATGAGATGAGCCTGTCTCTGGCTTTATGTGCACATGTACGTTTAATCTTTCTTTTTTTTCATTTACAGTTTTTTTTAAATAGAAATGCAAGCAATTGATTGTTTCACACTATAGTAAATAGTACTTTTATGTTGATATTTAATTACCTCAACTTTTTTTCAATTTTATCTCATGTTAAAAAAAAATGTAAAACATATGGGGGATTGACACCTGTATAAGATCTATACTCCAACTTCAGATTTAAAAAAAAAAAAAAAAAAGAAAAACTTTTGTAGGCAATCCCCTATCTGAATTGTAAAATACATATTAAGTTTAGAAACAGGATGGGGACATAAATACCACACTGTATTAGTTTTAGTCTGGCTATAGACTGGGACACATGATCATGCCCCCTTTATGGTTCTCTCTCACATCTTTAAGTCTTTCTATTTCTATTCTTTTCATACTTAAAGTTTACAGACTACTTCATTTACATATTTCTATTTGAAACTGAATTAAATATTATGGCCCACAACCATTTCCTTTCACATCCCTTTCTTTTTACGGTACAGCTTCTTTTGTGGATAATTTTGATTATTTTACATACATGTATAAAATATATGGACGCACCAGCTAGAGGATGGGTATATTATGAGCTATTCAAGTGTGCTGAAGAATACAACCAAATCGTAATATAATTTCTATCAGTTCCATAAAAATGTAGATGAAGCAGTATGATAGAAAAAGAAAACAAATCTATATTAAAAAAATAATAATAATGAAGATTAGAAACAAAAATAAAATTGGAAAGGGGGTTGATCACTCAACATCCGTTCTAAAAGAGAAGATGTGCAGATCACCAGGGGTAGACACTAACTTTCACACTTGGCTAGCGATGATAGGAGTGGGGGGGGGGGGGGGGGGGAAGGGAGGTTAAAAGTTACATTACTGGGTTATACTCTCCTGTATACCCTTTTCGGCCCTCAACCACACAGTGCACTCACACATGTTATATTCTGGATCTGCCATGGAATTTCGATGATATATTGATGACATAAAAAAATTGAACGTGAGCAGTACTTTCAACCAATGTAATATCATTTGCGGACGAGTGTTATATTTTCATAGTTGCAAATATGTCATATAACCGTCATTTTACATGTTCAAATTACTCTAATTTTGGGACTAAAGATTTAGAAACTCAATAAAAATAAAACAAGCAGTTATGCAAAATTTAATGAGATAGTTTAGAACTGTCTTTTCCAGAGAAACTTTCAAAGTGTAACGTGTATATTATGACTCTCTGAAACTATGTTTATTATAAAAATATTAAAGAAAACGTATAAAAAAAATATACATGAAAGAAAAAAAAATTAAAAGAGTACAACTGGAAAAAATCTTGAGGTCGAACTCGAATCACCACATTTACATTTCTGAATCAGCAGTTGTGTACCACTGCGCCACGAAATCATTGATAATGAATGATAAATTTAAGACAGATTGCCAAATCTTAAAATAATATTAGAAGAAAAATGAATATATATAAATGTTAACCTTAACCAAAATAAAGTGCCGTCATACACAAAATTATTCAAATGTTGTTTTACTGGTTAGGAGTGGTCTTTGTCAACAGTTTGTCGTCGTTTAGGAGATATACCTCAGTATTTACTACATACTCCATACAAACTTGATGATTTTTAGAATTTTTATATAAGGGAACTACAATATGTATTAACATATGAATATCATTATTGTTTAATTTGAGATTACACGTGTGTAATAAATAAGGTTGTATGACAAAATTTTGGTTAAAAAGTGTATTTAAGAAATCACTACTAGAGTAGGCAAAATTATGCTTATCCGATGTTCTATGACTCTTTTTAATTTGATGTGCTTTTCCAGGAACATCAAATATCAAAATCGCTAAAAAAAAAAAAAGAGAAAAAAAAAGCCTGGAAAACGTCAGATATTTCGGACTAGGCTGAGGTGGAGGGGGGTAAACCGCAAGCCTAACAAAATAGTAGGTAAACGTTTTGTTATACTTATAGTGACGTGTATATTATACAAATACAAGGGTAGTTCTAATAGAAACAGATTTACATTACACCGACCTATATGTCACTTTAGCATATAAATTAACATTATGAAAAAGTTTTTCTGATGTTTTCTTACTAAAATGCTTCTAGGCTTGAATCAGTTAAACCACTGCGTGCCGAACTTAACTGGGGACGAAACAACGAATGACATAATAAGTTGGTGTTATATAAAAGACAAGCTTATCTTTTAAAAAAAGATTGGTGAGCTAGCGCTGTAGCATAATAAAATACAGAAGAAGATATCCAAACCATTTGTTAAGTTTGCTGAATCGATTAATTATTAATTAAGGAAGGCAGATTGGTGCACTGAGGGTTGAGTTTGTGTGGGGGGGGGGGGGGGGTCACAATTCAGAATGGTGAATCAAAGAGTGTGCTTCACGTCGGCAAAAAGCATAACTCCTAACTGTGCTTTAAGCATTCTGTATTTTACTGTAATTTCAATTTCGAGGTGAAAAGATCAGTAGAACCAATGAGCACCTTCGGGCCTTTCCGGCAAGCTCGGAAAACATATCCGAGGTTGCTGCGGTTTTCCGAGCTTGCCGGAAAGATCCATGAAGGTAGATTAGAAAAGCTATGTATTCATTACAACTTTAGAAATAACAGTCTTGGTTTTATAAGACCCGAGTTACTGTTACTTTTTGTTCATTTACGTGCAGGTTAGACTTTAGAACACGAAACTTCAGATCATATGTATTTTCAGATAATAAACACTAAATTGCCATGTCTTTCCGACATACTCTGAAAAAGATTTTTTATTGTTGTTGTTGTTTTTTCCGAGCTTGCCGGATTTATCCACTAAGGTGGTAAAACTGTAAGGAAAGCTAGATGTCTAGAATCTTGGCATTATATGGCAAAATTTTTTCTTATACTTTTATGTGTAGGTTAGACAATAAATTTTAAAAAATTCAGAATCCAGATCTAGACTGGAATTGACTGTTTCTAATATACGAAATGTATATCGCGCATATCAGACAGGAAAGGCCAGTGTAAATTTGGATCATTTCTATTTTTGTATGACAAAACAAAATTGTTATCGTACAGTCTATCTACAGTAGTTTTCCCAGAATCCCCGACCGTGAAGTCGAGCATGCGTATTTCAGAAATATAGACTAACATAGTTGCTAGCGCTCGAGAGCGCTAGCAATAATGGTCGTGCGAATAGCTGATTAATAAATACTAGACACGACGGTTGTGCAAATAGTCAATGAAAAATTATATACACGACGGTCGTGCAAATAGTCATTGGAAAATTATATACACGACGGTCGTGCGAATAGCCGATGAAAAAGTAAGTGCACGACGGTCGTGCATATAGACACTGCCGAATTAGACAGAAGAACTGCTGGTCAGTTTATAGCATATGCATGTCATTTGATGGCCAGTCTTTTATTATACCCCCCGCAAACGAAGTTTAGGGGGGGTATATTGGAATCACCATGTCCGTCCGTCTGTCCGTCTGTCTGTAGACAAAATTTTGTCCTGAGCGTTTCTCAGATACTATTGCATAGATTTGTCTGAAAATTTGTACACTTATTATTCACCATATGAAGGTGTGCACCTGGTATTTTCATCGTGATTGAATAATTTTTCTGCATTTTACAGGCGTTTTTTTTTTTCATTTTTATTATGTGGTTTTGTCCTGACCTTTACTCAAAGACTATTTCATAGAATTGTATGAAAATTTGTACACTCATTATTTACCATATGAAGATGTGCACCTGGTATTTTCAAAATTATTTGATAATTTTTCTGCATTTTACAGATTTTTTTTTTTTCATTTTGATTGACTTAGTCATTTTGGGTTTATTTCTAAGGTTTGAGACACAGAATCTAGAACATCTGTACAAAAATGTGAACTACAGCTTAAAACTATTCATTAAAACAAAAACAAAAAAAAATCACCAAGTATTAAAAACAATTTTTACATTACACAGCAGATAGTGTAAATCCATTTGTCCCTTGGGACTAATGAGTGGACATCATCCAGTTAGAGATAAATTAATGAGTTCAGTGTGGGAAGTTGTTAGGGCATCTCTGCAAGCGTGTGTTATCTATATCTCCTGGGAATTTAAAGATCTCTGTTCTTTAATTCTCTTCATTGTAATTTATTGTCTGTCATATACTGGATGACCAGCCTTTCATTTTTAAAATGAATTTGATATAAAGTTATCAAGATTAATTTGATTTTGTAATTAATTGATTTTTTTTTTCAACAATCAATGCAGAATATCATGTCTAAAAAAGATGACAGATAGTTGCAATTTATTTTTTCAATGTATTAAAAAACAATGTAACTACAATGTATTCGTATTGATGTTTTATTAGGTTGTTCCTTGGTTTCATTCATTAAAAAAAATATAATAGCAATTATTTTTTCACTCTAAATGTAAATAAGAAAACACTTCTTAGATCCATAAAATATTAGTGATTTGGCACCTCTGAAAAACCCAGCGGGGGGTATTTGTCCGTTTTGGACAGTTCTAGTTTTTAATTTAAATTGGTATAGATTAAGTTGTTAAGACTAAATTGATATTGTAACAGTTTAATATGATATTTTTATTTAATTTTTTGAAAATATCATCTAGCAAATTTCAGAGCATCATGTCTCACAAATATGAAAGATGGGGGGGGGGGGGGGGGGGGGGGGGCATTTGTCAAGCTCTAACACTACCAGTTGAGGATCTATAATGTAATATTTGTTATAATGCCTACACCACAGGAAATGTATAAACAAAATTTATAAGAAATGGAAAAATCTTGGAAATCCTTGTATCAAGGTTGACTTGATTTTCTTGCACTCTAAACTGTTCGTGATAATTGAACAATATTTGACGGGCGTATCATGCTGTGGCAGGGCACTTTATTTTATCTTGACAATATATCAACAAATTAATCTATATCAAATAATATGTGTTTTTAAATTAATACTTGAAGTTCATCTATTTCATTGACTAAAAATTTACAAAAACAATATTACATGTACTTATTGCCAAATGTCTCTAAACAAGTCGTTTACAAATAGTTGTGTAGTTCATCAAGAACACTGACTGAAAAATCATTTTGAAAAAAAGTCACATGTACATTATTATTAATTGCCAAAAGGCCTGCTACCAATTTGAGTTTAATACAAAAAAAAAATAATCCACAATTTGTTTCAAAATTTCAAATTCTTGAAATTAGAGAATCCAGGCTTTGTTACGAGCTGTTAGTGCTAGATGGACTAACAAAGTTAAATATTAATATCAACTGTTGTGGAAACGATACTTTCTGTATATAACACGCTTTACGTACTGAATGTTTCTTGTCCCATCTTCCGAGGATGCTTAAAAGTGAAAATGTTTTACCCCTTATCTACGACTTATTAGTTCTAAAGCGTGTTTTCAATCTCAATATCATCTTTTCGCTTCGTACAAGCCGCCATTTTCCTAGTACAACTACTTTCATTTTCAATTTTTTGATAGGTCGTTTGTGTATCGTTTCGTACCGATATTTGAGTGCATGTATCGTAAACCGTATCTTAGCAGAAAATATCGGTGTATCGGTATATCGTCTCACCCCTAATATGTAGAATCTTCTTGAGGTAGTGTAGATTTTAAATTGTTCACATCATGGCCCCAGGGGGTAGGATGCTGCCATGATAGGGGAATTAAAAGTTTTTCATTGAAATATATATAAAAAAATCTTCTCAAGAACCACTGGGTCAGATAAGATGAAACTTAGGTGAAAGTTTCCTGAGGTAGTGTAGATTGAAAATTTTTTCATATTATGGACCCTGGGGGTAGGGTGGGGCTACAGTAGGGAATCAAAATTTAACATAGGATTGTATATAAAAAAAAAATTAAAATTATCTCAAGCACAGCAAAGCCATAATTAGGCAAAAAAAAAAAATAGTTTCTCAGGCACCGCCGCATCAGGTCAAACACGGCCACATTGATCATTTTTATTAACATATTGAAAAGGGAGATCAACTCAATTTTCTATTTTTACAAAGTGAACAAGAAAATTGGGTTATTCCCCTTTTCACTGAGAAACTATTAATTAATCCTTTATGGCCTTAGTCATATTAATATGGAAGCAACTTCAGGTAGCGTAGTTTCAAATTTGTTCAAATAATGACCCCCTCCCTTCCCAGGCATAGTGTGGGGCCACAGTAGCCAAAGTTTAAATAGAATTTTATAAAATCCTCCTCTCTTGAACACTAAAGTCATGATGAATCATATTTTAAATGTAGAATCATCCTCAGGTAGTGTAGATTCAAGTTTGTTGAAATCTTGAACCCAAGGGATAGGGTAGGGCCACAATAGATGATCATAGATTTACATATCTGCAATTTATAGGAAATGATTTTAAAAACGTTCTTCCCTGAAGATCAGCAAAGCAATGATTAGTCATTTTTATACTGAAGCATCCTCTGGTAGTGTAGTTTCAATTTTATTCAAATCATGGCCCCTGTGTATAGGATGGGGCCACAAAAGGGAAATCAAATTTTACATGGGACTACACTTGTATATTGGGGGGGGGGGGGGGGATCTGATGAAGAAGTGACTCAGGTGAGCATTGTGGCCCATGGGCCTCTTTTTGTTTAGTATGGATGAATCTGACTGAATTAAATTGTCATAAAATCTAAGGACAATATCACATGAATTATGTCATCAGTGACCCATTCCAGTTCATTTTATTTGATGTGATACTCATACACTCTTCATATTTTCAACTTCTTCTTCAGAAGCAGTGGGCAAGTTTCAACCAACTTTACCACAAAGCATTCTTGAGTAAAGGGGATTCAATTTCTTTAAACGAATGGCCAGTTAGGCCCATGAACCTCTTGTTTCAGTATTCTTGTATTTAGATGTACTTTTTTCACCACTTTCTTTTTAAACTGCATTTCTTTTACAGACCTCTTCCTCACATTCGATACAGATCAGGCTGGAAACCTCCTGGTAACCCATCTTATGCCAGAGGTTTTCTAGAGTTCCCTCAGCATAAAGAGGAATGTCAAATTGGTATATCTATATGTACATGTAGCTTGTTCAATTATTTTACAAGTTGACAATTTAACAGATTATCTGTCTTTTGATTTCTTTCAATGTTGACTGTATTGTACATGTACAGTGTATGATAACTGTCAAGCCAAAACCACTGTTATGTGCATTGTGATGTTAAGGAGAAAACGAGTGCAAAATTTGGCATCATTGTAATGAGCATTGAGTCCTCTACCAAAATTGTGAAATTCATGGCCCCAGGGTCAAGGGTTCTGGTGCTAGGGCGGGGCTATATAGATCATATAGTGAAAGTGCATAATTTCTTTGAAAATCTTCTTCTCTGCTCCTGGGTATTAAATAAACTAACTAAGTATATAGTTATGATGAGTAAGAGTGCCTCTTCCAAAATTGTGAAATTCATGACCCCAGGGTCTGGGATTCTGGTGTTAGGGCGGGGCTCTATTGATTATATAGTGAAAATGCATTAATTCTTTGAAAATCTTCTTCTCTGCTCCTGGGTATTAATTAAAAAACTAACTAAGTATATAGTTATGATGAGTAAGAGTGCCTCTTCCAAAATTGTGAAATTCATGGCCCCAGGGGCAGGGGTTCTGGTGTAAGGGCGGGGCTTTATTGATTATGTAGTGAAAATGCATTAATTCATTGAAAATCTTCTTCTCTGCTCCTGGGTATTAAATTCAGTAACTAAGTACATAGTTAGGGTTAACAAGAATGCCTCTTCCAAAATTGTGAATTTCATGGCCCCTGGGTCAGGGGTTCTGGTGTTAGGGCGGGGCTCTATTGATTATGTAGTGAAAATGCATTAATTCTTTGAAAAATTTCTTCTTCTCTGCTCTTGGGTATTAAATTCAGTAACTAAGTACATAGTTATGATGAGCAAGAGTGCCCCTTTCAAAATTGTGAATTTCATGGCCCCAGGGGCAGGGGTTCTGGTGTTAGGGCGGGGCTCTATTGATTATATAGTGAAAATGCATTAATTCATTGAAAATCTCCTCCTCTGCAAACTAAGTACATAGTTATGATGAGCAAGAGTGCCTCTTCCAAAATTGTGAATTTCATGGCCCCTGGGTCAGGGGTTCTGGTGTTAGGGTGGGGCTCTATTGATTATATAGTGAAAATGCATTAATTCTTTGAAAATCTTCTTCTCTACTCCTGTGTATTATTGAAACACATTAAATACATAGTTATGATAGGATGCCTCTTCCAAAATTGTAAAATTCATGGCCCCTGGATCAGGGGTTCTGGTGTTAGGGCGGGGCTGTATTGATTATAAAGTGAAAATGTTTTAATTCTTTAAAAATCTTTTTCTCTGCACCTGGGTATTATTTAAACAAACTAAGTACATTGTTATGATAAGCAAGGATGTCTCTTCCAAAATTGGGAAATTCATGGCCCTGGGGACAGGAGTTCTGGTGCAAGGGCAGGGCTATATAGATCCTATAGTCAAGGTGAATTATTTCTTTGAAAATCTTCTTCTCTGCCCCTGGGTATTGTTTAAACAGACTAAGTACATTGTTATTATATGCAAGGATGCCTCTTCCAAAATTTTATGACCCCAGGTTTAAGGGTTCTGGTGAGGGGAGGGGGGGGGGGGCTTCTATAATTGATTATAAAGTGAAAAGCAAAATTTCTTTGAAAATATTCTTTTCTGCTTCTGGTTAGAAAAGCAAAGAAGCTAAGTGTATAGTTATGATGAGCAAGAGTGCTTCTTTCAGAGTAGTGAATTTCATGACCCCTGGGTCAGATGTGCTGGTGTGAGAGTGGGGCTCTTGTTAATATAGTGAAAATGCATTAATTCTATTAAATAATCCTGTTTGCTCCTTAGTGTTAAGCAGATAAACAAAGTGATTAGTAATGATGAGCAAACTTATGGTCCCAGGGTCAGAAGGTCTGGTGTTTCGGGGGGGGGGGGGGGGGGGGGGGCTCTATTGATAATATAGTGAATCTGTAGTTAAAATGCATTATTTCTTTAAAAATCTTCTCCGCACCTGGGCATATCTGAGGTAAATAGAGTAAAAATTTTTATAAGGAAGGGAATTTTTACCAGATTTTTGAACATCCGGACCATTTGCTCAAGTGTTCTGGTCCTGGCCAGGGCTCTATTAGTTTGTATTCTACTGAGAGGAGTTATTCCCCTTTGCCATTTACTTTTGATAATTTATCACTGTAAATAATGTACTTGAAAGGTAAATAGAATAAGAGAATTATGCAAAAACTTTTATTGTATAATACAAAAAGTACTTTCATTGTTTTAATGATCAGATAGACTTGTAAGTAGTAGATAAATAAAAATGAGACAAAAATAACTTGTCTTATTAAATGTTCATTAAAGACCAAGAGAGGCCAATGTAAGTGATTTCAACAAGGGATTAAAATAGTAGAAGAAGCATTGATAATTTGTTAATAGATTTATTAATATACTGTATGGTGATAGTGATAAATGGGGAACAGATTAGAACCTAATTTATGAACTGTTAATGAATATTAAGACCAATTATTTTGTTGATCATGATCACCCTATTTTTTTTTCTTTTGGGCAACAAAGCTTCACCTTTCAGTTCATATTATGCATCTATGCATCCTTTAAATTATTGTATTATACTCAGGTGACCGTTAAGGCCCTTGGGCCTCTTGTTATAACACAACCATGGAAGTGTGAGAACAAAACAAATGATGTCTTCCAAAAAAAACACAGCGTCATGACATACAATTTGTGTTTTTTTTATTTCTATAAACAATGTCGTATTATTTTAAATAGGAAAAAATTTCTATCGAGATCACTTAATACCTAAAAATGTGAAATTATTTACTGATGGGTGGGTTTTGCTTGACAGTCATCATATACAGTGAACCTGTAGTTCTGTTGTTTTTTTTTTTTAGTGTTTGGGATGTTGTTGGGAGATACCCTAATTCTGGATGATCTGAATTCTGCCAATGCTTATCGACAGGAGGTAAATAGTACACTTTTGAATTGAGTATAAGATTTGTCATTGTTCATGCATTTGTTCTTTTCTATCTTGTTTAAATCATGACCATAAATTTAAGTAAAACCTTTCCTATGTAGTGTGTGTTGTTAATTATCTCTTCAAAACAATAGACATAAAATCTTATATCATAAATGGTTTATGAACATAAATAAAAATGCTTCTTTTTTTTAACAGATTGTGAAATTTACACATTGTCCCACAATTCTCACCAGAGAGGGGGATCGAATAAGGAGCAATGGCAAGTTTGGGGGTTTGATGAATAAGGCAGTGCCTTTTGAGAAACTGAAGGGGGCAGTGTTTGGGGAGCCGCTTTCCCGTCAGTATAAAGAGGCGGACACAATTCTTGGTAAGTTCACAGACACTGCAGTAACGAGACACTTGTGGTATTCTTTATGCTGGGATTTTATGAAGGGACAGAAAAATTGTAACTGTGATTTCTTCAGTTAGTGGTTTTAAGAAAAAGGATTTTTTTTAAAAAAAACTTGATTGCAGTTTCTTTTTATCAGTGATTTATTGGTAGAATTTGTGATTTTCTAGACTAGAGCTTTAAGGTTTCAGAAAGTAACTGGGGGGGGGGGGGGGAATAAAACCTCATTTACATACATGTAGCATGGATCACTTTATTTCTGTATACCAGTGAAATAGAAGAAAATGGCTCTTAGAAAGATTTTTAATCATTTTAACATCCAGAAAATCTTCAGAGACTTAAAGTTGCAATGCAAAAGACAGAAAAAGCCAAAGACGAACTGAAAGAACAGTCTAGTTACATAGAGCTACCAGAGATGAAGAACAAGAAGAAGGAGTGTCAAGAGGCAGAGAAACAGCTGAGGGAAATCGAACAGAAATTAGGTAATTATCATAACAGAAGTTTTACAAGAATCTTGGCTATTGAATAGGAAATGGGAAAGATATTTTTTACATACATGTAGAATTGTTTGAAACTTGTTTATTCTTTTCTCCATCACCATGGATAAATTTTATTTTACATGTATTTTCATTCTGATGGATGAGTGACTTTCACTGGTCCCTCCATAAAAACTATTCCTGATTCTGACTTGTCAGAGAGGATAATAAATTGGAGTCTGATTGATACTGCTAAAATCCCAATTTATATATAAAGTGCCATTATGCTAAAAAAAATATTAATTAATAGATTCTCAGGCCGAAAATTTCAAAATTCAATGCAGCAGGCACTATTTTCTTTTTGAAGCAGGTGTATCTTTTTTTCATGTCAATCATTCAACAAAATGATATCAACTAATTCTTACTTTTTTTTGTTCTCTTACATTAATTTTAATAGGTATTAAACTTTAAATGATGTTATTCCAAACATTTGTTTAAAAGTCAATGTATAAAATACCGTATTAACAAGGAATATATTGTTTATCTTATAAAAACGTCTATCAATTAGCATTTATGAAATGGGGAATAACTCAATTTTCTTTTTCAAAAATAGAAAATTGAGTTATTTTCCTTTTCAGTTTGTCAATAGAATTGATCAATGCGGTAGTTTTTGACTTGATGCGGCGGCGGTGCATAAGAAACTATTGATTAAATTTTTTTGACCTAATACTATAGTTGTATAAAAGTAAAATTAGAGATCAGTAGGTTTGGTTTTCAAAGGTTTAGAGTTGTAGGAAGCAATAGGAATAAAGAGTACAGATTTTGGTATGAGAAATACACACACATAAAAATATATATATATATATATATATATATATATATATATATTGATTGTCTTCATGAACTCTCATTAATTCTCATGGACAGAAACATCTGATTTCATGGCACCACTTTTTTTTTTTGATTAGTATCATCATATGAAAGTTCAATTGAACAAGTGATGTACACTTACATCTCCTGGGTAGAGAAAGATATGGATTGTTGCTTATAGTTTTATATACATGTACTTTATAAGTCAGTTATTGCTAAATATTTTATTGAGGTCATCAGATTCATGGAATGTTTGTTTTCTTCAGGTATGACATCCACACCTTCGAGATCGCGCACCCCACAAGTCACCACACCTGTGCCAGAGGCTGCCACGCCCAGTAAACGGTCCCGCCTCTCCAATCGTTTCCCTGTCAATGGGACAGAGACTGTCCCCACCCCTAGTCCTCAGTTCACCCCCACCAGACAAAGTAAAAGACTAGCCTCCATTACCCCCACATCAGAGGACAATAGAAAAAAGCTACGAAGAACGTGAACATTGCAAAGTGTATAAATGGGACGGTGTTTTTATTAATCATGAATGACATTTGTAAAGGGCATTCGATCATACATGATAGAGGAATTTACAAAATGGCAGCTGGAAATCATATGAATGATGATTTACATTTTATTTTTAAAAAAAAAAGTGTAGAACCATTACTGACTGTAGGAAAAGTACTAATAACTTGGTACTGTACTGGTCAGGGCTGTATATCGTAGTTGGTGTTTGGGAATGGTGTAAATCATTTTAAGTAGATTAGTGAAGATTACAGAACAGATGTTTTATCACCATGGAGGTTCATTTCCAGATGTAGATGTATTTCTCAGTATTATTGTACAAAGTATGAGGTTTTAATTACTGCTGTAATGTTAAAAACTTAATCTTCTTCATATAACATGTATTTGAATTGATAGTCCTCAATTTCAATTTGTTTTCTTTCCATTTGCAACCAATCCTACAAAATGGGCTGAATCAAAATATTACATTGCTTTTTCAATGAACAAATAGTTTTTCTAATAAGAAATTGCTAATTAAAGATGAATACATGCACTATTTTTTATGAATAAATTTTATACACAGAAAAACAAGTTTATTTCCATACCTTCTTGACCAAACGGTAGAAATGGTGAAATACAGACAAAACAGAAAACACTTTCATTTTGGTCCTATATATCAGATTAAAACAAAAATGTTTTAAAACTCTTAATATTAGTATTGTTATGTAATATTTCTAAAAAGTTCATAATTATTTACATGTATCAATGATTGTGTACTATATTTTGTAGAATTTGCTCAAATCCTTAATGTAAGCCTTCTTGTGAGAAGCTAAAAAGAGATAAAACATGGAAATAATTTGTCCCTGTCAACATGTACATGTGTTCTTTTTTAAGTCTATTAACCATTGAATGAATAGCAATTTTGTCAGCATACATTTTTTTTTAAAAAAGAATTTGGCTTTTTTCTTGAAATATGTTAAAACTAGGGATGGCAAGGAATATTCGAATATTCATTTGATGAGTTGATATTCGAATATGAATTTAAGATTCAAATATTCGGTGTTTTTCAGATTTCATAAAAAGAAGTACTGTGATTAATAAATTTTGGAATTATCCCTGTTTAATTTACTAGCAATCAATTTCGATCGCCTGATTTCTTTCACTACTTTCTTATCTTATAGATCTACTAAATTACATGTATTTTGTTTTGAGTAAGGTGTTAATGAATTGTACAATGATGCTTTATATGTAATACAAAACATACTTTCATAGTTTTCATAAGTTAAATACGATCGAATCTAGAAATGAGGACAACAAAATGAAAACCTTATTCGAATGTCTAAAAAGTGAAGAGTATACATACTTATCTAAACAAACTTAATTGATCATTAAATGAACGTCCGATATAGAATTAGTCTGTAATTAATATTGTAAAGGGCTCAATTTCAGAATAAATGTGTAAATTACTTGATTATCTCGGGTTGTACAAATTTCTGAGTTTTATATTTATTATCGGGAAATTAGTTAATTACCTAGGAAAATGTTTATGGAAATATTTGATTGTATTTTAAAAATATTGTATCAAAGATTATAATCATATCTCTTATTAGGCAGATAATTTTAATTTATTACACATATTGAAATCTGAACAGTATATTGCTATGACCTTTGCCTTTGGTAAGACGACTGGTTCCCAGTTGGAGCTACTATATATATACACGTTTCATTTGTTAAAATGATACCTTTCTACATTTAAATAAATTATTTATTTCAAACATTGACAAATATCAAATGTAATTCTTATTGTACACCTACAAAAGTCTTCATACAATTTGACTTCCAATATAAGTATACAGGTCTACGCTAAACCTTTCATGAAAGTAGGATGATGCATATTTAAAATAAAACAGATTTTATTTATTTTATCGAATATTCGAATATATTCGAATACTTTCATTGAATATTCGAATATGAATTATTGACAAAATTGACATCCCTAGTTAAAACAGATTATTTCATTCAAATATGTTCCAAAAGATTTAAGCAAAAGGCTAGCTTATTTTATTCAGAAAATCCTTTAGCAATAGTTGATGGAATTTTTAACTGTTATTTTTTTTTTAATGTATAAAGCCTCCATCATGAAGAAAAACTACCTAGAAAAATAAAAATTTAAAAAAAAATTTTAAAAACTTTTTTTGGTTTTGTTTTATATCCATTGTGTATTACTGATTAAATGGCTTTTGTTTTTCGGTAATGTTTGTTGAAAATAATTGTATACTTAATTTTATTAAAATTTGATGTTGATCTGTGTGAATAGTTATTACACTGCAGAAATTTGCTTGTGCCCAATTGCTCAAGTGACCTATTGCTGTCTGTTTTCATTCATTGTCTTATATTTTGTGTTAAAATTTGAACATTTTCAGCTTCTTATCTGGAACCACTGAATCAATTTCAACTAATTTTGGCATACAGCATCTATGGGTGAAGAGTAAAAAAATCATTAATTTCAGGGATGAGGCCAAACCCATAAAAAAATCTTTAAAAATCTTCTTTACTCTTCTCTGCTTTTGGACATCTAGGAGAAAAACAGAGTGCAGAGTTGTAATGAGCAAGGGTGTCTTTACCAGATTTGTGAAATTTAGAACCATGCACTGGGTCAAGTGTTCTGGTGCTCACACTGGGCAGGACTTGATTGATCTTGTAAGTAAATTTGTATTCTAAGGGAGAGAAGGTATTAATTTCCCTTTGCTATTTACCTACGATAATTTAAAATCACTTTAAAAAATGTAATTCATAGAATCCAACAAGAATTTTTAAAGTATAATACAAAATGTACTTACGTAGTTTTCAAAGGTCATACTTGTAAATAATTGATAAATTAAAATGAAACAAAAATACCTTATCGAAAGTTTGTATATTAAAGCGATACCGTGGCGCAAAAAGGGAAGTATTGACAAAATTAGAATTTTTGCTTGACACATGCAAATTTTGTTGAATTCTTGAAAGTAACAAGTTTCAAAAAATTACAGGTTTCAGAGCCTAAAAATTCTATTTTTATGAGAGAAAAAACAACTTTTGTTTGCCCCAAGGCAACAATATTGCTTCTTTTCTTCACCGTAGCTCAGTCGGTAGAGCGCTCGCTCCGTGCTCAGAAGGTCGTGTGTTCGAATCACGGCCGCGACTGACCTAAGTCAAGTAGCAACTGTTCCTTCGCCAAGCGCTCTGCACTTTGAAGTTGCGGGTCATTCGGACGAGACGTAAAAAAACCGAGGCCCCGTGTCACGATAGGCGTTGGCACGATAAAGGACCCTCACTGCTCAATGGCCCTCACTGCTCAACGGGAGTGCCGAGTAAGGTCTAAATTTGAAGCCCTTCACCGGTATATGGTAACGTCTCTACCAGGGTTGTCCGGTAATATCGTGGACAAAGCGTTTTTATCGAAAAATAATGGGCGCAACTAAGCTGAAATGTTTATCATATTTGGGTGCATCTTAATTTTCTTGATAAAATATAGACAAAAATAAAGATTTTATTATGCTTGAATATATACAGGGTACGGTCCTACGGCGCACGATCATAATACCAGGATTTCATTAGGGAATATACGAGTATTTTTAAAAATAAAAGTATTAAATTGATAAGGCTGGGGGAAAATTATCTTTATTTTAATCCACTATCTATTTTATCGTCTTTTGGAAAATTTCAAGGCATTTGCTTAATTTTTGACAATTTCCCGATCATTTGAAATGGGAAAGTGGTAAACACAACATACGAAAAATGATTTGATGACGTTATGACGCATCGGAGAGCAGTTCCGTTGGATTTAGAGTAGTAATGTCGCCCTAAGAGACTTTAAATGACTACAGAAGAAAAAAAACTAGATCTTTAGTATACAAGTGAAAAGGGAGTTGTCTAAATGCGAAACTTTTTGATAAAGTCCCGGGGTAGAACATAACATACGGACAAACAGCTACTAGCAATAGCGAAAGACGCTGTCAGTGTAGACTGTCGTTATAAAATTAGCCTACTTAGTTGAATGATATAGTGAGAGTACTATCCATAATACAACTTACTAATAAATCTGCAGATGGTCCCATTTGTGTGCAAGATTGGTTCCTCGACTGATTATGGAGGAATAAAGGAAACCTCAAGTATGTGCATCAATGAAATTCCCGAATTTTAGTATCCACCTTTTTTTTAGCAGCTTTAGACACTTTGATGTTATCATCCGTGAGCCGTAAAGCGATGCCACACATAACATATAATCTCATATTTTATTTCTATTTGAAATATGCTATGTATATTGATGTAAAATGTACTAAAGAGTAGTGAAAATTTTAAAACGCGGTGATGATTATTTTTCACTCTAGACAACTTTTTCCCACGATTTTACCGGACAACCTTCGTATATGAGTGACAAATTCTCGAACGGGACGTAAAACTAGATACAAACAATCAATAAATCTTTGCAATTGTACAGGTGTGCAGAAAAGTTGAAGTTGCCATGATCTCAAGTTCCAAGAAATGAAAGTCGGTAGATCGAGGATTTTGATACAGTCTTCAATTAAAAGGTTATCAGAACATATTCCTCACTATAAATGTGAGAGGGAATGGGTTTTCTATATCAGCTCAACCACTATTGTTTTGTTTAGTCTGCATTATGACAGTGACAAATGGGGGCATGTACATGCAAGAAAATAGATCTACTTAGGATTTATTATGGAGTACGTACTACGTAGACTAATTATTTTGTTGACCTGCATAATCATCCTATTTCTCTTACTTTGGGGAAACATAACTTCAACTATGGGTTTAGTTTTATTTTATTTTATATTTCTATGGATCTTTTACAGTTTATACTCAGGTGACCGTTAAGGCCCTTGGGCCTTTTTTGTGTGTAGCTGTATGTTCTAACCAGTGGTACATTATGGGGTGAAATGAACATATCTCCCAAGCAAATGGGCTTAATTTTGTATAACTGGGTTAACTCTGCAATTATAATTTACATTTATTTAGATAGTCATATACGTCAGTGAAAGTAGAGAAAAATTAAACATTAATTTTAATAAGTTGACAAAATGAAGTTTGGTCATTGTTTACATGTAACTTCTAAATGACAGACCCTAGTCATGAATTGCTGGAGCATAACTTTGAGTACAACCTGTTAGGCGTGTAGATCATTTTAGGTAAATTTATATTCTCCTAGTCCTGCCCACCTTTTAAAAGAAATGGTCAATGAATTAATGGCCATACGATGACCCTAGTGTGTATTATTTTGTGGTAAAATTGTTATCCCTTCGCAACAATGTTGGAGGGGATACAGTAACGCGCTTGTGTGTGTGTGGGTGTTTGTGTGTGTGTAAGTTTGTCCTGTGCGAAACGGAAGTGACGTAGTTTGCATCGGGATCGATATGGAATGCTGTCTTGATTTATAGATATGTCCTTTGCGAGGGGATGCTCTGCTTTGCGGTGCCCTTGTTCATTATTTTTTTTACGAAAACAGCTGGACCACCGTCATACTAATATGCAAGCATCCTTAGGAATGGCAGATTCGGATTTGTTAAACTCATTTTCTGAGGAGTAGGGTATGGGGCTACTAATGAGGATCAAAGTTTTACATAGGAATAAATGGGAACAACATCTAGGGCTATGATTAATCATTTTTATTTACAAACGTCCACTAGAGGATCAAAGCATAAGAATATGTTGGAAATAATCTCGAAAACAACAGACCATGATTAGTTGCATGTTTAAAAAAAATATGCAAGCATGGAATAAATGGGGCTGTAAATATGTGTCAAGTATTACATATACAGTCAGTGTGCACATATAAGAGAAAGAATTTTTAAAAAATATGCTTGGTTGCTAATAAGAAATGATATGAATTTTTTTAGCCACGGGGATTTTTGTTTTGTTTTCATCCTTTTTTCCGGAGAAAATAAAGTGGGGGAGGGGGAGGGGGGTCTGTATGATATTTGGTGAAATATGAAGATAACTAACAGTATTCAAGCTCAGAAGTCCATTGAAACCATACAAATTTGGACCAAAGCAAACAAGGACCTCTAAAAATAAGGAGTGGATCAGGTGCATTGGAGGAGTAAGCATGCATCCCCCGTCGAATTGTCACATCCACCGTGTGCTCATTGTCATGAGCGGGCCAACTCCATATGCAGGTTATATCCTTTTCTAGTAAAATATCCAAATATGAAACAGATGTGTCAGACTCTGTGATCTCTTTTATTTCGAGTTCAAAGAGAATATATCGAATCAACGTATAGGAATGAAAACATGGCCGTAGGAACCGGGGGGGGGGGGGGGCACGGGGGGCCGTGCCCCCCCCCCCCCAATAATGCTTGTGCCCCCTCAATAAAAACGTCTGATGACTTTTTTTTTCTTGTTAAGGAATTTTGGTAGTTGATGTTTTTTTTTTTTTTGGCTTGTCAGGAAATTTTTGGTAGTGCCCCCTCAACGTCAACTGAAAAATGTATGGCTGTGCCCCCCCCCCCCAAACTGAAATTGCTTCCTACGGGCCTGGAAAATGAATATTGTAAAGTACGTCGTCGAAATATCTAAATGTTGAATTGAAGGCCTCAGCAAGAGACATCTAAATTCTTCTCTTGTGGAATTTTTTTTTATCTTCTGCTTCATATGAATACAAAAGTAGTTCTGTTAATAACGGGGTGCAATTGGTACCCCTGAAATTCCGACAGATTGTTGGAAGACCTGATCTCCAAAAACTACACAGATATTGTCAATTAGAAACTCAAGCATCTTTTTCATATCAACTTTGGAGTACTTGTTTGTACAATCGGAATGTTTTTTAACAAAATTAATTTGCAAATGACCATTGACAAGTTAAGTAATTGTACGAGTTCCGTTTTTATTGAAAAAGTAGCTGTCTACGATGTCAAAAAGGCTGGACTTTAATTTATCGTGGGGAATGATTGTATAGAGTGCTGAAAAGTCGTATGTTTTGATGTTATTGTTGTACAGCACTCCGAAGTTCGGGAAGTATCGGGTTCGATATGCCAAAAATTAAATAAACGGGAGATAACTTTTGGTGGTGATGTAAACACGTAACGAAACATCTGTTACTTAGTTGATGGTTTATTCCGTCTCTAAAACTAAAGGCAAGTTTTTTTTTCATCTGAGAACATAATACTTCATATTTTTCATACGTTTTATATACTCGATTAAAATTCAGCATCCGTTGTTTTTGTGCGCATACAGGTAATAAAAATCTCGAAATGTGCAAATGCCAAATGAATGTACAATATAATTTTAATTAATCTGACACAAAACGTATATAACTACATCCGTAATGCTTAGTAAAGAGAATTGGCTCATGGATCATCTGTCAGCTTTAGAAGTAATTCAGAATTTTTCTTGAATTTTCATCATTTAAAACACAAAGTTTGAAATGTTATTAAAATACGTTGTTCATTGAAATTTTCAAGAGGCAGTTTATATTATGATAAATATTCATTTTATGAATGACTGAAATTTTGACTCAAGACTAATACTGGGGCCTGGATGCATTACATACATAAAAAAGAGGTGATTAATATTTCAAATCTGTTGCAGTGATTTTTAGGGATTTCGTTGCAGACTGATTGACAATGTCGACTTTGGAGAATTTGCCAATTGACATTCATTATAACAAATTACAAGGTATATTAAAAAAAAATTCAAAAACTTTCAAATTCATGTTTCTATTATTGTTATTCAGCTTTTTTTTCTGAGACATCTATTCACTTTAGCTATTATCGTCATTCTTCACTTTTTTTGTAGATTGGTTAATCAACAGACGACATTGTGTACAAGAATGGCCAGCCCGAGCTGTGGTTATAAGAGAGAAAATCAATCAAGCCTTGACTGACATGCCTGAAAATCCCCAGATAACTGAATTATTGAAAGGAACATGTAAGTCAAATTCAACAAAAAATTCAAAACAAGCAAGTTTATTTATCTGTAGAGATGACTACAAAGAGTTAGAAGGTGGATAAAATATACAGATTGGTTAAAGAATATTTCTGGAATTAGGGAGTGAAAGGTAGCTGGATAGACCAATGCTGGAAACATGGGAAAGTTAAGAAATTCTCCCCAATCATGCGCCGGAAACCTTGCACCGTAAATTGCACCATATTTGCATTACGGGATCTGCAGCATTATGGTCAAAGACTAAAATATAAAATCATAACACTACAGTTCTGCAGCTAACATCAAGATAAAGTAGAGATTTAGTGCTTTCATTTCATTTTTAAAAAAATCCTCGGAGAGTCTAGGTATAGGTAATCATGCATTATAAATCTGTAATGTTCTTGAATTTTTGCAGAAAACAGGTGTATTTGAATACCTTCAGCAAAGAATTAAAATATGAACACACTCCTCAATCCAAACAATGAAACATGTTTTATAATCTTCAAACACAGTTTTATCATTGCATGATTGCACATTTTGGATCAGAGGGTGTGCTCCATATGAAACATTGTATTTGAAAAGCACCATAAAATTTTGTTCATTACTGAACAAATTTTGAGAATATGGAAAAAATGATGCAATTCATGACATCATAATCCATTAGTAATGACTGGGAAGAAAATGAGTACTATGTCATCTTCAATAGATATGCACTCACCAGGGGCTCTCTATATTTAATGCACTGTCAACTAAAACTAAGCTGTTTTGATTTTTCAGAAATTCACAGGGCCAAAAAAAAGGCCTTAAGTGAACCTTTGCTCTTTATTGGATTTTTTACATGTACATGAGAGTTTTTGTCCTTGGACTGAACATTTCTCTTGAATTTCTTCAGTGTTTACATGTTTTAAAAACTGATACATGTACATTTTATTTTCAGATATTAATTATTTTCACTGCAAGAAAATCATTGATTTGCTGAAGAAAGATGAACAATCTGGGAAAAAGAATGTATTTGGACAGTACTCCTCAAAAAGAATGAAAGTATGTCATAAAATGATTTAGAAATGAAAATGTGCATGTTAGACTTTTGGATTAAACACCACCATTCCAAAATTAAGATGGAAACCCCCTTTTTGGGCCCAATTTTCATTTTCCAACAAAATTTCTCAGTGAAGGTGTGTGCATAATTCAAAGAATTCCATAGTACATATGGGCATTTCTGTTCAGGTGTGGTGTGGTAAAGTTATCCATTGAATATGTGTACTAGGAATATTACAAACCATTTGCAATTGTGATGTAAGCATTGCACATTTTAACATCATCTTGAACATTTTATGTTCAATTTTACTTTTATGTACTAACATATATTAAGATTATTCTACCAAAAATAACCATTTCTTTGAATGAGTGATAATTTCTTTAAAATAATTTATGTTCACATTTTGTTATGTAGGATTGGTCAGAGATAGTTAATTTATATGAAAAGGATGGTATTTACTTAGGTAAGATAACTTGTAAAATATATATTACTGATACAGTAAAACACGCTTATAGCAAACACACTTATAATGAATTGACGCTTACAGCGAAGTGATTTTCATTCCCTGTGAGTTAATGATATATTGCAAACTTAATGGATATAACAAATTACGCTTATAATGAAGTAAAATCGGCCGTCCCTGGCACTTCATTATAAGCGTGTTTTACTGTACATATGCATCTTACTGATGTTAAGTGCCATGATTCAAAGTAAACTAAACCATTACAAACAAATATTTATAGGGGAGTCTGCTCAAATGTTGGCAAGAAATGTCAACTATGAAGTTCCTGCTCTTAAAAGACAAATTATCAAATGCCAACAGATTAAAAAGGTACAATAATTATTTATTTCATATCGTTACCGATGCCATATCTCCAAATGTAAATAAGTTTTAAGCAAGAAACAACATCAATTAAATTCAGAAGGAAATCGTTTGATATTTTAATGTTTTTGGTTTTTTATGAGTAGGAGTGTGACAGAAAGCAGGCAGTATATTCAGCTAAGGCTGAGGAACTAAGGAAGAAGTATGATGCAACATGTAAACAAATGGGAATAGAGGTAAACAGTTGTAACAGTTTTACAGAGCTGAACTTTTGCTGAATGCCAGTTAAATTCATAAGTGTGGAGAAAAAAAATGATTTAATTGAAAATATGGGGTTATGGAAACATTTATCTTTCATGGTTATGTACATCTAAGGAAAAGAGTTGATCTGAGAATGATATATTTTATCTGCTTCATTCAGGGTAAAAAGATAAAAACAGAGTTAGCTGCTCTTGTTCAGGATTTACCAGCTCAGTTCCAGAAGATTTCAGAGTCTGCCTCTAAATTGACCAAATCAGTGCAATATTATGATGAATTTGTAGACTTTGTCACTAAAAGGTAGAACCATCATTCTTCTTTTGGGTAATTTTCAATTAGATATTGTCATCACTGACTTATTCATCTGAGTTACTACCAGATACGAATCCTTTGAAAACATTTTTGAAGACTTTATTTTAATGAAATCTACATCCACTTTTTTTTATTTTGATATACATAGATCTGAGGAGGATAGGGGTAGTTTGCCAGTGTTAAAGTATGTAATGCAAAATGGGAACACAACAACATATCAATGGAGGACAGGAGAGAAACCAGAAGTGGTGGAGGAGGCCAAAATCTTCATTGACACAACAGATGAAGTAGATATTGAACAAGTGACAGATGATGTAAGATTGACAGACTACATTCAATTAGTTTATCATATTTGCAATTTGAGAACTAATGAAGAAAATCAAGGGTTGCTAAAATTAAACTTTATCTACTTGATGGACAAGAATTTTCCATGCTTCACAGTTGGAAAAATTGTATATACCAAAAGAAAAAGTTTTTGAAGAAAAATATTGAATTCTGCTTACTATTTTATGAATTTTTTAAAAAGACTAATTAAAAAAAAAGAGAAAGTAAAATCACTTGAGAAAAAGCATTGGTTTGAGGGGATTTGATTTTGTAGTTGAAGAAGAAACATGATAATGTTGTATAAAATATTAGCATTTTGTGGGGGATATGAATGCATGGGTCTCATCTTACCTGGAAAACAAAGAATATTAAACCCAAGAAAATTTTGTGATTTCACAGTATGCCTCACAAATTTCAAATATTTTTGCACATAAATACTACAAGAATAAAAAAGATTATGTACATATATATGTATCAAAGAATAATGAAAAAAATATACTATTCATATGATTCTATTATATTTACAATACATGTGTTACAGATAGACTGGGGAGATCCTGGAACTATGACAGAGTCAGCCATCGATTTTGGAGATGAGATAGATTTTAACATGGCTGACATCACAGTGGAAACAGGGGGCACAGAGGAAGGAGACCAGGTGATTAAAAAAATGATCATTGATATATTATTTT
The DNA here is from genome assembly GCF_033153115.1 of Saccostrea echinata. Classification (NCBI taxonomy): domain Eukaryota; kingdom Metazoa; phylum Mollusca; class Bivalvia; order Ostreida; family Ostreidae; genus Saccostrea; species Saccostrea echinata. The sequence goes on from NW_026889750.1 coordinate 30,499,737, forward strand.
TTGTTGTAATGCTTACTACTCACTAAATAAGAATTTTGAAATGAAACGGATATACATGTATCCAAAAGATTTTAAAATCTGTGTCGTTATCCAAAGGTGTAATTTTTTTTTTTTTACAAATGGACAGTTTACTGCACATGTATGTCAGCCAAACCCTGATCAGAGTTGATTTTTCTTTCTACAAACTGACTCTAAAAAAAATAAAGAAAACGTTTTTTGCAATTAAAATTGACATATGTACAATTATTTAGAATCCTGCTCCCACTGCTGGACATGAGAGTGACAGTAATGGCATTGACTGGAGTGAGGTTGTGATTGTGGATAAACCAGATTCTGCAGGTAGAAAATCTCAGTTCACTAAACTGAAATGTGAACTCTTTTTTTTAATAGTTACTGTATTGCTATTGAATTATGCTTTTTTTTTCAGTGATATAAAGGATTATTTATTTTTTCAGAGGGTGTTGCCAAAGGAGAAGATGCTATGTCAGTATTGGACAATCCACGAACACGGACATTGTTTATTGATGATCTTATGGAGGTAAGGTATTTTTTACAATCAATGGTCAAGTACCAGTCCATGTATCACCATTAGTAATCCCTATTTCATATCAAGATGATTTTTTTTTTCAAAAATATGTAATGGGATAATGAGTAATTTGTAACGTAGAGGTAATAGACACATATTAAGATAAAGTGGATTAAAAATGCTTTTCAGTTCTCAACAGTTATCTGTAAGACTAAATTCATTGAAAGTTCTTAAGTAATATCTCATCCCATTGCTTAAGACAATCTTTATTGTAAAGTTACTTTTTGATGGTATGATTGTAAACCTAAAGTACATAACTATTGATTGTAATATTTCATAATCTTGTAACCATTGAAATGTTGAACTACAATGTAACAAATATGAGATTGCATTAATTACTTTGGAATCCCATAGTTGGAAGCATTCTTGTCTCAGCGCTTGTTTGAGCTGGAGTCTGACTCTGTGGGGGCAGATGTCCTGGCCAGTGGTCAGATGCAGGATGCTCCTCCATCCATACAGCTCCATCAGGACACAGTGACCAGTATGATTGGCCAGGTTAGGGACATAATAGCAGCATTCAGCACGGTCAAGATGCATCACCTACTGTCCATCAGGAACTCTCCCAGGTGTGTCATAACAAAACTGATTCTGACTTCTTTATATACAGTCATGTAAATCTCATCTCATGGTTTCAGAATTCATATATTTTACATCAGTTTCTGCTCATCTGCAATAACAGTCTACACATTTGTTTACTATATTTCTATGTGTTAATCAATTTTCTGCTCAGTTACTAGAAAAATTTACACATTTGTTTACTATATTTCTATGTGTAAATGAATGTATTAAAATTATATTTAGGTAGACTTTTAAATGTACAATTTACTGCAGTATTTACAAGTACATCAGTCAGATTTTCACTTTAATATCAATGAAGAATTGGAAAATTTCAGATACGTAGAACGTCTAAAGGACACATTAAAACAGATGTTAAACTTGGCTGATAAGATGGTGTTTCTGGAGAAAGAGATGGTAGTGAAACATAAAGATGCTGAAACAGAGCAGTCAGAGACGCAGCCTAAACTAGAACTAGTCATCAAACGCACCAAAGAACTGCAAAAACAGGTAAATACTAGTCATCAAACGCACCAAAAATCTGCAAAAACAGGTAAACACGAGTCATCAAACACAGCAAAGAACTGCAAAAACAGGTAATCCATACACTAGCCATCAAACACACCAAAGAACTGCAAAAATGGGTAACACTAGTCATCAAATGCACCAAAGAACTGCAAAAACAGGTAAACACTAGTCATCAAACACACCAAAGATTGCAAAAACAGGTAAACATTAGTCATCAAACACAGCAAAGAACTGCAAAAACAGGTAATCCATACACTAGTCATCAAACACCAAAGAACTGCAAAAATGGGTAACACTAGTCATCAAATGCACCAAAGAACTGCAAAAACAGGTAAACACTAGTCATAAAATGCAGCAAAGAACTGCAAAAACAGGTAATCCATACACTAGTCATCAAACACACCAAAGAACTGCAAAAATGGGTAACACTAGTCATCAAATGCACCAAAGAACTGCAAAAACAGGTAAACACTAGTCATCAAACACACCAAAGAACTGCAAAAACAGAGGTATACACTAGTCATCAACTGCACCAAAGGGAATACACTAGTCATCAAACGCACCAAACTGAAAGAACTGCAAATACAGGTATACACTAGTCATCAAATGTACCAAAGAATTGCATAAAGTAAGGTTAATGAAAGTCCGGTTATTATGAATGTCCTGGGATCATGGAAAAAAGCTTTCTCCTAGCATAATTCGTTATCGCAAGTGAGTTAAGGCTAAGTATAGAAGTTTCTTTGCAGATAAACTCATTAAAAGACTTAAAGGCTATACCTATCATACACAGAAAGTTAAAACTTGTTTTCTGATACAAAGTTGGTACCAATGACATGTGATAGCCAGTATACATTATGAAGTCATATTATGACGTCATTGTTCTCTGCTGCACAAGTTTATAAGGAACATCAACAAAATAGCATCAAAGCAAGGGTATACCTTATTTTGTTTTACAGAAACAAAATATAAACAGAAGCAGGATATTCTAAGGATTTATGATATTGCTGCACAAATGTCGACAGTGTAATAGTTTAGTTACTATTCGTAAAGTTTTGAGTTGAACCAGGGTAAAATTTCATAGTCTGGGGTAAGTTTCCTCAAAATTTCATCAAATGAGAAAGTGCATAGGATTTGTGCAGCAATTTTATTAATTTTTAGAATATTCTTAATATTATACATTATTTATTTAAAACTAAATGGGATATGCCCTTGCGCCGACACTGTTTTGTTAATGTGTTTTATTGCCTTGAGTGGTAAAGAAAAGTGACTAGCTTTAACATGTTGTGGGTTCTAAGTATGTATAAGAATAAATTTAAACTTTCTCTGTACAAAAGATCTTACGGAGTTTTAATAGCTCATTTGCATAGAAATGTCTATACCTAGCCTTAACTCACACGCGGTGAAATTTAAAAAATAAACTGTTATATTGAAAGCAGATATAAAGCTCATTTTACAAAATTTGGGAATGCAGTCATTGTGATTTATTCCAGAATTTGAAAGTTCTTCATTGGTTTTTAGCTCACCTGAGCTGAAAGCTCAAGTGAGCTTTTCTGATCACATTTTGTCTGTAATCTGTCTGTCCTTCTCTAAACTTTTCTTATTTTTGACCTTCTCCAGAACCACTTGGCCAATTTCAACCCCTGCCACAAAGCATCCTTGGATGAAGGGGACTCAGGTTTATTCAAATGAAGGGCCAAGGGGAGATAATTAAAAATTAGTGAAAAATTTGGTGGCATCTTTAAAAAATCTTCTTCCCTAGAACCACTCGGCCAAAAAAGTTGAAACTTATGTGAAATCTTCATTACATAGTGTAGATTCAAGTTTGTTCAAATCATGACCCCCGGTGGTTGGTTGGGGCCACAATGGTGGGTTAAATTTGTACAAAGGAATATATAGGAAAAACTATTCAAAAATCTTCTAACAAAGCCATGATTAGTCATATTGATACAGAAGCATTCTAAGCTAGTGTAGATTCAGATTTGTTCAAATCATGACCCCCAGGGGAAGGGCGGGGCCACAATGGGGGGTTCAAAGTTTAACATAGGTGTATATATAGGAAAAAATCTTTAAAAATATTCTCAAGAACAGTAAAGCCATGATTAGTTATATTGATATGGAAGCATCCTCAGGTAGTGTAGATTCAATTGTTTTTTTTTTCAAGTCATGACCCCCAGGGGGTAGGGTGGGGCCACAATGGGGGATCAAACTTTTACAGAGGAATATATAGGAAAAAATCTTCTCAAGAACAGCAAATACATGATTTGTCATATTGATATGATCAAGTATCCTCAGGTAGTGTAGACTCAAGTTTGTTTAAATCTTTACCCCCTCGGGTGGGTTTGGGCCACAATGGGGGGATCAAAGTTTTACATAGGAATATATAGGAAAAAATTGCTGATGAAGAACAGCAGGGCAATATTGACATACTGAGCATTGTGGCCCATAGGCCTCTTGTTTGAAAATTACAGAAGAATTTGATGAATAGAAAAATCAGGCATTTTTTTTTAGTTACTTTGAACACTCCTTTTAAAACATAAATTTATCTTATGACCAATGTAAATGAAATTTTTTGTATTATACAATCATGTAGTTTGTGTTATCTTTAGCTCTAGGTTCTGAATACAGCAATAATGATGTTAGTTATCAATTAAAAACTTTTTTGTTTACTACAGATGGAAGCTGAAATATCAAAGCGATACAAGGACCGTGTGGTGAATATAATGGGAGAAATAAATACAATGTGATGATAGTCCTAATTTATAGACCACACTAAATTTGTGATAACTAAATCAGATGTGATTGAAAATTTTCATGAACCAAGTCAATAAGCAGTATACATGTAGCATCAGGTAAATTCATAAATTTGTATACGAAGTGTAACAGTCACTCAGAGACTCATGGGAAGGAAAGAGGGAAGAATTGATCTAGTTTACCATACTAGATTGAATCATTGTCCAGAATGACAAATCAAAGCGGAGATGGAGTATATTATTATTATTTTTTCTGTTACATGTGATATTTAAAATAAAATTATGGGAAGGCATTTCTGCACTTGTCTTAGAAATAGAAAGTGATATTCAAGTTTAAATATTTGTGTTGCAAAAACATGAGAGTTTGCTATAGCTATAGTTGATTGAGGGAACTAGTAGATAAGCAGATTTTGTTTCTCCTTCCATCCAGTGAAAGGCATTTCTATTACTTGTAATTAAATGCTTAAATAATCTAGGAAGAATTCCGTACTTTTTGTATTGATTTACTTGTCATTCTTGTTAATCGTCCCCTGTTTATTGTTTGGGATCCAAAAAGATAACCCGCCTTCTGTTTTGGTCATTTCATTATTATTTATTTTAAATTTAAACCAGTTATATTGCTTGTTATGAAGAAGAAAGGAAAAATGTATTTATTTGACATTTAATTGATATAAGTGCAAAGTAATGGAATGTATCCCTTTCTGTTCTGTTATGAATAATAAATGTAAAGGTGTGCTACAGTGAAACTTCGAGAAACAATTTTAAAAGTTTGTTCTTTTCAAATCTTATAAATTAGAAGGAGCGATCATCTTGAGAGGGGAGTAGAAGGATTAAGAATTCCATCAACAAAGCGCATCTTAGCTTTCCAAAATTCTGGATCAGTCCTTGCTGTGAGAAAAAATTCAAGTTAAAAAAAACACATTTATGTAAACATTATTTCCTCTGAAGCTCAATTGAGCCAAAAGCTCAAGGTACATGTATCTGTTTGTTGTCTGTTATCAGTTATTGTCATCTGATTGTAAACTTTTCACATTTTCATCTTCTCCAGAACCACTGGTCCAGTTTCAACCAAACTTGCTACAAAGCAGGGGATTCAAGTTTTCAGATCATCTGAGTCACTCAGGTGAACTACTGCTATCTTTTTGTTCGGCGAAGTGCGTCGTCCATTGGTCGTAAACTTTTGAACATTTTCAGCTTCTTCTTTTGAATCACTGAACCAATTTTGGCATATAGCATTAATGGGTGAAGGGGTACAAAATTGTGAATTTCATGGTCCCTGCCCCCCTGGGGCCTGGGGAGGGGCTTAAACCTACAAAATCATTGCTATTTTGAAAAATCTTCTTTACCCCTGGACATCAAGCAGTCAAACTGTTGGCATGATTTTAATAGACATTGAGCCCTCTACCAAAATTGTGAAATTCATGGCCCCAGGGTCAGGAGCTCTGGAGTTAGGATGGGGCTCTGATGATCATATAGTGAAAATGCATAATAACTTTAAAAATCTTCTTCTCTTCCCCTGTATATAAAGCGGATAAAGTAGGTGTAAAGTTATGATGATCAAGGGTGCCACTTTTAAAATTGTAAAATTTGTGGCCCTAGGATACCTCTTCTAAAATTTTGAATATCTTGTCCCCTGGGTCAGGGGCTCTGATCACAGGCACTTGACGTTTTTTTATCAATATTCTCCATACTATAATAATATTATTATTTATTATTATAGTATGGAGAATTTTTTATTTATGAAAAGAAAGGTTAAAAACGTCAAGTGTCTGTGGTTCTGATGTTAGGGCGGGGCTCTATTGATTATATAGTGAAATTGCATTAACTCTTTGAAAATCTTGGGTATTTAGCAGATAAACTAGGTGCATGGTTATGATGATCAAGGATGCCTTTTCCAAAATTTTGAAATTTGTGTCTCCAGGGTGAGGGTTTCATGTGGGAGTGGGGAGTCTATTGAATATATAGTGGAAATGCATTTTTTTTATTTTGAAAATCTTCTTCTCTGCCCCTGGGCATTTAACGGAAAAACTAATTTCATGGTTATGATGAGCAAGGATATCTTTTCAGAATGTTTGAAATTCATAACCCCGGATCAGGGATTTTGGTGTTAGGATGAGGCTCTTCTGAATAAATAAAGTATATAGTGGAAATGCATTATTTTATTTTTTAAAATCTTCTTCTCTGCCCATTGTTATTAAGGAAACATACTAAGTGCATGTTTATGATGAGCAAGGGTGCCTCTTCCAAAATTGTGAATATCTTGTCCCCAGGGTCAGGGGCTCTGATATTAGGATGAGACTATATTGAATATAAAGTAAAAATTGAGTATTCCTTTGAAAATGTTCTCTTCTCCTGGGCATCTAGGAGGTAAACAGAGTATATAAAGTTGTAATAAGCAAGGATGTTTTTACCAGATTTTGAAATTCTGTACCCTTTGGTCAGTTTATTAATTTCTACGGAAAGAAGCTATTCCCCTTTGTTATTCACCTATGATAGTTAATCACTGTAAATAATGTTAACTGGAAAGGTCAATTGAATAACAGAATTATACAAGAATTTTTATATTTAATACTTAACGTACTTTCGTAGTTTTTAATGGTCAGGAAGACTTTTTAAATAATAGATAAATGAAAATGAAACAAAAATATAGTATACAGGGAAAAATCTTTAAAGAAGAAATTGTATGTATACAGGAAAAAAATCTTTTTAGAAATCAGGAAGACCATTTTAAAAATACCATATAACGTGGATTTTTTAGCGACCATCTAATTTTCCCATTATTAACAACGGTCATTGCAATGGCAACGCTAAAAAAAATGCCGGGAATAAAACAGTCTAAAAATTGTCTGAGAAAATAAATAGATTGATCCCTAAAATCGCTTAAAATTAATTGTGCTAAAATAAATGCCCACCGCTCCTTTCCATTCTTGATAGCAATTAACATCTTTGAGACTAATTATCTCGAGTAAAACAGGGTATCGACAGGTTTTGGAAAGGGAGTGGATTGGAACGTCTTAAAGGGTAATCCTAACCGTATGTAAATTTTTCATGCATGGGTACTTTTTGGTTGGTTCTGGTGCATTTTGGAAGTCAAAAATTAAGTGAACAAAATCTAGCAGTCATACTTTATAAGACAATTTTTAATTTAAAGTATCCCTATGCCGTGTATAGTCAATTTGATTACGGGTATGCCATGAACCACTGGGGCTAGAAAGGGGCTACGGTATGTGGAAAAAAAATTTTCACATGAATGAAGGGGGAAAAGAGTTTTAATGATGAATAGAAATATAAAATAATAATACATAAATTTATAAAGCGATTAACATAATTCAAGAATTACTCTAAAGCGCTGTACAATAAAATATTGATAAACATAATTTAGGCCACACCAATTTAATTTCTTATTCGTCGGACATTGATGAAAAAAAAGTAAGAGCGGGGTAGCGGTTAAATAATAATATTATTACTTTTTTGTAGGCAACATTTTTAGGCGGAACGTGAAAAAATTTATATTTTTTCTGATTTGCAGAGTTAGCAGATTTAAAATACGAAAAATAAAGCGGAAATGGAAAAGAAAATAGCACAGAATTTCCATGGTGCGGGAAATTGAAATTAATATTATTTGTATAGTTTTGCTTAAATACGAGCGCGCGGGTCCGACGAACAAAACATTTTATTGGTGTGGCCTTAAGAATTATAAATAAATAAATTAAATTAACATACATATGTAAGAAATTATAACATGTTTAAAATAATGAAATGACACTGTACTAAAATTACATACATACAATTACGTTTTTTTAAAAAAAAATCCTGTGAAATTAAGAACGTCTTTAGAGACTTATTGCTAAAAATTGTGCGGCAAGTATTTAAAAAGCTATTTTATAAAAATATTATTATATGTCTTTAAAAAATATCCAGGGTCTGTGCCTGTTTTATGTCATCAGGAAGGTCATTCCACAAAAGCGCTGCTACCCAACTGAGCTGGCGTTGTCCGGATTTCTGGGAAGTCAAGTTACTTATGTGAGCATTACGGCTCATGAATCTCTTGTTAATGTATATGTAGGATTGATAATGGTTGTATCTTGACGATGCTGTACTGCCATGTGATGTCCGAAGCAGACACATACAGTGTAGCATCGTTTTTAAAAGTGGAAGGGAGGGGAGAGCCATTAAAAAAACTGACACCTCCGAAAAATCTTTTGATAGCAAAAAGAAAAAAAAAGGAGGGGGTCGTCCAGACTCCAAAACCCTACTTCCTGTGAAGGTTGGGTGTAGATTCAAACGTTTTCTTTAAGAAAATTTAGAAACATTAACATGGAACGATTTGACCTTATTGGAACAAAAGCGGGAGGGGTAACTCGCCTTTCAATGAACATTTACATACTAAATCAACAGTAAAATAATTAGTTAGGAAAAAATTGGGGGTGGGGCAGCCCCCTTTCCTCCATACTAAGTGCCTGCGAACAAATGGTTGTACCGTTTAAATTTCTTTTTATTGCAGACCATGCATATGTCGAGTCAAAGCAACTTATCCCCCATGTTCGGCGTTAAAACGTCTGGTCACGGCGTTAAATGTATAGTTCAGAACATATGCTCTCGATTCCCTTTTTATGCCCCCGTAATCGAAGATTCGGGAGCATATAGTTTTTCCCTGTCCGTCCGCCTGTCTGTTTGTCCGCAAAAACTTTAACATTGCCCATAACTTTTGATTGGTTAGAGCTATGGCTTTCATATTTCACATGTGTATTCCTTGTAACAAGACCTTTCTTTGGGTACAATCATATTTGACCCTTTGACCTTAACCTTAGAGTTTGACCCAGTTTTGCAAAATTTTACCCAACTTTAACCTTGACCATAACGTTCGAACGATTGGTGCTAGGCTTTCATACTTCACATATGTAATCTTGTAATAAGACCTTCCTTTGGATACCAACAATTTTTTAGTCCATTGACCATGACCTTGGAGTTTGATTTACATTTGGAAAACTTTAACCTTGGCCATTACTTTTTAATAGTTGGCTCCAGGGCTTTCATACATCACATATGTAATCCTTGTGACAAGACCTTTCTTTGGATACCAATAACTTAGACTCTTTGACCTTGACCTTGGAGTTTTACCTACTTTTGAAAAACTTTAACCTTGGCCATAACTTTTGAACGGTTGGTGCTAGGGCCTTCATACTTCACATGTGTATTCCTTGTAACAAGATCTTTCTTTGGATACCAATAATTATAACCCATTGACCTTGACCTTAGAGTTTGACCTACTTTTGGACAACTTTAACCTTGGCCATTACTTTTGAATAGTTGGTGCTAGGGCTTTCTTGCTTGACAAATGTAATCCTTGTGACAAGACCTTACTTTGGATACAAATAACTTTGACCCTTTGACCTTGTAGTTTGACCTGCTTTTGAAAAACTTTAAACTTGGCCATAACTTTTGAACGGTTAGTGCTACAGCTTTCATATTTCACAAGTGTATTTCTTGTGAGAAAGCCCTTCCTTGGGCATCGATCATTAATTTTAACCTTTGAGCTTAACCTTGATGTTTGACTTACCCTTGAAAAACTTTAACCTTTTCCATATCTATTCAATGGTTGTTGCTAGGGCTTTCATATTTCACTGGTATATTCTTCGAGACAAGACCTTAATTTATACACCAACATATTTGATTTGCGTTTGAGAAAGTTTAACCTTCGCTCTAAGTTGCCCTAGGGGGGCCATGAGTGTTTCACAAACACATCTTATTTTATGTTATCTATGTATGTAATGGTCGTACGTGAATGTGTCCTCATAAAGAGATAAACCAAAATGACATTTTCTGTGCCAATTTTCGCCATTTTTTGGTGTTTGGAATTCATAGCAGGTATGACGGCATTTAAAGATGAACTAATGTACATCTACACGATAAGTCAAAAACTGAAAATTTATGTTTTTGCATTGAACCACCATTAGAATTTCTGACAAGTATCGTGAAATTATGGGTAAAATTGTTATCAAGTAACCCAGATAAGATTCCACAAATAAAAGGTGTTCTGCATAAATAGTATTTTTTTCGTGACTTGCTTACCATGCTAACCAAGAACTAAGACAAAGTGAGGTACTGATTATTTGACAAAGTGGAACGTCGATATACATATAAGATCTTAACGGCGTGTCCTGAATCAAGATCAGGGCAAATATTCTATCAAGTTACAAAATTAATGCCGAAGTGATAATACTCGTAAATTTAACATCCATTGCTATGCTAATGGTCCTGGTCTTTCACAATTGGGCTCATCAATAGGAACAGCATACTTAATTAGACCTGAATTCACCCTAGTCAAAAGTTTCATATTCAAAGCTTGGACAAAAAATTCAACAGCTCACTGGAGTTGAATCAAGGTGATGCTACTGATGATCAGTCTGTATCTATCATTTCAACAAAGGGTTACTAAGTTATATCCTAAACAGAATACACTGTATTTACCGGTATGTCTAAAATCGACCTTGATCTTTGAGATAGTGCCATTTTTCACATGATAATACATCGACAGGCATAGGTAACAACATACTACTAGTAATTCCTGGACAAATTTGGTAGAGGACTTAGTCATGCCAACAGTTCGAAGCAAGACGACGGACAAAAGGTCACCTGAGTCACTCAGGTGACCTTACAAACTGACTTTATTAAAAACTCTGATTTACAGCAAGACGACGGACAAAAGGTCACCCGAGTCACTCAGGTGACCTTACAAAATGATTTACTTTATTAAAAACTCTGATTTACAGTGATAGACTTTGATTTAAAATATTAAAAAACTTTTATTACTGTAGTAAACCAGAAGTATCTGTTGAGACTATAGCTCTACTGGTTTGTACTTCTAACAATTAAGGAAGAGAAAAGTAGCACTTGGACTTGAAACTTTGCAACAGCAATAAATAAATAGTAATCCTTGTTTTACTCTCTTTTTGTGGCAAGATGAATTGCAATAAGACTAAAACTGTAGAAGGAGTAGCCATTTAAAAGAATTTTAGAGAAATTTTGATTTTAGTTACCATGGCAACATTATTCATCAAAATAAAAAAAAAACAATTAAGACGATTATATATCTCAGTGTAGTCTACTTGCATGCCATGTTATATTAAAATCAGACCAAACTGTAGGCAAAGTAATGTTTTGAAAGTATATCAAAGAAATTCAATTTTTTTGTAACCATGGCAACACTTCACCAAAATCAAAAAAATGATATACAGAATTATGTATCTCAGTTTAATCTACTTGTGTGCCAAGTTATATTGAAATCAGTCCAAAACTGTAGGAGGAGTAGCATTTTGAATGTATTTCACAGAAATTTATATTTTTAGAAACCACGGCAACACGAAATCAACAACCGATACACAGAATTATGTATCTTAGTGTAGTCTACTTTTGTGCCAAGTTATATTGAAATCAGACCAAAACTGTAGGAAGAGTAGCATTTTGAAAGTATTTCACAGAAATTTCTATTTTTAGTAACCATGGCAACACCGTTCATCGAAATCAAAAACCGATACATAGAATTATGTATCTTAGTGTAGTATACCTGTGTGCCAAGTTATATTGAAATCAGACCAAAACTGTAGGAGGAGTAGCATTTTGAGTTATTTCACAGAAATTTCTATCTTTAGTAACCATGGCAACACCGTTCATCGAAATCAAAAATCGATACACAGAATTATGTACTAGTATCTTAGTGTAGTCTACTTGTGTGCCAAGTTATATTGAAATCAGACCAAAACTGTAGGAGGAGTAGCATTTAAAAAAAAAATGTTTACAGACAGACAGACAGCTAGACAGACGGACGGACGACGGACACCTTACTATCGCATAAGCTCTTCTGGTCTCTGACCAGTAGAGCTAAAAACTTAGATGCCTTCATTTAACATAGTAAACTATAGATCACAATAGTTTCTGCTTAGGGTATTTTTACGCGGCAATAAAAGCATTTCAATTATACATAGGTGTTATGCTTATGTATAAGACAAAATCTCTACTGTTCTTATTTACCGGTTAACTTCAATGTTTTGCAGTTTGCTATGGCTCTATACCATGTACAAATCACGATGACTGTGGAGGTATTCAGTGCCCTGCTGGGTACGCTCCTTACTGCGCTACCATTTTATTTAGCCAATGCAAATGCAGCCAATGTGAGTATTGAAAAATGTTCAGTTTGTACCTTCAGTCCTGCTACATGTATAAATATACCTAATGTTCTGATTCACCAGTTCAACCGAACATAAATTATTTTTAAAATAAAACTCAAAACACTTTTATATAGGAATGAGCTCGCACGCGCGAGTGTAACAGACCTTAATGAAGTGTATTCAGTATACAAAGCAATCTTTAGTTCAGTTTCTTATTCAAATATCCATAACATTTTACAAAAGAAAAAGGCTCCTATAAAGGGACAACATCAAAACAACAAAAAACATGTAGGAAATACCGATACTGGGAGGGGTAGGGGATAGTCTATTGCAATGTAGCAGTAAAACACCCGAAATTCTACCTTATAAGTGACTGAATCATGCGTAGCACGGATTCAACCTATTCACCCGTAAACAAAATAAACACCCAATCGATCTCCGATACTGCATTCATAACAAACACACGTGTTTTCCCGTAACTTTTATAATTGTATTAATTTTATCATTATATTGAAGTAATTTCTCTGTTTAATTATGAAAAGTTAAAATTCGTTCATTTGTAAAGCTGATGCAATGTGGTCGGCGTGGAGCGCATGGAGTCAGTGTAGTGTGACTTGTGGCGCCGCGTCGGGTTCGCGAACAAGGCAGCGGAACTGTGCGAAGAGCGCCACTAGCCACGACTTTTGTGTCGGTAACCACCGGCAAGCAGAGGTTTGCCGTGCATCTTCATCACATTGTCCACGTGCGTATTAACTTCTAATCGGACATTTGCAAAACTTTGTAGAACCCATATTATTTTATAAAATTATGAAAACTGGCAATATATATACAATTTTTACTTTCTGATGATAAATTAGTGTTTATTTTAAGGAGATGGTCACTGGGGACATTGGTTTGCCTGGTCATCATGCAGTGTTTCCTGTGGTATAGGAACAAGACAGAGACACCGAGACTGTAACAATCCTCCACCAGCCTATGGAGGATCCTACTGCTCGGGCTATGTCACAGATAATCAGGCTTGTTCCCATTCCTGTACAAGTAAGACCATAACGAGATCCGTTATGTTGTCCTTGGCATTTTAATGTGCTACGTACGTATATTTAGTCAAGAGCTTAAACCAAATGGTGGTAGGTGTTTTATGTCGAAAAGTCATATTCTGGTTAGTTCAAATATGGATTAAGTTATAAACAAACTGAGTACTTAGTATTAATGACTTTTATTTGGTTTTAGCCACTACCACGGCAACAACAACTACTACTTCAGCTACCACTACTGTACCAGGTACTGATTATGTATATTGTGTACTGAAGAAATGCTTCTAAATACAAGGAATGTTTGGTTTGAGGAATTGTATGCTTGTCCTTTTTAGCTCACCTGAGCCGAAGGCTCAAGTGAGCTTTTCTGATAACATTTTGTCTGTAGTCCGTCTGTCCGTCTGTCTGTCCGTCTGTAAACTTTTCACATTTTCGACTTCTTCTCAAGAACCACTGGGCCAATTTCAACCAAACTTGCCACAAAGTATCCTTGGGTAAAGGGGATTCAAGTTTGTTCAAATGAAGGGCCACGCCTTCTTCCAAGGGGAGATAATTAAGAATTCGTGAAAAATTAATGGCATCATTAAAAAATCTTCTTCTCAAGAACCACTGTGCTTGAAAGTATGAAACTTATGTGGAAGCATCCTCAGGTAGTGTAGATTCAAGTTTGTTCAAATCATGACCCCCGGGGGTCGGGTGGGGCCATAACAGGCGATCAAAGTTTTACATAGGAATATATAGGAAAAATCTTTAAAAATCTTCTTCTCAAGAACAGCAAAGCCATGATTGGTCATATTTATATGGTAGCATCCTCAGATAGTGTAGATTCAAGTTTGTTCAAATCATGACCCCCGGGGGTCGGGTGGGGCCACAATGGGCGATCAAAGTTTTACATAGGAATAACCCCCCTCCCCCCCCCCCCACCCAACCACTTTTATATTTAAACTTTTCAACCTTTCAAGACTGAACTGATTTCTGCTTTACCTAGCCATAGTGCTCAGGTGAGCGATGTGGCCCCTGGGCCTCTTGTTGATTATAGGTAAGCCTTGTCCATCATGTGATGAAAGGCTAAACTGTGTTTGGAACCAGACATGCTCAGCAACTCAATCTTGTATGGTGAGGGCTGTAACGGGCCACGGATTTCAATTCACTGTACACTGTATTCTAGTAAGTTACTGTCAGCCAAACGGATCATTCATGAATGAAGTGTGCTATGTATTTTGTAATTTGTAATCATTGAGATTATATAACTCTTGTGTTTTTATTGCAGAGTCAAGACTGTCACTTCATGACCACATTTTTACATAACTCAGAAATCTACTGCTGTGATGACAGAGAGTGTCTCAGAAAATATATTGGGATATAGATTTTAATAAACTTGACACCTATTGTCAATACATATACTATATCAAAATTGTTCAAACACAGTAATCTTCTCAATCTAAGAAGAACTTTAAAAAACTTATTACACAGATTAAACAAAATCAAAACAATACACAATATTTTTTAAAGTTTAAACTAAATTTACTTTTCAGAATTCTCCTAAATTTATTTTGTCCCTTTGGTAACACTGAGACTTCTTGTGATATTATGTTGCACAACAGAGAGGTAATGAACACGCATTAATACAAGTGCATCATTGGAAAGCAACAGAACAACCAAAATACTAAAATCATTTGTAGATTCTTCTTTCATGGTCTGTAAATGACAAAATGTCACAAAACTATAAGAAGAAATAACGAGACAAAATTTTGTCCTTTTGACTTTTCGAGAACCAAAAAAAAAAAAAAAATGAAAAAAAAAGAAAAAATAAAATAATAATAAATAAATAAAAAACAAATTGTGCAAAACAAAAATTAGAGTATTTCTTAATTTGTTTAAGAAAGCAATGCCAAACTTGCATTACATAATTTTAAAATCTTTATAGCCTCAAAAGTATAGAAAAGAAAGATGTATTTGTAGAGTCATACATTGACGCCATATAATTCAACTGCTTGTCCGACCTCACCATTCAACGTATATGCCAAAAAGTTCTTTATTGCATCAGCATATCAAAAGACCAAAAGTTAATTTGACGAATACCACGATCGCAAGGCAAGGTGTACAAGGAAAACGCGGGAAGTAGAAAGCAAATATCAATTAGTTTCTGTACCATCGAATACTGGAATTAATTCATATGATTGACATGGATTGTAAGGCCTGGTAAATTTGAATGCGTTGCTTATTTTCTCGGTCTTTAACCTTATCTTTCATTGCTATTAAATGACAATTATTATGGCGCAATAAAAGGAATTTTGACAGAGATAACACTTTGATAAGAAGAAGACCACCGAGGAATGCACATGCGTCCAAGCATGAACAAATATCATATACTCCTTGCTGCTTTAGGCATTTTGGATACTCTCTCAGGTAAAAACGCCTAAGCAATATAAAAAAAGTTATGATTTAAAGATTCCTGAAATGCTGGTTGCAATTGTCATATGGAGAAAAAGGGAGCCGAGGCAAAACTGATGCAGATGGTATCATAATACTAGTAAGTATTCTACTACAGACATCTCTAGGGATGTTTCTTTTTTAAATATTGTTCCATCTTATTTGCCCAACAATCTTTAAGCCATAAAGAAAATAAAATGATAGATAGTTTTAGTTTAAGGTGGAAAGTGTCATTTACATCATATCATTTATCTTGATCATTGGATGCCATTTTGTTTGTTGATGGTTTACTTATCGTATTAACAATCACCTTTCTTAAGTTTAGCATCTTTCTTAGCCTCTAATTTCCAATTTTGTGTACATTTTCTGTGAAGATTTTCTTATTGCGTTACAAATATCAGACCATCATATAAGACTGTAATACTCCATAAGCTTTCATTTGAGAGAATTTATCTATTATTTATCAGCTGAAATGTTGCAAGCATGTGTTTTAGTTCTAAACAAAAGGTCGAGAATATAGAGAGAAATTATAATTACCATCAATGCAATTAAAATGATTGTACTTTTTGATATTTGATAAATTCCTTTGAAGTTACAGTTCAGTTATAGGTTCACTGCAACTTTTAAATAAAGTATAAGGAAGAACGGAATGTTTAATTGGAGAATTTTCTCGCAATGAAATAGGAAATGCTTTACTTGGAAGAATCAAGAATGGTATGAATAAAATAATAACTGGACCATGAATATCATTGGACATAAATTTTATAAAAAAAGGAGATATCTCTTTCAATAAGAAATACATAACTTTTTGCTTAGGAAATATCTCTGTAACACAGACAGGCATCTCTTTAATTTAGAAATATATTGCTTAATTTAGTGAGATATCTTTTATAACAAAGGAGATATCTCTTTAAACAAATGAAATATCTCTTTTACTAAGACAAATATCTCTTTAAGCTATAGAGGTATCTCTTATCATCGCTCAGAGACATCTCTTAAACAACGATAAAAAGATATCTCTCTTAGTTAAAGAGATATCTCTTTAAATGTTGTAGGTTGGGACATTTGAGTTGTATCCCAACCTTTTGTCGTATTGATGTCACAATGCGATTGTAAAGCTGTGATCGAACACTGTCCCCAAAACTAACTTTCATATCATAACCTAAGATGTGGATTAAAGGCACTATACCATATTTGCCTGGAATATTCCTAAGGGAATAGAGAACCAACTCCTGTAGATGGTTTAGAAAGGTATTTCGTTTTGTTTATAAGTCCACTAAAATTTTCAAAAATATAAATCACATATAAAAATATAAATCGCATCATTATGATAATACATTCTATAGATCTGTCCATCAACACATGTTTTAATGTAAATACACGTATTTAATATATATATATATATATATATATATATATATATATATATATATATATATATATATATATATATATATATATTATTATTATTATTACCTTTTTATATTTTTCACAGATAAATTGTGTATTAAGGAAAGACAATTAGAGTTAGGGTCATATCACTTTGTATTATATGTCATTCAACACTTTTTCGGGAATTGGATATAACTCGTTCAATTAATTTTCACTGTAATATCCTTAACTTTCAAATTTTATGAGTGAAAAATTCTCGAGAGGGACGTTAAATAACATACAAACAAACAAATTTTAGACATGTTTGACCACAGAAGGAACACATCTTTAATTCATTAGTGTCATAGGAACCCAAATTAAATTGCATGAATTTATAGCAACAGGACCTGTGCTGTCTTATCTACAACTTACTACAACTGTATTGATAATATAATCAACTTAACAAGTTTTCCCAAGATTTATACTGCCTGAAAAGCCCCATCAGTATAACAGTCTTGAAATATGCAGAACATGACGTTTTCTTGTGCTAGTACTTTAAACATATACGGCACTCATGCACTGGAATGAGAAAAGGAGCCATGCATGCATTGTCCATAAAATTTTGCTTTATGAACCAGGATAATGTTCACCATGTGTAAGGACATATGTGATAGAGAGGACAAATTATGAAAAGATGGCCGTGCAGCTTCCAAAAAGCATATGAATTTTTCCATTATACTCTTGTTTTTAAATGTAAACAATTGTTCGAAAAAGCTTAAGGACATACGCAACGTACCTTACCTACTGATAATTTTTCAAGATATTCTTAATTTAAGATTATAGTGCCATCAAATGTTCGTAGACAAAAAATCAGCATGCATTACCAGGGGTTTTGAAAAAATATCAATTGATGAAAATATACAAAAAATATTAAACATATATTCTAGATGTTTTGTTTATCCAAACTTGTTTTAGAAGAAGTGTATAACATGCAGCATATATATAGACATTAAAATGTAGCACACATTTCCTTCAAGTATTGGAACTCTTCAACTCCAGGGAAAATGACAATGAAGTTTAAACTACATTGCGTATGTCCCTAATTACATATATGCATGACTGTACCTATACTTCATAAACTACTATTTAACTTGTAAAAAACCAATTTACTCAAAGTCAATAAAATAAAATATCTCAGTGTTTTTAATATCTTTGAATTCATATGAAGAAGGCTAGCATAAATGTACACACTCATGTTTTCATGTACTTAATCTTAGACTGTGAGTTACATATGTATCATGCTATAAAAATTGTAATACCGTAAAGCTTTGTTGAATCAATGCTTTAAAAATACTTATGCAACTCTGTTTTAAGAAGTCTTCAGTAGTTCAGTCTGTAAAATATTTAGATGCAATAACTTGATAATTAGGCACTGAAATGGTCGTCGAAGTTACCCCCCCCCCCCCGTTACTTGTTAATATAATAATAGTTAATCAACACAAATATTGTAATTAATGGGTCGATTGATAGAAGAATGATACAAGTATAATTGATAAATGATGTTAAGTCACACAATATGAATTGTCTTGTCAAAAGAAAGGGAGTTCGGTGTATTTTCTTAATAGAATATTGGAAAACTTAAGGATATTGATTAAGTTGGAGTACAAAGGGTAGTACAGCCAACTGCTAAGTGTATGAAAGAACTGCGAACGATAGCATTGTTCTCCCGCCTACCTCCTAGTCAATTTTCAAAAGTTAACGCAATTGAATGATTTTTCATATTTATATAGATATTTATATGAATTTTCATAAAACATTACTTCTTTGGGAAAACAAAGAAAGATAACTCTATAATTTGGGGAAAACTTGTGTTTTTCACCATAGAAATCAACGGAAAACGGAAAATACTTTCAAAACATCTTCCCCCCCCCCCCCCTGTGAAACAAAAATTCCTTTTTACAGGCAATATGGACTGTCATTTCCAAATTCATACCAAAGCTTTTTGTGTTTCACGGGGGGAACATATGTTTACAGACAAAAAACTACAAAAATGCTTATTTTTCACCAATTTCAAAGGGTTTTACAAGTAAAACATTGTATTTTATTAATTATATATGTTTAATTTTATACGCGTAAAACATAAGAAAAGATTTAAGGAACATTTATTCATATCTAAGAAAATTTTTTAAAAATGTGTTGATACTTTAAAGCCCGATTTCAATGGAAAATATCGTCTACCCCTTTATTTTAGGAGCTGGAATTAGGGGTAATTAACTATTTAACACTGGCATTTAAATTATCAGTCAATTACCATTGAACTGTTCTTTGCATTCAACAAAGATTTTACGGTCAAATTGCCATAAGTATTGAATTAAATGGATGTAAAATGCAGGCGGGAATCGAGAGTTAGCGTGCGTTGTTCTTTATAGTGTGTGCATGTTGCCATGGGCTAATTGCTCTGTGCAAATTGCTGTAGTCGTTGACCAGTAAATTGCCGTGTGTCGAAAGTAACAGACATTGTACCCTGTTTTTAGGTAAGTGGATGATCAGTGACAGATTAGATTGTGTTTGTATAACAAAGTCACTTGGCTAGGGTACAGTTGTAGAGTTAGGCAACTAGTAAGCAGTAAGACACCAGGCAGGTGTCAAGGTATCAGCTCAGACCAATTGTCCAAAGACGCCAAGCAGGTGTCAGTTGTTGTGTATAGACAGTTGTTTCAGAGTCAGGCAATTGTCATAAGGCACCAGGCAGGTGCCATTATAAACTGTAGATATATACAAAGCATATAGGTCACTTGCTTTAAAGACACCAGGAAGGTGTCACACTATTTGTATATTTTGCATTAATCATACCCCCATTAAAACTCGAAAATCCGAGCACGGACCTACTGACCGCTCAGGTCCGACACGTTACCAAAGTTGGTGGCAGCGTCGGGATTTTACTGGAGGTATGGGTGAACGTAATAAGCAGATTGAGGATAGCCTTAGAGAAACCTTACATAAGATGGAAGAGAAGCTGAAGAGGTATCGCCTTGACCAGTCTACACCTATAAGTAGGAGACATGACCAAGTGTCAAGCCGTGACAGTGGCCTTGCCATAAAGGACACGCCATCCAGACGCCCATACGATGGAGCAAAACCAAAAGTCCGATTTGCCGACGACCAGCATGTTGCAGAGAAACAGTATGACAACTGGTTAACAGACAACTTGTCTAAAGGGACACACATGCGACAGCCATCCCCTGAACCAAACGTCCCTGAAACATATCGTCAGACAGACAGAGACGATAGAGAGAGAAAGCTCACAGTAAAGCCAGCTACATATGATGGTTCAAGCTCCTGGCTGGACTACAAATGTCACTCTGAGGCTTGTGCCAATGTGAATGGTTGGAATGAAGAGAAGAAAGGATTATTTCTAGCCCTATCACTACGTGGTCAAGGTCAGGCTGTCTTAGGCGATTTACCAACTGACAGGGGACAACATTATGAGACACTTGTAATGTCCCTGCGAGAAAGGTTTTCTCCTCCTAACCAAACTGACCTGTACCGGGTACAACTTCAAGAGAGGAGACAAAAACCACCAGAAACACTTTCTGAATTAGGCCAGTCTATAGACGATTGACCAATTTGGCTTATCCAACTGCACCAGGAGAAGTCTGTAAGACCCTAGTGAAGGATCAGTTCATCGATGCATTGATTGATTCTGATATCCACATAAGAATTAAGCAGTCGAGACCTGCCAATTTGAATGAGGCCAATGAAGCCTTGCTGTAGAACTGGAGGCATACAACAGAGTAGAGAAGAGGGACAGAGAACTCAAATGTCATTTGAGAGCAGCTTTTGTTGAAGAACAACCTGACACCTCTGACAAATGTAATAATGGCCAACTTGCGAATTGGATGAAATCTGCTGAAGTGAACATGAAAAACATTACTGAAGAACTCAGGGAACTTAAGGTCTCTAGGCAGAGAAGACCTTACGACAACAGGTACAGAGGTAGAGATACGAGGGCAAGTGGCACAAAGCAGGGTATAAGATGCTATGAATGCAAAAAGCCAGGACACATCAGGCGTAACTGCCCTCAGATGAACAAAAGGCAGAAGCAGTCGGATGACAGATCCAGTAAGGCATCTATGAAACAGATCGAACAAGATGGAAAAAGAGCATGAGGGCCACAGGTATCAATAGGCCTTGGTTCATCTATAGAGTAGTGTAGGTTGTTCATAGATGTAAATGTGCAAGGAGTAAAAGCTAAATTTCTAGTAGACACTGGGGATACTGTCACCCTTGTTTCTGAGACATTGTACAAGAAGTTGCCTGCATCAGTGAGACCGAAGCTGCACGAGGTAAATCAGACCATCATGTCAGCCAATGGCATTGCTTTGTCTGTTCATGGGAAGGCAGAATTCAATGTTGGCATTGACCAGTTGACATACCACAATGAGGCAGTGGTTGCTAACTTAAAGGCAGATGGTATATTGGGCCTTGACTTTATGAAAAGAAATCATTGCAAAGTCGATGTTAGTAATGAAGTTCTTGATGTCAATGGTCATGATAAGAGAATGGCAATTGAAGGTTCATATGGATGCTATAGAATTACAACAGCTAAGACAGTGAGCATTCCGCCAAGGAGTGAGATAATTGTACCTGGTAAAGTGTGTGTTCCAGAGGGTTCAAGTCTGCCATATTGCGAGAGTATTATTGAACCAGTTGATAAGCACGTCAAACAGCAGAGCACACTAACTGCAAGAACAGTAGTAAACCCCCAAGAAACTGTGCCGGTTAGACTAATGAACGTTGAACAAGAGTCAAAGGTGGTACACTCTGGGACAGTAATTGGACAACTTGCTGAGATAGAGACAGTAAAAAACTCACTTGTAAATGAGAAATCATCAACTACCAGAGCGCTACGCAAGGGTTTAGCTGATCTACTTAATAAGAGTAAGGACAACATGACTCTTACACAGTTCAAGCAGGCAGAAGACTTTCTGTTAAAATATACATGCTTGTTTGCGGAAGATAGCTTGGACTTCGGCAGGACTGGAATAGTAAAGCATCATATCGATACAGGTGACAGTAGGCCTATAAAACAAAGACCACGAAGGGTGCCAGCTCATCTGACAGATGAGGTAGACAAGAATATAGATGACATGCTTGCAAAAGGTGTCATACAGCCCTCCAACAGTCCATGGTACTCGCCAATAGTGTTGGTCAGGAAGAAAGTTGGAACATATAGGTTCTGCGTTGATTATCGTCGCCTTAACAGTTGCACTATACAAGATGCATACCTTTTCCCGAGGATTGACGAGTCACTTGACCAGTTGTCTGGGTCTACCTGGTTTTCGACACTCGACCTTTGCTCAGGCTACTGGCAAGTTGAAATGACTCCTGCAGACAAGCCAAAAACTGCTTTTACATCAAGACAAGGGTTGTTCGAATTCAACGTTATGCCGTTTGGCTTGAGTTGTGCCCCGGCAAGTTTCGAACGCCTCATGGAGAGCGTGCTTGCTGGATTGCAATGGGACATTTGTACGATATACCTAGATGACATAATTGTCACAGGCAAAAAATTCAAACAAATGCTTGACAATTAGAAAAAAGTCTTTGAAGGGCTGAGAACTGCCAATCTAAAGCTTAAGGCCAAGAAATGCTGTCTCTTTGCAAGAAAAGAAACATATCTCGGACATGTTGTTTCTGAACAAGGGATATCCACAGATCCAAACAAGATAGCAGTTGTCAAAGAATGGCCAGTACCTGCTAATGTCTCAGAGCTGAGGTCGTTTCTGGGTTTGTGTGGATACTATCGGAGATTTATTCAAAACTTCTCTGCCATTGCTAAGTGTCTGCATACACTAACAGAGAAGGGGAAACCATTTATATGGACATCTGAGTGCCAAGAAGCATTTGATTGTCTTAAAAACCATTTGGTTCAATCCCCAGTGCTAGCCCATCCAGATTTTATTGTTCCATTCATATTAGACACTGATGCAAGTAACCAAGCAATTGGAGCAGTATTGTCACAGAATGTAGATGGTAAAGAGCATGTCATAGCCTACGCCAGTAGATCACTAACGAAATGTGAACGTAGATACTGTGTTAAGAGAAAGGAACTTTTGGCAGTCGTGCATTTCGTTAAGTATTTTAAACATTATCTTTATGGCAAAGAGATTTTGATTCGCAGTGATCATGGTTCATTAAGGTGGCAAATTCAAATTCAAAAATCCTGAAGGTCAGCTGGCAAGATGGTTAGAAACCCTGAGTACTCAAGTTTCAGATCCAACATCGACCCGGCATACAACATAGAAATGCTGATGCCTTGAGCAGAGTGCCTTGTCGACAATGTGGTTATGACCCTGAATGGGAGACGTCAGCATCAGATGAAATGCATGAGCGTCCAAGATGCAAGTACAGAGACACATGTCTGTGTAGCTCTTCCAGTCAATCCAGGCAGAGAGCCTTGTCACAAGATGAGAGAACTGCAAGACAAAGACAGCGACCTGAAACTAGTGAAGGGCTGGCTGTCAAACAAAAAGTTGACCATTGTATCATGAAATAAGTGGACTTGGGTATGTTATTAGATCCCTATGGTCTCAATGGGAAAGCATTCTTATTGAGAATGGCATTTTGTATCGGAAATACCAAGCCAAGAAGACAGTGCAAAGTCATTTTGCCTACAGACAATAGTACATGTACCTAGCAGTGAGCGTAGGACAGTGTTTACTGCCATGATATTGAAACGGCTGCTCACTTAGGTGTGACTAAGACACTAGCACGCATTCGACAAAAATTCTATTGGCCAGGTATTCAGGCAGACACAAGAGTTTACATTGCAGGTTGCGAGAAATGCTCAAAAAGAAAGAGTCCTCAAAAGAAAAAGAGAGCACCGATGACAATTGTTGAGAGTGGAATGCCGATGGACAGAATCGCAACCGATATCCTTGGTGAACTGCCCATGTCTGACAATGGCAACAAGTACATCCTTGTTATATCCGACTATTTCACCAAATGGACGGAAAGATTCCAAATGCCAAACATGGAAGCTGCAACAGTTGCCAAAACTTTAGTCGAGGAGGTAGTATCACGATTTGGCGTTCCTTCCAGCATACATTCAGACCAAGGACGCCAGTACGAGAGCGAACTCTTTTCGGAGGTATGCTACGTCCTGCACATAAAGACGACTCGCACCTCGCCTTATCATCCTCAGAGTGATGGCATGGTCGAGCGGCTCAATAAGACCCTTGTCATGATGCTAAGCGCTTTTGTCAATAAACACCACTCAAACTGGGATAAATATTTGCCTTACGTCATGATGGCCTACCGAGCGTCTGTACAATAGACGACTGGATTCACTCCAAACTACATGATGCTTGGTCGGGAGGTATCAACCCCACTTGACATTATGTACGATATGCCCAATGCAGTCAAATACATCCCTAGTAATCAGTGGGCTTGGCATCTCAAAGAGACTATGGAAGATGCCCATAGACATGTTAGGAAAAATATCAAAGCAGCCATTATGAGACAGAGATATCATGACCAGAAGTTGTCATGACAACAGTTTAAAAAGGGTAACGAAATGAATGTCTTTTTCCCTGTGCGGAAGGCGGGGTTATCTTGGAAGTTTACAAGTTACTGGCGTGGTCCATATGAGGTAAAAGACAGAATGACAGACATTACCTCCAAGGTAACCTGTGGACCACTGGGCAAGCCACAGATTGTGCATGTGGACAGATTGCGTCTGAAACGTAGGCAGACGTTAAGAGATGAGGTTGTAGAGGACAGTAGTTCTCAGGAAGGCATTAGTCAAGACACAGGGAAAAGTGTCATTGACAATGAAAGAAATGACATAGAAGCACCTCCAGAAATGACATAGAAGCACCTCCAAGTGAGGACAATTTTGATGTTAATGGAAGTGGGGCTAGAATCAGGAGACCGCCTACCTGGTTGCAAGACTATGTGTTAGATTAAGAGAACTGCTGATGAACTATTGTAAATATTTTACCAATTTCTTACTTATATTTGTCGTGTTATTAACGTTTATGCGGGATGCATATTCTTAAGGGGAGGGAAATGAAATGGTCGGAGGAGTTACCTCCCGTTACTTGTTAATATAATAATACACTGTAGTTAATCAATATAAATATTGTAATTAATGGGTCGATTGACAGAAGAATGACACAAGTATAATTGATAAATGATGTTAAGTCAAACAATATGAAATGTCTTGTCAAAAGAAAGGGAGCTTGTGTATTTTCTTAATAGGATATTGGAAAACTTAAGGATATTGATTAAGTTGGAGTACAAAAGGTAGTACAGAAATAGGTCAGTGTATGAAATTTGGTGTGTGCATGTTGCCGTGTGCTAATCGCCATGTGAAAATTGCTGTAGTCGCTGACCAGTGAATTGCCGTGTGTCGAGAGTAACAGACATTGTACCCTGTTTTTAGATAAGTGGATGATCAGTGACAGATTAGATTGTATTTGTATAACAGAGTCACTTGGCTAGGCTAGGGTACAGTTGTAGAGTTAGGCAACTGGTAAACAGTAAGACACCAGGCAGGTGTCAAGATATAAGCTCAGACCAATTGTCCAAAGACGCCAGGCGGGTATCAGTTGACGTGTATAGACAGTTGTTTCAGAGTCAGGCAATTGTCATAAGGCACCAGGCAGGTGCCATTATAAACTGTAGATATATACAAAGCACATAGGTCACTTGCTTTAAAGACACCAGGAAGGTGTTACACTATTTGTATATTTTGCATTAATCATACCCCCAGTAAAACTCGGTAATCCGAACACGGACCTACTGACCGCTCAGGTCCGACACGTTACAGCACTAATAATTGAAAAATTCTTTTTAGTAATGGCTTAATTATCACATTTTGTGTCGTATCTGGGGTTATTGTTACACACTGTGAGTCAGTGATTTGCTCACAGAAGCCATAAAACCCCATATGTACTACTTTCTCGTACCTCCTTTCGTTTTGATTTGAATGTAACGCTTGTTTCCGGTAAAGGGAGAAGTATTTAAAATGCAATTTAAATAAAAATAATGAAGAGAGATATCTCTTTACAACAAATAAATATCTTTTTTTGAGAGATATCTCTTTTAGACACCTTTGAGAGATATTTCTTATTTTTTAAAGATATATCTCTTAAGATAAATTCAAAGAGATGTCTCTTTCAGTTAGAGAAAATCTCATGAACTTGGAGAGATAACTCTCAAAGTGAAAGAGGTGTCTCTTTAAGTGGAAAAGATATCTCTTTAACTGTAATAGATATCTCTTTTAGCGAAAGAGAGATACCTCTTAAATGTCTCACTTGCCATATATTAATAATAAATCTGGGTTTCCTCATCGAAAAAGATAAATATTATGACGAGTATTAGGTATGATTGTCTGTAATTGCTATCCCCAAAGTAAGGATGGTGTTAATTTCCTATGTTTACAAATAAATAGATACTCTTATTGGTTAGAATATCAGCGTGTTCTGCGTATTGATTAACTGCATTCGTAGAATTAACACATGACTGCATTCTCATTTTTTGGTCACACACCCTGTGGCGTGAAGTTGGTACATTTCATTTGGTAAGCTCATGTCTATGTAATATAAAATTCTCAATCAAGTTTATATTGGATTTTAAAAAAAATTATGGTTCAGGATTGCATTGTGGATACATTTATCTTCAAAAATGTATGTTACCCTATAATTTATGTGCAATAAAAATTATAAAAAATAAAACGCAAAGACACATTAAAAAACGGCATGTTAAGATGGAATACATCAATGTTCGGGTCGACCGCGTGGCGCAGTGGTTAGAGCGTCTGCTCTAGAGTCGCGAAGCAAGGAGTTGATCCTTACGTCGCGGGTTCGAATCCCACTGTGGGACGTTGAGTCTGGTCCTTCGGATGAGACCGTATAAACCGAGGTCCCGTGTCGCAGTGGGTGCTGGCACGAAAAAGATCCCTCACTGCTCAATGGCCGTAAGTGCCGAGTATAGGACAAAATTTGCAGCTTTCCATCGGCAAGTGGTGGCGTCTCCATATGAGTGAAAAATTCTCGAGAGGGACGTTAAACAAAATACAATCAATCAATCAATGTTCGGTATTCAGTTGCATTCATGTTAAATACCTATACCAATTATATAATTTTTAAACGAAAAGCCCGTGTTGCGCAGCGGTTAAAATTGAATTCGTTCCAGAGTAAGAAGTTGATCCCCACTGAGAACTGCTGATAACGAGTAGCATCATCACTTGCCGATTTGCGAAGCGAGCAATCAGACGTGATTTTCACCAGAGTTTGTTCACCCCTATTGATTCTTCATTAAGGTATGTAAATGTATTTAAAGTGATTGGAATATATCTACGTGGAGGTAGATATATATTTTGTTCAAGCGCTATGTTAATATTTAAATCCACGTTGAGGTGGAGGTGAATACGTGAAAGTAGATATATCTTTTGTTAATATGTTATTGTTTAAATCCACATTGAGGTGGATACGTAAAGGTATATATATTTTTGTTTAAGCGCTAAGTTAATATTTAAATCCACGTTGAGGTGGAGGTGAATACGTGAAAGTAGATATATATTTTGTTGAGGCGCTATGTTATTGTTTAAATCCATATTGAGGTGGGTACGTGGAGGTTGATACATACTTTTTGTGTTGAAGCGCTAATTATAAGTTAATATTTAAATCCACGTTGAGGTGGAGGTGAATACATGAAGGTAGATATATATTTTGTTGAAGCGCTGTGTTATTATTTAAATCCACATTGAGGTGTATAATTGGAGGTAGATGCATATTTTGTTTTGAAGCGTTAAGCTATTTAAAACCACGTTGAGGTGGAAGTTTGATCTAATAGGTTGATTAACTCTATACCCACGTCGAGGTGGTGGTAAGAGGTGACGTAAGAATATTATGAATAATTAAGGTGATTTTTAATTAAACAACTTTATCAATGTTGTTGTGGAATTGAAGACATATAGACTGGGGGGGGGGGGATGTTGAGGAGATTTGCTAATAAAAAATCTACATTGAGGTGAAAGTACGAAATGAAATTAGAGAGAGGGAGGCTAAAGAGAGATCTCGAGAGAGAGAGAGAAAAGCTGAATCAGCATTTTCAGTGAAATGATAGTTAAATTATTGTTGGGAAGGAATTTAAAAAAAAAAGAAAGAAAGAAAGAGAAGAGACGAATAGAAAGGGAATGGTTACATAACAATGAAAAGAAAACTGAGCTCATACTAAGATGAAAATATCTATGTTATTAATGCAAATGTTGAAATAGATGTTGAGAATGTACTGTTTTAAACGTGCAGATCACTTTGTAAAAGTATTCTGTTTTCTTTGTATAGATGCCATCTGCGGTACTGCGAAAGAGAAATTCATTAAGGGGGAAAGACATTTTCCCTCTAATTAAACGTGTCAGGGCAGCTGAGGAACCAGTTGGAACGCTGGCGAGGATCAAAGTGAACACCCCTATGGAGAGCATGGGGCGAGAAGAGATGAACGCCGCCTTTGAAGGTCTTACAGGCGAATCAGCAGAGGAATGTCTCCAGATTGTTGGAGGGAGACAAAAAGATGATCTCAGAAAGCTCTTGCATTATACGATCTTATATGCAAATGAGGTCGGCCAACCAGATGGCCAGGATTTAGAGACTGATGAATCGGTAAATCGAAATGACAATTTAAAAAAAATGTAAATTATATATACATGTATATATATTAAGTTTCAATTTAAAGTTTGAATACTGTCTATCAGTTGAAGTGGATAGAGTCTAGTAGATTCGTGTCAAAATGATTTCGCGATTAATTATTAATGATCGATTAATTATATAGAAAACTTGACTCTAGATGTTGTTATATTTTATATGTGTTGTTCTAAAATTGTGTAATTACTTAGGCGGGAACCGAGCCTTTGGCCAAGAAACAAAAGAAATCGTAACAGGGATTAGAAAAGAGAATCCAGGACCTAGAAAAGTCAAAAAAGAATGAAGAAGAGGAAGAAATCGGGAATTTAAAAGCTAAGGTGAGGGGTTTGTGCATGCAGACAGAACCAAGCCTCCCATAGATTTTGGTCTGTATAGAGGAGCTAGCAAGAACTGCACGGAAATCTAATCATGAGGAGGCGGCTGTGTTTGAAGAGCTGTCAAGACAGGCTAATTGTAATAAGGATAAATTAGATATTCCATCCTTTTGCATGAGTGTGCTTGGGGGGAAGGTGACTGATGCCGTGAGTAAAGCCTTGAAAGTAAAGTCGGAGTCGGGGGAAGGTGGTTGCTAGGAAAAAGTTTCGGAGACACAACATCAGTCCCCTTTGATGAATTTATTCCCCCACCCAAATCATACTTACTGGGGATTTGGACAGGGAAATTTCCCTCCTCCAATGTACCCATACGGGGGTGTAGCGGGATATTCTGGGTATAGAAAGTACCAAAGAGGTTCAGGCCGGGGTCAATCTTCCAAAGGAAATTGTCTGTTTTGCGGAGCGTCTGGCCATTACGTTCGTGATTGCCCAAAAATGAAAGCGGCGAGGGGAAAGTAATGAAATATTTGAGAGTGTGACAATTGTGCAACCTTTTTTGTAATATAGGCTTAAAAAAGTGTCCATTGGAATGGTATAATCTATGTAACTATGCGTGATTTTATTGTACGTTTTAATCTGTTTTGAAATGATATTAAAATAAAACCCGATAAATTTTATTTTACATTAGCTTGTATCCTTTAACCTGACATCCGGGGACTCTAAAGCCCTAGTGAGCTCGCTCACGTGGATGGCAGGTTTGGGATCCAATCTTCAGTGTTAATTAATAGAGATGCTTGAGTTAAAATAATTTTCTTTATCCTAACAGGAATTTGAGATTGAAGTCCCGGAATGGGAAAGATGTGAGTCATTTGATCGGGAGAAAATTGTATTGGAAAAGAGAGGGCATCCTGCGTGGATAACACTGAAAGAAAGCGATTCCAAGCCTGCATTCCACGTAAATGAACAATTTAAGTTGTATGATGATAAAATTGAAAGATTGGGTGATATGGTTGTGAGAAATCCAGATACTTTTGTGTCCGGTGAAATTCATAATTGTTCATATGAATGGTTGAATATTACTGGAAAAATATCTGATAACTTGTCTGAAACGGTCCAGAATTGGGTGGACTCAGGGATTGACACACAATCGTTTATGCGCTCATTTAAAGGGAATTATAAAGGGAGATCTTCTGATTCAGATATTCCACCAAAACAGTATTTCCCCAATTCGTTGTCCTGTAAAGCGTACACCTCCTTTATAAGAAAAGAAATACATGTAACTGAAAGGTTGAAAAATGGATCATTTAGGTTATGGGGTAGAGTAGGTGAATGCGCTCTCCCTAAGGTTATTATGCCTTTTACTGTTGAACCTAGTAAACCTAGACTCTGTCATAATGCACGTTATATAAATCTGTGGACTAGAGATTTGCCTTTCACTCTCGACAGTCTGAAAGATGTTCATAGATTAGTAGAAAAGGACTCGTACGTGATACGTTGTGATGAGAAATCGGGGTATGATCACATAAAACTTAAAAAGGAATCAGAAGAATATTTTGGAGTTCAGTTTGGGGGCTGGATATTTACATATACAACACTGCCTTTTGGGTGGAACCCCCCCCCCCCCCCCCGTATATATATCAAACGCTAAGTATGCAAGTTACGTCGATGTTCAGAGATCTAGGGTTGAATACACTTCAATATATAGATGACAGGTTTATGGTTTTTAATTCAGACACTCGAAGTTGTACAGCATTTCAGCATACTACCATTCACAGTCCCTTGGAAATGGTTGCTAGGGTTGTAACTCGTTTGACAACTCTGGGTTACACGCTGGCATTGAAGAAATGTTAGTTAATTCCGTCGACTTTGGTGAAGTACTTGGAGTTTTATGTTGATTCCATGAAACAAGCATATCTATTACCAGAGGATAAGAAGGAAACATTTATTGCGCTCAGAGAGACAATTTTGAGTCATGATGATGTTGAAGTTAGAACTCTTCAAAGATTTGCAGGGAAATGTGTATCAATGTCGTTAGTCATACCTGGTGCTAAACGTTATACTCGTGAGATAAATGCAGCTATTTCGCTGGGTTTAAGAAACAGTAGAAAAATTAAAATGACTGGAGCTTTATATGAGGAGGTTAAATACTGGCGTTTCGTCGGTAGTTGGAAAGGGTGTGCACCATGGAGGTCAGAGAGGCACTTGCAAGTCTCGATCTCAACGGATGCATCGTTATTTCGTTATGGGGTAGCAGTTATGTCTGGGAAAGAATAAGGTGATGTTTTTGGTGATTTTTGGTCTGAAGGGGATGTTAGGCCTATTCATCAGAAGGAGGCGTCAGCTGTTCTTACGGCTTTACAATCTTTGAAATCGGATGTTAAAGACCATAGGGTCGATTTGTTTGTTGATAACATGACGGTTGTATTTGCTTGGGAGAATCAGGGATCAAGGGATGTCCAGTTGAAAGAATTTTTTCAGATGGTCTGTGCTCTGAATATAGATTTAAAGTTGCACTATTTTAAGTTAAAATCAAATATGGCGGATTACCCATCAAGAAAAATTTCTTATGCTGATACCATGTTGACTGTTGAGACATGGGGTTTAGTGGAAAGCGTATTCGGACCACATTCTGTGGATCTAATGGCAACTGATTCCAATGCAATGAGGGATTCAGATGGGAATCAGTTACGTCATTTCACGCAATACCCATCCCCTCAGTCCGCTGGTGTTAATGTCTTTGCACAAGAGATTTCAAAAGAAACAAATCCATATGTGTTTCCTCCTTTTAGCCTTATATTACCCGTATTGTGTTTATTAAGGGAACATAAGATCAAACGATGTACCGTGGTAGTACCAACCATGATACCGAAACCGGTATGGTGGCCTCTATTAATGTCATTTTGTGTCGCATCCATAACACTGGGAGAGAAAGGGGACAAAAACATACTTAAGCATCCCTCTAAATTTGGTTTTACAAATGATGGGATGGGTCTAAAATAGAATTTGAAAGCCTATAAATGGATTTTAGTTCTTAAAAATTGAACATATGGTTTACAGTTTCAGGTTTCCTCGGGAGAATCCATTGATTTGTTTGATATAGACGATTGATTGATTGATTGTATGTTGTTTTACGTCCCATTCGAGAATTTTTCACTCATATAGAGACGTCACCATATACCGGTGAAGGGCTTCAAATTTTGACCTTTACTCGGCACTCAGGGCCATTGAGCAGTGAGGGATCTTTATCGTGCCAACGCCTGCTTGACAGGGGGCCTCGGTTTTTAAGGTCTCATCCAAAGAACCCGCAACTTTCACTTCAAAGTGCCGAGCGCATGGCGAAGGAACAGTTGCTACCCATTTTTTATCGACTTAGGTCAGTCGCGGCCGAGATACGAACTCACGACCTCCCGATCACGGAGCGAGCGCTCTACCGACTGAGCTACCGTGAACGGTTTGATATAGACGAAAGGCTAAATATCTTGAAGTCTCAAGGAGAGGAGTCGACACATGCAAAGAAACGCAAACGTTTAGAAATTCGATTTAAATTTTTTTTTGTCAGCTTAACCACATGCACCAACTGTTTTGTCGGTTACACCTAAAGATATTTGTAGGTTTTTAGTATGGAATGATAAGTTTGGTAAAACTCAAATTCATGGAATGTCATGTCCACATATTGGGAAATATGGTATATAAATGCGGTTGTGCAAGATTAGCGGCAGGAACAGTGCATGGCATGATTCAAAACCTGTCTGAAATTTTGTGTATGCATGGTAGGGGTCGTTCATGGGATATAGGCACAGGCATGGGGAATCCATGCCTATCTCCAGAAGTTCAATGTTATGAGAAATCCTGTTAAGATGAGCAAGCAAAATCTCGCATTTTATTCTTGGGAAAACTGCAAAAGATATCCTTATATATTGACAGAGAACTGTCTCGTAATGATATATCATTGAGAGAAAAATATGTACTTGTGCGAGACCAGGCAGTATTTAAATTGCAATTTTTTGCAGGCGATAGGGCAAATGACGTGTCTAACATTCTGTCACAAGAAGTTAAAACATTGCCAGATTCGTTAGGGTTCGTGTTTAATCACACGTACGGGAAAACATTTCGAGGAGATGGACTGTGTAATATTTTTGTTATTAAAAGATCTAAAGATAAAGTAATATGTCCTGTTTTGGGACTTGAACGTTATTATAAATGGACAAGTGATAATGGGATAAACATAAAATTAGGTCATTTGTTCAGACCAGTTACTGGGAAGGGTAGAATTTTGAATGACAAGTTAG
The DNA here is from genome assembly GCF_033153115.1 of Saccostrea echinata. Lineage (NCBI taxonomy): Eukaryota > Metazoa > Mollusca > Bivalvia > Ostreida > Ostreidae > Saccostrea > Saccostrea echinata. The sequence goes on from NW_026889750.1 coordinate 30,533,473, forward strand.
GATATTCAGCCATATATGAAAGACTGAAATGCTATTTAGTTACATTAGGAATACATGAGGGAGAGACACCACATAGTTTAAGAGGTGGTTTTGCTATCACAATGGCCGTTTCGGGTGCGGTCAAGGGTCCTGGGGAACTCATGCACCATGTAGGATGGTCAACGGAAGGTTCGGCACTCTATTATAGTAGGTCAAAATCGTTGTCAGATGCAAGTAGAGTAGCCGGAAATATTACCAAGATTACCTGCCTTTAAATGATGTAAATGCATGTTACAACATGTTACTAAAATCATGTTATCACAGTCATAATACACTAATGTATAGTTATTAAATTGTATAGTAAATTTTTATTGTATTTGAATACTTAAACCTTATTGAATGTTAACCAAAGGAAAATAAATAAATAAATACATAAAAGTTAATTATTTTGGAGGATTGAGTATTGGGAGAGGTTGGTTATTGATGGGGTGCAATACCAAATAGAAGGAATAATATGGACCAGGAAGATTTTTCTAATTCTGATTTCAACCCAGTACTTAATACAGAAGTGCATATGAGGTTCAGATAGTTCTCAGTGGTGATATATTAAGATCCTTAGGTTGCAGTTTGGAATCCAACTGCGAGATTTGGAGACCGGCTTTTGGACGAGACCGTTTAAACCGGTCTTGTCACAGAAGGTGCTGGCACGAGAAAGATCTCTCACTGCTCAGTGGACATAATTGATGCAACGACTGTACAACCGAAAAAGAAACTCACAATAAACTCTGCACATCCTTACAAGATGACTCAAATAAATAACAATTCGAAGGAGCGGGTCAATGTTCTAAACGATAAGGAACAACAGCAGCCGCCCACTCAGTCATATGGCTCCCATCCACACAAACACCCCCGTCTTCTATGCCAGAAACGGTAAGCAGATCTACTGATGCTAGAGGGGAGGATACTTTTGAGGGTGTTACCTACAACGGAACGCACGCTAATATATATCCGGAATAGGCCCGCGGCCCACACAGCTCGGCATGATCAACTTTCTTTAAGACAGAGGCATATCCGTTTCCCTGTGTTAATTGCGATGTTGCAATCGTATCTGAACACAAACTCAAGTCAAATAATGCTACATATTTAGACTCAATCCATTGTAATTATTTAAGTTGTGTTCGTACAGAATCCATTGTTGAAAATACCCAATTTTCACGTTATTTAGGTAAAGGTGGAGTTGGAATTATGAATTAAAAAAATCTAAAACAGTCTGTATGTGAGAAACAGAAATAGACTCATCACGTATAATAGGATTAGAAATCAAAGAATCATGCGAACGTTCCCTGTATATCCTTGGTGCTTATCTTCCGGCAGATAATGTTATCCAGTCCTATGCTAATCAGTTAAGCTTACTTTAAGATCTTGAAGTTCACTTCTCATCCATAGAAGATGTAGTTATTGGGGGTGACTTCAATGCTAGCTGTTATGACACAGCCTCTGGTCATGTTAATGTGTACAAATCTAGTTTGCTCAGTTTATAACTTCATAGGATGCTCCCGCGTCGATTTCAACGCATCTGGTTCACAATTTATTTTTCTGCAAACGAAGTCTATACTTGATAATATATTTTGTAGCAATTCACTTTGCGAGCATGGTAAAACGTATCATGTGTTTGAGGTAGGCTTAATTAGCTGTACATCTGACCACCTTCCTGTTTCCATGGTTCTTGATCATAATGTTAGTAATCGTACTTAAGATAAAGGATTTCAATGTTTACCAGCATGGCATAAAACTGACTCTTGTAAAATCTAATCATATCAAGATTTTGTTTCAAAAGAATCTAGTATATTGCTACAAAGAAACCTTGATTGTGTTAATGATACTGATGTTTTTTTTTTTTGTTTTGAACTTAACTTTCTGTTAGGCAATGCTGCATCCCAGTATATCCCTGTCTAAATATAAACCATATCTAAAACCGGAATGGACACCAAAAGTAAAACAACCCCATGATGCAGAACGACAAAAAAGGCAGGATATGGTTAAGTGAAGGTCGTTCAAGCGGTATGTGTCACGAATTCTATCGAAACTATAAGCGCGCCAAAAGGGACTTTCGTAAAGAGCTTCAATCTGCGCAATACGATTTCTTGACAAGTGTATTTAAGGACATCGATGAAGCTTCTTAGTGTGATGTGCGACTCTTTTGGAAGCTCATTAAACGACAAAGACCTCGTAGCTCTCAAATATATCCTGAAATAGAACTTGGAGATGTTACCTATTCAAACCCTGAGGATATAGCTAACTGCTTTGCGCATCACTTCGAACATATCTACAATCCGCAGGATAATGAAACCTTCAGCTCTGACTTCTTCCAATTTATCGAAAATTCTTACTACGATCTGAAATCAACTGCCAAAATTCTGACTGATAAATCCTTTCCAGGTCACCAACGACGAAATTTCCGCAATCATTAGTGAGTTAAAACGCAGAAAAGCTCCCGGGTAGACAAAATCCACAACGAACATATTGTCTACGGAGGCTCAGGACTCAAACTGTGTATACAACATCTTTTTAACTCTATTATTAAAATAGTCCAAATCTCAGATTCCTGGAAAAAAGACATTATTGTCCCTTTACACACTATACACAAGGGAAGCAACAAAGTACGGAAATTACCTAACAGTCATAGACCAATACCCTAACAAAAAATACTATAGTTAACTATAGTTTACTATAGATAACTTTAGTAAATCAAAGTGTCCAAGTTATCAATATAGTAAATCAAAGTTTTCAAAGTGATCACTATAGTGTCAAAGTGATCACTATAGTAAATCAAAGTTTTCAAAGTTATCACTATAGTAAATTAAATTTTTCACTATAGTAAATCAAAGTTTTCATAGTTATCAATTTAGTTAATCAAAGTATCAAAGTTATCACTATACTAAATCAAAGTGTCAAAGTTATCACTATAGTAAATCAAAGTTTTCTTAGTGTCAAAGTTATCACTATAGTTAACTAAAGTAAACTATAGTATTTTTTTTGTTAGGGTAACTTTACTTCCGTGAATACTTAAGATTTTCGAGAAACTGCTACTACTCAGGATTAAAACACATGTTCTTTCCACTATTGATTTTCCAAACACACAGCAACAAGGATTCCAGCAAAACGTCGGCTGCCTCACTTCATCTTTCAACCTTCAAGAAACCATATATCACAATATAGAACTCGGTAGTCCGGTATACGTCGCTTTCCTGGATAACCAGAAAGCGTTCGACACAGTGTGGAGACACGGCCTTATGTTTAAGCTACACCGACTGGGAGTTGCTGGTCGTCTTCGGCCTCTTATGGACGACTGTCATACAAATACCCCCTGCTCTATCGCAGTAAACTACGTAAATTCGGACTAGTTTCCTGTGTCTCAAGGTGTACGTCAAGGTGGGATACTTTCGACATTCCTTTACTTAGTTTTTATCAACTACCTGCTTCTTGAAATTCAAGGTCAGTGTCCCAGTATGGGCATCTACAACATTACAAGTTCCAATCCTGCCCTCGCGGATGACAATTCCTGCATCGGGCTATCATCCTGCAGCAATCCAAAACATTCTTACCACAGCATATGACTATTCGAGCGTTATTCGATTTTCCAAAACATCCACCAACAATCACGATTCTTTAATATGGTTTCTTGGCAGAGACCCTGTCTATTTATCTAAAACGTACAACCATCTAGAATTCTTCAATCCAAACTTACCCATACAGAGAAAATTGCCAATGCGTGCAGGAAAGTTCGACAAGCTTATTTTGCCCTCAAAATACAAGAACACTTAACCCAGTTACCAAATTGCGGCTATACACCAGAATTGTTCTCCTTTCCACTTTGTACGGATGTGAGCGTTGGTGCAATTTAGATCAACGAGATCTTGAAACCCTTAACACCTTTCAACACTTTATATGCAAACATGCAATTCGTCTGCCAAAAGACACTAAATCTGATATTTGTGAATTCTTACTTGGACTTCTCCCGATTTCATCTGAAATTGACAAAGGAAAACTGCAATTTTTCGGCCGTTTATGCGAACTGTACACCAAAACTCTCACCACACAGATATTTCTCCACCGGTTTTTTTCTTACATGCAGTCTCCCGAACATAAAAATTATGGTTTTATCGACGATGCCATGGGTCTCTTGTTAAAGTATAACCTTCATCAACACCTGTTAATATACTTACAAGATGGTTACTTTCCTCTAAAGTACCTGTGGAAAAGGTGTGTCAAAGCAGCTGTCACGAATTTATACCTAGAAGCAAGACGTCAACGGATGTTTTCAGATCTTTCCTTTCTTCTTTTCCATACAATAAATGCAGGGAGACCGCCGCAAACTATCTGGAAAATTCCAGGCAACATCCATAAAATAGAAATCTGTAAATTTATTGCCAACTATGGACTCTTCCAGACTCTCCTCCAAAACCTTGTCTTCTCTGCAAAGAAAACTTCAGAAACATTTTTGAGCATATTTTTACAACATGTCTTGGCACAACCGCCTTCCGCGAGGCATGATGGGACACAATGATTGATGACTTGGACATTATACTAAGTGCCAAACTCTCCGGTCTCTGTCCACGTGACCTATATCTTTTTCTGCTAGGCACTAGATCTTTCTCAGGCATTCTATCTCATTTTGATAAGTCATGTTTGCAAATTTTCGGTTCCTCAGGCATACACCAGCATGGTTTAACAGACAACTGCGTTGTATACATTTATAGTCTGCCATATTTATTCCTGATGTTAAAAAGATCTGTTTTGTACATATATGTTATACGTAATTTGTACATCGCTCCTGTCAGCAACCTTGTTCTTACCTTTGTGCATCGCTCCTGTCAGCAACCCTGTTCTTACTTTTGTGCATCGCTCCTGTCAGCAACCTTGTTCTTACCTGTTGTAATTTAATTAATACATGTAATTTTCTCCTGTTTTCCCCCTTATGACGAGATAGATAGATAGATAGATAGATAATGTTCCCATAATTTGATGTATTCTTATTCATGCAATCTCCTATAGGAGGAAATAAAGATAGAATGAATGAATGAGCCTTCCACCGGAAAATGCTGAAAGGGGTGAAAAATTCAAGAAAGCAAACACACAAACAAATGCATACTAAAAAGCAAATTAAATGTACAAATAGTTCGGACATTCTTTGAAAATTGACCTGATTCAAAGCAAAATGATGCAGATATTAAAAAAAATGTCTTTTGATGCCCAGCATTAAAATTGTTGGTATTTGATTATAATTCACTTTACAAATCCACATTTTTTTCCAGCGGTTGCTGGAATTGTGTGTATGTCTGACGCGCGTTGCAGAAATGTGATGCAGGTTGCGAATGACGAGGAAGCTTACTGTCAGTACAATGTCTTTCACGTTGGTTGCTGCCATGTCAGAAAAAGTATGGAGCCTGACAATCAAGATCATATTAATTGCCAGTGATTTTTATGTCATCACCTGAGTAAACTCAGGCGACCCATTGCTATCTGTTTTTGTCCGTCGTCGTGCGATGTACGTTAACATTTGAACATTTTTAGCTTCTACTCCGAAACCGCTCAATTATTTTAAACCAATTTTGGCATATAGCATCTATGGGTGAAAGGAAACAGAATTTGTGAATTTCATGGTCCCTGTCCCTCTGGGGCCTGAGGGATGGGACCAAAACCACTAAAATTAATGCAATCTTTAAAAATTTTCTTCTTTACGCCTGGACATCAAGCAGTCAAATTGTTGGCATAATTATAATAAGGATTGAGTCCTCTACCAAAATTGGGAAATTCATGGCCCCAGGGCCAGGTGTTCTGGTGCTAGGGTAGGGCTCTGTTGAATATATAGTGAAAATGCATTATTTCTTTAAAAATCGTTTTCCTTGCTCCTGGGTATTATGCAAACAAACTAAATGCATAGTAATGTAAGCAAAGGTTGCCTCTTCCAAATTTGTAAATTTCATGGCCCCTTGGTCAGGGTTTCTGGTGTTAGGGCGGAGCTCTATTGATTATTTCTTGAAAATGCATTTATTCTTTGAAAATCTTCTCTGCTCCTGGGTATTAAGCCGATGTACCAAGTACATAGTTATGACAAAGAAATGTGCCTCTTCCAAAATTCTGAATTTCTTGGCCCCTGGGTGAGGGGCTCTGGTTTTAGGGTGGGGCCCTATTGGTCATATAGTGAAAATGCATGAACTCTTTAAAAATCTGCTTTTTTCCCCCTGTATAAAGAAGATAAACTAAGTGCATGGGGGTGGGCCAGTGCTGTATTAATTATATTGTGATTATATTGTGAAAGGGCATTATTTCTTTGTAAATCTTCTTCTCTGCTCCTAGGTATTTAGCGGATAAACCAAGTATATAATTATGATGACAAAGGGCACCTCTTCCTAAATTGTTTTTTGACCCCTTGGTCAGGGGTTCTGGTGTTAGGGAGGGGCTCTATTGATCATATAGTGAAAATGCACAAATTCTTTATAATTCTTCTCTCCCCCTTAATATAGGGTGAGGGGTTCAGCGGGGGTGGGGGCTTTATTGATTTTATAATGAAAGTGCATTATTTCTTTAAAGATCTTCTCTGCTCCTAGTTATGATGAGCAAAAATTATCCAAAATTATGAATATCTTGGCCCTGGGTCAAGGGTTCTGGTGTTAGGGTGGGACATTAATTCTTTAAAAATCTTCTCTCTCCCTGTATATAAAGCAGATAAACTAATTGCATGGTTATGATGATCAATGGTGCCTCTTACAAGATTGTGAAATTTCTGGCCCAAGGGTGAGAGGTTCAACGGCAAAGGGGGAGGGCTCGATTGATTATATAGTGGAAGTGCATTATTTCTTTGAAAACCTTCATCTCCGCTCCTAGGTATTAAGAAGGTAAAAAAAAATATAGTTGTGATGAGCAAGGGTGCCTCTTCCAAAATTGTGAAAGCGGTCCCATGGTCAGGGATTCTGGTGTTACATTGTAGGACGGGGCTCGATTGATTATACAGTGAACGTGCATTATTTTTTGGAATCTACTTCTCTGTCCCTGGCTATTTAGCAGAAAAACCAAGTATATAGTTATGATGAGCAAGGGTAACTCTTGCAAAATTGTGATTATCTTGGCCCCATGATCAGAGGTTTCGGTATAAGGGTGCCGCTGTATTGAATCTTTAGTGAAAATGGATTATTTCCATGAAAATCTTCTCTGCTCCTGGGCATCTAGGTGGCAAATAGAGTATAGGGTTGTAAGAAGCAGGGGTGTTTTTACCATATTTTGAAATTGTGTACCCTTTGGTCAATTTATTAATTTCTTCTGAAAGAAGTCATTCCCCTTTGCTATTCACCTATATATAACAGTTAATTACTGTAAATAATGCAACTTAAAGGGTCAATTGAATAACAGAAATTTTATATTTAGTACAAAAGGACTTTCATAGTTTTTAATGGTCAGGAAAAGTTTTAAATAATTTTAAATAATAGATTAAATGAAAATGGGACAAAAATACCATATCTCTGTACAATAAATAATCTTTGAAGACCAAGAGAGGCCAATGCGAGGGCGAATTAAATGTGTTAACTGATAGTGCTCTAGCACTATTGTTTTGTTTAGTCCTCATAAGGATAGTGATACATTTGGGGAAAGTGCAGGCAAATAAATAGATCAACTTTTAAAATTTGTTATTGAGTACTAAATTAATATTTTGTTTATCCCTGATAATCCTATTTCTCTTGTTTTGGGGCAACATAGCTTTATTTATCAACCTATTTGTTTTTATCTATGGATCGTTACATTATACTCAGGTGACCGTTAAGGCCCTTGGGCCTCTTGTTAAATTTGTTTTTATTCCCTTTTATCTCTAACTGTCTTTTACAAAACATTTACCATTTCTTATGCAAAATTTATACACGAATAACAACTTTTGCAAAAGAATTATCAAAATGTTTATAAAGAACACATATCTGTAAAAATTATGGAATCAGTTTTATTTTAAACTAAATAAATAAAAATAAAACACTTATATACCGATAATTCGGGAGAATTTTTTTTTACTCTGAATGTTATAAATATTAGACCTAACTGAAATCGGAACTTATTTTTTCTTTTACTAGGATTAATTATCGAGAGAGAGAGAGATTAGATATATAAAACATAACCTGACAATGATCCTCATATCCTCAAATTATGCATGTCTTACTCAACCTTCGAGCATGTTTACTTAAATTGTCAATTAAGAGGCGATAAAACAAATGTAATTTATTGCTATCTGTCATTAGAGCCTGCACATTGGACACAGTGGAGTACTTGGGGGTCTTGTAGCGTGACTTGTGGATCAGGAGGAACAAGGACCTCTACAAGAAGTTGTACGGGATCAGGGTCATGTCAGGGTTCGTCTTCGAGGACAGAAGCTTGTAGTCAAACACGACATTGCCCAAGTAAATAGTTATGTCATGACAATTTTCGAATTTGAGATAATATTTTTTTTACATTCATTATTTGTATTCGATTAACAAAATTTTGAATAGAAAAAACAAATTTAAGAATTCAGTTTATATATTTGTTAACATTTTTAAGTTGATGTTATTTTGAGTGACTGGAGTAGTTGGACGTCCTGTAGTCAGACTTGTGGGTGGGGACAACAAAAAAGATCACGTGTCTGTTATCAACCACAGAATGGAGGTTCACAATGCAACGGAGATTTGAAAGACAGCAAATTTTGTCATGATAGATACTGTCCAGGTAAATATTTATTGGATCATATTTGAATCATATCTTAAAGGGTCATCTCATGAATATATACGTTTTCTTACAACAAGGACTGATCTGCTACCCCACACCTTCACAGACCTTTATTTATCAGATAACTGGGAAAGTTGGAGAACGAAAAATCCAAAGAAAATCAATTCATTTACATTTTGAGGATTTCTGGATTAATTCAGTGTGTATTTGAAATAATATTTAAGTTGATGGTTTTCTGAGTGACTGGAGTGGTTGGACGTCCTGTAGTCAGACTTGTGGGTGGGGCCAACAGACAAGGTCACGTGTCTGTCATCAACCACAGTATGGAGGTTCACATTGCATAGGTGATTTGACAGACGAAAAAGCATGTCATGTTGAACCCTGTCAAGGTAAATACCTATTGCATTTTTTTTTCAAACCTTTTTTGAAAAGCTGAATTCCTACTGCAGGAAAATAAGTTTTTTTCATAGTTTACTTCTGCTTCATAGAGTTTTAACGGAGTATATTTATAGAATTATATGCATCATATTAGATTCAAATTAAGTATTAAACAAGTAATGTTAAAGTCAATTTATTTCCAGGACCATTTTTTTTTCTAATGAAAATATTTGTTCTTTTCTTTTATAATGATGTTCAAGTGGTGATTACTCATGCGACGAATAAAAATATTTGAAAATATATCTTTCATTGATAAGGTATTTAGAACGAATCAGATGCTTATAGGCATAAATAAGACCAAACAAGGGACACAATTTTTTCACATAAATTTTCTTTTGAAACTCTAAGACTGCGTATTGTCAACTTAATGAGCTAGGGCCGTCAGGTTGTAGATTATTTAAAAAGAGAAAAAAATGTACAAATTTTAAGATTTAATTTGACTTTAGTTAATATGTGTGGTTATTGTATTGTATTGTAATATATTGTATGTGCAGATAAGAATCAATCAATTTAAAAGAAAGTCAGAAATTCAAGGTCATATTTGATATTTAAAAGATTTACCATTATAACAACAGCCCATCATTGAGTACACCTTTCCGTTGTTAACGAGAAGAATACTGGATTAGGAAACTAGGCACATCCTTTCTATATGGTAGCAAATGACAATGTCGATAGCTTTGGGAATCTTTCAAGTCAAGAGTGTAGCAATGTGAATGTCATGCGACTTTTTAACATTACATAGACTGTGAGAGGCGTAACCGTAGTCATGCACATCAGGCTTACAAGAAACCTATTATACACTATCTATGTCTCTTTTGATTCACTACTACCTTACATAAACAAGCAGTTAGTTATTTGTCACATTTGCTCAAAACTTTACTCTGTCCCTTTGAAAGTTTTAAATGGTCTTTTTGTATAGGACAAGGAACGTCCATATTTGGATTCTTCGACTCCAGAATGCAGACTTAGATCTCTGATGTGGGTATTGCAAATCATGGGCCTTTTAAACCGCCACGTTTTACGAAAGAGAATACTGCTCGAACAACCCTTTTGTTCCTTAAACAAAGAAATTGATGTAGTAATAGAGAGATGTTTCTGAATATGAATCGAATCCGAATCTGAAAATGAATCTGAAACGAATCTGAATCGGAGAGATTGCGATCCCGATTTGAAAATCGGAAAATAATAAGTTACGATGACGAGGAATATATCGAATTTAAATATGAAAAGTGTTTGATCCTCCTCTTTCTGAATTGAACTAGTCCATAATCATTTTTCCGAAAAACCATCGTCGGATACCCAAACGAGGTCACCCTTGGGTATCCGACGATGGCGAAATACAAGTACATGTATCTATGTTTCATACGTCTTTAAAATACCATGTAACAATAATGAAAAAAAAAAATTGGATGATTTTTATATTTTTGTCATTGGGTTGGGATATTATAAAAGGGACAAGTCAAATTCTATAGACTGAATAACACAACAGGTACCCTTTCAACTCACGGAAAAACCTGGTCGTAAAGTATCATTGTTGTATTATTCATTTACTTACATTTGTTCCTCGCAAGAATCGTGTTATGGACTCTATTTTTAAAAATATTTTGGTAAATGTATACATACAAGTCATTTTATATATTATATGTAATTGAAAATTATGTCGAATAAGACTGCGGAACATTAACTGGCAAAATTGGAAATATACTACGGAAGCGTATTAGTGCCACTTGGACACTTCTTTATTTTTCATTTTCCACACTGTAAATTTTACACTTTAATGTGTAAAATTTACACTTAAATGTGTAAAATTTACACTTTTATCTGTTTAATTCACATAATCAATTTGGCATCTTCATACATCTTAAGTAAGAAGCTTTAAAGCCCAAAAACCATGAATCCTGCATGTTAAATTTAATTTTTTATTAAACAATAAATGTGGAAAATAATTGCTTATCAGATATTATATGTATGGATATAATACAAATAGTAAGCAATCTAGTTTGACTGATATGAGACAGGATATTTTAAAAAATTATGAAGTCAGCGGATATTAAGAGCAAATCAAACAAAAACAATTTCTCAATGAATATGATATTGATATCATTATACGCAAATTCATTTGATGCGCTCAGCAGTTCAATTATTGATAGCATTAATTAAATTACATTTTACATGTAAAATTACATTTTACATGTATTACGGGCAACAATTGAAGTACTTATTGCATTGAGAATTTTTAAATAACCAACTAATATATTAATTAATAAAGTATATACGTGTATGAATAATTAAAGTATATGAGTTTATATTAATTTTGGAACAGCATAGAAATTAATATCCTTTGATTCAATGATATCTTTATTGTTACATTCTAAAATGACCGTAATTTTAACTGTTATATTTTTCATCATGATCATAGACTTATAAACTTGTATATCAATCTGAACTGCAAATGAGAAGACAAAAATATTTAAGGTATATATATTTTGCTGTTCGTCGCTCTTTACTATAGTACTAAAGAAATATACTGATTTGAAAGCAGATTCCCGATGTTTTGCTTGAGAAAATTACGAGGCCCATGAGCAAATCGCCCACCCTTACTTTTCATGTATACATGTATAAACTTTTATGCAAACATTTGCGATCATCTCAGTTTTAAACTATTCTTCAAATGTCATAAGTATATCACCATGAAACGACCGTTCAATCATTACAGATTACAGTACATATTAACAAAATGCTTTGTTCATGTGATAGTTTGTTTGTGTATTTGTGTGCTGACGTCATGCGCAAAGAAATCGAATGGCGAGGAGGCGACCTAATTCAAGTGATGCTTCATTTGTCGGTGATAGGGCCGTTTAAATGGCAATAGCATCATATTAGTGATGAAAAAGTTGTAGAAGAACCATCCCTTTACTGAGTTCTCGCGTCTCGGAAGTAAGATCCGCGAAATAAAGTTGTAAAAGGTAGGCAGAGTCTCGACACCAGCTGGTGTCGCTGAATTTCCACTTTTCAATATGGCCTCCGCTCTGACTCTCCCCTGCACATGTCAAGATATAAAAGCAGGGGTAGAGTCAGAGGAATCTCGGATTATCAGGTGACCTACTGCTATCTGTTTTCGTCTGTCGTCGTACGTCGTCAATCGGTTGTAAACTTTTGAACATTTTTAGCTTTTACTCTGGAACCACTGAATTAATTTCAACCAATTTTGGAATATAGCATCTATGGTTAAAGGGGAACAAAATTTGTGAAATTCACGGCCCCTACCCCCCTGGGGCCAGAGGGGTGCGCTAAAACCATCCAAATTAATGCAATCTTTAAAAATCTTTTACATTACTCCTGGGCATCAAGCAGTCAAACTGTTGGCATGATTGTAATAAGCATTGACTCCTCTACCAAAATTGTGAAATTCATGGCCCCAGGGTCAGGGGTTCTGGTGCTAGGGCGAGGTTCTAATGATTATATAGTGAAATGCATTAATTCTTTAAAAAATCTTCTCCTCTGCTCTTAGGTATTTAGCTGATGAATTAAGTACATAGTTATGAAGAGCAAGACTACCTCTTCCAAAATTGTGAATTTCATGGCCCGTGGGTCAGGGGTTCTGGGTGTTAGGGCGGGGGCTATGATGATTATATAGTGAAATGCATTAATTCTTTGAAAATGTTCTCCTCTGCTCCTGGGTTTTAAGCCGATGATTTAAGTACAAATTTATGATGAGGAAGAGTGCCTCTTCCAAAATTGTGAATTTCATGGCCCCCTGGATCGGGGGTCTGGTGTTAGGGCGGTGCTCTAATGATTATATAGTGAAATGCATTAATTCTTTGAAAATCTTCTCTGCTCCTGCGTATTAAACAAACTAACTGAGTACATTGTTATGATGAGCAAGGATGCTTCTTCCAAAATTGTGAATTTCAAGGCTCCTTGGTCAGGAGTTCTGATGTTAGGGCGGGGCTCTATTGATTATATATTGAAAATGCATAAATTCTTTAAAAATCTTCTTCTCTGCTACTGAAAATTATTTAAACAAACTAAGTGCATGATTATGATAGGCAAGGTTGCCACTTCCAAAATTGTGAAATATATGGCCTCAGGGTTGTGGGTTCTTCTGGAGGGGGGGGGCTCTATTGATTGTATAGTGAAAAAACATTAATTCTATTAATTATTCATTAATTAATCCTGTCTGCTCCTTAGTGTTGATGAACAAGTAGCTGATGAACAAATTGCATAGCTATGATGAAAAAGGGAGCTTCAAACAGAATTTTTAAAACTTGTGGTCCTAGAGTCAGGGGTTCTGGCATATGGGGGGGGGGGGGCTTTTGATAATATAGTGGAAATATGTTAATTCTTTGAAGTGCATAGTTATGATGATAAGGGCAACTCTTCCAAATTTGTAAATTTCTAGACCCTGGGTCTTTGGATGCTGGTGTTAGGGTAGGGCTTTGTTAAATCTGTAGTGAAAACGCATTGTACCTGTGAAATTCTTTTCCGCTTCTGGGCATATCGGAGGCAAACTGAGTAAAAGTGTTAATAATATAAGTAAGGGTATTTTCACCAGATTTTTGAACACCTGGACCATTTAGTTAAGCATTCTGGTCCTGGGCAGGGCTCTATTAATTTGTATTCTACTTAGAGAAGTTATTCCCCTTTTCCATTCACCTTTGATAATTAATCACTGTAATTAATGTATTTGAAAGGTAAATAGAATAAGATAATTATAATATAATTCAAAAAGTACTTTCTTAGTTTTAATAATCAGGTAGACCTGTAAGTAATAGATAAATAAAAATGAGACAAAAATAACTTATTAAATGTTCATCAAAAACCAAGAGAAGTCAATGAAATAGATCTTAATATGGGTTTTAAAAATAGTACTGAAGCACTAATAGTTTGTTAATAGTCTCTATGGTGATAGTGATAAGTGGGGAACGGATCAGAACTTAATTTATGAGTTGATACTGAATACTAGACTAATTGTTTTGTTGATCCAGATCTTACTACTTCTCTTGCTTTATGGCAACAAAGCTTCATCTTTCAGTTTATTTAACTTCTAAATTGCTGTATTATACTCAGGTGACCGTTAAGGCCCTTGTGCCTCTTGTCTTTTTAGAATGTCATTATATGAGACCCCCCCCCCCCCCCCCCCAATTTGGGAACACTTCGGTTTACTTGTTTATGATTGAAACGTCTTGGAATGAAGTCTGCCTTATAAAGACGTGTTGACTTATATCACATAATGTATGAATAACACGACGACAGCTTACGTAACTCGTTCTTCTTAACTCAATCACAAACCTCCCCCCCCCCCAAAAAAAAATTCAAATTGAGAAAAAATATTCAGTTTTTATTGCATCTGATGATATTTCGCCAAGTATATTATTGCTGAAAACAATGCACAATATTACTTAACCATCTTCTGTCACAATCTTTAACCTGACAACCTCGTTTTAGGAACATGCAGCAACACGAACCCGATCGTGTACCCAATTATTAAAAAAGGGGAATGTTTAAAACTGACTCTAGCACCTGTTAGCAAACCTGACGAAATTCTAAACTTGATATATAGTTTGTCTCTATAAAGCTACCAAGCAAGTTTAAAAAAATAACCTGACAACCTCGTTTTGGAACATTACTATATTGCAGCACGAACCCGATTTTGAACCCGATTAAAAAAAAGAGGAATGTTTAAAACTGATTTACTCTAGCACCGGTGACAAATGTGACAAAATTCAAACTTGATCTGTAGTTTATCACTATTACGGTACCCAACAAGTTTTAAATTAATTCTCAAAATCATTTTAAAAAATGCGTAAAACCAAGTGACTGACAGACAGAGGGACAGATAGACGGACGGACAAACGCTGAGG
Organism: Saccostrea echinata; assembly: GCF_033153115.1. Lineage (NCBI taxonomy): Eukaryota > Metazoa > Mollusca > Bivalvia > Ostreida > Ostreidae > Saccostrea > Saccostrea echinata. The sequence continues at coordinate 30,548,499 of NW_026889750.1, forward strand.
AAACCTATAGTTAGTCCCCTCTGGTTTCACCGGTAGGGGACTTATAAATTGAGTTACGTTGAGTGTTAAAATTAGCTTAGAGGATCCTAACCTTAAAATACATTTAACTTATGCTTTGTTTGTTGGCCTGGATGCAATCTTAAAAAAATCTTTACTCCTGGTCAAACTGTTGGCATGATTGTTAAAAGAATTAAGCCTCTCAGGGTGAGGGATTCTGCAGGAGGATGGAGGCTCTATTAATTATATAGTGAAAGTTCATTATTTCTTTGATAGTCTTCTCTGCTCCTAGGTATTAAGCAGATAAATCAAATATGTAGTTATGATGAGCAAGGGCGCCTCTTCCAAAATGTGAATATCTTGGCCCCTAAGTCAGGGGTTCTGATGTTAGGGTGGGGCTCTAATGATCATGTAGTGAAAATGCCTGAGTTCTTTAAACTTCGTCTTCTCTCCACCTGTATATAAAGCAGATAAACGAGGTGTATGTTTATGATGATCAAGGGTGCCTCTTACAAAATTATGAAATTTGTGGCCCCAAGGTTAGGGGTTCTGCAGAAGGTACGGGGCTCTATTGATTATATAGTGAAAGTACCATCATTTATTTAAATATCTTCTAAGCTCCTTGGTATTAAGCAGATAAACCAAGTATATAGTTATAATTATGATGAAAAGGGCCCTCTTCCAAAATGTGAATATCTTGGCCCCTGGGTCAGGGGTTAGGGTGGGGCTGTATTGATCATATAGTGAAAATGCATCAATTCTTTAAAAATCTTCTATTTCCCTGAATATAAAACAGATAAACTAGGTGCATTGTTATATTGATCAAGGGTGCCTCTTACAAAATTGTGAAATTTGTGGCCCCAGGAGAGGAGGGCTCTATTGATTATATAGTGAAAGTGCATTATTTCTTTGAAAATCTTCTCTGCTCTCTGGTATTAAGCAGATAAACCAAGTATAAAGTTATGATGAGCAAGGGCGCCTCTTTCAAAATTATGAATATCTTGGCCCCTGGATCGCGGTTTCTGATGTTTGGGCGGGGCTCTTTTGATTATATAGTAAAATTGCATTAATTCTTTGAAAATCGTATTTGGTATTAAGCAGATAAACCAAGTACATAGTTATGATGAACAAAATTGTGAATATCTTGGCCCCTGTGGTAGGGGTTTTGGTGTTAGGGCGGGGTTCTATTGATTATATAGTGAAAATGCATTATTTCTTTGAAAATCATCTCCTCTGGTCCTGGCTATCTAGCAGATAAACTAAGTGCATGGTTAAGGGTGCCTCTTCCAAAATTGTGAAATTTTTGGCCCAAGGGTCAGGGGTTTATGTCGGGGGGAGGGGGGTTGTTAAATCAATAAATAGTGGAAATAAATTTATTTTTCTGAAAATCTTCTCTGCCCCAAGGTATTTAAAAGAAAAAATAATTGCATGGTTATGACGAGAAAAGAAATCTTTTCAAGTTGAAATTGGAAAAGTTGAAATTCAGAGCCCTGGAGTCAGGGATTTTGGTGTTAGGGTGGCGCTCTTTTGAATATTTGAACGTCTTCTTCTGTGCCAGTTGTTATTAAGGAAACATAAAAATTACATAGTTATGATGAGCAAGAGGCTCCCTTTTAAAATTGTGAATATCTTGGCCCCTGGGTCAGGGGCTTTAATATTATGGTGGGGCTATATTGAATCTATAGTGAAATTGGTTTTTTTCCTTGAAAATCTTCTATGCTCCTGGGCATCTAGGAGGCAAATAGAGTATACAAAGTTGTAAAAAGCAAGGGTGTTTTTTTTTAAAACCAGATTTTGAAATTCTGAACCCTTTAGTCAGTTTATTAATTTATTTATTTCCCTTTGCTATTCATGCACATATAATAGTTAATCACTGTAAATAATGTAACCAGAAAGGTTAATTTGATAACAGAAATTATATAATATTTAATACAAATCAAATTACTTTCATGGTTTTTAATGGTCAGATAATTTTAGATAATAGATAAATTAAAATGGGACAAAATACCTTATTTTTGTACAATAAATTAATCTTCAAAGACTAAGAGAGGCCAATGCAAGCGGGAATGAAATTTGTTAACTAATAGTGCTCTAGAACCATTGTTTTGTTTAGTCCGCATGCATGCGAATACTGACAAATAGGGGAAAGTACAGGCAAATAAATAGATCTGTAAGATTTGTTACTGAGTGCTAAAATAATATTTTGCTAATCCCTTATCATCCTATTTCTTATGCTACTGGGCAGCATAGCTTTATTTATCAGCTTATTTTGATGTAATACGCCTATATGGATAATTATATTTTACTCAGATTACCGGTAAAGCCCTTGCGCCTCTTGTTTTATCTGGAATGTTATCCATTACACCCCTACTAATGTTATTGTGATTGAATTTCAAGGCACGTGGTGTAGGTTGACCCATTCAAAGGTTATAGGGTAGAACCGGTTTTATAAATAAATTTGACAGTAAATAGGAAATTGCTATAATCTGTTTCTTTAAAGAACTTTCTTCAAGATTTTCAAGATTTTAAACAGAAATGGGTGGGATTTAAAAAAAATCACAACCTTCTCAATAAATCTTCGCTTTTGTGATGATTTACGGCGAAAATTGGAGCTTAGTAGTGTTAATTTTTCCAAAATCGCCCGATACGCTGGTAGAAAAATAAATTATATGACAAACCTTTGCTTACCTTATATGGCTTTTGTTATTAATACGCACAGAGGAGCTTACCGCCAACAAGTGACCAATCATTGAATGAATAGCAACGTTAACTTGACACCTATATGTTTACATTTTACTTCGAACACGTGGTTCAACTCAATCTACGATCGATATAAATACCAAAAAATAGTAATAATAAACAATTAAAAAATGTTTATATGAAAAAAGAAAAAAAACAAAGATTAGAAAGTTATCTGGCGGCCGCCAGATAAAATATTTTTTCTACCTGGCACCAACCGGCTTCCGTAGTTTTTTGGTCAGGGAACCCACATGACAATTGTACTCACCGATAGTACAACAAAGGAATGCAGACGAAAATCGCCTTACAGTTACTGTATGACTTTGAGAAACGGAAAATTCTACGTTTATTTAACATGTTACAAATGAATTGTTTGCAATTGTGAGCATGGATTAAAAAAAAAAAAGAATAAAAATGGACAGCATGGAATTGCATGGAAAAAATGTTTTATGTGCCTTTCCGATCGCCTTTTTAAAAAGTTTTTTTTTTGTCAAGCGAAAAATTCCTCTAGTATCCGTAGTAACCAACAATACAATTCAACTCATTCAGATTAAGCTTTATTGGTACCCTATTTGCTAATCTAACGCCATAAAATATAGTCCTAGTTCCCATGCAAGCATGTTTGTCCAAAAAAAAAAAAAAAAAAAAAAAAAAAAAAAAAAAAAAAAACAATACATAAGTGCAGAAAATAATGCCATGGGGAATACTTATTGAAGTTTGAATGAATTCAAGAGAAATTGAAGTACATTATTCAGTGATGAAAAATGAAACGCAACATAACTTTTCTGTTTACCATGTCTCCACGTGCTAGTCACTTCCTAGCCACATTTTCGTGAATACTTTACCCTATCTCGTTGTAGTCTCGGTAGAACTCCTCGGATTTTATAATTTGCAGAACGTCGAAAAATAAAATGTTCCGAACACATTAGTAGGGGTGCATTAGTTTGAACTTCAGTTGTGTATCGATTAAAAGAAGTCTTGCTGTATATTTGTTTGGTTTTGTTTTAGTTTGCTTGTTGCTTCTTTTTCAATGGACCGGTCATGGTAGCCTAGTGGTAGGACGTTCGCTTCGTGATCTGGAGACATGGAATGATTCTCGTTCGCCGCGCCGCGACAAATCTAAGCTTAAAGCTGAACACGACTCGTAAATAGGCATACGCCATTTTCGAGATTACTATCTATCTATGATATCAACACCGGGATATACCCTTCGCATTCGTTACACCTGACTGCTTTATTGTCACGGGTATCGGCGTGGAATGGCGACACGTGTTCGTGCTGGTTATCTTGCATTACTTTTGTTTACATTTTATAGCAGTTATGGTGTATTTGTGTTTGTTTGTATACTGCACTGACATGTGCAACTGTTGTAAGTCTATTTGGTATCCTACTCTCCTGCATTAGAAGAAGTACACAGTTATTTTTTGTCGCTACAGTGTGCTGTATAGCATACGTCCATCTACACCGGTGACGATTGATTACACTGAACAGTGACTTTAAGTGAGCGGCTCTATATATAGGGGCCCTCAGATATAGCAAGAGACCTATCAAATATGGCGGACAAATCCTTTTACGAATCATGTTCAGCTCTAAGACAAGTATTAACTTTCCTAAAAAGCTTGTCTGACGTGAGAAAATTTATTATTACGCGAAGAATCACGAATCAAGAAAAGTTAATCCAGTGTGCCAACATGACTCTGAGTCCAGAAATGAATTCTTTTTTCTTTTTAAAGTTCTCTATAACTCATAAAATAAGATGAATATTTTTTATTGATTTACACATTACATTTATATTAATTCACAATGATAAGCATTTTACTATGAAATGAATACATTTACAAAAGAATAATGCATTTGAAATCACTTTACTGTGACCTGATAGAATGTACAAATACAACTATATGCTGATGTTCTAGTGAATTACACCTGCTCTGTTACCTGCTTTCCCCTTGCCGACCTACCATTTTTGATGTGAATTTTAAAAAAAATAATAAGTTGAACATACTTTTCTTTTTTTTTCTTTTGACGTATGAATATATTTACACTTAAAATAATGATTTCAGTAATTTTGACAAATGAATAAAAAAAACCCAGACATATTTGTGTAGATTAACTTATACAAGTTTTATTTTTATTTAACGTTGCACTAAGAATGGCTGAGTTTCTTATTCTGCTTATGAAATTTTATAAATTAATCAACTATTTTCCATTTTTCCAGCATTGAGAACTCCCGATTCATCAATGGAAGGTAATTGTTTTCCCTTTTGCATTTTTCAAAACTACAAAAAAATATGTTCATTGTTATAATGTGTTAATACGGATTATGTTAAGTGCCCTAGAGATTACGTTTCGTTAAGTTAAAAATACTCGGTATTCTACCGATTCTAGGTGATGTGCCAGCAACTCATGAAAAGAACCCTTGGTCTATATTGAAACTATGTTTAAACACGCTTTAATTTGTACATGATAAATCGTCCCACTTTTAAATACCATATATATTTTAATACAACAAAGCTCACAATCTGACAATTTAAACTATTTGAACAACTACCTGATAACCTTTCCATTTTTGCCACATTTTATTTAAAAAGTTCTTATTTTTCTTTCAGGCCATCTCGTTGGAAAATAAAACTGATTCATATTGTAATTCGGTGCACGAGACACATTAAAATCATCACTTTTTTATCTTAATATTATTATGAGTTTTATTTCCAGAGGGTTTGAACAGATGTGTTAGGATTTTTTTCCTTCATATTCTGTTGAAACAGACATTGTATAAGTTTTAAAAAGAAATACGAGATACAAGAAAAAAACCAGACGTAAGATTTAACTAGGGTGCATGTGGTGCATTTTTTTTTATGATCAGGGGAATTTTGATTAAAAGAAAAGGAAGATCTCAGAAAAGCAGAATAGTTCAAACAATTCAAGAACGTATACTCTTCTTACGATATTCACATATTTAATTCAGAAAAGAATATTTTAGTGGAGAAACTCGCGTTAATTTCAGGTATTTTGCTAGGAGGGTCGTTACATTTTCAAAAGTGAAATACTGTGATTTATTTACTGAATAAAAGAGATATTCTGACACAGTGTGGAAGGATCTCGCAGTGTGAGAATATCGTAAGTGCGGCAAAACTTACGATTTTCCTTCCCGTCACGAAGAGTGTTTTTAAAAAAATCCCTGGCCTGTTATAAATAAAGATAGAGTTAATGGGCCATACTGACAGAGAGTAATAGTAATGCTGCCAGAGTTTTTCCTAATATGTTGTTAAAAGTCCATGTTTACAACGTTTTTGAATCTCTCAACAGCTTAGCTATGATGTCTCAACCGCTCAACTATGACGTCACGGCCTATATATGACACTTTTTTACAAAAAGACAGAAGCAAAGGGAAAATCTAAGAAAATGTAATAAACAGAAATTCAATGTTTTGCAGATGAATATAAAATTTATTTCACACGTGATTTTCCCTTTGCCTCTGTCTTTTCGTAACACAGTCATAGGCTGTGGCGTCATAGTTTAGCCAATGAGACGTCATAGCTGAGCGGTTGAGAGATTGAAAAACGTTGTAAACACGGATTTTTAACAACATATTTGGAGAAACTTTGGCAGTTTTAGTGTCTGTCAGGATGGTTCATTTACTCTCTCTCTCTCTCTCGATCTTATAACAGGCAAGGGCATTTTTTTAAACACTCTTCGTGAAAGGATTAGGAAAATCGAGAGTTTTGCCACACTTCTGATAGAATCTCACACTGTGAGAATACCATTTTGATGTCATCTCACACTGCGTCAGAATATCACTTTTATTCATCAAATAAATTACAGTTATTTCACTGTTGAAAATGTTATAAAACGTTATATCCAAAGTTCTTCCGTTAGAGAGAAAGAGAGAGAATTGTTGATAAGTTGGAAACATACGAAAAATTAATATCTTCTGAAAACAATTCTTCAATTCTTTCGATCCAATCCCTGATTAATGGGATGATAAATCGAAAGGAAAAGAATTCAAAATGCTCCTATTATTTTTTTTTCAATAAAGTCATAACCTTAGCAAGCTTTCAATCTGATTAGAATCAGATCCTCGGTGCTCCTTTTTAACGATATGTCCCTCGTAAGCGATTGTGAAAATCGTTGTCCCAGGGTCAGGGGTTCGTGTTGGCTTGGGGGGGGGGGGGTCAATTAATATAGAGTGGAAATGCATTTTATTTTTTGAAAATCTCTGCCCCGAGGTATCAAACAGGAAAACTAATTATTAAAAATGGTTATGACGAGCAAAGAAATCTTTTCAAAAAAGTTGAAATTTATAACCCCGGGAACAGGGATTTTGGTGTTAAGGTGAGGCTCTTTTGATTGATTGTATGTTGTTTACGTCCCGTTTGAGAATTTTTCACTCATATAGAGACGTCACCATATACCGGTGAAGGGTTTCAAATTTTTCAAAGCCATTGAACAGTGAGGGTTCTTCATCGTGCCAATGCCTTCCGTGACACGGGGCCTCGGTTTTTTAAGGTCTCATTCGAAATACCCGCAACTTTCACTTCAAAGTGCCGAGCGCTTGGCGAAGGAACAGTTGCTACCTATTTTTTATCGATCTAGGTCAGTCGCGGCTTTGATTCGAACACACTACCTTCCGATCATAATTTTGAATAAAAAGTAGAAATGCATTTTTTCTTAGAAAATCTACTCTTCCCATTGTTATTAAGGCAACATACTAGTACATGGTTTCATGAGCATGAGTGCTTTTTCCAAAATTGTGAATATCTTGGACACTTGGTCAAGGGCTTTGGTATTAGGGAGGGGCTATGTTTAATCTTCTTCATTACTCCTGGACATCAAGCAGTCAAACTGTTGGCATGATTGTATAAAGCATTGAGCTCTCTAACAAAATTTTGAAATTCATGGTCCCAGGGGCAGGGATTCTTGATGGGACCCTGTTGAATATAAAATGAAAAAGCCATTATTTTTTTTAAAACAATCTCCTCTGCTCCTGGGTATTTATATTAATTAGCAGACAGCTAAAATGCATAGTTATGATGATGGAGGGTACCTCTCCTAAAATTATGAATTTTTTGGCCTCTTGGTGAGGGTTCTGGTGTTAGGGCGGTGCTCAAATGATTTTATAGTGACAATGCATTAATTCTTTAAAAATCTTCTCCTCTACCCCTGTGTATCAAGCCGATGAACTAAGAGCACAGTTATGATGAGGAAGGGGGGCCTCTTCTAAAATTGTGAATTTTATGGCCCCTGGATTAGGGGTTCTGGTGTTACAGAATGGCTCCATTGATCATATAGTGAAAATACATAAATTCTTTAAAAATTTTCTTCTCTCCCAATGTATATTAAGACGATAAACTAGGTGCATTGTTATGATGATCGAGGGTGCCTCTTCGAAAATTATGTATATACTTTTGCAATATAATTTTGACTTCATTTTGAGCAAATTTGTTAGAATTTCGATAAAATACGAGGAGATCATAGATAAATTCAAGCTGGTATAGAAATCTGATGACGACGACAAAATGGATTTTGACGTCAAGGCGGCGCATCGAACATACATAAAATTTTGTGTAGCGCTATGGAGAACTCCTTTCCAGACTAAACGATCTGCTAAAACAATAACAATGAGGGAAAAACATGTCTATGGGTTTGATTTTTTTTCATTGGTTTTTCTCACAAATAATTCAACCAAGCTCCAAAATACTACACTGTACTTCCTGTGAGGGTTGGAGGGTATATTCAAACATTTTCCTATTATAATAAAATTAAGGTACATTTACATTGAACGATTTGACAATATTGCAACAAAAGCGGAAAGGGCAACAAGCCTTTCAATGGACATTTTCATAATTAGCAATAAATCATTGTAAAAAAAAAAAATGAGGGAGTGCAGCCCCCTTCCTCCATATTAAGTGTCTGCGAAGAAATGGTTGTACCGAGTAAATATCTTTTTATTTCAGACTTCATGTGTCGATTAAAGAATCCTATATACCCCCATGATTGGCGTAAACGTCTGGTCATGGTGTGAAATTCATAGCTCAGGACACATGCTCTCGATTTTTTTTTTTTTTTTTGGTTATCTTTGTTATGGTCGTCTGTGAACGAGACCTCAGAAAAGAGATAAACCAAGAGGACATTTTTTGTTCTAATTTTTGCCATTTTGTGATGCTTAGATACCATAGCAGGTATGGCAACATTTTAAAGATGAACTAAAGTATCTCTGCACAGTGAGCCAAAAACTGAAAATAATTTTTCATTGAACATGTGTCGAACCAACATTGCAATTTCTTATTAGTATCTTGATATTATGAGTAAAATTGTTATCAAGTAACCCAGACAAGGTTCCATAAATAGAAAGTTCTCGGTATAAATAGTACTTTTTTCGTGACCCACTAACCATGCTTACCAAGAAATATGTCAAAATGAGTTACTGATCATTTGACAAAGTTGAAAGTCGATATACCTGTATATAAGATCTTAACGGCATGTCCTGAATCAAGATCATATTCATAACATATATTAAGTTACAAAATTAATGCCTAAATGATAATACTGGTAAAACGAACACTCATTGCTGCTGGACCTGGCCTTCAGTAGGGATAAAAACATACTTAGGCTTGAATTCAACCCAGTCTAAGCTTTGGACAAAAATTTTAACAGCTTACTGAGGAGTTCAATAAAGACGATATCACTGTCGATCAGTCTTTGGCTTATCATTTCAACAAAGGGTTACATAGTTATATCCTGAACAGAATTTAGTCTAAAATCGACCTTGATCTTTGAGATATTGCCATTTGTAATATAATAATACAGACATAGGTAACACATGCAATTTTCTGGATAAATTTGGTGTAGGATTTCGTCCTGCCGAGAGTTCAAAGCAAGACGACAGACAGAGGTCACTTGAGGAACTCAGGTGACCTAAAACTGATTGACTTTAGTAAAAAATCTGATTTATTGTAGTAAAAACTCTGATTTGTAGAAAAAAAACTAGTTGCTTTGATTTAACAGTAAAAAACTCTTGTTATTAGAAAATGTTTTGGTTAGGGTATTTTTGCGCGGCAATAAAAACGTTGCAATTTTTCGAGGGATATATATAGGATCTCCCATGTTTTGTAGTTGGAGATGATTTTTATCCAACGAGTTGTGTGGGTTTTTTTTATCCCCTCGCCAAGGCTCGGGGATAAAAACACACAACGAGGTATGTCACTCGTGTATGTAACAAGCTGACTGGGATATATCGTGTCGACATATAAATGGAAATAACAATATTGTTATATTTTTGCTTTAAGTATATATGACCAGATAAGAAAAAATCGCTACGGTTTCTATTTGTTAGCAAAGTTGTTTAATTTTTGCTGATTGCTATGGCTTTATACCTTGTACAAATCATGATGATTGTGGAGGCATTGAATGCCCTACTGGATACGCTCCATACTGTGCTACCATTTTATTAGCCAATGCAAATACAGCATATGTGAGTATTGAAAAATGTTTTGTTTGTAGTTTCAGTCCTGCTACATATTGAACTTTACCCACTTAAGTCAGTATATAAGAATAGGTATGTAAGAATTTCTATGTTAAGGTATGTCACTCGTGAAATGTTATATCAAGGATTTTTTGAGAAGTATATTTTAGATACACTGTTAGTACTCATAAAGCATGACTGAAAATCGCAAAGAAAATGGGGCGTCAGTGTGCATCTTACCGAGCTAGGGTACAATTAAGTTGACCTTTTTGCACTTAAATTGTAACTCTCTGGTTAATCACTTTAATCCTGATCATATTTCATCAGATGTAATTTTGGCAATAAATATAATCTTATTTTACGTAAAATAGTCGGAATGAAATTTATCATTGAACAAATCATGCAAATTAATGCGCATAAATTATTGTTTGACCTTTTTGCACTAAAAACGTATCATATTTGGGGTATAAAATATCTAAATATGCAATAAAATATTTTCTTGTATCAAACTTTTTATGACTTAAGTGCTGATCGGTTGGAAGTATCATGTTGTTTAAAATAATGAAAGACAAAGTTGGGGTCAGTGATGTAAACTTTGAGATATTTGGTCAAAAAACAGTGTGAATTTTAACTTGACTTCTTTAATGTATCTTCATTTCTTGGCAAAGTCTGTTGAGTGAATGTGTAAAATTTATTCTACAAAATTAACTTGAGACCTATATTTAATATTACTAGCATATCATAACGAAAAATATTCTCTAAGTAAAAATATGTAGGGCAAAAGTTCCAAGATATTAAATTCAACAAATGTGGAGATTTGAAGAATTTTCCTCTAAATATCCTTCCACCTCAAGAAATAGTCCCTCATAAATCTTGTTTCTTTATGAATTTCTGAACAGTTTTTTAATTGAATGTTGAATAATTTGCATTGTTTAATTTAAATATGTTAAAAAATTGAATTGTAGTAAATAGTTTCGGAGTTAAAGGTTCTGACTGAACTTCTCTAAAAAGCTGACGAGTGACATACCTAAGCTATGAAAAGTCAAATCCCTTTTATTTATGAAACTGATGCAATGTGGTCGGCGTGGAGCTCATGGAGTCAGTGTAGTTTGACATGTGGCGCCGCGTCGGGTTCGTGAACATGGTAGTGGAACTTTGCTAAGAACGCCACTAGCCACGACTTTTATGTTTGTAACCACCCCAGGCAGAGATGTGCTGTACAGCTTCATCACATTGCCCACGAGCGTATTGACTTCAAATCGGTTAATTGGATCATTTTCATTTGTAAAACCTTGTGGAACCATTATAAAAATGAAATACCTATAATTTTTTTAATTTATAATTTCTGATTATGTAATATTAGTGTTTATTTTAAGGTAATGGTCACTGGGGACATTGGTTTGCGTGGTCTCCATGTAGAATATCGTGTGATATAGGGACAAGACAGACACCGAGACTGTAACAGTCCACCACTTTCTTATGGAGGATAATACTGCTATGTCACAGATAATCAGGCTTGTTTCCATTCCTGTACAAGTAAGACCAAATCGAGATCCGACGTTTTGTCCTTGTTTTTTTTTTAAATGTGTTTACGTAGGTTTCTTTGGTTGAGCTAAAACCAAATGATCAAAGCTGTTTTAAAAATCATATTCTGTTAAGTTCAAATACGGATTAAGATATGAAACACACTCATTTCTGAGTTTTAATGACTTTTTTGGTTTTAGCCACTACCACAACATCAACCACTCCAGCTACACCACTGTACCATGTACTGATTTTACTTACTATATACTGAAAACCCGCTTCTAAATACAAAGAATGTTTGGTTTCAGGAATTATATGCATGTATACCAGATTGCAATTCTGCATGTGTCCTTTGATTCGGAAAGCCATGTCCATCACGCCATGGAAGCCTAAACAGTTCAAAAATGGATTAAGATATGAACACACTGAGTACTGAGTATTAAGGACTTTTCCGGTTTTTATTTTATTTTAGCCACAACTATTACTACTACCTCAGCAACCACCACTGTACCAGATACTGATTATGCATACTGTGTACTGAAGAAATGCTTCTAAATACAAGAAATGTTTGGTTTGAGGAATTACGTGCATGTATATCAAACAACGAACTTTGCACGTGTCCATTTGTGATAAAAGGTAAGCCTTGTCCATCGAGCGATGTAAACCTAAACTGTGTTTGGAATGCTCAGCAACTCAATCTTGCTTGGTCAGGGCAGTAACGGGCCACGGATTTCAATTCATCGTACACTGTATTCTATTAAGTTTCTATAAACTAAACCGTAGGAAAGAATTTCACAGGATTTTCCTTTTTTAGTAAACATGGCAACCCCTTCATCGAAAACAAAAACCGATCTTAGAATTATGTAACATATTTAGTCATTTTGTTTACCAAGTTATATTGAAATTGGACCAAAACTGTAGGAGTAGCTTTTTGAAGAATTGTTTTCAGACAAACAGATGGGCACACAGACGGGTGGACTGACAATTTGATTTAAGTTTACTTATTTCTTTTGCAACTGTTGTAAAACACAGAGATTTCTTGTAATACTATATGTTGCACAACAGAGAAGTAATAAATAAACAATGATAAAAGTGCATATTTAGAAAGCCACATAAGAACAAAAATACTAATACGATTTCTTTATTGCACTATAATATTATATAAGCATTAAAAGACCAAAAATTAATATGACAAATTGCCACGATCGCAAGACAAAGGTATGTTTTGACTAATAACCAGTACCCAATCCTGTAGTTTAATTTGCTTGATTAACATGGGTTCTTAGGCCTGGAAAATTTGAAGACGTTGCTTAGTTCTCAGCCTTTAACCTTATAATTCATCGCTAGAAAATGACAATAGCCTTGGCGCAATATAAATAAGGAATTTTGACCAAGATAACACTTCGATAAGAAGACCATCGAAGAATGCACATGCGTCCAAGCATGCACAATTATCATGTACTCCTTTTTGCATTAGGCATTTTGGATACTCTCTCAGGTAAACAGATCTAAGCAATATAGAAAAAATTGTGCTATGATTTAATTCCTGAAATTTGGGTTGATATTGACGGAGAGAAAAAAAGCAACTGAGGCGAAACTGATGACATGGTATCATAATAACTACTGTAGTACAGGCGTCTTCTTGGGATTTTTATTTCTGAAATGGATAGTATGTATTACTATTAATAAATTCACTCGGCGCATTGGATATGATTGATTGTTGTTTTACGTCCCGGTCGGGAATTTTTCACTCACCGTATACCAGTGAAGGGATTCAAATTTTGACCTATACTCGGCAGTCAAGGCCATTGAGCAGTCAGGGTTCTTTATCGTGCCAACGCCCACCGTGATCTCTATATAATTTGTTTCGGGATATACTGCTGCATCTTAGTTATGTCGTCAACGTTTCCCCTTTTTCTCTTTTATATTTTTCTCTTCTTTCCAAAATAGTTGAAAATCCAATGTTATATTAAGTCCAGATAACATTAAACTATAATGTTTTTTTTTTAAATTAACTAGCTAGCTATATATATATATATATATATATATATATATATATATATATATATATATATATATATATATATATATATATAATTCAGGGTTCTCCATCATTTGAAATTTTACTGTTTTGCAGACATTTCGCAAAGTCCTATATATTCGCGGTATATTCGCATTCGCAACTGAACCACTATTCATTATGATTACACAAGCATACACGCACACACAACTATTTTAAGTCACTTATTCTTTACACAAATGGTATGATCGTACATATTAATAATAATAAAAAAATAATAAATGGATATTGAACACAATTAGAATGTTTCCAATTATATATAATAATGTACATACTATATTACAAACCAACTGAACCCCCCCCCCCCCCCCCATCACACACACAAAACAAAACTTTTTTTTAAAAATACGATTATAAAAAAAATAATAAACTTGTTTCAGTATTTATAAGTTGTAAGTATTAAACCTTGATATTTTTATATATAAGGTTATATTTTACACATACTCTGAAGAGCAGAGAAAATTTGATACAATCGAATTATTTGCCATCTTTAAAAGTAAATTTGCCGTGATTTTGTTTGTTGCTCAAATTACGGGTAAGTTTTTGAATTTAAAAAAGAAACTTTAGAATTGAAAATACTTTTAGGGGTGCCTTTAAATGCTTCAACAATACATGTACATCAATAAAATTACGTTATGTTTGACTCACAGTGTCATCATTATTCAAGAGACGTGATTTGAAGTAAAGAAATATATTTAATTAATTTTCATATATTTAAATAATATTTAAAAATGCATTAAGCAATTATACGGTTACATAAAAGTGTGAAAACAAATTATTAGCTTTTCCTCCTTCATGCGTGAAGTCCAGCGAGGGTCTAGGAGATAATTGATAATCCAAGGTGAAGCAAGGCAATGTGCCCTAATTAAGAGATAATTAACTGCTCTGCATTAAAAATTGAAAGGCGGTAGATTTGTTTGATTAAAGTTTCAGTTATAAAAAAATTATGTTCTGATTATCACGGATCTTAATGTGTCGCACGCATAAAATTTGAATTGTACCTGTGTCGGGGAAAATTTTTACTGTGTCATGCCATCATTAAAAATATCTTTGTTTTCCCTAACCCGACCCTATAATCTGAAGTTAGGTAGGTAGGTCGGTAATTTCTTTTTTTTCTGATAGCAGTTATGAAAATAAATTCTAAAAAAAATTGAATAATATCGTTATAAATAAGAAAGAAAAGAAACCGATTTTTAACTCGAATATCATCCAAGGGAAATTTAAAAGCAACATGTATAGTAGGGGTGAAACGATACACCTCCTTCACGGTTCGATACGTATTGTATAATTTTGTCTCGGTTCGGTTATTTTCGATACGATACATTTTGATAGAAGGAAACAAATTCTACGTTGTTTTATGCTTTCTTTTTCTAAATCTAGTCACATATTTTACAAATTTTATTTGCAAATTGACTAGAAGAAATTGATTAAAATTATTTGACTGTCAAAAATTATTTTACAAGCTATCGTTCATAAAAAATTTACGTTTTCTATACTTATTTATACTGAGTAACGTGTTATACCTTATGCCAAACCCGACTGAATAACGATCCCGACCGAAAAATGAACCGAACCGAAAATTAGAGATATTGCACCGTGTATCAAACCGAGAAAAAATACCGCGGTGCATCGATACCGCGGTGAACCGTTTCACTCCTAATGTATAGTAAAGAAATTCACAAATATTATTCATTTGAACTTATGAAATATCGCAGGCCAGTGTAATTTATTGAAATAGAATATTTACAATAAGGCAAGATTCGCAAATACTCAACCATCGGACTTCCGAGTATATTTTTCAAACCTTCTATCATCATTAAGTGCTTACACAGGCAAAATGTCAAGCGTCCCGCGTGGCGCAGTGGTTTTAGAATGTTTTATTTTGGAGTCAGGACGTAATTTAGAAGCTTATTCTAAGTCACAGATCCCGTTGTGGGACGTGGAGACTGGTTAGTCGAATGAAACCGTAAAAACGTAGGTCCACAGGCCCTTAGATCGCTTTAAAAAAATTAAGGTGTTAAAAAAAAGTAAAGGTATGGAACTCCTTTCATAGGGTACCCACATTCGCCAATAAAATACTTTTAAATCAAATGATCTAGAACTCTACTTTATATTCATATCTATTCACATATAAACAACCTACGTTACTACAAAAGTCCTTTCCGAAATTCCGTATACTTCCCGAGATATGCTGAAATCAATTCCAAAATTGGCCTTATTTTTTTACTCGACATTAGCTTGGGCCTCTGAATAGTTACACTAATTGTAAAGCGGGAACGACGGGACGAATTCTTCCCGGAATTTATTCTATACTCTCTGAATATTTGTTTTTTAGCACTCAGTTTCTACAAAATTTTATCTGATTTGATCATATGGTCTTATTAAGTTACCAACAACATTTCAGCGGTATAATTTTTAAAAAATCAAAAGGTATATTATGCATTCCGGGAAATTTTCGTTCAATCATAGTTCTTTTTACATTTATAAACAACATGGCTGTGAAGTTGTTGAAGCGAACGTTTTCTAATTTTTTTTTCGCGTAAGGAATTATTACTGACTTAACCTTACGATCTGGAGTAAAAAATCAACTTTAAAATGTTGAAAGATTGTGCAAATACTATGCAGCTGTCCCCGCAGTTCAAACACCGTCTGTGTACATGTGGATAACCAGGGCCCAAGCTAATGTCGAGTAAAAAAAATTAGGTCAATTTTGGAATTGATTTCACCATATCTCGGGAAGTACATGGAATTTCGGAGTGAACTTTGGTAGTAATGTAGAGTGATTATATATGAATAGATATGAATAGAAAGTAAAATTCTAGAGCATTCGATTTAAAAGTATTTTATTAGCGAAAGTGGGTACCCTATGAAAGGAGTTCCATACCTTTATCTTTTTTATACACCCCGATTTTTTAAAGTCGGATTTAAGCGATCCAAAGGCCTGTGCGTAGGTCCAGTGTCTCACATAAAACGTAGGTCAAGTGTCACAGTATAGATGTTGGCGCGAAAAAGATCCCTTACTGATGCTTAATGATCAATGGCCATAAATGCCGAGCAAAAGTCTAAATTTGGAGCCCTTCACCAGGTAGATGTTCAGAAGTTGTCGGCCCAACAATTTCTAAAGGGATTTTAAAGCAAAGAAACTACCTATTATCAAGCGCCTAACTAACGGAAAATGCACTGGACGTCTCAGGAGGCCGTACCATAAGCCAATTTTAAAGATTTCAACACTATTTGGAAAGAGTGTACATGTATAACAATATTTAATTCAACCAAACCATATCAAAAATGAGTAAAATGCCATATATCTAGTGTTAAAGTCACGAAGTTTAACTCATAAATAAAAGGAATGAAGAAACGACGTCTGATTTATATTTGTCAAGGTGAAATAATTATACAAAGACATATTTACAACTCCTGTGGTCCCATATAGTAAAAGTAGGATCATACATGAACTATTTATTAGATCCAACCGAATGAAATGCAGCAAAAAATTTTGATATGTATACACAAGGTGGTCCCCTCATCTGCTCATGAGGCAGGCTTTGCCATGCCGCTTACTACGTACATGTACATTAATTTTAGTAGATACATTTGTAAATACCACTGAAACACTCCTTAGTCATGGTGCATTTAATTCACGAAATGTTTCAAGAGTGTAAGATTCTAATAAGTTAAAAATATTTATTATAAGATTGATATGTCGCCGAAGTTTTATAACACGAACTAACCCTCTGTGGCCACATGTTGTGGGCGCCAAATTAGAGTAGAAAAAAAGGCGCCGTTCTGATAAAAATGGATTTTGATAAAATTGTATTTTATAAAGTTAATGAACAATAAAAAAAAATATTTGAATAATCTTGTTTACAAAAAACTTTTCAGTCGGCGCGATGTAAGTGGGTCGGTCGCAATGGGGGAAACAAAGGTGGGGTTTTTTTTGGCCTCGGGCCCGACATAGTAAAACAGCTGATGGAGAACCCTGTATTATATTTATATATATATATATATATATATATATATATATATATATATATATATATATATATATATATATATAAGGAGAGTTTTTTTTAATTTAAATTCTATAAACACTGCAGTTTTTCAAATTGGAACTTATTTTTTCTCTATTAATTATCATCGAGAGAGAAAGAGGGAGAGAGAGAGGTTTAGATGCATGTAACATTATCTCAAAAATTATCTTCATATTCTCAAATTATACATGTCTTACTTAACCTTCGAGCACATTTACTAAAATTGATTGTCAAGAGGCGATGAAACACATATTGTAATTTTTTTAGAGGCTGCTTATTGGACGCAGTGGAGTACTTGGGGTTCTTGTAGTGTGACTTGTGGATCAGGGGGAACAAGGACCTCTAGAAGAAGTTGTCTGGGGTCAGGAACATGTCAGGGTTCGTCTTCGAGGACAGAAGCTTGTAGTCAAACAACACATTGTCCAAGTATATAGTTATGTCAAGAAAACAAGTGTGACTTGACAATTTTCGAATTTTTTTCCATTTACTATTTGTATTTGATTATCAAAATTTTAATTACATTTTGAAAACTTTCCAGATTTAAGAATTAAGTCAATATTTGTAAATATTTTCAAGTTGATGGTTTTCTGAGCGACTGGAGTAGTTGGTCGCTCTGTACTCAGGCTTGTGGGTTTGGCCATCAGACAAGGTCACGTGTCTGTCATCAACCACAGTATGGAGGTTCAGATTGTAAAGGAGAGTTGATAGAAAGCATATACTGCTGTCCAGGTAAATATTTATTGGATTGTTTTTCGAATTATATCTTAAAGGGTAATTTCATGAACCTTAATTATTTTTTTATTATGAATTCCTACAAAGGGCACTGTACTGCTACCTCATCCTTCATGACCTTTTTATATGACATAAAATTTAATAAAGTGATAACCTCTTGCGAAAATCGAAAAGTTTGAAGTTAGATTGACTCTACTGCGACATCTGAAGGCATGAAAATTCAAGATTTTTATTTACATTTTGAAAATTTATTAAGTAAATTTGTCTATATTTGAAACCATTTTTAAGCTGGTGGTATTCTGGGTGACTGGAGTAGTTGGACGTCCTGTAGTCAGACTTGTGGGTGGGGAGAAAAGAAGAGGTCACGTGTCTGTTATCAACCTCAGTATGGAGGTTCAGAATGCATTGGGGATTTGACAGAAAGAAATTGTTGCTATGAAACGTTCTGTCCAGGTAAATGTTTATTGGATTTTTTCAAATCATATATCTTAAAGGGTAATTTCATGAATATGTTGGTTTTTTCATTATGAATTCCTACAACGGGCACTGCACTGCTACCCCAGTCCTCCAAAGACCTTTATATATGAGATAAAATTTAATAAGTTGATGGCCACTTGCGTAAAATGAAAAGTTTGATTGAATCCACTGTGATATCTAAAGACATTAAAAAAATCAAGATTTTTTTCATCTTGAACTTCGGTATCTCGAACACTGATATCTCGAATACCATGGTTATGTCGAACTGATTTGGAACTACTTAGTCTTCAAGTATATTACCCTCGATATCTCAGATCATCGGATATCTCGAATTTTTTTTCTCGGTCAATAATTTCGAGATAATGAGCTTTGACATTTTGAAAATTTATCGAGGAAATCAGTCTTTATTTGAAAACATTTTTAAGTTGGATTCCGAAACTTCATAAGAATCCTTACAAAAGATACATTGCCAGGTCGAGCAAATCCTCTACCAAGCTCCTTATAAAACTCCTTACAAAAATATTAACTGCTTTAAAGGAGAAATTTCAGACGCACTGTGCTACAGCATATTCTAGAAGTGGTCTAAATCAGATGTGGATTCCCAAAAACTCCAAAGAACTTATAGAAAATTTAAAATCGCCAAATTTTTCAAAAGTGAGTAACATAAAAACGTACGACTTTTCTACACTTTATAAAACCATTCCTCACGATAATTTAAATCTAGGCTATTTGATACCATATACAATTGCCTCTTTAATAAAACAAAATTACTTTGTTAAAAATCACTCTGATTCTACACACAAGTACTCAAGAGATGCTAGAGTTCCTCATTAACAATATCTATGTAGTCTTCGGAGACCAAATCTTCCAACAATCTGTTAGAATGCCGATTGGCATTGATTGTGCTCTTTTATTTGTCGACATGTTTTATATTATTATGAAACAGAATATATTTAGAAACTTATGAATGGAAAGAGGAAAACACTTGGTTGGCCTTCAACTCGACATTTAGATATATGAACAACCTTTTATCAATTATTAATCGTTACTTCCATTCATAAGTCGATTCGATATATCCCAAAGAACTTGAAATAAAAGACCCCACAGAGTCTGCCAAATCTGTTCAATATTTGGATGTTTTGCTAGCTTTGGACAATAAGGACCAACTAAAAGCTAAATTGTACGACGAAGACAGGCTACTGACATATAGGTTTTTGTTTTGTAATAAAGTCGACAATGGAGTGTTTCGTCTGCCTTACCTGTGCATGGGGCTCATGGCCGGTCGGCAGGGAATGCTTGCTCCTCCTTAGACCTGGTAGCCTGGTCCCAGCTATGGAATTTCTGGGAGTCCCTGTTTTGTACCCTGTTCACAGACCTGTATTGTTTGTAGATTTTTTTTTAGATCGATCAGTGTTCATAATCGTCACCTTTTACATTTTTCCTCACTAGTAATTCTCTTAAGCTACTTCCTGAAATCTAGAGAAATAGCTTTCAACGATTTATGGGGAAAATCAAGTCTAAAGCCAGATCCTGCTATGGTTTGTCGGTAGTATAGTTGGTTGGACTAGTTTACATTGGTGACATGATCTGGCAAATCGCTCATCTTCGCTATCTATATTAGGCCATCATACCTTAACTCTTTAGTTTGTTTCATGGAGATGATGCTCCGGTGTCTTTCTTGTTCCGGAGATATGGTTTGCTTCCTGAGGCACTTGGGTAATATGATGCGTGATCCATGTAAAACTATTCAATCAACCACTGAAAGTTCTGCCTACACTGTACGAATTTTTAGATTTAGACGCCCATCTCCTGTTTTGATCTTCTTAATGACTTCTGTTTGTTCTCGGTCCTCAGATGTTTTCTGAAGAACTTGAATGTTCAGAGCTTTTGGTCTATTTTCTGCGATGGAATATGCATATACATCTGTGATATGGAGTATTCAGCCACCTTGAGTTTGGCTCTATCTTGATAGAGCATCAGAGGCAAATATGGTCAATCTTCTTATATATTTGGCTTCAGTTGTAAAATTCATCACTCGATCCTGACTGGTGTTTTTTTGACTTGGGAAGTAAATTTAGGTCAATGGCTTATAATCGGTCTAGATTTTGATCTCTAATCTATATAATATTTGTACAAATGGACCTCTTCACAACCAAATACGACAACCAGAGCCTCGCGGTCTGCGAGTATCTCTAATCTACGTCGGTTAGACTTGTAAAACGATTGGTTTGAACAATCTATATCGTTGTTTTTGCTAGTATGTCCTACGTATAAGGGACTTGCATCCATGATTATCCTCGTCTGGGTTTTTGGATTGTAATATTAATAGCAGTGTTTCGGCACTTAAAAGGTCTTTTTTCCAGCATGTCAAACACATCCTGGTGTCTTTACGTCCACTTTAGTACGTTTTCTTCCCTGTAAGCCTGCATAGTGGAGCATCAATCGTCGAGAAATTCGGCTTGAAACGGCTTCCATAATTTGCTAATCCAAGGAAACTGCTAATCTCAGATTTTTAAGTCATTATCCTTGTTTTGCAACTACTTTGACTTTTCCTGGTCAGCCCGAATTCCTTCTGACGAGATCAGTGCCCGAGGAAAACATTTACGATGGACCGAATTTGCAATCTTCCCGATTCATGGTAAGGCCCCTCTCTGTCAATCTATCAAGCACTTTTGTAAGCTTCCTGCTATAGCCAACCTGGTCCTTTCTATAAACTATTACATCATCGAACAAAGAACAAGGTGCAGTTTCAATACAAATCTGGCCCTGTATTTTTCTAAAATATGAAAGTGACGAAAGAAAAATAAACTTCTTGCTTCCAGAAATTTTGAAACTCTGCAGATCAAACAAATCGTTTTTCTCAATTGACTTCTTAAATGCTAATTGTAACGTCATAAACGTACATTTTCCCGTATTTTCTTCAAAAATTGCAGAAGACATCAATTTTCAGTGAAATTTATTTTCAGATAATATAGATCACATGCATCGCCCACAAAGATTTTGAGAAATGTGATTTTTCAAAGAATTTTACACAACTTATCCAAATATTGGAGTGGTCGACGGCTGTGGACACTATTTTCTTAAAGAAAACACCCCCTGAAATGAGTCGTTTTGAGGCTTTTTCTATTTAAAACTTAGAAAAATACGAAATTAATGAACTCGTATTTGCAGAACGGTCCTCCTTCATATCATATTCTTTTATGAATTATCACACTCATATACTCAATTCATATTTATGCCAATTTCAAAACTTTTTGAAAACATAAAATTTTTAGGCCACAATAAAACCAAAACCATACCTTCTCCTTAAACGGTTCCGGAATCGGGTCTTCTTTTTTTGCGACCCTTTAATTTCTTGAACGATTTGGCTTATCACCCTTTAGTAGATCCAAGATACTGACGAAATTCTGAACATGAGACGCTTACAGTAATATTGACCCTCGTTTGTCACAAACGTGGTTTTCTCCCTTGATTCTTCGTCCAGTTCAATCTGGTTGTATCCCCAGCGTAAATCAAGCTTTGAGAACATCTTACTACCATTCATGACTTCTAGCATTTAACCCACCGTCGAAATCATATAAGGATATCATTTATATTGAACACTAATTCGAGATTTCTCTGACTCTACTCCTGCTTTTATATTGTGAGATGTGCGGGGGAGAGTTAGAGCGAAGGCCATATTGAAAAGTAGGAATTCTGTAACACCAGCTTGTGTCGTTACTCTGCCTACCTTTTAAAACTATTCTAACTTTCGAAAGCGAGAATACAGTAACAAAATGATTCTTCTACAGCTTATTTAAGCGGCCCTATCACTGACATATAAACATGACTTTGAATTAGGTCGCCTCCTCGCCATTCGATTTCTTTGCGCATGTCGTCAGCAGACAAAAATCCAATCGATGTCGAATTATCATGAGGCCAAAAGCATCTGTGACAATTACAGAAACGTGTTTTTTAAAAAAAGCATAGAATACAACTGAATAAATTTCATTCATCTATTGAAAAGAAATGCAAGTAACTATGTAGTTATGATGAGCAAAGGCGTCTTTTCAAAATTTTGAATATCTTGGCTCCTAGGTCAGGTGTTTTTGTGTTAGGGCGGGGTTAATCATATAATAGGTGAAAAGAAGAAAACACTTGTTGTGGCCTTCAACTCGACAATTAGATATATCGACGACGTACTGTCAATTACCAATGGTTATTTCCATTCTTATGTCGATACGATAATTCACGGTAAGCTTGAAATAAAAGATACCACAGAGTCTGACACATGTTTCATATTTGGATATTTTACTAAAAAAGACAAACGTGATGACTTTAACTTTTCAATCGTCACTTCCCTTACTTAAGCAATAATATTCCTTCATCACCTGCATACGGGGTTTATATCTCTCAGTTGATTCGATATGCAAGAGCATGCTCTACGTATGTACAGTTTCTTAAACGAGGTAATTTATTGACAAACAAGTTGATGAAACAAGAATATCAGCAGTCTCGTTTTAAGTCGTCATTTTATAAGTTCTGTGGTCGATACAATGACCATGTCAGCAAATACAATTTATCATTTAGTCAAATGCTGACTGACGTTTTTCATACTGATTGTTAGGTTATTTACACACTGAATTGTCGACAGATTTTCCCGTTATTTCTCGATCATGACAAAGAGCACAAGGCGGGTGTGACCCCGTTCGGCAGGAAATGCTCACTCATCCATGGCACCTGATCCCACCTCTGATGTTTTAGAGGTCCATGTTTGCTCTGCTGTAAAATTTGTATTGTTTTATGGACTTTTGAGCTTGAATACTGTTCGTTATCTCCATATATTTCATGGTAAGCAGTTATTAAATTTTTAAAGATCTTCTTCTCTCCCCCTGTATGTAAAGCAAATAAATTAGGTGCATTGTTATGATTATCAAGGGTGCCTCTTCTTAATTTGCGATATTGGTGGCCTAAGGGTGTCGGGTCTTGCGAGAAGAGGGGGGGGGGGAGGCTTTATTGACTATATAGTGAAAGTGCATTATTGCTCCTAGGTACTTAGCAGATAAACCAATATATAGTCTATTGATTTTATAGTGAAAGGGCATTATTTCTTTGAAATCTACTTTTCTGTCGCTAGGTATTTAGCATATAAACCAAGTATAAGTATATAGTTATGATGAGCAAGGGCAACTCTTTCAAAATTGTTAATATCTTGGCCCCTGGATTAGGGGTTCTGGTGTTAGGGCGGGGGTCTATTGATTATATAGTGAAATTGCATTATTTTTTTTGAAAATCTTCTCTGCCCACTGTTATTAATAGGGATGTCAATTTTGTCAAAAATTCATATTCGAATATTCAATGAAAGTACTCGAATATATTCGAATATTCGATAAAATAAATAAAATCTGGTATATTTTTAATATGCATCATCCTACTTTCGTGAACGGTTTAGCGTATAGGTATTCCTATATTGGAAATAAAATTTTATGAAGACTTTTGTAGGTGTACAATAAGGAATTCCATTTGAAAAGAATAATTGATTTAAATGTAGAAAAGTATAATTGTAAAAAATGATACATGTGTTTTATAGTAGCTCAAACTAAGGAACCAGTCGTCTTCCCAAAGGCAAGACAGTCGTATACTGTTCAGATTTCAATACGTATAATTAATTACAATTATCAGCCTTATCAGAGATATGATTATAATCTTGATAAAATGTTTTAAAAATATAAACAAACATTTCCATAAACAATTTTCCTTAATTAACTAATTTTCCGATAATGAATATAAAATTCAGGAATATTTACAACCCGAGATAATCAAGTAATTTACACATTTATTCTGAAATTGAGCCCTATATAATATTATATAATAGAACAATATTAATTACAGACTAATTCCAGCGGACATTTATTTGAATGATCAATTAAATATACTCTTCAAGTCTTTAGACATTCTAAGAAGGTTTTTATTTTGTTCTCCTCGATTCTAGATCCGATCGTATTTAACTAATAAAAACTACGAGAGTTTGTTTTGTATTATACATAAAGAATTGTTGTATAATTCTTTAACACCTTACTCAAAACAAAATAATTAAGTAGATCTATATAAGATAAGAAAGTAGTGAAAGAAATCAGGCGATCGAAGTTGATCGCTAGTAAATTAAACAGGGCAGGGGTAATAAATTCCAGCACTGTTCTAATTAAAATTTATTAATCACAGTACTTCTTTTTATGAAATCTGAAAACCACCGAATATTCAAATCTTAAATTCATATTTGAATATCAACTCATCGAATGAATATTCGAATGTTCGAATATTCGTTAACATCCCTAGTTATTAAGGAAATTTAATTTAATAAGTGCATGGTTATGATGAGCAAGAGTGCCTCTTCAAAATTGTATCTTGACCCCTGGGTCAGGGACTTTGGTATTAGGGTTGAGCTTTATTGAATCTATAGTGAAAATGGATTATTTCCTTGAAAATCTTCTTCTCTATTCCTGGGCATCTAGGAGGCACAGGAATATATAATGTTGTAATAAGCAGGGGTGATTTTACCAGATTTTGAAATTCTGTACCCTTTGATCAATTTATTAATTTCTACTGAAAGAAGTTATTCTCCTTTGCTATTCAACTATAATAGTTAATGACTGTAAATAATGTAACTTAAAAGGTCAATAGAGTAACAGAATTATACAAGAAATGTTATAATATTTAACATAAAAGTACCTTCATAGTTTTTAATGGTTAGGTAAATTTTTTAAATAATGGATAAATAAAAATTGGACAAAAAACCATATCCTTGTACAATAAATAATCTTAAAAGACCAATAGACCACGAGGACTGAAATTTATTAACTATCAGTGCTCTAGAACTATTGTTTTGTTTAGTCTGCCTGAGGATAGTGACAAATGGGAAAGGTACAGGCAAATAAATAGATCAACTTTCAGATTTGCTACTGAGTACTTAATTAATATTTTGGTGATCCCTGATTATCCTGTTTTTCTTGCTTTTGGGCAACAAAGCTTTATTTATCAGCTTATTTTGTTTTAATCTATGGATCGTAAAATTATACTAAGGTGACTGTTAAGGCCCTTGGGCCTCTTGTTCATTCTCTACCTTACATTAAACATTATGCATTTTAATGGCTGTGCTTCAGGAGTTACATCTTGTCAACATGAATTTTCGAATGAAAATCATTCAGCTTCCCTACGCCATCCTATACATGCTCACTGAGTCAACAAACTTATTTATTTCGCTGACAACAAAACAAGGATTTCCTCTTCGTTGCTTTGAAGTCATCATTTCGCAACTTTTATGGTCGAAACAATGACCTTGTCAGCATATACAACCTATCATTGTGTCAAATGCTGACCGACGTTTTTCATATTAATTGTTAGACCATTTTTATACACTGAACTATCTACGGATTTTTCCAGGTTTTTTCCCGATCATGACAAAGAGCACACGACGGGTGTGACCGGTCGGCAGGGGATGCTCACTCCTCCATGGCGCCTGATCCCACCTCTTAAGTTTGAGGTCCATGTTTGCTCTGCTCCAAATTTGTATCGTTTCGTCGGACTTGAATACTGTTCGTTATCTTTATATTTTATTGCTAATGCGTAGGACTCCTAGATTGATCTCTGTGAGCTTTCCTTGTAGGAAGATGTAATCAACTTCAAACAGCCAATTTGGCAAAATTTTCATGCTGCCCTTAATTCGCTATTTCCCGAAATGTTTATAGTATTTGTAGTGGTTACTATCTAACGAAAGAAAACAATCTTTTTTCGCTTTATGATTGAGATATGTTATCGTTGTTTGCACGGATGGCGTTCCATACTTTGTAGTTGACGATGTCGCAGCCAGCACCAGGGTGAATTCAAAAATAATGACCAGCATATTCAACTTAACCATAATATATTTTTTCAATTATAACATCACACTGTTTGTACATTATCGGTAAAATTTCTGAAATGACAATAGAAAAGACAATAGAAATGCATAAAAAAGTTTCAGAATTTTCATTAGTAACCACAGAGCTTTACCTTTGACCCTTTCAAAATAGATCATTGTGCCCATATACAGCATATTTTTGACATTTAAGTGGTAAGTCTCTTTAATTTAGAATGTGCACTGTTATAATAAAATGATGAATAATATCAGCATTAAAGTTCATTGACTTTGACCTTCGACCTATTTTTCGAAAACTTGTGTCTTTTTTTTTTTTTCGTTTTTAGAGGCAGGGTTTTGAAAATTTGCATTTATATCACATGTGTATGAGCACTGTACTTTAAAAATTTATGCTTTAAAGCTACCACATAAACTAAAAGTAGCTCGCGTGGCGCAGTGGTTACAGCGTCTTCTATAGAGTCGCGGAGTAAGGAGTTGATCCCTACGTCGCGCTTTCGTATCCACTGATGGGACCTGGAGACCAGTCGTTTGACTGTATAAACCGAGGTCCCTTGTTGCAGTAGGTGTTGGCATGAAAAAGATCCCTCATTACTCAATGGCCCTGAGTGCCTAGCAGGGGTTAAAATTTTTCAGCCCTTCCCTCCACCGGCAGAGGTGAAAAATTTTTCGAAAGGGACATACAAACATACAAACAAACACAAACTAAAATTGAGATACTCGTTGTACTATAAAAATAATCGGGATCGGTATACCAAAAGGATCGTTGTAGACTGACAATTGCAGTTAAACAGAATGAAATATCTGTTTTGGATAGTTGGATTAAACACATAATTTTATCATAAATTTTAGCTTTTAGGGTTGAAAATTCACGTTTCTAATTGATTTTCAGTTTTTATATGATAAGTGCTATTAAATCGGTCAATCCTTGGATTTTTTTTTTTTTTTTTTTTTTTTTTTTTTTTTTTTTTGCAATTTATTTTTTTTTAAATCTTAGATTTATTTTAATCTATAATGACGCTATAAAGTAGGCGACACATGCGTTCCTTGTCATGTCCGAGAAAATGTTCGGACAAAATAATAGGTCCAGCAATACAATATATCGTCCTGACTTACGTTCTGGACGACATATTAAGAGCTTTAACCCATAGCCACTGTGGCCTATCTATTGTGCAGTTTATATTTTTGAGTTGCAATAGGTCTAATAAAAGAAACACATGTAATGTTATTAAACAAATTATAATTGCGTGTTCGTCTAGTGTTAAGCATAAAAAACGCAAGAGAATCACCCATTAAGACCCAAACCTTGGTATCAAATATCTCTTTTCAACTTTGTATCACCCTGTTGGGATGGGGTCATTTTTCACCGGGGGTCAGTTTCTTATAGGTTGCAAATGAAGAAAACTGACCCCTAGCGTTCTTTTTTTTTTTTTTACAAAAAAACAACATTTTTCTACGAATAGGCGGTCATTTTTCGATGACCCGCCGGTCAATTTTTTTACGGGTTCATTATTCGTCTTTACACCGGTTCAATTTCAACAGGCTAGGGCCTGAATTCAACGCAGATGGTCTCAATATTCAACGTTGAAAAAAGACCCCCAGGTCAGTTTTCAACCCGGATCAAAATTCTGGAAATCGAAGGGTCATAGAACCGGATTTTAATCTGCTTTCAGACGAATTCTAAAGAATTACAAGTACAAATGTTGGCGTTTTGTGTATGTAGGGCAAGGAGGCTGCCCCACTTTTTCTGAATATAGTATTTTGCTAAAGTAAATTTTCTTTTAGACGCTGGTTGCCCCCCACCCCACCCCCCACATTTTTCTTGATTTTTTTCTTGTAAGATTTGTTTGGGAAGTTGCCTCTATCCCCACACTTTTGAAACCGTTGCTATGGGCCTAATTAGGGTCCATAAATAATTATCAATTTTAACTAAATAACAGAATTATGTACTTATGAAACCTGTAATTTTCATAAAGTTTAAACATACATAAATAGTCAAAGAACACCAAATTCTATAGGAAAATTTCAAGAAGTTTGTCTTCAAAGTTTCAAATACTTTTGGTTAGAATTCCTACAAAAATAATAACTAGAGAGTTCCTTGGATAAACTTAATGAAACGTTTTCAGATATGACGATCAGCAACTCTAGATATTTTGATTTTTAAAACTAACCACTGTTGTCATGGGAAAAAGTGTCAACAAATGTTCTAACGGTTGGCTTTTGGAATCCTTGTAAAATACACAAAATAATGCATTTACATTTAAAATTTTTAAACTGTTTCCATTGCCGTGGAAACGGTTGGACAAACTTTTATTCTCACAATAAACGAATGAACTGGCATGCACAGGTACAAAACTACCGTTACGTAATCTTTATGTATAGATAATTGTGTATGTCTATTGAATGAGGCACCGGATTGGTATTCATTGCCATTTAGTGATATCACCTATTCGAATTGGTGATATCACTTTTTCGTTTTGAATTAGTGTTATCACGAATTTGAAATGGTGATATCACCTATTTGCATTTCTTACAACATTAAATAATGAATGTTCCCTTCCTCAAGACAATATAGCTTTAATGCAAAGTAAAGGAAGCTTTCAAAGAGCAATTTCTGTAGCAGTGATTCAAAATTGATGAAATTGATTTCATTACTCTTGCACAAACTTTCTAAAATAGATAATAAAGTTTCTATAGACTTTTTGTATTTAATCTGAAACATAACCTCTACTATTTCGGTATTGTATTGATCAAATAAACTATAGAATCGCTGCAAGATCATTTTTTGGCACAAAGAGGGGAGGAGGGGGCATTGTTTTTAAGATACAGTGTATATGTACACAAAAAAGTCCACAAATAAGCTGATTTGCATATGAAAAACTAGAATTCTATTGACTATAAGCAAATTCAGTTTGCCCTTTTCCCTTGTGTTAAAGTCTAAGTACTTTTAAACACCATTTGTTTTCAATCCCTATGAAGTAAATTAAATTTTACTTGTAGTCCGTTTTGCTATATTTATTGATACTTTCTGTCTATTATAATTATCTATGTGAAAAGAGACTGAACGTTTTACTTCCTGTATAGAGTAAATGTATACACTATAGTCTTGGAACCAGTTGCTATTTCATATTTAATTTGAATAGGTGATATCACCTATTCAAATAGGGGCTGAATAGGTGATATCACCAATTCGAATAGATGATATCACCAACTGAATAGGTGATATCACCAATCGAATAGGTGATATCACCTACTTGAATAGGTGATATAACTTAATGGCGGTAAATACCAAAACGACCCCTCATACTATTGCTTGCAATAGCATACATTATAGTCCTAATCTTTCTTATGATTTGTTTCATATTTTGATATTTTAATGTTTATAGACGTTTATGACCAATTAACAAACGGGAAGACTTCAGAAGTATCTGAAACATCAAGTAATTCTTATTTGAATTATAAGGCACTTTTGCTTTATGTCCAAAAATTACATGTGTGTACATTCTTTAAATCATTGCTTTAAAAAAGGCACTAGGACGAAAATTAATCAACTGGTTGATAGACATTGTAAACAATTCTCTCTCTCTCTCTCTTCCCTCAACGGTGTTGAACACATCGATCACTTATGATGTCACTTTGAAATTACGTTGATCGTTTATGACTATACAATCAAATAATGGTCACATGATGAACCTTTTTATACACAGTTGTAAAATCGCCTTTTTCAAATAGTGTTATAGAAAGAAAAAATATTTGCAAGTCTAAATATTAAAGCATAACGTTAAGTGTCACCAACATCGTGCGTAATGTCAGAATGATTGTGACATCGCACGTAGAAATGTTTTACGTCATAGTTACATTGCTAATAATATTACGTCACAGACTCGAGATTCCTTTAACGCTCCGCCTTCGGAGCATTTTGATTAGTTAAAAACATTAATGAATTTTAATGAGAGAGTAGTCCCGGAGAATAGCTCTGATTTTACAGGGAGTAGTCCTTAGATGGGGGAAGTGGAGCCTTCTCAGGCACCCCTACTAATGTTATTTAGATTTAAATTCAAGACACGTTGTCTTGTTTGACCCATTCAAAGGTTATAGGGTAGCACCGGTTTTATATATAAAATTGGCAGAAAACTGGAAATTGCTATAGTATGTTTATTTTAAATACCATAAAAAATTGTGTTTTCAGACCTTCAGGAACTTCAAATGGAAGGGTGGAGGGTATTTAATTATGCATACTTATTCGTCTTCGTTTTTGTGATAATACGCCGAAATCTGGAGCTTAGTAGCGACTTATTTTTAAAGTGGCCTGATAGGTTGGTAAGAAAAATGTATGTGTGCATCTACTACAATGAAAAACAATCGTTTACCTTTTATAGCTGATTTTGTTAGTGTGCACAGCAAGTCTCACCACGAACAATTGTCCAATCATTGAATGACCTACTACATGTTTACATTTGACTTCGAAAACGTGCTTCTGGTCAATCTACAAAGCGATATTAAATTGAAGATAATTTTTAATTGCTTTTTTTTTTTTTACAAAGATTAGAAACTAAGAAGGGGAAGACTTTTTCGCCTCATTACTTGATATTGTAATTTATTGTTTCTTTGTTGAATTGACACAAGGTTATACAATGTACAATAAAAGGTAGTCTGTTCATGTTCAAAATTTTTGCCAAGAAAGTCAGCACTTTAAGGACAAGGAGAACGAGCAGCAACTCTTATGTATTTCAACGTTTAAATGTACAACAAAGATTTTCTTTTACATTACAATACGCGTGAACACCTGTGTCGATCTTTTGTCTTTGGCCAGGGAATCCATCCGACAATTGTATTCACCGATAGTACAACAAGGAATACAGACACAAATCGCTTTGCAGCATTGCATTGATAAACCTTGAATTCAAAATTGAGAGTAAATGTGAGCATGGAAATAATAAGTGATAATGGACATGTTTTTTTTTTATCTATGAAATGCATGAAAAATTTACTGTTTTCGAAATCTTTTGTCTTTTCCAAGCGTTAATTTTCTTAGTAGCCCACAATGCAATTCAACTCATTTCACTGCTTTTTCGTTTTTAGGTCATGTTGGTACCTCGTTTAGCACGTAAATTTAGTCGGACGCCAAAAAATATTGTTCATATACAAGTATGCATGTCCAAAAAGAAATTTCAATACATAACTGCAAAAAATAATGTCGTAAGGAATACCTAGAAGAATCAAGAAGTTTGAATGAATTATAGAGAAATTAAAGTGCATTTTCCACTTATACAGTGGTGAAAACTGAAACATAACTTTTCTGTTTACTATGTCTCCACGTGCTAGTCATTTCTTAGCTAACACTTCCGTGAATAATTTACCTTATCCTGTAACAGTCTCGCTGTAGTCTCATCAAATCTTGCCAGAGCTATAATACGAACTCCTTGGGTCTTACATTTTTCAGACAACCGAAAAATAAAAGTTCCGAACACATTAATAGGGGTGTCAGGGAAATAGACAGTTTAATGGTATTGATTTCATACACACCAATAACAGTAGAGGTAAAATAAAACTGTCGCCGGTCGTAGAAAAATGTATTTTTTTGTAGAAAAAGAGCCCAAGGGGTAAATTTTCTACATTTGCAACCTATAAAAATATTGATCCCCGTAGAAAAATGATCCCCATCCCAACAGAGTGATACAAAGTTTAAAAGGGGTGATCGATGACAAGGTTTGGTTCTCAACGTTTAATTTTCTTGTGTTTTTTCTGACGAACACTGGAAGAACACGCAATTGAAATGTAATATAAGAGCATTTCATGTGTTTAAATCTATTATACCTATTTGGATATTTTACTAGAGAAAAACACTAATCGCAAACTAACAAAAAAAAAAACTATGATAAACGTGATTTCTTCAACTTTTCTATCGTCCATTTCCCTTATTTATGAAACAATATACCATTATCACCTGTATAGGGAGTATATGTCTCCCTGTTGATTCGATATGTGAGAGCATGTTCTACTTACAAACAATTTCTAAAACGAGGCAAGCTTTTGACAAATAAGTTGATAAAACAAGGATATCAATAGTCTCGATTTATCAAGAATTTGCAAATTTTATGGTCGATACAGTGACCTTGTTAGCAAATACTATCTATCCGTAAGTCGAATGCTGACTGACGATTTTTCATTCAAATTGTAAGGCCATTATTTTTACACTGAATGGTCTACGGATTTTCCGTTTGCCCAATCATGCCAATGAGCAACAGCGGTCGACAGGGGATGCTTACTCCTCCATGGCATCTGATCCCGCCTCTGGTGACTTTTGAAAGGTCCGCGTTTGCTCTTCTCCTTTGTAATGTTCCGATGGACATTTGAGTTTGTTTACTGGTCATTATTTTCAGATAAAATATTACTATACCTATTGAGTTTTCAGCACACCATAAAAACGCACAATAGGTATTTCACAAAGCTTTATCTTAATCTTTCTTTTTCATCCGATTCATATTTTGATATTTTACTAATTATAAACGTTTATTGCCAACTAACAATAGAACTACTAGTAATGACAAACGAGATGACTTCCAAATTGACCACTACTTACATATTTTTATGTAGTAAAATTCTACAATCACCTGCATATGTTGTGCAAGTCTCTAGCTTATTCGGTACGTCTCTAGCTTATTCGGTAGAGCATGCTCTGTATACAATCTACTTTTAAGCAGTCAGGATACTCAAAAATAAGATAATGTATCAGGGCTTTCAACAGTCTCAATCAAAGTTAGCATTTCGAAAATTCCTTGGTCATTATAATGACCTTGTAAGCAAATAAATTTATTTTTCCATTATTTTAATTTTGCATGGTTATTAATTTTGTAATTTTAGAATCTTAATAACTTTAACTTATTTACAAAGATCCATAAGGGCCATAACTTTTATAAATACGGAATATAATTCAATAGAATGGTACCGTGGAAGCCAAAAAAATATATCGTTGTTTGAGGAAATAAAGACAAATAAGGTAATTGTTCCGACAAGTTCTTTTTTTGGTTCGGACGATTAAGATATTTGGGTGGGGAAAAATTCCTTCGTATATTTATTAAATACACTAAGAAGAAAGTAGATTAAATTGTTTTTGAATTGTTCAGACGAATTGGGTATTCGCTTGGACAACTTAGCGAAGTAGATAATTGTTCGAACAGATTTGAAGTTTCTTCTTTATACAAGATTTATCATTCTTTTGATAAAGGAGAGCAGGCATAAAAATCAAGATGGTACATGTATAAAGCACATGGGTTAATTTCATTTTGGGGGCGAAATATGGATTTCTGCATGCTCAAGTTTTTTTATTGACTCCATTCCTTAGCGGTTTCTGGGGTTTCATGGAAGTTTTACTT
Source organism: Saccostrea echinata (assembly GCF_033153115.1). Lineage (NCBI taxonomy): Eukaryota > Metazoa > Mollusca > Bivalvia > Ostreida > Ostreidae > Saccostrea > Saccostrea echinata. The sequence goes on from NW_026889750.1 coordinate 30,582,808, forward strand.
GCAGTTAAGGTTAAAATTGCTTGCATCTCCACTTTTAAAAGGTTTCCATGGTTCGGGATACCTTATGGAATCGGAGCGTAGTAGTTTCCGTGCCACGGAAACTTGACGGAATAACCTGGCATCCGATGCGGAAACCACTGCGAAACATGATGTAAACTTGAGGTTTTCATGTGGTTTCCGTATAGTTTCCCATGATGGGAAACTACTTATTTCACCCAGTGTTTTTTTTTTGGCTATATACAATGGATATTTAATTAATGCTTTTTCTTTCGGTTTGAATGAAAATGTACCAAAAGTATCTTAAACACCCCACCATTTCTCGTATTCAAATTGTAAGATACGTTTGCTATATATCCGAAAATTACACGTCTGTACACTGTTATAATCACAGACTAAAAATGCATACAATCAAATGCAACTTGATCAACAGATATCTCTTTAACTACTTAACTATATTCAATTGCCAATAAGTACATGATTAATTACAACTGCAAGTCAGTAGGATAAGAAGCGCCTTGGGCTAAGAAAGCAACAGAATTGGATATATCACTTAATTATTCATGTACTCACTGGCAATTGAAAATTGTTGGTATATATTTCTTAAAAATCTTCTTAAAAACAATGATGAATTTGTCAAATCAAAATGGAAGCATTTCCACTTAGTGTATATTGAATGAATATTAATGTTGTCAATTTATCATAGAAGACAGACCACTTTATTCGAAAAATTTTATGAGACCAGCATATCATCCCTGTATCTTCATTTTACGTATACCCCAGTTGAGCAGTTTGGTCCACGAGCCTTTTGATCTATAATTCTTAATCAATTTAATCAAAAAGAAAAATACATGTATATCTTAAACAAAATCTAGGGGGGGGGGTGTCATTCTACGGGGGTCATTTTTCTTCACGTAAGATATGCAGATTTCAAGGTTAATGCCACTTTTTCTATAGGCAAAAGAGTCATTTTTCGACGTTGAAAAAAGACCCTTGGTCATTATTCTATGGGGGTCATTATTCGTCTTAACACCGGCAAAGAGAGTTTTCCCCACAATTTTACTGATTTTGATCCAGAAAACATGACTTCACAATAAAAAAAAAACCAGGTAACACAACCATGGCAATACTTGCTAGCACTACAATATAACTTACTGCAGATTATGCATGGAATACAAATTATTTATTTCCAATGAGTTGTTGAAAGGTAATGAATGATTTGAAGCAAAATACTATTTTAATTATTGCTTTGCTTTGATGTTTGCTTAATGCTTTAGAGCAACCCATTTTGAATGCAGACCAGTCCTTGAGCGCAAAATCCGGCCCACGATTAAAAAAAATGTAATGTTACAATCAACTACAATTCAATCATTTTTTTTAAATCAATCAAATTGCAGCTAATGCATGTCACAAATCATTTGTTTTAACGAATAAGTGTCAAGCGATGTAAAGGTTTAATTTTAATTAAACAACCCCTTTCCATTCTTTCCTTGAACTCTTTCTCCCTTCCTTTATTCTTTCCCTGAACTTTTCTTGTATTGTACATTTGCTGGTTGTACATCCCGTGTATATGTATTAGTCATTCTCTTTATGTTCGAGAGGACGATCAAAGTTGGTAAAACTTGTGTGCAATCCTATTGATTATGTGTTGATTATGTTTCAATAAAATATGTTTAAATACAACTATCCCCTGCCCCAAAATCGTCTGCTTGACTGGACATTAAACTATGAATTATGCGTACACATGATTCCGTCTTTGATAAGTTGATTGTCACTTAAGTAACTGAGAAAGTTGGAATGGATAGAAAATCAAAATTATCAATTACAGTTTGGAGTTTTATCATAGAATTGTCTTCATATACATTTGTCATCAGTAATCTTCATATTCGCAAATTATGCATGCTTACTCAAACTTCATGTAGTATAACATTGATTTTTTAGAGATGAACCAAATGATGCAATTTATTGCCACCTTTTATTAGAGCCTGCTTATTGGACACAGTGGAGTACTTGGGGGTCTTGCAGTGTGACTTGTGGATCAGGGGGAACACGTACCTCTACAAGAGGATGTATGGGGTCAGGAACGTGTCAGGGTTCGTCTTTGAGGACAGAAGCTTGTAGTCAAACACGACATTGTCCAAGTATATATTTATTTTCGAACTGGGGATCGATATCTTTACATCTATTAATTATTAGTTACATTTTGAATATGACCAAAGAATTAAGTCAATATTTAAAATAATTTTTTAAGTTGATGGTTTTTTGAGTGACTGGAGTGGTTGGACTTCCTGTAGCCAGACTTGTGGGTGGGGCCAACAGACAAGGTCACGTGTCTGTCATCAACCACAGTATGGAGGTTCACAGTGCAAAGGAAATTTGATAGACACAGTAACATGTCATGTTATACCCTGTCCAGGTACATTGTAAATATTTATTGGAATATTCTCAAATAATATCTTTAAGGTTCATCTAATGAATGTTTGTATATTTGTTTTTTTTTTCTTATCTGAATTCATACGATTTTGAATTCACCTGAGTCACTCAGGACTGTGTTGCTCAAAACATTGGTTAAATTTGATCACTGGTTACGTTAGCCGTGATAATTTTTTTTTTACATCCACTGGCTAACTAACCTATGTTCAAATATCCATTGCTCCTCTGGTTAGCTAAGCAATGGTTAAATGATTTAACCAGTGGTTAATATCCCACAATGCACCACATTTCTCCACTTTTCAACCAAAAAAAGGCTTCCATATGAGTAAAATGAGAGGTTGTAATGTTATACAACTGTATTGGAGAAGTGCCGAAACACCTTGATGTAATAGTTATCAAAACTAAACGATTTAAGTCACAAAAAGTTAAGAAAGCACAGGTTTGACTAGAACTACGTAAACTACATGTATGTTGTAAATTCAAGTGGAGGATCAATTAGGACATAGAGTGGTATAGGAAAATTAGCACCAGGGCCATGGTGGATATTAGGCTGTGTAAAGACTAGGGCACCGTAGCCCTCATTAAATCTAGGGTCACAGAATATTATTTTTAGGCATTGTGACTTGTCATATATCTTTTCGGAATTATTCCTATTCATGACTTAGGTATACTTACAAAGTACGTATACATCATTTTGCATCGTCTCATACTTGACCGGTCGACAGGTGATGCTTACTCCTCCATGGCACTTGATCCCACCTCTGATGTTTTTGGAGGTCCTGTTTGCTCTCGAGGCTAAAATTGTTGGCGTTGTAAAGTATCAAGTGGTCCTCCCCTGTAAATAAAATAAAGGATTGATAAATATACTAGTATTTACATTTTCAATACGTCACCCGGGTGGCGCAGTGGTTAGAGCGTTTGCTCGAGTCGTGTTGTAAGTTGCTTCTTACGTCGCGGGTTCGAATCCCATAGCGGAACGTTGAGACCGGTCCTTCGGATGAGACCGTATAAATCGAGGTCTCGTGTTGCAGTAGGTGCTGGCACGAAAAAATCCCTCTGTGCTCAATGACTCTACGTGCTTGAAACGAAAGCGTTATAGACAGACAGAAATACAGCTACACGGACTTACAGACAGACCCAAATTATTATCCCCCACTTTCAGTGAAAGCGGGGGACAAAAAGTGTACTATTTTCTTTCCTTTCACATTCATTTTGACTAGGTCCCTCTGTGATTATGAGGAAATAAAAAAATAATTATAGAGGATTTTGTGTACATTTCTTATCTATAGATATCCGTGTAAAGTCTTCTATTTTCTCAAAATATTGATGCTTATTAAAGGGTGTGGTTTTATGTAATACATTTTGGATAATGCATTAATGCATTTTAATTACACAGTGTATTTATATAAATTAATTGGTACGGAGCGAAATGTCTTAGTGAAGAACTCACTATATCTGTATCTTCGACTATGACCTTTCCGCTTTTTACACAAGCACCTACCCCCCCCCCCCCCGAAGTAACTAACAAAATGTAAGGAGTCTTTATTTTCTCGAATATATGTGATTTCTCCGTCAATTCTATCTGTATGTCATTCTGTGCAATTGGTTTGTACTTTTGTCAAGGTTTAAAAATTGGCCATACATGTATACGGTATAATAAAAATATACAAGGTCTCTCTATTGACACCCTTGGAGGAGGTTTGATGTAAGCCGATTTGTTTCCCTTTATCTGATTAGTCAAATAATGTAAACTGTTTTCCGTCGACCAATCAGATGAAGGGTTACGAAGTTATAACGCCAAATCCTCCTGCAAGGCCGTCAAAAGAGAAAATTTTATGTTTCCGTCTAATAAATCGTCTGATTACAGCATATAAAACACTAATGACGGGTTTAGATTAAAGAGACTAGTAGGAGAACATCCCCCCGACAGAGTGGTTGCAAAAATATGATATGTAACACTGTTAGTACCTTGGAAATTAGCAAATTCATTGCTCAGAATGACATACAGATTAAATTGACGAAGAAATAACATATTTTCGAGAAAATAAAGACTTCTTATATTTCATTAGTTAGTTGGGGTGGGGGATGGGGGTCCCCGCTTCGGGTGCCTGTGGTTATTTACAGTGACAGCAGTGCAAATAGAAGTGACTACCAACTATCGGTGTTAAAAGGCATACTAAGACATAAAAGTGATAATTTTTTAAAATTATTTGTGAGTTTGACTTAAATATTTACATATTGTAAAACATTGAAATGATTTCTTTCTGGCAAAGTATTTGATGCGAAAATGCAACCAGTGCGAATTTCATCGGATGCATAGTAGAGACGGGATGTTTACATGGTGATAACAGCCTAAAAGTGTTTAATAAATTATAATTTAAGTGTGAGACGATGCAGATTGATGTACTTACCTTGTAAGTATAGCCAAGTCTTGAATAGGAAAAATTCTGAAGAGATATATGGCAAGTCCTTAAGCATGTAAATAATTTTCTGTGACATTGGATTTAATGAGGGATATGGTGCCCACCATCAGTCTTTACGAAGCCTAATATCCACCTTGGCTGTGGTGTTAATTTTCCTTAACCACTCTATGTTCCTATAATGCTCCTCCACTTGAATTCACAGCATAGTTTTATAATTCAAGCTAAACCCGTGCTTTCTTGACTTTTGTGACTTAAATCGTTTGTTTAGTTTTGATAACTGTTACTGTAGGTGTTTCTCCACTTCTTTAATACAGTTGTAACATTATAACTTCTCACTTTTTACTCATCTGATATTTATCTTGGTAGTCTTTTTTGACTGACAAGTGGAAAATGTATTGCAATGTGGGATACTAACCACTGGTTAAATCTTTCAACCTGTGGTTAGATAACCAGAAATTATTTTGTTTAGAGCAACAGGTATTTGACCAGTGGTTAGTTTGCCAGTGGGTATAGAATTTAACCATCGGGTAACTTAACCAGTTGTCAAAATTAACCAGTGTTTTGAGCAATCCAGTCCTGACCCTAAAACCATATACTGGGAAGAGACTTAAGTCAAAAATTCAATTCTGAATGACTTTGGAAATGAACCCCCCCCCCCAACAAAAAATAAAATAAAATAAAAATAAAAATAAAACCAATTTTTCATTAGGTGTTCTTATTTGAATATTTTACAAAAATGCAACTTTTCAAACAAGTTTGTTGAATTAAAATCTAGATATTTAAAATCTAGATTTTGACTTTGTCTGTTCTCAGTTTATGGTTTTGGGGCCAGGTGACCTAACTATTGCTCTTCATTTTTGTCTGTCGTCGTCATGCGTCGTGTGTTATTATTTGAATACTTTCAACTTCTCTGGAACGGCTACACAAATTTCAACCAATTTTGGCATATACATGGAGCATCTATAGGTGAAGAGGAACAAACATTATGAATTTTATGGTCCCTGCCCCTTGGGTCCTGAAGACTGGGACTAAAGCCACCAAAATGAATGCAATCTTTTAAAATCTTCTTTATTCCTGAGCCCTCTACCAAAATTGTGAAATTCTTGGCCCTAAGGCCATTGTTCTGGTGCTAGGGCGGGGCTATATAGATCATATAATTAAAAGTGCTTTTTTTTGGAAAATTTTATTCTCTGCTTCTGGGTAATGAAAAACTTACTAATTACATAGTTATGATGAGCAAGGGTGCCTCTTCCAAAATTGTGAATTTCATGGCCCCTGGATTAGGGGTTCTGGTGTTAAGGCGGGACTTTATTGATTATATAGTGAAAATGCATTAATTCTTTGAAAATCTTCCTCTCTGCTCCTTGGTATTATTTAAACAAACTATGTCCATGGCTATGATAAGAAAAATTGCCTCTTTTTTTCACTTTTCCAAAATTGTGAAATTCATGGCCCCAGGGTCAGGGGTTCTGGTGAAAAGGATTAGGTTTTATTGATTATATAGTGAAAAAGCATAATTTCTTTGACAATATTCTTTTCTGATCCTGGATTATTAAGTAAAGAAACAAAGTGAATAGTTATAATGAGCAAAAGTGCTTCTTTCAAAATTATAGGTTTCTTGGCCCCAGGGCAAGATGTTCTTGTGTAAGGGTGGGACTCTATTGATAATATAGTGAAAATGCATTAATTCTTTGAAAATTAAATAATCTTGTCTGCTCCTTATTGTTGAGCAGATAAACAAAGTACATAATTATGATGAACAAGGCTGCTTCTTGCAAATTTTTTAAAACTTGTGGTTCCAGGGTCAGAAGTTCTGGTGTTTCTCGGGGAGGGGGGAGCTCTATTGATAATAAATTGAAAAGGTGTTAATTCTTTGAAAATCTTCAACTAAATGCATAGTTATGATGACGAGGGTACCAGATTTGTGAATTTCATGACCCTGGGCGATGGGGTCTAGTGTTAGGGTATTGCTGTGTTGAACATGTAGTGAAAATGCATTATTTATTTGAAATTCTTATCTGCTCCTGGGCATATCGGAGGCAAACAGAGTGAAAATTTTAATAAGCAAGGGTATTTTAACCAGATTTTTGAACATCTGGACCATTTAGATAAGTGTTCTGGTCCTGGTCAGTGCTCTTTTAATTTGTATTCTACTGAAAGAAGTCTTTCCCTTTTGTCATACACTTTTGATAATTACCCCCAGGTAATAACCCAGGTAATAAATAATGTATTTGAAAGGTTAATAGAAGAAGAGAATTATGCAAGAATTTCTATTGTATAATACAAAAAAATACTTTATAGTTTTAATGATCATGTCGACTTGAAACTGATAGATAAATGAAAATGAGACAAAAATAACTAATCTTATTATATGTAAGTGCTCAACGAAGACTAAGAGAGACCAATGTGAGAGGTTACAATGTGGGATTAAAAAATACATGTAGCATAGAGGAACTAATAGTTTGTTAATAGTCTGCATGGTGATATTGATAAATGGGAGACGGATACAAACTTAATTTATGAGTTGTTACTGAATAGTAGACTAATTTTTCGTTGATCCTGATCATCCCATTTTACTAGCTTTTGGTCAACAAAGCTTCATCTATCAGTTGATTTTATACTCTATGGATCTCTATATTGTTGTATTATACTCATGTGACTGTTAAGGCCCTTGAGCCTTTTGTTTCCACTACAACTTTATAAAGTTTAATCGTTCATTATTTGTAACGTACTTATCTATTCGATTCAAGTTAAATCGCAAAAGTAAACCTTTAAGCCAATTTATCTTCAGTCCAACGTCTCGCTTTTTGTTTTAATCTTTCAAAAATAAGATGTGGTGATTATTCGCCAGTAATGATCGTGTGGTTACTATTCATTTACTCGAAATATCGGAAAAATATCTTCCAACACAAACCATTTTTAACAAATCAGAAAATGAAAGGCATAGTTATGACCATACAAGGGACCCATTTAAGATTCCTGAGCCTCTTTTGTTGACTTTCAGCATTCTAGTAAAAAGAAGTAGGGATTGCAATTCCTAACCAGTTAACCGCTTATGAAACAATGGTAATCGGTTATAGTATTAGTAACTGGTTTGTCGGGGGGGGGGGATGATATGTTTATTAGAACGTAATTTCATAAGAATATTTTTTCCTAATTCAATATGAAATGGGAAAAAAAACTCGGATCGTTGGTAAATGTGGTGACGGTCACATGTTTCGACTACGTGTGTGTCATCTTCCACAATTTGGGGGGGGGGGGGGGGGTTACTGTGTATAGATGATCTATCAGAATCAAAGGAGTGTGTGAAAACTCCCTGGGCAGGTAAGGGCCATTTTGAGAAAAAATACAGAGAGGTGTAAAAAAAAAATTTAATTAAAAGACATAAATTTAAAAAAAAAATTCTACTTAATATTTGATATCAATATCGGAAGTTTAGGTTTTATGAATATTGGTAAATTGTTGGAGTTAGAGTTGTTTGGATATTTACTGGGGATCAGCGAGAACATCAGAGACTACTTCAATTCAGGGTGGAAAGCGAAATCTCTCTAGGCCAGGGCGTCAGGATCAAGTTAAATGTAGGATCCTGGAACGAAATGTAGTATAGAGAAGAAACATAAACATAAAAAATGAAAATCTCAGAAATTTTGGTCAGGATATCCTTCATGAAATACTGCTAAAAATGGCATCCTTACAAATATTTTCGATAATGACCACTTAAAAGATTTCGCTAGAAAACTGTGGCGAACCTTTGAATTTGGGATGTAAAAGTAGAAAAGGTACATCTCACTCATGGGGACTGTCTGTTGAACTATGAGTAGAATGATTATTTGCCCGTAGTCATTGATTTACTTTATAAAGCAAGATTATATCAGATTATCCGGACGTTCAAATGTATATACTTATGAGTACTAATCAAATTTAATAAGTTGATGGCCGCTTGAGTAACTGGGAAACTTGGAGTCACTGCAGTGCGACTTGTGAAGGCAAGAGAAGGCGGACTCGAACTTGCATTCCTCCACGATATGGCGGTGCTCCTTGTCAAGGAATGACGATTTCAATGGAAAACTGTGGAGCAAAGTATTGTCCAGGTATTAAATAAATTTATTCATGTTTCTATAAAAAATTTCTCTGATCTTAAACAAAACATAAACAAAATAATACCATTCCTCTGAGCCAGATAACAAATAAAACTTACTTATGTTTCTATTAAAGATTGTTTTACCTTCAAAGACCTTTATTTATTTATTGTACATGTATTTATTAAATTTTAATAAGTTGATGGCCGCTTTAGTAACTGGGAAACTTGGAGTCACTGTACTGCGACATGTGAAGGCACGAGGTGGCGGACTCGAGCCTGCATTTCTCCACAACATGGCGGTGCTCCTTGTCAAGGAATGACAATGTCAATGGAATACTGTGGAGGAAAGCATTGTCCAGGTATCAAATAAAACTTACTCATGTTTCTATAAAAGATCCCATTATTTATCCCTGACCTCAAACAAAACATAACAAAAACTATATCACTCCTCTAGGCCAGATATTTTGATCACCCTTGGGTATTTATAAATCCTTAGCCAGATTTATGTGGGTTAAATACAGTAACTCAAATATTAAAAAAACATTTTAAGGCAATGGTTTTCCGAGTAACTGGAAAACGTGGAGTCTATATACCGCTACTCCAGATTTTTGTAGACCTTAATTTAGGAGTTGATATACGTACAGTGTATCCTACAGAAGCGAAGTAGATCTGTTCTCAATGATTTTCTTAATCTACATCAGCTTCTAAGAGTTTTGTATTCAAATTTGTTAAATTTCATGGATTAGAAGCCCAGTAAAACAATATTAATAGTAAGCTATTGCACTCAATGTCAAAAAACTGCTTTGATGAATACATTTTTAGCTCAGATTAGTCTTTTTATAAACTTTTAATAACATATTTGACATCTTGTCAAGACACATTGGACAAATTTCAACTCTACTTGCCACGAAACATACGTAGGTAATGGGGATTCACTTTTTTTCAAATACAAGGCCAGGCTTATTTTCAAAGGGGGTAATATTTGGTGGCGAGGTTTAAAAATCTTCTTTGGAAGAACTAATGGGCTAGATAAAGAAAAAAGATGTGTTTGTGAAACATTGATGCCCCCGTATGGCAACTTATAGCAAAGGTCAAACTTTCTCAAATGCAAATCAAATATGTTGGTACCCAAAGTAAGGTCTTGTTTTGAGGAATATACCTGTGGAATATGAAAGCCCTAGCAGCAGCCATTGAATAGATATTAAAAAGGTTAAAATTTTTCAAAAGTAAGTCAAATATCAAGGTCAAAATTAATGCTGCCCAAGGAAAGGCCCTCTCCCAAGAAATACACAGATGAATTATGAAAGCCAGAGCACCAATCGTTCAAAAGTTATGACCAAGGTTAAAGTTTTTCAAAAGTAGGTAAAACTTCAAGGTCAATGGATTACAATTGTTGGTATCCAACGAAAGGACTTTTCACAAGGATTACATATGTGAAGTATGAAAGCCCTGGCTCCAACCAATCAAAAGTTAGGCCAAGGTAAAAATTTTCCAAAAGTAAGTCGAAACTCCAAAATCAAGGTCAAAGGGTCAAAGTTGTTGGTATCCAAAGAAAGGTCTTGTCACAAGGATTACTTATGGGATGTATGAAAGCCCTAGCAACAACCGTTCAAAGGTTATGGCCAAGGTTAAAGTTTTTCAAAAGTAGGTCAAGGTCAAAATGTATAGTTTTTGGTATCCAAAGAAAGGTCTTATCACAAGAATTACACATGTGAAGTATGAAAGTCCTAGCATTAATTGTTCAAAAGTTATGGCCAAGGTTAAAGTTCAGTAAAATTTTGCAAAACTGTGTCCAACTCCAAGGTCAAATATGGTGGTACCCAAAGAAAGGTCTTGTCACAAGAAATACACATGTGAAATATAAAAGCCACAGCTCCAACCAATCAAAAGTTATGGGCAATGTTAAAGTTTTTGTGGACAAACAGATAGACAGACAGACGGACGGACAGGGTAAAAACTATAAACCCCCGAATCTTCGAAACGAGGGCATAAAAAATAATTGGTGTAAAGTAAAACCCTGATTTAACGTCATCCTAAACGCATTTTGAAATGAAAACTAGAATTCTTTATGGGCTACATAAAAGCAGTGACAAGAAGACTGCCATAAAAGAACAAAAATAAAGACACATTGCTACTCAAGAAATTATGGATCTGAAATAGATTTAGTTATTTGTATTCTATTAAAGGACCTGTGCATATTAAAAAAAAAAAAAAAAAAGGAGGCCCATGGGCCACATCGCTCACCTGAGCACATTGGTTAGGCAAAAGCACGAATCAGTTCAGTATTGAAAAGATTACGGGAGGGGGGGGGGCTTGAATTTTAAACTACCTGATGATGCTTCCATGTCAATATAACAAATGGCTTTGTTGTACTTGAGAAGATTTAAAAAAAAAAATTTCCATATATTCCTTTCTAAAAATTTGATCCCCCATTGTGGCTCCTCCCTATCCCAGGGGTCATCATTTGTACAAATTTGAATCTACACTACCAGAGGATGCTTCCATATAAATATGACTAAACATAGCTTTTCTGTTCTTGAGAAGAAATATTTTTTCTATATGTTCTTTATGTAAAACTTTCGATCCCCCATTGGACCCCATCGCGGGTCATCAATTGAACAAAATTGAATTTACACTACCTGAGGATGCTTCCATAACAAAATGACTAAACATGATTTTCAGTTCTTGAGAAGAAGATATTTTCCTATATATTCCTATGTAAAATTTTCGATCCCCGATTGTGGCCTGACCCTATCCCCGAGGGTCATCATTTTAACAAACTTGAATCTACACTACCTGAGGATGCTTCCATATCAAAATGACCAATCTTGGCTTCGCAGTTCTTCAGAAGGAGATATTTTCATATATATTTCTATTTAAGACTTCGATCCTCCATTGTGACCCCACCCTAACCCCGGGGGTCATGATTTGAACTTAAATGGAATCTACACTACCTGAGGATGCTTTCACATTAATATGATCAATCAGGGCTATGCTGTTCTTGAGAAGAAGATTTTTAAAGATTTTGCCTATATATTTCAATGTAAAACTTGGATAGTCCATTGTGGCCCTGCCCTACCCCCAGGGATCATGAGTTGAACAAATTTGAATCTACACTACCTGAGGATGCTTCTATATAAATAAGACTCATCATGGCTTTGCTGTTCTTGAGATGATTTTTAAAGATTTTTTCCTATATATTTCTATGTAAAACTTTGATCCTCCATTGTGGCCCCGCCCTACCCCCGGGGATCATGATTTGAACAAACTTGAATCTACACTACCTGAGGATGCTTCCATATAAAAAATAATGACTAATCATGACTTTGCTGGTCTTGAGAAGAAAGTTTTTAAAGATTTTTCCTATATATTTCTATGTAAAACTTTGATCCTCCATTGTGGTCCCGCCCTACCCCCGGGGTCATGATTTGAACACACCTGAATCTACACTACCTGAGGATGCTGCTTCCATATAAATATGACTCATCTTGGCTTTGCTGTTCTTGAGAAGACTTTTAAAGATTTTTCCTATCTATTTCTATGTAAAACTTTGATCCTCCATTGTGGTCCCGCCCTAGGCCCGGGGATCATAATTTGAACAAACTTGAATCTACACTACCTGTGGATGCTTTCACTTGAGTTTCATCTTTCCTGGCCCTGTGGTTCTTGAGAAGAAGATTTTTAAAAGATGCTATTAATTTTTCACTAGTTCTTTATTATCTCCCCTTGAAAGAGGGCGTGGCCCTTCATTTGAACAAACTTGATTCCCCTTTACCCAAGGATACTTTGTGGCAAGTTTGGTTGAAATTGGCCCAGTGGTTCTTGATAAGAAGTCGAAAATGTTAAAAGTTAACAGACAGACAGACGGACGCTGGACAAGAAGTGAATAGAAAAGCTCACTTAAGCCTTCGGCTCAGATAAGCTAAAAAAGCTCTGAATTTCATCCGAGATAGCATGGATTTTCTATATAAAATTCCTGAAACTGTTGTGCCAAGTACAAGACTTGTAACCTTCCATATGATGAGGACTGTTTACACCAAATTTCCGCATAATTTCGGATAAGAGGCTATAAAATTTTGCATAGAGAAACACCCAGAGCTTATTCCCGAGAATTTTTCCATGGAGTATATTTTAGTGAAATATGAAGGAAACAAATAACGAACATGCTCAAAAGTCCATTTAACAATACCAAATATGAACAGAGCCAACACAAAGCTCTTATAATAGAGATGGGATCAGGTGCAGTGGAGTAAGCATCCCCTGTCTACAGGTCACATACGCCGTGTGCACCATTTCTGATCGGCTAAACGGAGAAATCCATAGACAATTCGGTATGAAAATGATGGCCTAATAATTTGACTGTATGAGAGACATCAGTATTCTTTTTTCCTTAAATTTTTATGCAGGAGATTTCTCGAAAACTATTCAGTGGTTTTCAGTGAAACCTTTAGAGATAATAGACAATGATATAGACAATGATATGAACTTCATTAAAAATTAGAATTTTATTCAATGTTTTTTCAGACTTATGCAGTTTATCGCGGATGTCTAAAAAACATTCTATTGAATTGATTATTTTCTCAGCCGTCCGCATCGATTTTATCGCGGACTTCCGAGAAATTAATACAAAACTTAAATCAAATCTTTGGGAGGTAGACGTTTGAGAAAACACACACTCAAAATTCCCAAACATAGTCTGTTTTCTGGTAAAACGGCACTTTAAACGGAGACACTTCATGCGTTATTCTGTACTTCAAAATGGCGATGTTGACCTCGAGACTCACAACTCTCCCCAATAACCACCCGATTCAAAAGTCGTTCAGGTGTGAAATTGAGTTTTCCCCAAATATCTCGAATATTACATGTACGATCGCGGTAAAATTTTCGGGATTAATTTTATTTATGTAGATCTTCTAAGCTAAAACAAATCGCCGTTATTGCAGGTGATCTTTAAAATCTACATCTTACTAGAAATTCAATCCAATCTTCTTTCTGATGTCAGCGTCAAACTTTCTCCACCAATTTTGTTGTCCATCTGTAAAACATGGATTTAAAGTAAGCAGCATGATTTTTTCCACTTAATTTAACGCGGCCTATTTTTAGAAATTCTAAAAAAAAATTAGTTTTTATTCTGCAAATTTTTCATAGTTTGTATAAAACCTTAAATCTTGGTATTTCTTTTTATTTTTTTTAACTAGCGTAATAATTAGCGTGTTGGATTTTCACGGGGGCGACATCGGTTCAATCACAAAAATATCCAAATTGTTTTAAAAAAAAAATTTCAGCTTAAGATTTTATTCTTAGAATTAAGTCTTTTATTACATTTTCAACAGTGAAATTCTGTGATTTATTTATTGAATAAAAGTGATATTCTCTCACAGTGCGAAAGGATACCAAAGTGATATTCTCTCACAGTGTGAAAGGATATCAAAGTAAGTAAATAATAATTTCTGGCATGTAATAAGATAGAGACCGTAAATAAACCATCTTGATAGAGATTAAAACTGCACATTTCTCCCCAAATATGTTGCTAAAATCTATGTTATACATGTACAATGTTTCCAATGCTATGAAGTCTCAACTGCTCAACTATGAAGTCACAGCCTATGACACTTTTTAAAAAGAAAAGACAGAGGCAAAGGGAAAATCAAAGAAAACGAAACAGGATGAGACAGGATTTTTTTATCTTTTAACTCGTGCTTCGCACTCGTGAAAATATCAAAAAATCCTGTCCCACTCATGAAATAAATTCCATATCCAACTACAAAACATTGAATATTCTCTATGTATTTTTCCCGTTCGATGAAGGAGTTAAAGGAATGCATAACATAATACATATGTGTTACGAACGAGGAATCAAAAGATTGTCTGATATTTTTTATCATTTGTTTCACCTTAAATGTAGTTTTTATGCCCCCGTAGTCGAAGATTTCTGTTTGTCCGCAAAAACTTTAACCTTGCCAATAACTTTTGATTGATTGGGGAGCTATGGCTTTCATATTTCACATGTGTATTCTTTGTGTCAAGACCTTTCTTTGGGTACCATCATATTTGACCTTGGAGTTTGAATCAGTTTTGCAAAATTTTACCGAAATTTAACCTTGGGCATAACTTTTGAACAGTTGGTGCTAGAGTTTTCATACTTCACTTGTGTAATTTTTGTGAGAAGACTTTCCTTTGGATATCAACAACTCTGACCCTTTGGCCTTGGAGTTTGATCTACTTTTGGAAAACTTTAACCTTGGTCATTACTTTTGAACAGTTGGTCCTAGGGCTTTCATACTTCACATATATAATCCTTGTGACAAGACCTTACTTTGGATACCACCAACTTTGACCCTTTGACCTTGGAGTTTGAAAAAAACTTTAACCTTGTCCATAACATTTGAATGGTTGGTCTAGGGCTTTCATATTTCACATGTTTATTTCTTGTAAGAAGCCATTTCCTTGGGCAGCATTAATTTTGACCATGACCTTGATGTTTAACATACTTTTGAAAAACTTTTAAATTTTTGCATATCTTTTCAATGGTTGCTGCTAGGGCTTTTATATCTCACAGGTATATCCCTCGAGACAAGACCTTACTTTGGGTACCAACAAGTTTGATTTGCTTTTGAGAAAGTTTGATCTTCGCTATAAGTTGCCATACGGGGGCATCAGTGTTTCACAGACATATCTTGTTACCTTTGATAAGATGTCTGCTATTTATTTTTTTTTTTTTACTAATGGACGTTATTTCCGTGGTTTTTATTGAAAATGCATTTACCTCTCTAAGAATTGCTAAAAACTTAGGTTCTACGTTTACTCGTTATCTGTTGAATACAATAAACTAAAAACTTTTATTTTATTTTATTTTATTTTTTATTATTTTTTTTTTTTTACATATTTTATTTATTGGATTTTTTTTTAATATCACATACAGTATTGTTTTATTTTATATTTAAATCCCTATTTAAGATATTTATGAACGGTCCAAAAATGTTGGTTGTCATTTGTCAAAGATGGTTTGAACACTTTTCAAAATACAAGTTTTTTTTCTTTTTGTTTAAATGTAAATATCAAAAGTAAAAGCCAGAATGGGAGAGGATCGTACATTTTGGTCGTGGTTTGCGACGATGGAATATAATATACAACATTAAAACACTAAACAAATATAGAGTAGTTTAAAAAGTATGACTTTCCGAATATTTAGCACACAGTTATTTTTTTTATTCATTTATAAACTTTCAACATCGACTTCTTGTCAAGTATCACTATACAGATTTCAACTCAACCATCCATGGGTAATGGGAATTCAAGTTTTCTCAAACAAAGGGCCTCACTTATTTTCAATGACGATGATAACAAAAATTATGAAAATTTGGTGGTCGTTTAAAAATCTTCTTCGGAAGAACTAATGGGCAAGAAAAGAAAAAAAAAGTCAATATTGGAAGCTTCCTAACATAGTGTGATTCAAGAACAAATGTTGATTTTAGATATTGTGCTTTAAAGCAATCTGTTTCTGTCAAGTAAATCCCTGAGTAAACGTCATCCTTCAAAAAATTGAAATAAAATCTAGCAATTTTTATGGGCTACCTAAAATACATTAAAGCAATGACAATAAGACTGCCAGAGAAGATCATACATTGCTACTCAAGAAATTATGAATGTAAATTTAAATTACAATCATCTGTGAGTAGTTCTGTTTGTTTTACTCATAGACTGATTTATTTTATTGATATTCTATTGAAGGATCTTTGTGAAAAATTCCTGAGCTATACAACCGAGATACTATATATTTTCTAAACGAAATTCCTGAAACTATGGAACTAAATACACTACTTATATCCTTTCATTTCAGGAGCCTAGATCCCAAATTCTGCATAACTTTTTATAGGATCGAGGCTATAAAAGTTTGGAAAAAAACACACCTAGAACCTATTCCGAGAATAATTTTTTTTAATGGAATATATTTTAGTAAAATGCAAAGATAACGAACAATAAGCATTATTGAATTTGTCAGCATAGCCATCCATTTTATGAGACGTTGAACGTTCAAAATTTACAATTCAATGCTTAAGTAAACCTGAAGATAGATGTATGACCATCATGTACGTAAATCCTAGTGAATGAAATTTGAAAACTTATGAAGGCATGAAAAATCGAACCTATTAATTATATTTACATTATATTAAAGAATTCTACATTTCCACTTATCGATACAAAGAAAAAAATTAGCAGCATGTATTATTTAAATTTTATTTGGCGAACATTGGCCTTGGCATAGATATCATTTTTGGGATGCCATTCAACACAACACATTTGGGCAAATCCAAACAAAATAAATATCAATCAAATGCATATGTACACAAAGTATGTAAATACAACCACCCTGGGTTATCTGCCGCTTGTTACGTATTTACATGTAAATGTTTAAAATTATTTGAAATAAAGAGCATCTTGCATAAAATGCACATACATGTAATTCTTCATCAACATCAAGAAGCAATTTTTTGTTACATACACAATGGTTTCACATTTCACAAAGTTTCCCTTTTAAGTTCAATTGTCACAATTTTACACAAATGAACCAGGTTTGAGTGAGCCTCAGTTGCTTTAGTGTGCAGAATTGCATGCCATGTTAAACCCTGTCTAGTTAAATATTTATTGGATTATTTTGGAATCATTTCTTCAAGGAACTGTCCATCTCATAAATAGATTTATATATATATATAGATATATGAATTCCTACAGAAAGGAAGTTAGATTTTTTTCTCCTTAATTTTTTGAACTTACAAATGCTTTATAGAGTTTGAATATTCATATTTGAAACATGCTTATTAGTTTCCTGTAAAACCATGTAAGTAAAGTTTATTGAAGTCAATTTATCTAAAATACTTGCCCTAATAAATATATATTTTTAATCCAAGAATGAAATAATGATGTGGCGGTTATTCATTTGATGTTTGAATTTTTTTTCCTTGAATTTCAACGACAATGATTTTTTAACTGATCATAAAATTACTAGTTACGTTTAGAATAATATTATGAAATAAAAGATAGATATAAGAACCGAGTCTCAGAAATATTGTTTGAAATTTTTTGGAGATCGATCAATGTTCGTTATCTTCATCTTTTTCATAGTGGCACTCTGATTTAAGAAGCATGTCTTTTTGTGTACTGGGGGCAAATTTTGCTATGTATGTGTATATATTCACTATGAATTTTTTTGTCAACTTATGGGCGGTGACATTTGACCTTTAAATTCCTTAGTTACTAAAAGACGAAACGCATTTTCTTGGAGGATCAAATTCAGTAATCCGTAAAATATATTGCTATCAAGACTACTTTAGCCCGTGCTCCGTTTTACCTAGATGTCTGTATCATATTTAAAATATGATGATTACAAGTATGTTTCTTAAAAGAAATCATCATCTAGTAAATATTAAAAAAATGTAGTAGTAATATTAAAGCGACACCGTGACGTACAAACAGGAAAATTGACAAACACAGAATTTTTGCATGACCCGTGCAAATTTTGTTCATTTTCTGAAAGTATTAGGTTTCAGAAAATTACAGGTTTCGGAACCTAAAAAAATATACTTTTATGGAGAAAAAAATAATTGTTGTGTGGCCCAACACGAAAATATTGCTTTACTTCTTCTTCCTTATAGTACGAGTGCGCAGAAAAGTTGAAGTTAGCATGTTCTCAAGTACACTGTACCAAAAAAATGAATGTCAGTGGACAAGATTTTTGATACAATCTTCATAAAAGGTTATTTATAGAACATATTTCTCACCTTTGCATCCTCCAATTGAATGTTGTTTACAAGTTTACGCTAAAAATTAAAGTGGCGTGACCTTGACATGCACAATAACAACGAAACGGTAGGTACAACTTTGTTTTCCCAGCACTTATATTGTGCAGTGTTTTCTTGCTTTGCAGTGCAGTTTAGTTGTCATAGCTTTGCTATATTCATAATTATGCCCCGGGATCGAAAGATCCCGGGGGTATAATGTTTTTGTCCTGTCTGTCTGTTTGTCTGTTGTCAACTTTAATCTAGCCCATAACTATTGCGCTATCAAGGGTAAGGCTTTAATATTTGACATTAGTGTTCATTATGACAAGACCTTTCCATTGGTACAGAAATTTTTGATCATGTGACCTCAACTGTGACCTTTGACCTATATTTGAAAAACTTTAACATTGGCCATAACTATTGCACTGTAGTCTATGTCCCACTCCAGAATTGTGGTATCATCGGGGGCATAGTGTTTCACAAACACATCTTGTTTTCATAAATCGTTCGCTTTATGATACAGATATCTTAAAAGAAACACATGGTTTGACTCATTGTGTAACTTAAATGCTGCAGTCAGTAGATTTCTTTGCAGTCAATGGCTGGACTGGAGATTGGAGCAACTGGAGTTCCTGTAGCGTGACTTGTGGTGGCGGTCACATGTCTCGATCACGTGTTTGCCATCCTCCACAGTTTGGTGGTTCACCATGTACAAAGAATTTATCAGAGTCAAAACATTGTTCTAGTATACCTTGCGCAGGTAAGAACCAGTGTAAGAGAAAAGACACAGGAGTATGTAAAAACACTATATATATATATATATATATATATATATATATATATATATATATATATATATATATATATATATATATATATAATATTTCACGTAAGTGTTAAATTCATTAAATATATGTAACTACAATGTATTTGATATTTCTTTCGATGTAATTAACCAATAAAGATAGCTCTCAAGAAAATTTTGTCAAATTAGGACTATGGAGATTTTGACCAATGTCCTTATTGTTCAAAGAAAGGTGTTGTTTTAATATTATTATAAACAATTAGCTTCGAATAGTTCGGGTTAAAAGAAACAATTGCTGGGGAGGGGGTAAAAAGGTAAGTTATATGCCATTGTAAAGAAGAATAATGACCCCCATTAAAAAATGACCGGAGGTCGAATTTCGACGGCGAAAAATGATCCTCAGTCGTAGAAAAATGTCATTTTTTGTAGAGATTTTTTACATACCCTACTAAAAATGACCCCATCCCAGCAGAGTAATACAAAGTTAAAAGAGGTGATTGATGCCAAGTTTAGGACTCAACTTTTCATTCTCTTGCGTTTTTCTGTCGAACAATGAACGAACACACAAATAAAATGTAATATTATAACAGCTTTACACGTTTTTCTATTTATAAGAATTATTATGTTCTCAGCACACAATACAAACAAACAGTAGATATACGTCAAAGTGATTATTTGTTAAAACTTTAATCATGTCGACCATAACGGAAGTCAGGACGAAATATTTTTATCACCAGACCTGTTACTTGGACAACCTTAATAAAACTTTTCAGAAATGATGATCAGCAACTCCAGATGTGTTTTAGACGTTTTAATTTTCTAAATGACTGCTGTTTTCATGGAAACAATTAAATAAAAAATTTACAAAATTTGTCCACAAATGTCCTCTCAGATGGCTTTGACAATCTGTATAAGACTTCAAAAAAATTTAATAATAATGATAGTACAATATATACTCATTGAATCTATCTCCAATATTCTGTAATCACTTGAATAAGTACTGGGTATAAATTAGTTAGTGTTCCCTTTTACACATTAGACTTTGCTTCTGAATCATTATCAGTACACACGTCTTATATTACACTCTTCTCAGACCTCCAAAAACATTCATTTATAAATATTTATCAAAATTTGAAAAGTTGATGGCCGCTTGAGTAACTGGGAAACTTGGAGTCACTGCAGTGCGACATGTGAAGGCATAAGGTGGCGGAGAAGGAACTGCATTCCTCCAAAAAATGGCGGTGCTCCTTGTCATGGATTAAAAGTTCAAATGGATTATTGTGCAAAAAACCTGTGTCCAGGTAATAACTATATATATATATATATACCAAGTTAAAGTTTTAATTAAAATTAAACAAAATTTTTTTTTCATAAACTATGCAACGCACAACATTATTCAGGTATTTTAATTTATTTGATATATGATATGACAAGAGATGGCAATCCGATAATAGGTTGTAACCGGTTAATCTTAATTTTTTTCCGACCGAGTAACAGATATTCAATATTTTTAATTCAATATTGAATTAGTCAAGTCAGTTGTTGAGAAACTAACTGTAATAAATGCTTACATGTAACTATGATAATCAGAATGTACGTTTAATCAAAGTAGAAACACACCGTTTACATGTATCTCACAAACTATTGCCGTGAGGGTCCAACCATATATTCAATGAAATTCACATTGCTTTCACTTCTTCACTATAGATATAATTCATATTTTGAAATATACTGATAAAAACAGGAAACTTTGCAATTTATTTCAACATAAAATCGCAAAATAAAATCGCAGGGTTCTCCATGGGTCGTTTAACGTGGGGACCCTGCCAGAGTTAAAAAAGTAAGTACCATAGTTTCGCCTCGGTAAAATATTAGCTCCACAGCAAGATCGTCGTCGATCATGAGGATAATATAAATGTATAAAGAAGAACAAGGCGAGCAAAGTGCGACAAACATGAAGGTGAAAAATTAAATCTCAATGTAAGAAAATTTTCTTTGATATTTCATCCAACATTAATTTGCAAAAATCTCAGAAAGATTGAAATTATTTGCCTAAGAAATACCATGAGCATACACATACTAAAAAGTCGCCCGCGTGGCGCAGTGGTTAGAGCGTTCGCTCTAGAGTCGAGGAGTAAGGAGTTGATCCTTACGTCGCGGGTTCGAATCCCACTGTGTGACATAGAGATCGGTCCTGCGGATGAGACCGTATAAACCGAGGTCCCGTGTCGCAGTAAGTGCTGGCACGAAAAAGATCCCTCACTGGCCCTAAGTGCCGAGTATAGGTCAAAATTTGCAGCTCTCACCGGCAAGTGGTGGCGTCTCCATAGGAATGAAAAATTCTCGAGAGGGACGTAAAACAATAAACAAACATACATACATACTAAAAAAGACAAAAAGGATTATTTTCTCATACTTTAAAACAATATTTCGATATGAGTGGGTCTTCGCTACATTTTATTTGAAAGTTTGCAATAAAAATATACATTTTTAGTTTAACAGAAACATGGAGCAAAGACCTACTATACCTAAAAATACACTTTTATGACAAACATTCGCATCTTCCGAGAAATACTTGAAGTCCGTTTAGTCAAGGATCATACCACAAACATGATTGAAATTCCACTATTCATCGGGAGCTGTGTAGCGTAGTGGTTAACGCGTTAGTCTCAAAGTAAATTGATATGAAGGAATTTTAGCTCTACTGGTCAGAGACCAGAAGAGCTTATGCGATAGTAAGGTGTCCGTCGTCCGTCTGTCTAGCTGTCCGTCTGTCTGTAAACAATTTTTCAATACACTACTCCTCCCCCAGTTTTGAACCGATTTCAGTATAACTTGGCCGTGATGAGAAGGTCGTGAGTTCGAATCTCGGCCGCGGCTGACCTAAGTCGATAAAAAATAGGTAGAAACTATTCCTTTGCCATGCACTCGACACTTTGAAGTGAATGTTGCGAATCCTTCGGATGAGACCTTAAAAACCGAGGCCCCGTGTCACGGCAGGCATTAAAGATCCCTCACTGCTTAATGGCCACGAGTGCCAAGTAAAGGTCAAAATTTAAAGCCCTTCACCGGTATATGGTGACGTCTCTATATGAGTGAAAAATTCTCGAATGGGACGTAAAACAACAATCAATCAATATCATTTAGCATACAAGTAGACTTCACTAAGATACATAATTTAATGCATCGGTGTTTGATTTCGTCGAACAGTGTTGCCATCGTTACTAAAAATAGAAATATCTGTGAAATTACTTTAAAACGCTTCTCCTCCTACAGTTTTGGTCTGATTTCAATCCTACAGTTTTGGTCTGATTTCAATATAATTTGGCATACAAGTAGACTACACTAAGATACACAATTTAGTGCATCCGTTTTCGATTTTGATGAATGGTGTTGCCATGGTTAATAAAAAGAGAAATTTCTGTGAAATTACCTTAAAAAGCTACAGTTTTAGTCTGATTTTAATATAATTTGGCCTATTACACCACGATACATAATTTAGTGCATAAGTATTTGATCTAGATGAACGGTTACTAAAAATAGAAATATCTATGAAATTCCTTGAAAACGCAATTCCTCCAACATTTTTGGTCTGATTTTAATATAACTTAGAACATAATTAGACTACACTAACATACATAATTTGATGAATTGGATTTTGATTTTGATGAATGGTTTTGCCATGGTTACTAAAATTAGAAATTTCTGTAAAATTCCTTTCAAAAATTACTCCTGCATTTGGTCTGATTTTAAACTTATTTTGGCACACAATCACACTGCAATAGGAAACATAATAGTGTATATTGAATTTTAATAGCCATTCTCTGTAAGCATTTAAACTCTTATATAGGGAGTGTGGCACGCTAGGTCTTAGATTTTTATGAAACTTGGCACACATTCCTATATTGATGTATGAAACTAAAATTCATAACAAAATGGTTGCTATGGTCAATGGTTACCATGGCAACCAACATACATTTTTCATGGCCTAAAAAAGCGCTAAATTTTGATGAAAAATGACCCTTTTTGACTGATTAAAAGTCTTTAATAGAACAAGATATTTACATGACTTTATCTTTTTGCCAAAATACATCATTTTTATAGTTGTTTAGATTATTTCCAACATTTGAGTAACTTTACCTCATACAAAAAATATCCCCCGTTTTTAACAAGGGTTTTTCTGGGGAAAAATTGTAGATTTTAGGCTTTTTTGAAAAGCCTGGTATAAAATTTTGCGGACATTTGGGAAAAATAAATACATTGGTCTGAAAGTCCATATATAGTTCTAATAGAAACTGCAAAGACACACTTGGTATTCATCCTTTGTTTTCATGTTACAATGGTTACAAACTTATGCTTTTTTAAGAATTCCAGACAAGGGCAGTGGGTATCTACCATCAGTTTCCATATAAATACCTGAGTATTTTATAATGGATTAAAACCAAATTTAGATATGTGGTACACAATAGCAAAAACAAAGAGAAAAATCAATTTGCATGACAAAAGGTCAAAGGTCAAGGTCAAATTGGCTCGATTAAGATGGAAATTTATGGAAACTAAGCATATTTTTTTCTGTGTCATAACTCATACTTGTGTTTTAAGCAGCATAATTAATGAAGAAACAAATAACAATTCTGGTGGACAATAACTAGCATCTCATGAATTGGCAAATACAGACAGAAGGTCAAAGTTCAAAGTCACAATGGTATATAAAATTTGCCTTTTGTCCCCGACTTTGACTGAAAGTGGGGATATTAATTTGGGTCTGTCTGTCCATCCATCTGTCCTTCCGTCAGTCTGTCCTTCTATAACACTTTCTTTCGGTGCGATGTCTCGAGAAGCCTTTAAGCCTTTCCAATGAAATTTTACATAGCAACTCCCTGTGGCCTAAGAAAGACCTCCATTGATTTTAAAGTGAAAGGTCAAGGTCATGAATTCATAAATTCTGTCTGTTTTAACACTTTATTTCTGCGCGATTTCTCAAGAAGCCTTCAAGCTTTTGCAATGACATTTTATATCACAACTCCATATGGCCTAAGGCAGACCCCTATTGATTTCGAGGTCAAAAGGTCAAAGGTTAAGGTGAAAAATTTATACATTCTCTTAAAGTGTCCCGTCCCCCACTTTCACCACCCTCTGACTCCATCCCTCTAGATCCATACATGTTCTTTTTTTTTCTTAAGCAGGGGACAAAGATTCTTTGAATTAGCTTGTTAGTATAGCATTTATACTCGGATTTTGTGAATGTCGTACCCTGTTTTATATACAATGTATTTTTATAAATTACTGAAACTGGTATTACATTTTCACCTTTAGCTTGATGCATAATGTGAAAATGCTATTAGAATGTTTTTTAAGGTCATTTATTGATAAAAAAGTATCCAAGTCAAAACATTGAAAGCCTATTCACTTTTCATATTGAGTGACTTAGCTTGTGCTACATGCAAGTGTTGTTTCTGCAGACTAAATCCTTCTTCTAAAACTTTTTAACCCTATGCAACACTCTGCGCTTTTCCAGTGGCAGTCAAAATGTGTTTTTCTGTGACTTTTTACGGAGAAGTTGACAAAAAAAGCCTAAATCCATTTTTATACTTTGCAATATTGTTCTTAAAAAAATTAGAGACATTGGTGATAATTCAACCCAAATATGCCTGGATTTACGTAATAGATCAGCTATTTCCAAAATTTAATCAATAATAATCCATTTTAAAAAGCTGCTGGACCTGTTCGGATAATCTGTTTTTGTGCTTTCTTGAATTTGTGTCGGTTGCCAAGTTTGAGTTGGTTGGTAAGCTTGATGGAATCGTACACCTTATGGTGTGTAACGTAAACATAATTTCTCAACTTAAGTCTCTGAAATTGTTGATAATAAATTATCTAACCCTGCCTTCTTCCTACAGTTTTCATTTTTTTTTAAATGAATGTGATAAAGTAACAAATGACCAGGGCTTACTCCACCCCTTCCAGAAACCATGTAAAAGCACTTACCCCACATGAATTGGTAAGAGTCATTTATGAGAAAAACACGGATCCCTTGTAAAACGTTAAGATGCATTATTTATAGATATGAATCAAAACCGTTCATTCATAAGTGATTAACCCCACCTCGCCCCAATTCCCCCGGCCATTATAGATTTTTTGTGTTTAATTTGATTTTTTTTTTTTGGTAGAAAAAGGGGGGTGCTTGTCAGAAATTTATAATTTATGTTTTAATAATTAATAAAATACAACTAGACAGATTTAATATTAATTTTACTGCTATAAGGTTCAGTCTAAATGTATCTTAGTCTAGAGAAATGATAAACCATTAACTTTAAATATGATTCAGACAATTTGTAGTTCTATGCAACCCCCCCCCCCCCCCCCCCTTCCAAATGAAAGTATAATTTTGACTGTTTGACAGGAATCAAACAAAACATTTTCATTATTGGCCTAAACAATTTTTTTAATTCTTTTTCTTTTAAAAGGGATAAAGCCCTTTCCCTTAAATAAAATTCCTGGATCAGCAACATTATTAATTTCTTTGTAAATGTTTTCAAAATCATTAATTTAAAATAAAAAGTCCAAATCTGAAATATACACACATAATTTTTCTCTCTTTTTTGTGATACAGATCAAGGAATTAAAAAGATTGAGTTTTCTGTTAAGTTCCTCACTAAAACAGTGTTTTTAGATGTGATTTTTTTTCTACAATAATGTTGTTTGCCTAAAATTAAATATCCAATTAATTTTGAACTTCTTTGAGCCATTAGTTCATACAAATTGGAAAATCTATTTTCATGGTTTTGAAGGACAGATTATTTATTTCCAAGATGATCCAGGACAGATTCTTTATTTTCTGCTTCACTGAAAAAAGTCTGAAGAGCCACAAAGAGAGAGAGAAGTCCAAACTCTATTTTTTTTTGGGGGGGGGGCAGGCACATGTTTCAGTAATGATTTTTTAAAGCCAATATAGTATGATAAAAAATACTTATTATACTATGAGTTAAAAAGATTATTTCTGAAACTAATGCCTGTTGGTGGGGGTAGCACTTATCAAGGATAGATTATTTATTAAATTTTCCTGTCAGTCGAGGTCAGATTATTTATTTTCAACATTAATTTTCAAGAAAAGATTATTAGTTTCTAAAATATGTCACCTCCCCACACCCGTATCAAATGGTTGTTACTTTAATGACAGGTATCAACTTTCATCACATCATTCAATATAAACTTGATACACCTGTACATGTAGTATGATTTACTTTGTTGTTGCCAAGCCTATTTTTATCCAACTTTCAACTTCCCGTTTTGTACAGTCAATTTCAATCACGTAAATGTAGCTCGACTTTAACCAATAGCTTAGTTCTCTCACATTATAATTCATTTTTGTTTAAAAAAAAAAAAAAAAAAAAAAAAAAAAAAAAAAAAAAAAAAAAAAAACACTGGCTTTCCAAAGCTGTATTCATTATTACATGTATATATCACTCTGACTGAGACACTGTACCTCTTCTTATAACCAATTCAATATAATTTCTAATATCTCAAGTTATCTTCATCCCCATTTTTATACTCCTAAGACCTTGAGGCTTATAGCTGGCTTCAATATCATGAATGTGTACAGAGCTGATTTCCTGTATAGGCCTACCATGTGGTCTTGTACATTTTGCCATTATTCACACATCAAAATTAATTACTCTTTTGCATGAAGGAAAAATACACAAAGAGGTTAAAAGAATCTGGGGGGATAAGACGAGCCATGTGCCCATGCCCATTTTTCGGCTATGCAAGAACATTTATTGGAAAAAATCTCTTAATTGTTCGAATTTACTTAAGCATTTTAATGTTTACCGTAGTTTTCAAAATGATATTTATATTCTAAACAAGCTAAACAGTTGACTTTCATTTACTGTCACAAATGTCTAACATGGGTAAGGACTTCTATTAATTAATCTGCATATTGAGTGTTTACACTTATTGTGGAGATATTATAAAAATGTTAACATCGTATATAATGATAATGGTGATCTAGAAGCGCTTTTATTTAAAATAAATAAAACGGGAATAAAAGTATTCAAATATCTATTATAACTTTTATCCGGCATTTTAAATAATTTACTGTAAATAAGTTCATTACTACATGTATATATTTTATTTCCAGTGAAAAATATGTTATTCCTATAGACATTTTTTATAAAGTAAAACAAAATTAAAACCAAAAAAATAAAAAATAAAATATCAGAGCATGACTCGAACACTTTCCTCAATAAACGTCCCTTTAAAGAGCTCATCGCTAACCACTAGACCACGGAGTCACACTAACACTTCCATTTAAATAGCATACAGTTCTCTATATTTAGCAATCGTTTTTGGACTTAGAATTTTTTAAGACCACGGTGAAAATTTAAGTAAGTTAACTTAATTTTTTATGTAGAGTGGGTCTTCATACCAAATTTTTGCAAGTGTAAAAAGCAACATCTTTCCATTGCCTTTCATTAATCGTTCTCAAAAAAATGGTACGATGACCCACTCTATTTAAAAAATGTAGTTATATCATCCAATTTATGTCAGTTTCTGTGAAAATTGAGCGTGATGCCATTTTGTTGTGTTAATCAGAATCATTTTCGCTGTTACAGTATTCAGGTTTTGTCAAATTTATATGCAAATGGTAATAAGCATTACATTAATTCAACAAAAAGTGAAATTTTTGTAAAATGAATTTATTGATTTTTTATCGATCGTTATGTAGGCATATGGCTCGGCTTATCCCCCCAGTTTCTTTATATAGAGATTAAATAAATAGAAAAAAAAATTGATTTTACTTGAAATCCAGGGTATATGTTGACAATGTGAACAATTTCCATTCAGTTTTGTCCAATGATTTTTTTTTTCTCTCACACTAAGGAGCTCACAATAATCAAAGGGAGATAATTCAATTTTTAAATGAATGTCAGTTATTTTAATCATAGATTTCTCATATTTATAGACTGAATACCAACAATGTTTTTAAATGCCTTTTAAAATTAGATGTCATATTTCTTATTTCTCTGAGTAACATGAATTGAAGTAGCCGCATTTCATTAAATAACATCCCCAAAAATTGCACTTTTTCAGAAAAAATCAACTTTAGACACCGTTTCCATGGTAACTACTCAACATTCATATGATCTAACAGTATTTTTTGGAGTAGTTTATGAGATGGTAAATTCCAGCCAAATTTGAAAAAAGTCGTGACTATGCGTGCCACAAAAGTTTAAGTGGTTACAGAGAATGACTATTAATTTCATTGAATGGTGTTGCCATGGTTACTAAAAATAGAAATTTCTGTGAAATACTTTCAAAACACTACTCCTCCTACAGTTTCGTTTGATTTCAATATAACTTGGCACACAAGTAAACTACATTAAGATACATAATTCTATTTATTGCTGCATGTTGCAAAGTTTCAAATTCATGTGGTACTTTTCCTTTCTTATATTAAACGTACAGACTAGTAGAATTCAGTCTCATCAGAGACTTCTGGTTATTGCTAGGGGGTTCGAACCCCACAAATATCACATTATATTGTAATAACAATAATTTTCCCCAGAAAAGTTTTGTTTATCATAACTTCATAAAATTTCAATAAAGATAGCTGTACTATAAATTTCACAAATTTATTATGATTTTTACTTATCTGGAGCTATGGGCATTCTGCACGCCTTGTTCAACCATCTCCTTCATAAACTTGAAATTGAACCTCCAAATTATGTACTGTTTTTTCTAATGCTAAACCGTAATTTTTCTGTAATCAGGGCTTTCACAATCATTTTGTAGGTCTCGTTGGACCTTATGTATGAATGATTGATTGATTGATTGTATGTTGTTTTACGTCCCATTCGAGAATTTTTCACTCATATAGAGACGTCACCATATACCAGTGAAGGGCTTCAAATTTTGACCTTTACTCGGCACTTGAGCAGTGAGGGATCTTTATCGTGCCAACGCCTGCCGTGACACGGGGCCTCGGTTTTTAAGGTCTCATCCGAAGGACCTGCAACTTTCACTTCAAAGTGCCGAGCGCATGGCGAAGGAACAGTTGCTACCTATTTTTAATCGACTTAGGTCTGTCACGGCCGAGATTCGAACTCACGACCTCCCGATCACGGAGCGAGCGCTCTACCAACTGAGCTACCTTGAACGGTCTATGCATGAATGAAAAGAGACAAGCCATTCTTTTCAAACTTCCCGGTAACTGCAAATAATTTTTTGAAAATATTTTTAAGACTACAATTATCTTTACTAAAAGATAACCAACAAAAAAAGATACCTAACAATTGCACTGGCACTGTTAGACAAACATCGCAGGTGTATCTTTTCATGTATTGCTGTAATGTTGAAAAATTAACGATAGATCCATCAAAATAGTATTTTTATGACTCCAAACAACTGTTTTGTTTTTAATTCACAAGTTTTACGATGCTTTAGTCAACCGAGACCAATATAATTGCAAATATGTTGGTGAGAGCTTGACTGGTCTGACCCACCAGAAATTCCTCTGTCCTGACACTATAGTTTAGGCCTATGCTGTATTTAATCTACATACTGTATACAAAATTCATCCAAAGGACTAGTCTCCACGTCCCGCAGTGGAATCGAACCCACGAAGTATGGATCAGCTCCTTACTCCGCGACTCTAGAGGAGACGCTCTAAACACTACGCCACGTGGGCGACCTTTGGCTTATTAAAACTTAACGTAGGACATGAATTTTTGGATCTCTTAATAGCGAGAAGCAAAGAAATGTAACCCCTAAAGAAAATTAATGAATTAACAGTATTCTTTTTACTAAAACCACTTAGAAATCAAATTCTTAATATAATTGTCTCAATTCTGTATCGGAATGATTAATATTTTGACTTCGCCTCTTCACATTTGCTGAACTCTACTTTCCTTGATCTACTTTCTTTGAAGGAAAAACCAGAAGTCTCTGACGAGATTGTAGCTCTACTGGTTGTACTTACAAAGGAAGATAAAAGTAGCACTTGGACTTGAAACTTTGCAACAGCAATAAACAGAATAATAATCCTTGGTTTAGTCTCTTTTTATGGCAAGATTTATTGCAATCAGACAAAAAATGTTGGAGGATTAGCCTTTCAAAACAATTTTACAGAAATTTCGATTTAAGTTACCATGGAAATATCATTCAACAAAATCAAAAAAACAATAACGACAATTATCTACCTAAGTGTAGTCTACTTGTATGCCAAGTTATACTGAAATCATACAAAAAGTGTAGGAGGAGTAGTGTTTTGAAAGTATTTCAAGAAAATTTCTATTTTTAGTAACCATGGCAACACTGTTCATCGAAATCAAAAACTGGTATAGAGAATTATGTATCTTAGTGTAGTCTACTTGTGTACTAAGTTATACTAAAATCAGACCAAAACTGTAGGGAAGTAGCATTTTGAAAGTCTTTCAAGGAAATTTCTATTTTTAGTAACCATGGCAACAACGTTCATAGAAATCGAAAACCGATACACAGAATTATGTATCATAGTCTAGTCTACTTGTGTGCCAAGTTATAATGAAATCAGATCAAAAGTGTAGGAGGAGTAGCATTTTGGAAGTCTTTCAAGGAAATTTCTATTTTTAGTAACCATGGCAACACCGTTCATCGAAATCAAAAACCGATGCACAGAATTATGTATCATAGTCTACTCTACCTATGTGCCAAGTTATAATGAAACCAGATAAAAACTGTAGGAGGAGTAGCGTTTTGAAAGTCTTTCAAGGAAATTTCTATTTTTAGTAACCATGGCAACACCGTTCATACAAATCAAAAACCGATACACAGAATTATGTGTCATAGTCTATTCTACCTATGTGCCAAGTTATAATGAAATCAGATCAAAACTGTAAGAGGAGTAGCGTTTTGAAAGTCTTTCAAGGAAATTTCTATTTTTAGTAACCATGGCAACACCGTTCATAGAAATAAAAAACCGATACACAGAATTATGTATCATAGTCTAGTCCACTTGTGTGCCAAGTTATAATGAAATCAGATAAAAACTGTAGGAAGAGTAGCATTTTGAAAGTCTTTCAAGGAAATTTCTATTTTTAGTAACCATGACAACACCGTTCATCGAAATCAAAAACCGATAAATAGAAGTATGTATCATAGTCTACTCTACCTTTGTGCCAAGTTATAATGAAATCAGACTAAAACTGTAGGAGGAGTAGCGTTTTGAAAAAAAAATTACAGACGGACAGACAGACAGTCAGACGGACGGACGACGGACACCTTACTATCCCATAAGCTCTTTTGGTCTCTGACCAGTAGAGCTAAAAAATGGTGTAGTCATAAGGGTAAATTATGGAGCATTAATTAGCAAGGTTTGTGTGCACTCCTGATTAGCAATTATTGTTAGTTGATGGACGTTTCGGAGATTGGGAAGCTTGGAGTCATTGCTCTGCCACATGCGAGGGCACCAGAAAAAGAAATCGAGATTGCAACCCCCCAGAATATGGTGGTGCTCCATGTCAAGGAAATAGTACACAACAAGAAAACTGTGGTGCACAACATTGCCCAGGTATTTAAATCAATATATCATGTAATGTTCTAACATTTAAGGACGACAGACCTAATTCGAAATTTCGCGCCACTGCGCAGAAAACCGCGCATATACCTTGAATCAGATTGACGTAACTATGTATCGCAAAAGATAAAAAAAAATATACATTTTTAATTCTTTTGAAGAGTTCTAAACGTTTCTTCTCAATTCCAGAATATTGTAAACATTTCGATTTATATTCATTTGTTGATTCTATAAATAAATTATTTTTTACGACATTTACCGAAAGCGCATATCAACAATAGCCTGGTCCCCTGGCTCAACCTTGCCAAGGCAGTGACGCGGAGTACACGAAGCAAAACAGGGACAGGGAACCAGGCTAGGTGTACAAAACACACACACGATGATACGTTTGATGTTAATAAAAAAAACGACGAGGTAACGGTTTATGTATACTACGGCCAAAATGTACGATCCTCTCCCATTCTTGGTTCTATGCCTATGAGCGGACTCTGAACGGTAACCGTGGCTTGAGACGATGATCATGAAGTTCAAGTTGATGTTTCTGACGAAGACGATTAACTGTGGTACCCGTATTATTTTTGAAGACGTTTTAAGACTCAGGGGTATGTCATCGATTTGAAAGAACGATCTTTTCTGAAGAATGTCTAAGATATATTGGCATCTCATTGTGGAGGTTAACTTAATGAACATAAAAAGTTTTTAAGTGCATGTTTGTAAACATGTAAATGAAGTAGAAAACACGCCAAGAACCAGGAATGCCAGGACCTAAGCTAAAACTTTCTGATTGACCATGTTGACATCAACACTGAACATTCGGAACAGGTAACCGTATTTAAATATAGGCCTATATATTTTTTCAGTGTTACATTTGATATTATTTATTCATAAATATTAATACAGTTTTTCAATGCAGACAAATCTTATCAATAACTTTGTAAAAAGGATTTTGGATGCAACATAAATTACATTAAGGACAATTCCTAATTAGGGTAGCCTAGTTTATAAGCATACTTGATTCTGATAGAATTTGACCAAGCTGAACTAAGCCAGATAAACCTGGCTACATGCTAATGGAATCAAATAACCCAGCTTATGTTGTGAGCAGTATAAATAGATATATTGTATTTCTATGGTAAAACATAACTATTAAAGATAGAAAGGACTGCAAATGTACAATAGTTCACTGTCTTCACACCAGAGTATCTCAATCAAAAGCTTCTTGTCATAGAATAAACCACTTTCAATACAAATATCTCCAAGGACACAATGTCGAAGCCACCTGACATGCCTGAGCCTTTCAATTATTTTTTTGCTCAGTCAGTCCTCCAGTCTTGATGCGAGTGCAATACCATCTCACAATATACATATATTATTGACTGGGTTCAAAGGAAACGTGTTACGATGAAGGCAAACAGTTTGGTTTTAGAGGTCAACAAAACATTTTGCCTGAGAAAACAGTTGATAAATGTTTTGTTACTGTACCTTTTATTTTTCAAAATACATGTATCTTGTGCTGGCTTCCTTAATATAAATTTCCTTTACCAGCACTTTGATGAAACTCGTGATCGGTCAATTCCATCACTGTCAAACACAAATGAATGCTAATGAGATTTAACCGATCCTGTCCATTGTGTTATGTAACCGGTCCAATATCTCATCGGCAGGTCCAATATCTCACTCCGAGGTCAAACATTGATTTTTTTAATGACCACTCGGTAAAATGTTGGAAATGTTAGACTTTTTAAGTATAGATTTATATAGGAACTGGTCATTCCCTGTTTTACCAAAGTGCTGAATCATCAGAATCAAGTGTGCAATTATGTGCCATATTGTATAAGTGAACCCTTGAATCATTTGTTTTAACCATGATAATTATATTTATCTGAATTATCTCACAATAAAACTGTTTCCTCCAAAATTATATGCCTTCATATCTTTTACAGTGCACAAAGCTTTGAAAAAATTAACATGATTAAACAGCTTTAAAATGTGTATACTTGAATCACACTGATCATGCTAATTGGTCGTTATGATGCTAGCTTGTACATCACAATATTCACTTGTATTTTGAATTTCAAACTTAATGATTGATTTTTTTTTTACCACAGAAAAAAATCTACAGAGATACATGTACTGAAGAAATACCTGCTGTTGAAAAAAAAACCCTAGCTAAGACATGTTTGTTTTTATTTACAAACAACATGATCAGGTAAGTTGAGTGTGTTGATACTTTTGAAAAATGAAAACATCACTCTTGTTTAAAAAGGGGATAAATGTGAAATATGTTCTTATCTGCTGTTCCCCTGTTCTTTGTACACTGCACATGCTCATTAATCATATGCTTTATTAGGGTTTGAATATGTATTTTGACTTTGAGTATATTCATGTATTTTTTACTATCTATTTATTCCTAACTTTGAAATGTATGATTGTACTTAATTTTATATATTGTTTGTATCATGTAAATCCTAATTTGGTTCCCATATTGTGATTATATTTAAATTACAATATTTAATAATATGTTTTATATTTTTTCCCTCAGAAAAAATACATAATAGTCAAAGTTTTGGACAATGAAAAAAATCATAACTAGTTACATGTGTAAACTGTATACTTGATAATGATTAAATATTTATTTATCTGAATATCACAATCATTTTTTGTGGATTTCTTTCTAGATAGAAACAACAATGTAACTCAAATTGCTGCATCTATTGGAGCACCCATCTTTAGCAGAAATTTTACTTGAATTTACAGCATTTCCATCAAGGCATCAAAGCATGAATTGATCATTGTAACTTACATGTAACATCCCTTGCAAGATTATTTAACCTTTATGAGAAATCACAAAATGCAGTGAATGACTTGAAATTTAGACCTTTGCTCGACACTAAGGCCCAGTGAGGAGTGAAGGTTCTTTAGCGTGCCAATGCCTGCTCTTACATGGGACCTCGAACTTTTACTGTCTCATCCAAGACGTCCAACTTTCACTTTATTGTGCCAAGTGCTAGTGTTGCTGTTTGGGCTGGAACCCTCGACCCAAGAACCAGGAGGGAGCGTTCCACAAAATGGGTGATCACAACACCCATACAGTGAAGATTCTGAATTGTTCAAATCATGACCCCCAGAGGTAGGGTGTGGCCACAATTGGGAACCTCCAAGCATAATTAAGAGATGGAATTACATGTATTTTGTAATGGCTCGTTGTGTACTTATGCATAGGAAGAACAATGAAGACGGAAAGGTGTATGTAACAAAAGTAAATGAAAACTTAGCTCAAACAATTTTCGGGAAGAGTGATTTTGTTTTTCAAATACATGAGCATGTCATAATAATTTATAAAGCGTTAAAAGCTTTTTTTGTACATCTTCCACAAATGTATTGTTACAGCACCAGAATACATGATTAGTCACTGGGAAAATCTATTCATATAAAACAAATTGCATATTGTTGTTGTACATTTACACAGCATGTACATTATTCATTACATTCACAGATGTGATAAAATATTTAGGTACTCTACATGTAGTTACTTGTACGGTTGGTGTGAACCAGTTTTACCACACATGAAAACATTTTTGTTATTTCTCATCAGAAAAAAAATAAAACTGTAATAAAATTTTGGTTAAAAAAATTAAAGTTTGTATACATAAAAGGTAAATGAAGTGAAATCATTATAAACAAACACAAAATATTTTTGTATATTTCAGCACATTTTGATACTGAATGGTACTTTTTCAATACTTCATAGTTACCCCTTTTATACCTGTCATCATTTTTTCCTGAAGTGTGAAATACTTTGTGAATAAAGTATTATATCTGTGTGTTAACTCCTTATATTCTTTACAATGAGAGCAGGCTCAGAGTAAAATATCACAGGTGCATAATTGTAAAATGTTTTGTTTTTAAAGGTTGTAGAGTTATTACCCATAGCATGCACATCCTGTAAAAAGACACATGAATTCTCAATTGAAATAATATATCTTTGTAAAGATTTTGGGTAGGAATTCCCAAATTACAAGCTGATGGATATTTTCTTCACTATTTACATGTATCACTATCAAAAGTCTTGGAATTTGTTGATTATTATTAATTTATAAAGATAAGAAAAGAGGATACTCCTACAATTTAAATATTTATTCTACAGTTTATCATAGTTCATTAACATGATTAAGACATCAGTATTCAATCATAGATTTATATTTTGTCTTTTAAGTTGACTATTAAAGCATATTTAGTGGAAAATGAGTCTATAAGAGTAATTAAAAATAATTTTGTTATGAATGCCAAATTTTGCCATATTTCAATTTAAAACTCTTAGTCCAAAAAATACAGAACCCTGTACAAAAAAGACTTAAATAAGCTCTAGTTTATATAGATAGTAAAGACAGAGTAAAGTGTCGGAACAAGACAGAAACCAAAAAGTCCTATCTTGAAACAGTCCCTTAAAATTCACTTGGCCCTTTACCATCTATGCATATTTATAATTTGATAAACAATGTATCATATACATGTACATGTATTTGAGTTTAGTTTGCTCAGAAAACTTTAAACTTCTGAAATGAACAGGCTTGCAGATAATGATTTGTTACATCAGGGACCTATAGGACGCGGATCACGTAAATCATACTTTGAGACCATCCCTAGAGTATTATACGCACTTATTCACGTATATCATACTTGGACACCATCCTTAGAGTTTTTTTAAATTGGCAAACAACTTTAAATTATTATCATTATTTAGTGTTAAAGTAAGTTAAAGAATAAGTACATGAAACATCAGAATTTATTTGGCCAAGGTATTTTCAATGATAATTTATCCCCAAAATGTGCCCTACACCAGAGTTTGACATGCCCCCCCGAAAAATTAAGGCCGATGACCCATTTATTTTTTGGCATAATTTGCCAGTAAATTGTCTTGTTTACATAATCCTTTAATATGAATAAAAATTCTATTGCAGAATTTTTTTAATGATCACTTTTATACCGTACACTGGCAATTTCCCATTACTTTCTATAGTAATTATTGGTTTCCATCACCAACTTTTGAAACGCTCCCCATTAAAAATCTACATCGATGACCATATAATTTTTTTATTGATTTTAACTCACCAAAAGTCACTTTACCTCATATCAAAATTTAAATAAAAAATCTATTGCAGAAATGAATTAGGTCCGTCGTCGTTAAGCACTAAACAAATATAGACTAAGGTAAAAGTATAATTTTCCGCATATTTAGCACACAATTTTTGTCAATTCATAAACTTTTAACATGTTTAACTTCTTGTCTAGAATCACTGGTCAAATTTCAACTCAACTTGCTACAAAACATCTATCATAATGGGTAATGAGGACTCATTAATTTTGTCAAGGGTGATTTCAAGAATTTTTAAGATACCTGTTTTTTTTTATTTATTTAAATGTAAAAGACCAATATGTCAGAAGTAAATAATCTGATAAAGAAGCCTTGAAAACAAATTAAAAAAGATAAGACTTACGTTCAAATTCAGTGATTTCCCGTTTTGACGTCGGATGTTCCAGTGCTATTTTGTAGATTAGCAAACTGCAAAATCACTTATTTTTGTGAGGGTCGATTTTTGTTGTTCGAGAAAAAGACATTCTTTCTTGCGGTTTTGCGGTTGAAGAAGTAACTTTTTGGCATATTAAAACTTAATGTGGGACATGAATTTTTGGGTTTCTTAATAGCGAGAAAGCAGTGAAAGGCAACCCTTAAGAAATTTACTGAATTCACAGTATTCTTTTAGAACCACTTAGTAATCAAGTTCCTAAATTGCCTCAATTCTGTATCGGAATGATTCATATTTTAACTCCACCTCTTTACGTTTATTGTTAGTTGATGGACGGTTTGGAGATTGGGAAGCTTGGAGTCATTGCTCTGCCACATGCGAGGGCATCAGGAATAGAAATCGAGATTGCAACCCCCCAGAATATGGTGGTGCTCCATGTCAAGGAAATAGTACGCAACAAGAAAACTGTGGTGCACAACATTGCCCAGGTATTTAGATTAATATTTAAATTAATATATTATATAATGTACTAACATTTAAACACTACACAAATATAGACTGGGGTCAAAAAGTATAATTTTCCGCATATTTAGCACACATTCATTTTTATCCATTGAAGAATTTTTAACATATTTAAATTCTTGTTAAGAATCACTGGATTAACTTGCCACAAACCATCCATGGGCAATGGGGATTCAAGTTTTTCTCAAATAAATGGCACATTTACTTTCAATGGGGATAATAAAGAAATGATGAAAATTTGGTGACGAGAATTAAATATCTTCTTGGAAGAACTAATGGACCAGAAAAGAAAAATAATAAAGGTTTCTAATATAGTGTGATTCAAGAACATTTTTTGATTTTTCTGTCAAGTAAAATCCTGAGTAAACGCCATCCTTAACGAATTTTGAAAACAAGCAATTTTTATTGGCTACCTAAAATACATTAAAGCAATGACAACAAGACTGCCAAACACACATTTCTACTAAAAAAATTATTGATCTGAAACCACGACCAATTGTGGCTAGTCCTGCTGTCCTACTCATAGATTTAGTTAAATGCTTTCTGTTTAGAGGGCTGGGGGCGGGTCGCTGTTATTGTAGAGTGATATCTCTACACAAAGAAGGTTTTCACTTTGAAGTCTTGTAACTCTTTCTTATTCCTTCTTTAAATGAACTCTTCATAAAAATAAGGTAATAATAGTCCATAAAAACAATATTGTCAAGATAAACTGTCAAGAAATGGTAAGACAAGAATAGGCAGTTTATAATTGAGGAAAAACAGACAAAAGATTTTTCTGTTTATGTAAACAACAATAAAAGTGGCAGCAGTGATTGTTTGTCTATTTACTGCCTGAAGTGCAAGTATTGCAAAATCATGCATACTTCTCCAAAGAGAAAACACGTGTCCAAGTATACCGAGTTCAGTGTTTGTCATCGGTGTTGCTGTTTAAACCCATAATTGACCAGCCTTCAGTTTCAGGTAATGCGTTTGATTATACTTTCCCTTTCTATTTTATCAATGATAAACATGTTTGAGATAAAATGACTTCCTAAATAAGATGCATACTAGTATAGGCAATTTGTTTGAATATTATGAATTGTTTCATAACAAATATAAAGTATAGGACCCAGGACCTTACTAATATTGATATTATTTATTCCCTGAAATGAACTTCGCTCATCTTAGAGACCCTGGACATATTACTTTACTAGAGACAGATATGATGATATGGAATGTGTATAAAACAAAACAAAAAAAGTTAAATATTTTTACGTTGTTAACTTTAAAATATGAATTAGGCCCTATTTTCATAATTTCAGATACCGAGTGAATACAGTAAAACACGCTTATAGCGAACACGCTTATAATGAATGCCATTACAGCAAAGTGATTTTCATTCCCCATTTCTTTAAAATATATTATAAACTTAACAAAATGAACTTATAACGAAGCGAAATTTTCCATTCCTGGAACTTTGTTTTAAGCGTGTTTAACTGTAATTAATTACATATGATATGGCTTGAGATTTAAAAGAAATAAAGAATGTTTTACTAATATTATAAATTTATAGCATTGATGTGTAATTTACAGAAAATTCTGGGAAAATCAACTAGAGAAAAACTGACTGGTGGTTGAGGTAGCGTTAGTATTTTTGGAGTAACAGCTATTCTGAGGATGCAGTACATGCCATCAACCATTGCATCTAAAATACTATTTACCTCTCTTTGAAGAATTTTTTTTTTTTGAGAAAAAATTCTCACAATGATTACTAGTCATAAGTCTTCAGTACCTAATGGTACAGAAGATATAAAAAATTATAAATATCATGTCTCCTTCACATTAAGTCGCTGCAGAAGTTTTGTTTGAATTCATGGGTGAGAAAATTGCAGCTACTTGTAATTTGATGGCCATGTGTGCGATGTGCGTATACTTTTTAGAATATGGGCCATATCACAAGCACCCCTTGGCCAATTTTTGACAAATTTGTCACAGAGTATCCTTGGCCCAAGGGCTCTCGTTTGTACTAAAACAAGGTTGTGACCCTTAAACAAGGGGATATAATTAGGAAAATAAAAAAAAACCCTTCTTCTCAAGAACCACCGGGCAGATTATCACCAAACTTACACACAAGGATGAAGGATATGCTGTAAATTAAAAAATTGTTCAAGGCATCACTTGGGGCAAAGGGCGTGGTCTCAAGGTCACTTCAAAGTTGACGAAAAAAAAAATGTTTTGTTAAAACATTAATATTTTGCTTACTATTAGGACTGGGATCATCAAATCTTGAAAGTTGATGCATCTTGGGACCTCATAGCACGTTGACTCAAAAGTAGGTCACGGTGAATTTTCCATGCATCCATTTTCAATTTGATTTTGATACATATCTTGGACATTTTGAAGCCTATGATCTTCAAAACTTGTCATTTTATGCATTATGGGGCATTAAAGTGTGTCAATCAAAATGTAGGTCATCGTGATCTACTTTCTGAATTTATAACTAATCTTTTCAAGGCATTTAGGGTCATTATTTTAGATATTGAGAGGTTAAGAATCATCAAACCTTGCAAGTGCATTCATCTTGGGGCCTTAAAACATATTTATTTAAAAAAAGACAACAGTGACCTACTTTTTGAATTTTGCAGGCATTCATTTTCATATTGTTTTAGAAGCATATTGTGGACACTGATGATCATCAAACTTTATCAGTTGATGCATCATGTGTCCTCGGTGTATGTCAACTGAAAAGGAGGTCACTATGACCTACTTTTGAAATTCTATGGCTATATTTAAATATTTCAGGTACCATTTGGCATAGAATCATCAAACTTTGTCAGTTGAAACATCTTGGGTCCTTGAATTTTGCAGGCATTCATTGTCATATTGTTTAGAAGCATATTGTGGACACCTTGAGGCATATGATCATCAAACTTTATCAGTTGATGCATCTTGTTTCCACGGTATGTCAACTGAAAAGTAGCTTACTGTGACCTACTTTTTTGGAATTTTAAGACTATATTTAAATATTTCAGGTACTAATTGGCACAGAATCATTAAACTACGTAAGTTGATGCATCTTGGGTCCTCAAAAATTTTCACTAAAAAGGAAGTCACCATGACCTACTTTTGAAATTTTATGACTATATTACATATTTTTGATACTAATTGGCTTAGAATCATCACTTTTTTTAGTGGGTGCATTTTGGGTCCTCAGTGTATGTCAACTGAAAAATAGGTCAATGTAACCTATTTTTAAAATTCTATTGCTATATTTAAATAATATTTCAGATACTGATTGGCTTAGAATCATCAAACTATGTCAGTTGATGCATTTTGGGGTCCTCGGCGTATGTTTACCAAAAATTAAATCCCCAAGACCTACTTTAGAATTTCATGGCTTTATCTTAATATTTAAGATAATAAGGGGCTTCAA
The DNA here is from genome assembly GCF_033153115.1 of Saccostrea echinata. NCBI lineage: Eukaryota > Metazoa > Mollusca > Bivalvia > Ostreida > Ostreidae > Saccostrea > Saccostrea echinata. The sequence continues at coordinate 30,624,344 of NW_026889750.1, forward strand.
ATCATCAAACTTTGTCAGTTAATGCATCTTGGATTCTTAAAGTGTTTTAACCAAAATGTAGGTCATGATGACCTATTTTTGGAATTTCAATACCTCCTAAATATATAGGATACCTTAAAGCCTTCAAATAGAAGTAATAAGTTGTAGAATTTATCAGAAGAGCGATTCAAGGCCCTTAGTCCTCTTGTTAAATTTTTGCCTTTTCAAACACAATTTTATTTTTTATAGGGATTTGAGTATTTTCCTTCAATTATCTATCTTCAATGCAAGTTCATTCTTGATATTAAAGAAATTAAAGAGAAAGCAAATCTTAATCAGATTATATCCAACTAAAACGAAGTCATGTGGAACTATACCCCAGAATAGCACACTTTCTTCGAGATCAAGAATTATTTATGCTGTGTTTCTTCATAAAGCTATTCTTGTCTACAATGAGGTCAGTGCCACGGATTTCTATCGTCTATGCATCTGATGAATTTGATCAATTCATTGTATTTGTTTTTATTCCGTCAGATCCAAAGTTTTTAAACAGTAGGATTACATATGAGTAACTGAACTTCTTTAGATTTCATATATATGATTTGTATACATCAATGGCATATTTACTGTATTTCAACGGAAATGCGTATCAAGAAGAGAATCATAACCAATACAGTAAAAAATAAAAATAGCAAACTCAAAATGCATCAACAATATCAGTTGATATCTTTGAAAAGCTCCATCCCATCTCTAGATACCATAAATGCATGGACTAAGATATAAAATGATGCATGGACTCAGAGCGGGGCCTTGAAGGGCGGAGAGATTCTAGCTCGCCCCCTGCTTACCGGCGTAAGTTCTTGGACTTCAAGTGCCCAGAGAAGTCAGAAGAGCGGAAAGCTAGTTCCCCTCGTGACTCTAGGGAGAGTAGTAAGGGCCGCAGCCCATCGCATAGACTTATGATGGGGAGATCAGCGAGTCCAGGGTGCTCAAAGAGTTTAGGGTCAGTGTGTTACGACTGTAAGGAGCCGAGACACATAACGGCGAAATTGTCCGCGTAGGAGCAACCCGGAGTCCCTCTTGTCTTAAAAAATCCGACAAGCCTAAGTCTAGGAAGCGTTCATTTAGTGCAAATAGGGTGACCTTTTCTGATACTCCAAATATCAAGGCCACTTATGTTATTCCCTCTATAAGGTCAGGTAGTAAAAGCATTGCCTAAGGTGCGAATCTCTATACAGATCTAGGCGGCCAGCAAATTAAGGCAACAATAGACAAAACAGCCGATATTACAATAATTTCGGGAGAAGTATATAGGTCCTTGAGACCCAAGCCCGAATTTGTGAGGGGCACTAATGTTAGGCTAGCTGGCGAGGGGGCAGAAATGACTACTCTGTACCTCGGAAATCTAAACTTTTGTATCAGGGATTATGATGTTGCACACCCGATTTATGTTAACGTTGGCCCCTTACAAGATGAAATGCTGTAAGGAATTGATTTCCTGCGCCGAGGTTTCATGCGAAGGGTGAAGGGCATAGAGACAACTATTGCTCTGAGCACCGAAGAGACATTGCCAGTACTCGATGCGGTTTCAGTCCGCAGAGTGCGGGTACCTCAGCACACTGCCCAAGTTATCAAGTGCCCTTAGTGCGGAAATGCCAGAGTTTATGCTGGAGCCTGCCAGTAGTTTTCCACCTTGTATAGTGGCTTCGCGGACTTATAATGCCGCAGAAAATAAGGCCAAACTTTATAGGGTGAGTTCACCATGCATCGGACACCCTCGTACTTAAACAAGTTCCAGTGATATACCAACCGAACATTATCAAAATGGAGCTTAACATGTAGTCTGAGATTAAAATATGAATTTGTGACACTATTTTATGCATGAATTTGTGACACTATTTTATGCTGTTTATTGAGAAAATATCGTTAAAGAGGTTCGCTCCTGAGCTTTTTGGCAAATTTATGTCTTGACCTATATTTCAAAAAATCTGCATATTGTTTTAGTTCTTACAATAAATTTGGATTCTACAATGCCAATTAAACAATATGCAGTTAAAACCCAGTGATTTAATTCCATACCAAAAGCATTAAGTGAAGAACTATATTTTGGAGGAAGGGTTTTTTTAGAGGAAAATGATCATTTTTTTTCTTTCGAGGTATTTAAAGTATTGTTAAATTGGATTCCTATTTTTCCATGCAGCCTGCACACAGTTATTTTGTGCCGTGAACTGTTTTATGCTGGTTCTAAATTATATATTAAATAAATTGTCATAAATTCTAACATCATATTTGACATATATAGCAAACAGATTGTGAAAATCCAAATAAAAAATAGCCCCAATTTAAGTTCAAAGTTAACACTATTTTAGTAGTATCTAAAAGTTAACAAAACAGACTTCCCATTTTTAATTTTCTTTTCTGAATATATAAGATACTTTTAACCATTCTTGGTTAATTCAGTAAAATGGCATTACTTTCAAATGATTTTTTTCGCTTGTTTAAATCTTTAATGCCAGAAAAATGACATTTTTTGAGTGCAGAAAGGTCAAATAATTTACCATGCAAAGTAATTTGAAACTTTTTTGTTGTCACAAATTTTAATATGTCTATTCAAGATGAAATAAGACTGTCTTTGTTCCCATAATTTATGGATTCAAAATATTGGAGAAATCCTTTAAAAACTAATTTATGTGTTAGACGTAATTACAGTGCAAAAAGGTCATACTAAATGCTCCATAGCGCCAAAAGAAGCGCATTGACCCTCATTTTTTGTTTTGATTTTTAATCAAGCTATGTGTGTAGATTCTAAAATACTTTATAAAAAATTCTCATTACTTTTGATAACAGGATCCAAACTCCTTAAAAAACGATTTTTTTTAATAATTAAACCAGAATTCATCATGGATCGAACAACTTTCACCATGCATCGGACAAACGGTAAAGAACCTAAAAATATCATATTTTTAGTTCGGGGTTCGGTGACCCTTAAAACAGCTGAAATGCTTTTAAATAAGGTTATTATACATAAAAGGAAGTGATTACCCATCCATCGGAAATTGTCCGGTGCATAGTTAATTTGTGCCCTATGCATGGTGAAATGAACATTCTAATGAAAAACAACTCTTAGAAAATTGATACAAACATTGAAGTGAAATTTCTGGAAAAAATTCTTTAAAATTATCAATCATTGCACCCAAGACGGACTCGTTCCTTGAAGTATAATTAAAGAAAAACAACTCTTAAAAATTGCAAAATCATAAAATTCTGGTTACTCCCCTTTGATGATGTAAAATATGACGTCACTTCTAGGCCATTATTATGGTATTTTCATCACAACACGATAGTAAATATCGGCATTATTAATACGTTTAAATCTTTGGCTTTAAGACATAAACAAATCAGTACAAGGAAACATTCAGATTTGATGCAAGATTAATGGTTAAAGTTGTCCGAAGCAAGGTATGTGTCCGATGCATGGTGAACTCACCCTATACTAAACCTGACTGACAGAAGTCATATTATCAAGACTGATACTAAAGAAGGGGAAGCTTCGCCTGCTATGTCTGTTAAGAGTACCGATCCCACAGTGTGCCGCATGTCAGCGGAGGGGGAGAGTAGTTATAAATATATAGCCCCACTTCTAGACCAGTTAGGGAAGAGTTCGCCTATGGAGATGAAGTCTCAGGTTATTGAGCTAGTTAAAGAATTTGCTGATACCTTTGCTGTAGATGACCTTGACCTCGGATTTTTTTTTCGAGATAGAGCATCGGATAGATACTGGAGATGTACTTCTAGTTAAACAGCGGATGCGCCGCACTCCTGCTGTGTTCCAAAAGGGGGGGGGTGGTCATCTGGACAAGATGTTGAAGACCGGTGTTATCCAGCCCTCTTCCTCAGACTGGACGTCGGTCCCGGTTTTAGTCAGAAAAAGGATGGTAGTGTCCGCTGGTGCATGGACTACAGAGCCCTGAGTAAGGTAACAGTCAGAGAAACGTACCCTCTCTCGATCGCTTATCGAGGAATGGATGTCATCGTTGGACCACCTGGTGGACGACAGGAGTCGGAGGTGGCCCGAGACGACTCGGACGTGGATGTGTGAGATGAGTAACTGTGACAATAACTGTGTTAATTTTATATTCTATATTATGGACATTAATGTGTATCATGTATTGTTTGTTTGTATATGTGTGGTAGGCCCTGCTAGGATTAAATTTTGTTATTTTTATGTACATTATAGTTTATCTCATTGTATTACGGGCTGGGACGCCCTTTTTCAAAATAAGGGGGGGGGGTGTAGTGGTCTTGAACGTGCTAGGCACGGATTTCCCTGCTACCTCCGATCACGTGGTATACGACACGCACCTGCTGTGACGATTGCCTATCCTCGCTCTCTTTTTTCGTTATTTGATGAGCAGGATGGACGTGTGTTTGTCAGCTCCGATATTGTCTTTAGCATTGAACAGTATATTATAATTGCGGGCACTAATAAATTGCGGATTACTGTGGAATCATTTTAATTCGTGGGGGTCAATGTTCGTGGGCAAGCAAAATTTTACTTGTTTGTGGGGACTTAATTTCGTGGGTTACTCGTTTATACGGTAGATTTAATGAATAATATGCTTACAAATAAACGTTCTTGGGGATGTAAATTCGTGGATACGGGTGACCCACGAACATTGGTCCCCCACGAACAATGATGATTCCACAGTATTTTATCATAGTGTTTCTATTCCGCCATCATCGCACTTGGGTATAAATAGTTTATAGAGAGAAACGCTATAACTGGTTATCTAAAATTGTTATTTCAGAATACATATATGTAAGACTCCAAAGTGCGATGGGACTCCAAAGTCCGATGGTCTGCGCCAAACCCCGATGGTTTGACACGCCAAAGTCCGATGGTGCGGAAAACAATTAACGTTTATGACGTCATAGTATTACTTCGCCAAACTGCAATGCTGCGCCATGCCAAGGTCCGATTGTTTTTTTTAAATAAATACAAATAAATACTAAATGCCAGGACTAACCCTCATTTTTTTGTATAGGTGCGAGACTCAACCTAATCAGTAGAAAGGTGTGTAACAACTATAACATATACTTTGTAGATATCTTGGGTGGGTGCAAGACTAACCCTAATCAGTCGAATAGTGTGCGATGACTAATCCTTAATCTCTCAGATGGGTTCAGTGTAACTCATTGTCAGTCAAATAGTGTGCAAGGACTAACCCTTATCAGTTGAGTGGTGTGCGAGGACTAACCCTAATATCTCCGGTGGTTGCAAACAATCACGGGCACTGGAAGTTTATGTATATATATAGTATGTGCATGTATAAAAATACATGCACATACTATATATTTACATTAACTTCCAGTGCCCATGATCGGGCCTTGGCGTATCAGACCATCGCACATTAGCGCAACGCGTCTCATAGGAAACGAGCCATCGGACTTTGGCGTGACCATCGTACCTTGGCGTCCGTATCGACATCAAACCATCGGGGTTTGGCGCAGACCATCGGACTTTGGCGTGACCATCGGACATTGGAGTCTTACATATATATTTCTCTTCATTAGGTTTTGAACGAGTGCTATATAGGATTAAACATCTGAATGGTTAATTATTTCGACAATAACACTGTACTGATTTTTCTACTGTTTGTTTGAGAAAACCTTGAATTATACTCCCTTGTGGTGGTGCTAGAAGAGAAATTGACAATTTTTTCCTCAAAGTTTGATTTTTGGGGCAGATATGAGTCATTACCAAAAATAGTCTTTTCTTGACAAACTACAAAGAAAGAAGAAAACTCTTAAATCCTATTTCTGGGGGATGTTATTATTTTTTTCGACTAGAAAATTCTTGAATACAAGATGCATGGTAGGGTTTGACTCTACTGTGACAAAAAGTGGGGAGGGGCACAACCGGCCTTTCAATGTTTTATTTTCCTACTAAATAAACAGGAAAAGATTAAGTTCAGACTCCCCCTCCCCATACTATGTGCCTGAAGAAAAACTATTTCTTTTATCAATTCCGTAGCATTTCAAAGACAAACTTACATGACAACGTATATTTTGCTAATGAATTTGCAATTTCTTATAGCATGCTTTCTGCAAAAGGCAGTAATATGTCTCATGAAATTAAATTAGAGCTACTCTTTATACAATGAAATTAAAGTCCATTTTAAATAAAGTGACGACGAGAAATAGATATTTTTTCAGCTCACAATCATGCTTTTACACCATGGTATGTGTTTTGAATAACAAAGACATGAATATTTGTCGTAAATGTATATCTATCCACCAATATTTATATGCATTCAGTAAGAGTAATTCTGACCCTGTCCTTTTAGTCAACAAGAAACAGATGCAGACATAACTACCACAACCAAGACATTTGAATAGTATAGTCGAAAATTGGTTTCGGTATATCCCCATCTCATCAGACACTTAACTTATTTAACTCTCACATTTCAGGCACGTAGTATTGTTTGGCCGCGCCACCCCTTCCCAACTTTTTTCCCAGAGGTAACTTTGAACTGTTAAAAATGTTAATTGAACGGATGTTTGCTCCCCATTTTTTCTTGCCCCCCCCCCCTCCCTCACACACAAACACACTCTCGAAAACGTAACTACATGGCTTCATATAATACTGAGTATAATTATGTTCTGTGTGGTAATGATTTTTTTTTCTATGATTGTATGTTGTATGCGATAAATAAGAGATTTTTTTTTAAATGTTCATGTAAATCTTACTCAAACTATCAAAATTACGAAACTACATAAAACAACTTAAAGAACAAAGATGTATCGACAAAGAAAGATAACTATGGAAGCGTATTAGTGCCACATAATATTTTTTTAAAAAGTTTAATTTTTAATCTAAATAAAATAATACACTAAAACAAATTTGTAAGGATTTAAAATGTCTCAATTATTATTGACCTTGACCCTACCTATGACCTTCCAAATTTGAACGTCTAATTCTAAAAACCCTAATATTTCTCCTGGTCCACCGTATTTAATTTTATAGAAGATAACTTCATACAGCTCCGTAAATGAGAGTATTTCAACTACATCTATTTAAGAAATCAAACAAACAGAAATTTGTTGAGATTGGGTTTGAATAAATGAGACCATATCTGACTGAGAGGTGCTAACATTCATGTATAGGAAGAATTAACACTATATGTCATGCTACATGTACATAGACAACTGTACTAAATGTAAATAAATATGAAATCACAATGAAAATATTTCCTTCATCATAATTTGTCAATACATATTAAATCTTTTCTTTCCATTGTAATTGTTATAACAGTAACATGAGTCAAGTTACAAAGTATGCAAATAAAACGCATTAAGTCGAAAGTTTGAAAAGCCAAGATTGACATTGGAAAAAAACTAATTTTAAAGGTAAAAGTTAGAAAAGTCAACTTTAAGTTGAAATTACCAACTTTAATGTTGGAATTACTAACTTTAATGTCGGAATTACCAATTTTAGAATTGGAAAAGCCAACATTATAATTAATATAACCATTTTAAAGTTGGCATTACCAAGTTTAAAGTTGGAATTACCAGCCTTAAGGTTGGAAAAGCCAAGATTAGAGTTGGAATAACCAACTTAAAAATATTACTTGGCACATGTGACGGTTAGACAGTTTGATCGCAAGTGGTGAGATTGCTCAGTTGGTAGGTAAAAGTTAAAAAAAGCCAACATTAAGTTGAAGTTACTAACTTTAATGTTGGAATTACTGAATTTAATGTTGGAGTTTCCAACTTTAATGTCGGAATTACCAACTTTAAAATTGGAAAAGCCAAAATTAATGATGGAAAAGCCACGATTATAGCTAATATAACCATTTAAAGTTGGCATTACCAAGTTTAAAGTTGGAATTACCAACTTTAAAGTTGGAATTACCAGCCTTAAGGTTGAAAAAGCCAAAGTTTAAGTTGGAATTACCAACTTAAAAATATTACTTGACACATTTGACGGTTAGACAGATTTGATCGCCAGTGGCGAGATTGCTCAGTTGGTAGAGCACCTAACTGGACCGGAGATTCAGGGGGCCCTGTTCGAATCTAGGTCTGGCGATTGTTTCACTTATCATAACAAAAAGTGCATAAAAATAGAAAATTGTGGAATTTATGAATCTCGGGGGTAAAGTAGCAAAGGTATTAAGGTTTAGCCGATCGCGCAGGATAAAAATAGAAGAAAACAGATGCTGGGCAGGAGTACAGGATGAACTTTTCACCGCTGATAATTAGCTCCATGAAGTTTCCTATTTGTTTGTAGATTAAGAACTTGTTTATAAGATGCTGGCTTGGTCAAGAATAAGGGTGTAACCAATCAAAGAGGTTGATGCGAGGGAGCAGAGGTCATGCATCTGTATAAATTATCTACAGTAAATAAAAAGTCAAGATTATGCAAAAAGTTTAACAGGAATTTTAAGGTGCAATTAAAGATTAAAAGAGGGTTTAAGGTCGGATAAGATTAACTTAAATTCAGAGGAAAATTAAAAGTCATTAGTGCAAATTTTGAAGAAATACTCAAATATGCAGGGCATGTACGGGGGTATAAATGTAGCGCAGTGAGACATATCCAGCCGGTGGTCTGCTGGATTTTGTCTCTTTCTGGTTGCATTTATACAGGTAAGATATTTTTGTAGACTTGCGCGATTTTTTGTAAAAATGGGTTAAAAGGTTCAGATGGCTTAATGTACTTACAGGTTAATATATTTTATAATCTGATAGAAATGTTTCGTATTTATTATAATGTTTATCATATTGTGTATTGTGTAACTTTAGTAATTGTAAATAATTAGAATGTATGTATTAATTTAATAAAGGGTGGTCTGCTGGATTTTGTCTCTTTCTGGTTGCATTTATACAGGTTGGGTAATAGCTAGGGCCACTCCCCATAACCTGTGATGCGCTATGGACAGGAAGGGAACATATCCTAGGAAGAGTAGATTCAAACTGGAACGTCATTTTGAGAAATAAAGGGATAATAATAATCCAGCTAACTTGGGTCAATCTGACCAAGACCAGGGGGTTGTAAGAATTGTTCCCCTGTGTCTAAAAACCTCTCACAGGCAAAAAGCGCACAACGATCCCGGAGTTGAAAATCAATTTATTCAATGACCAGAGAAATTCCAAGACCAAAAACAATATATTCAAAATAAACGAGAATCATCGGCAAAAACATATTTTTTTTTATATGAAACACTTACAAATCGTAGATCGTAAACTTACAATTACGTTTACGATTACTTCACGTGAACGTATACGAGCGTTTCACAAAACATGTTGTGGACGTAGCACTTACGATTTCCGAGCACTTTAGGAACTCTTTAGACCTGGAGGTAAAATCGACACGAAGCAGACGAATATAAACAAACCATGATGGAGGAGAGGAAGGCAAACTGGTCCGAGCTAGGCCAGTATTAATCTTTTGGTTGATCTGGTGACTGATCCAGAGTGATGGGCCATTATTCGTAGAAAATTTGGTCCGTCGCTCACCTTCCAAACCAAGCAGAGAGCTTGGCTTGAAATAACAGAAAGGTACATATATATTATTATAACAGTAACTTGATCCGAAGAGCCGTATCACGTCGAGTTGACAGGCGCGGATCATCAGATCAAACGAGACGCGAAGCGTCGAGTTTGATCTGATGATCCGCGCCTGTCAACGAGACGTGATACGGCTCTTCGGATCAAGTTACTGTTATAATGATAAATTTATTATATACCCCTTTACAACTAGCAAAGTAAAATAAAAGGAAACTTTTTGGATCAATTACATAACTTTTATCCATTAAACAAACCATTTTGTCAAGGAACTTTTTGATGCGCGAGAATAAAAACGCCATTTATCTGTGTACTACGTCACCAGTTTCAGAGAGGGGTGATATGGATTCAGAAAACCACAGTGTGGTGATCCGGAACGTCGGATCACACCGTCACTTGATTGTGTGAATTCAACAGTAAAACTGAGTGACAAACAGTTGGGTATATAATAAATGTATTTATGATCTTTCGTGGGATACCAATATTAAGCAGGTTGGGCACAGTTCCTCTTTTCAGTAAACTGTTACGCTAAAAGGGAATTGTTCCTCTTTTCAGTAATAAAAAAACATTACTGTATACGGGAATTTTCGTCATATTTTTAAAATAATGCCCCAAATCCGTGTATTAAATAAAAAGTGCATGAAAAATACTATGTGGTGTGTTTAAACTTTATTAAACCAACCTTGCTGACAAAAAAGAACAAGGTTCACTTAGGGCCTTTTTTGGCCCTGTGACTTTCAGAAAAAAAAAACTGAAACTGCTTGGTTTTAGTTGACAATGCATTAAGTATCAATTAGACCTTTGATGACTGCGTATCTATCAAAAATGACGTGATTTTCTGGCTAGCCAATGCATTATGACGTCATGAAATACGTCATTTTCCTCATATCCTGAAAAATTCTACAAAACAGTCCAATTTTTAAAAGCTATTTTTCGCTAATTAATATAGAGCGCAACCTCTGATCTAAAATATGCAACTATTAAATGCTAGAACTATTTCTGAAAATTACAAAACATGTTTTATTTTTTAGATCAGAGGATGCGCTCATATTATTTCTCTTCTGTGAAAGTACTCAAATATACTTGTTTTTCTTAAAATTCAAGAACATTGCATTTTCATGAAACCTGTTTTCCAAGACCTTGGCTTTAAGGAGAAAAATAATTTTAATAGAAAATGAAAACACTAGGTCTCTACTTTATCTTGATGTCTAAAATGGAACATGTTTGTATCTTTAAAATAAGAAATCCATATATTTTATACATTGTAAAAAAAGATTTTAGGAATTATTCCATATAAGTTTGTTTTACAAACCTGATGGGAAATGAATATTGTTTAGTCGATGACAAATTGATTTGGTGACACGATCGATACATCTAGAAACGCTTGATCGTGATATGCCATGCAGGTCACCACATTCGGAAAAAAGAGGCCTTGGCAAGGTACCTTATGGTCACCAGCCCCTAAAAAGTTTCATAACAGGGTTTTTCAAACTTGTTCACACAATACAGACCAAGAAATCTTCAGTGACTTTGTTTCATAATATGCCGGGAAGAAAAAGAAGAGAGAGAGGGGGGATTAACTGAGTTATTTTGTCTTTATTGTCCATTGTTCCTAAGGCGATAAAATGAGTGTGCGCGGAACTAGAAACCAACTTCCGAGGAAGAGTACAAAATATAGACGCTTGGTTTGAGGATGGTGTATTTTGTGTATTATTTTTTTTTCTACGTGTGTCTGAATACACTCATTAAAAAAAAAGTACAAATCGCTGAAATAAGCACGTATTAAAATTAATCATATTACTGTATATAAAAGAGTGCTCTCTTAATTTTATATTCAGTAATATATTTTAATACGTGCTAATCTTAGCCTTACATTAGGAACTGGGGGGGGGGGGGGGGTCTTTAGAATACTGTAGAAAACATAGCTACTATACGAGGGGCATTTGAAAAGTCCTGAGAACTGTTTAATAAAATATTAACCATTTCACGGAGGTTGATGAATTTGATAACATTGAAAAGAGCTGAAATATTTGTACTTAATTCGATGTCACTTTCTTATTTTCATGACGTAATAAATCCAAAAATGACGTCAGAATCTCGAATGTTTCGCACACTGGAAATTCGCGTTTTTTGATTACATGACAACATCGGAAAGGTGCTGTCAAAGGCTTCTTTGAAAAAATATTTCAATGAAAATTTGAAAGATGGTAGAGTAAGACTGAAAGAATGGTACTGTATACCAGCAATTCCAAATTTCATTTTATTGAATGTTAATTAATAAGAACGGTTTATGTCCGATTATGTTATCATAGACATTCATGGAAAATTTTTATTTACACGATATAGCTGGACTTTCGGCCTTTCATAAAGCTCTCCATTGTATTAAACAAAACATATTCTTTATAAAACTGAAGAGTATGAATGCAGTTTTCCCCAAATGTATCTTGAGTAACAGGACTCTTACGGTTTATGAATAAAACGTACAAAGGTCTTCCCCTACACTTGTTTCTGTGCGCGTATTTTTTCTAATTTTTTCAACTTCGGCGCTCCAAAACTTTCTATTGCTTTTGACTTTCGACTCAAAAAAAATAAATCTGAGTTTCTTTGTTATGTACAATCTTATTTATTTTCCATGATTTAAAATCTGCGAATATATTGAGTTACGGTGGGGTTACAACTATTCCGGCGCTATATTTTGGTTTTCAGGAGAAAATATGGGACGCCCTTAGCTTAACCTCTCTTGAGATTTTATCGATCCCGCAAAATTGGTTAAAATACCTGACGAATAAATGCCAGTAAATTCTGTGACACCGTTCACTATTTTCTTGTGATTGTCAACTTCACCTCAACCTCTACATAGGGCTTAACACTTTTATGAATTAAAAATAATAAAAAAAAAATTATATGTATAACCTATTCTGGAAAAAAAGTTGTTCGTGTAATCTGTGTCATAAGAGATAATTCTAAGTTGTGTGATGGTAATGTGAAAGAGACTTCAATGGGTAGATAACTCATGGAAATATACAAGCATATGACCTGTGTATACGCAGGAAGAGAGTGACTTCTGTTCGTTGGTCTTTCAACGTCCCCTCTCACTATCTCTACCAAACGGTAGATGAAATGACGAGTGAGGCGATACCTTTCCACATCTTCCTCATCACTCAAAAAATAAGGGGATTTGTCCTGTCCCGAAACACGCGTGGTCTCTGTCGTTAACAGGTACGTTTTCGTCTGCTAGAAGTTTTAATGACGCCATTTTCTTTGTATTTACGAGTACGCGAGGTTATCTTCGAGAGCAAAGTACTACTCGTAGAGTTACGATCAAGTTTAATCGTAACTCGCAAATCGTAACTCTTAGTGAAACGCACTTATGTGCTACGTCTATGTTTACGTCTACGTTTACGATCTCCGACCTGTTAGTGAAACGGTCGCCTGGTCCGTAGCATTTTTCTCCTCTCCTGTTATATTTGGTTCTATATCATTCCCTGGAAGAGACAGGTGAAAGACCTGCCAGGGAGAAGCCTGGGTTGATGTCTTTGGGGGCCTTTTATTAAGGATGGAGGAATGTGGCTATGAGACCACAGGTGCTTGAGGACAGGATTCCCCCCCCCCATATAGACCCAGGGCCTGTTCGACTTTTTTCCTCATAAATTATATATGGATGACACATTTGTGATATAATCTCTCTATCATCAATTTGTAAAATTGACTTAAAGAAACATTTTATAAAAATTACTACCCTACCCTATATATATAAATTAACAAGGTTGCCAACTTTGTCTGCAAACCGAGAGGCACTGTCGAGAAATTTTCGTTGAATTGTCTCATAAATCTATATATAGCCCTAAAATCAACAACTCATGCCGTAGGTTAAATATTCTTTTCATTAACCATCAACTTTCATAAAGGTTTAGGCACTTCAACAGTCATTTCGGCCAATTTTCCACAAGGATGTTAGCGTTTTTAAACTGATCAAAGCTTATTCAAAGGAAGTGATGAGGATACGACTTTCTACCCAAATACACAGTTCTGTAGAAAGTCTGAAACACTCTTTTGAAATAAGCATTTGAAGAAATTTGGTTGATATACACTTTAAAAATATATTTCAAATGTATTGGAAGCATAGAGTTCTAAACCACTACTATAAATGAAATGTTTATTTTTCAACTACCTGATTTCCAGGTTTCGTTTTGAGAGTTATGCCCCTTTTAAAAATGCAATTTATATAAATACTTTCTATTCCCTAGATATTTCGCGTAAAATCTAGAAAATGTTAGAGAAATATTTCCTTGATTAAAAAATCGGACAAAAAAAGAGAATGTGTCCAGTGTTTATACCTTGCACTCATATTTGGTTATATGGAGGAAATAGGTAATAGTGCTCTCCTCCTTACTTCCGTTGAATAAGCTTTGACGAAGTTGGCAACCTTGTTGATTTATATATAGAGAGTGGGGTAGATTTTATAAAATGTTTGTTTTAGGTAATTTTTCGAATTGTTGGTATAGGGTATATCACAAATATGTCATTGACAGATAATTTTTGAGAAAAAAGTCGAAAAGGCCCCGGGGTCTATATCGGGGGGTGAGGGGGTTCCTGTCCTCAAGCACCTGTATATCAGACGGGTTTGAGTGCCGGTGGCCACATAGCTCAGTTGGTAGAGCACCTGACTGGAGATTCTGGGGGCCCGGTTTCGAATCCCGGTCTGGTCGGTCACATTTTTCTCCTCACCTATTACACATTCATATGCTTTCGTAGGAAAAACCGAGATTAAAGTTTGGAAAAGCCAAATTTATAGTGTGAATTACCGACTTAAAAAAATATATCACTTGGGAGTTGACACTAATACACTTCCTTAGATATCACATGTAGATTAAATCTAGAAGGATTAAAAGCATAAAAAGAATAATGTTTGAATTGCATGTATACTAGATAACATTGTAAACTTTGAGTCCTTTTTATTAGGTAAGCCCTGCCCTTCATCATGCCACTTTAGCGAAGATAATATGAACTGTGTTTGGAACCGGACTTGCTCAGCAACTCAGTCTTGCAAGTTTAGGGATGAAAACGGTGGTTTAACTTTTGAATGCATTCTTGTAAGTCGAAAAAGCAAATTACCTTCTGCTTAGTGAGCTAATTGAATAGCTATATAATTCTTGTGAGAAAAAAAATTGTCATCGGAATTCTGTAAAAGCACGTACTGTAAGCTAGTGCAAGAACAGAGGGAATTTGGAATTAAATATGCTATTCATCAAGCAAATTTTTGTGTAAAACCTTTCCAGAATTCTTTTCCTACTTTAATTCCATGCAATTACGGCGAATAGCAGTACTGTAGTTATCAAAGGATATTGTTAAAGAAACGCAAAAGAATTATTGTTCTTATTAGATTTTCAACAGTTCTTGTATGTTGTTTAACGTCCCTCTCGAGAATTTTTCACTCATATGGAGACGCCACCACTTGCCGGTGGAGAGCTGCAAATTTTGTCCTATACTCGGCACTTACGGCCATTGAGCAGTGAGGGATCTTTTTCGTGTCAGCACCTACTGCGACACGGGACCTCGGTTTATACGGTCTCATCCGAAAGACCGGTCTCCACGTCCCACAGTGGGATTCGAACCCGCGACGTAAGGATCAACTCCTTACTTAGCGACTCTAGAGCAGACGCTCTAACCACTGCGCCACGCGGGCGACCTTTTCACAGTAAAATACTTTATTACTTTTTCAACAGGGAAATACTGTGATTTATTTTTGAATAAAAGCGATACGGTAATTATTTTTAACATTTACGACGTCTCAAGTTAAAAATTCTGTATAGTTATGCTTTTCTTAATAACATGACGTTTTTGAAGAATTAAAAAAAATATTTAACATTCATTTTTATACCCCGCACCGATGGAGAGGGAGCATACTGTTTTACCCTTGTGTGTCTGCCTGTCTAGCTGTCTATGTGTCTGTCTGTCCGTAACAAATTTTGGTCGCAGTTTTCTCAGCAACTACTTATCGCAGATGCTTGAAATTTTAGCACAATCTTTGTTTAGGCATGCCATATGATGGGATTCATTTTTGTACGAATCCGATGTCAACTTCTGTTTATCCGTGTGTCTGTCAATACCATACTTAACAAATTTTGGTACAAATTCTCTCAGCAACTATTCATCGCAGATGCTTGAAATTTTAGCACACTTTTTGTTTATGTATGCAATATGGTGAGATTAATTTTTGTTCAAATCCGATGTCAACTTCCTGTTTATCCGTGCATCTGTCCGTATCGTACATAACAAATTATGGTCGGAGTTTTCTCAGCAACTACTCATTGCAGGTGCTTGAAATTTTAACACATTCTTTGTTTAGGCATGCCATATGTTGGGATTAATTTTTGTACAAATTCGATGTCAATTTCCTGATTATCACTGTGTCTGTCCATAACTGAACTTGCGTATTCACATCAGAGCGGGGGTATTATTAGTGAGCATTGGCTCACAGACTTGTTGTTTCACTCTGTATTACAAAATTAGCCATTCTACGGATCTTAAATACTTTGTGACACCGAACCTCCAAACGTTGTGACACACCATCTTATTCAATATCTCCCAATGATTTTTTTTAAATATCAGATAACCAACATACATACCAACACACAATATCATTCTATTCTAAAATATAGTTCTTTACACTCCAAAAGAATTATCTAGATGTAATTTCAAAATTAATTTAGCTTATATAATATTTTTCTAAGTACCCGAAGTCATTTCATGTTCATTCCATATTTTTTTCGGTTAACGCTCATCTTCATCTGTGTCTTGCATTTTGAGAGACACGTACACAGCAACGGATTGAACGACATCACAGTTGTAAGAATTTACATCATTTACATCATATTTTGAATTTTTCTGCTAGATTTTATATTTGTATTGTTTGTTTCATGTAAGTTATAAACATTCTGTTATTGCGTGTGCGACGCTCCTGTGGGTGAATTAAAAAAAAATGACCAAACGCATATTTATCAACCCACACTGAAAATACAGACAATGAGAATAGATTTCTATGTCTCAGCATATGTCTTTAGATAGTGTCTAAATACCTGCCAAATATCTCGTTGATATCTCAATTAACAAAAAAGTTATGCTCAAAAATGATGCTAAATTGTCAGGAGTGCAACACCTTTTTGTGACATTTTGAATTTTTATTTATTTATTTATTTATATATTTTTTTTTTAGATCTGTAAAATAACTAATAATGCTCTATGTTGAAAATAAAGACTTTCCTGATAATATTCAAAGTATTGAGCTTTAAATGTGGACTGTAGTAACTTTTGTTTAATCAAGTTGTGGTCATGGCTGATGTTTAAAAAATGTTATATCATGTCATGAGTGCAACATAAGAAATGTAGTGTTGCCAAAAAAGCATCAATTGTAAAAATTCTGAAAGAAAATTAAGACGAAAAAGAATTTTCGAAGTGTAAAACAATAACTGATATGCATTTTAAAACTTAAAAATGTTATATAAATCACAAGCAGCATTAATGAAAGTCAAGTATATGTGAATACATGTACCCAATAATGTCAGGAGTGCAACATTTGATGTTTTGCTCCCAAGCATGAAAAAACTATTATCATTTTCTGATTTTCTGATTTTTATTTTTGAAAATTAAGACAAAAAGAACATTTTTACCAAGTAGATTTATCAATTACAGGATCTGTCTTTGCTTCAGATCTATATTTCTATGGTCAGGAGTGCAACACATTTTTAAAGATTCAAGTTGTGTGACGAAAACACTTCTATTCATGCTAAGAAGTATTCATAAATTAATAATGATCTTTTTGTATAATTTAATACTAAATTATTGACAGTTTTATTATTAGAATCCTTCCTTTTTCAATTTTATCAATTCAGATTTGTTTTTATCTTTTTTGTGATTTTTAAATGAATGTTAAAAATAAACACACTAAAAAATTGTGATAAAATTCAAGTAATTCCTCCTCAACTTCACTGAAACAACAGAACAAGTTCTCATGTAATTTTCTCTCCTCAATTCTACTTTAAAGCCCCAATGCTTTTGGTCAGGAGTACAACAAATATGTTAGAATTATAAATCATCCAATAACAATAAAGAAAAAATTATGAGTAGAATTTTTCTGGTGGCCGTGGGTTACTGTGTTTGTCCTCTAAAGGAAAATATGCTATAAAATATATTTTATCTTCCAAACATACATTTAAGCTGGTTTTTTGGCATAAATAGAAAATAATACCAGATACAATGCGAATTTTAAATACTTTCATCTGTTTTAATTATGAAGTATTGGACTATAAATATTGCACAATTTCATTATTACTTGATGTTGCCAACACTTAAGAATTTTTGTGTTCTATGGTTTTAATTCAAAATTTTACTGCAGACAGGTGTGCAACAATACTGCTTTATAATTACCAATGCTTTTTAACTATCTTTGCTAAAAAATAAGTTGAAAAAAATGTTTGATACTATTTGATGCTCAAAACACTATGTCTATCAACAAATTACAGAAATTTTACAGTCAATTCAGGGAATAGTTTTCATCATTTCACATATATTTTTAAATGCAATTTATATATATTACACTTTGCAAATAATCATGTTTTAAGGTCTTCAAAATATGAAAACGATGAAAAATATCAAAACGAAAAATTGATTTACAAAGTAAGAATGGGTTATTGTGTGTTATAATTTCTAAAACAATGTTAGATAAAATAGATATCAGATGTCAGGAGTGCAACACAATAATGTAACATAGGGTCACTTCAAAATCTAGTATTTCTTGTAAGAGAACTCATATATAAAAATTCTTTTTTGGCTTAGATTTAAAGAATTGATTTGAACGGACAAAAAAGTGAATTTTAGAGAATTTTATTGCTTCATATTTTTTTCATATCAAAACTTTTCAAACCAGAATTGAAAAAATAATGTAAAATAACAATCAAAAAGGCAATTTTTTGTCACATATACAAGAGAAGATACTCAATCAAGGTGTAGATTTAATCATTTATACCCCTTTTACCATTTTGAAGCATAAAAAATTATAATTTCTTGTGATTATGTATTTTAGATAGTCTTTTAAGGTGTAATGATATTTTCTTTTTTGAAAAGAAATTTTACTAATAAAAATTCTGAAACTTTTTAATCCAATTGTCTACTCTATTGCCACTTCAGGATTTTAAACTAGAATGCATGTGTAATATGATGATATAAGTGAAAAATATGTTTTAAGTAGTTGGTTTTTTCCAAACATTTCAGTTTGGTGGTCATTTTCTTTTAATTCACCCCTGTAACCTATCTACATGCGTTTTGGACGTAATTACGGCATAGTCGAATTAATATATTTGGCAAATGGGATTAGTTGATCAGTATTTATTTTAAAATGTATTTAGTATACAATTACCGACCGAATAATATGTGTCAAAATTATAAAAATAGTGCAAATGCTGCCGCAATGGAAATTTTGACTTTTTGACACCAATATCGTGCGTGACGTCTGTATGTTTATATTTTCCGAGTACGGGAAAACAACTATGACGTTACATGAAAGCCTTTGCGAGAGATATCAGCTATAAATACGAAAATTTCTGCTAACATCCAAAAATAGGCTAACATTAATACTGTTGACCGTGTATACCAAGTATACATGATCTTGCTGCACTATAACAGATTATGTATGACGTTACTGACTTCTTAGACGCGAAGTGTAAGGAAAACAGACGAGTGGATCAGTCTTTTTCATAATTTAAAAATGTTTAAGAAATAAGTTATTTTTAAACATCTATCGGGATATAAATACGAGTTGATCAAGAGATCAAATTCCATAAAGGCCGAAGGGATTTATGGTAAATTTGATCTTGTACCAACCCGTATTTATATCCCGATAGATGTTTTAAAATGATGCCTTATTACTCATATTTACATTTGTGAATTATTCATATTTTATATTTGCCTGATTATAATCATAAACGCATGAAATGTTTTTCAAACTCAACGGCACGAGTTTGATCTATTGATTGCTCCATGACGTCTCTGAAAAATTACGTTGAACATTTATGACGTGAGGAACCCCTGTTTATACGGATATAGATACGCGTTGCTTTTAATAGTGTTACATTTGCAAATGTGAATATATACTATTTAAAAAAGCCTGTCTTATGATTGAAATAAAATTCATATCCAACTACAAAACATTGAGTATCTTCGATTAACTCTTGTAAAATAAAAGACATCTTTCATTTCAAAATTGCAATTTATAAACTCTGTAATAGAAGTGCTCACAGTCAAGACTGAGTTTCTTGCGGTTTGATGAGGGTATCAAAGTTAAGAGTCTAAGCTATTTTTGATGGTATCCAGTATAATATGTAAATACAATACACTTAAAGGGTTGCAACGTAATAAAACATTATTTTTGTTACAGAGTGAAGACTGTAAGAGGATGCAAAAGAATGATTCTTCAATCTTCTGTTGTGATTACAGACAATGTTTTACAACATATATTGGAGTATAGATTGCGTTATTCTCTTGCCTTCGATGTAAATAAAAAAAACCCCGAACATTATATTGTTATGAATGGAGGAAAGAGGCACACACACAGAGTTCAAAGTTTAATGTATGAATAAAAGGTTCAGAAGACACAAAATCGTCATTTAACATCTACAGAACATGTTTTTCTGATGTATTAAGATTTAAGACACATAAAAATGTTAGAAGGCAATAGCGCTTTAATGATAAGCTGGACTACGAATTCATTAAAGAGTTACACGTATAGCCGCTCACAAATAACTTCTAAACCAACAGTTACCCACGTATGATATAAAAATGTCAACCAAGATTAATAGTGAACAATGTACCAACTTTAAAATTCACAAAAGGAATGATTGGTCGCAAACTGAATACAATCGAAGCCCTCCCCCCTTTTGACAAAAATGGATTTAGGTTATATTGACCTTTTTCTCCCTCAGTATTATACATTGTTATGTTTAAAGCATAACCTAGTCACGTATTCACAATCTATAGTGCCATATCGACCTGTTGAAAAGGCAAAACATGATGTTAATTGAAACTAACATTTATATGTCTTATTGAGACTATACTTCGAGAATCAGCTTAGTATGCGTAAAATGCCTGTTGCACATCGAAGAAGTACTGTAAAAGACTTATTAGAAGCACTATAGAATAAAAATAATTTTAATGAAAGTACGCCTCTTTCATGTTTTTCGAAGTTTGAAATTGCAGCAAAACATTCATTTGAGGAAAATGAGTAAAAAATGTGAATGTTCGACTGTTTGAGAACAAGAAAGCGAAAAAAAAATCTTTAAGAAAGAAAAACTTTTATTAACAGTCTAGGAAACAATACCTTTAAATCTTTACAGTCTCAAAAATAGAAACGAAGGAAAATAGACAGGAAATTGTATTTGTAGAGTCAAACATGACGTCATAGAGTCCGGGACAAGCTGCTTGTACAGCCACAGAAAATACCTGACAATTTTTGAAAAATAAGCCCCCTTCCGAACTATAACATAACATCACTGCAGGAATAAAAAGAATAGTAAGTGTAATTTACTTAGCCAGACACAATCCCCCCCCCCCCCAAAAGGCAGAATTGGGAATAGAAAGGAAGAATAGAAAAAAAAACATTTTTAAAGAACGACCTGAGAACTGATGAGATCTAAGTGAGGTCTTTATTAGTCCCCTACCGGTGAAACCGGAGGGGACTACAGGTTTCCTTTGAGTCTGTCCGTCTGTCTGTCTGTCAGTCTGTCCCACTTGGTTTTCCACACGTTTCTTCTAAACGCTTGCAGATATTGAGTTGATTTTTGGTATGTGAGTGTATCTTGATGAGTTACATATCAAGTTTGCATTTCGTTCCGCTTCGATGATTTTTTGACGGAATTACGACCTTTTCAATTTTTTTAGGGTTTTCCGCAATTTTTTTTCTAGACGCTTGAAGATATTGAGCTGATTTTTTGTATGTGTCTTTACCTTGATGAGTTATAGATCAAGTTTGCATTTCGTTCCGCTTCATTGATTTTTGACGGAATTATGGCATTTTCAATTTTTAACGGGAACCAGATTACACTTGCCGGTAGGGGACTACTATTGCTAACGCAATACTCTCAGAATGCTTGTTAAATTTTAAATTAAACTTCAAAACAATGTGTGTTCCTTTGTGTTAATAGTACATGTATATCAATGCCACAGCGGACTGGTACACTGAAGCTTTATTGGTCCTCTACCGGTGAAATCGGAGGGGACTATAGGTTTCCTCTGAGGCTGTCCGTCCGTCTGTCTGTCTGTTTGTCTGTCCCTCTGTCTGTCTGTCCCACTTGGTCTTCCGCACTTTTCTTCTAAACGCTTGCAGATATTGAGCTGATGTTTGGTATGTGAGTGTATCTTGATGAGTTACAGATTAAGTTTGCATTTCGTTCCGCTTCAATGATTTTTGACGGAATTTCGACCTTTTCAATTTTTCAGGGTTTTCCGCAATTTTTTTCTAAACGCTTCCAATTATTGAGCTGATTTATGGTATGTGATTTTACCTTGATGAGTTACAGATCAAGTTTGCATTTCGTTCCGCTTCATTGATTTTTGACGGAATTGTGGCATTTTCAATTTTTAACGGGAACCAGATTACACTTGCCGGTAGGGGACTAGTATTGCTAATGCAATACTCTCTGAATGCTTGTTATAATATGATTTAATATTCTCCCAAGACAATCACCTCTGATTACAACATACTGATAATGTACTGATAATAGGAAAAATTTTACCCCCTTTAACTTTCGCCCGTTTGCCCTAGTTGTTCATGGGCCATTTCAAAAGAGGGCAAATTCAAGAAAAAAACAAATATATATCTCTTAACACAACTATGTCTGGGCGAATTTAAAACGGATCGATATTACGGTGTTTATATAAATATAAAAATATAAATCTTGAAGGAAAAAATCGATGGTCATTTTTTTTTTCAATCTATGCCAAGATATTACATCAGTTACAATAAATTCTTTTACAGGAAAACGATGACATAGCAGGAACGCAAAATGTTAAAGTTTTAATCGGAAAATAGACTTTTATTACTGATTAAGGAGACTGATTGAGGAGAGTGTAGCTCTACTGGTATGTATTTATAACAAGGCACGTGTACTTGAAACTATGACAACAATAAATAAAATAATGATCATTGATTAAGTCTCTTCGTATGGCAAGTTTTATAGCAATATATCTGAAGTAGAAGTAGCCTTTTGAAGGCATTTCACAGAAAAAAAATTATTTATCTATTATAGTTACACTGTACTCTGGCAACACTTTTCATCAAAATCAAACTGAAATCAGGAAAAAAAAATGTTTTGAAAGAATTTCGCAGAAATTTCTTTTTTTAGTAACTAGGGCAACATGTTCATGGAAATTAAAAACTAAAATATAGAATTATGTATTCAAGTGTAGTCTACATGTATAGAAGGTTTTATTGAAATCCGACAAAAGTATAGAAGGACTAGCGATTTGAAAGAATTTTAAAAAAAAATAAATCTATTTTAGCAACCATGACAACACCGTTCATCGAAATTAAAAACCAATATACTTAAGTATGTATCTTGTTGTAGTCTACTTGAGTACCAAGTAATATTGAAATCAGGCCAATTAAAACTGTAAGAAAAGCATTTGAAGGAATTTAACAAATATTTCTAGTATATTTCTATAATTTTTAGCAATCATGACAACACTATTCATTGAAATTAAAATCCGATAAATAGCATTATGTATCTTAGTGAAGTGTTCTTGTTTACAAAGTATGTTGATTGATTGATTGTATGTTGTTTTACGTCCCATTCGAGAAATTTTCACTCATATAGAGACGCCACCATATACCGGTGAAGGGCCTCAAATTTTGACCTTTACTCGGTACTCGGGGCCATTGAGCAGTGAGGGATCTTTATCGTGCCAACGCCTGCCGTGACACGGGGCCTCGATTTTTAAGGTCTCATCCGAAGGACCCGCAACTTTCACTTCAAAGTACTGAGCGCATGGCGAAGGAACAGTTGCTACGTACACATTTTTATCGACTTAGGTCAGTCGCGGACGAGATTCGAACTCACGACCTCCCGATCACGAAGCGAGCGCTCTACCGACTGAGCTACCGTGAACGGTCAAATTATGTTGAAATTGGTATAAAAATGTAGGAGTACTAGCATTTTTAATGAATATCATTCAAATTTCTTTTTTTCATAATCATGGCAACACCATTTATCGAAATAAGAAATCAACAAACCAAGTTATTTGTCTTGAAAACAGACCAAAATGTAGGAGTAGCATTTTAAAAGAATTTCACAAAAATTCTATTTTAATTAACGATGGCAACGGTTTATTTAAAAAAATCAAAAACAATATACATGTACAGACCTGTGAATCTTAGTGTAGTTTACATTTGTAGAAAGTTGTATTGAAGTCCGACAACACTTGTAAGATGAGTAGCGCTTTGAAAGAATTATACACATTTTCTCTTTTAAGACAGCATGGCTACAAGGTCATCGAAATCAAAAATGGATAACATAAAAACCAGTATACAGAATCATGTAATTTAGTGTATTTGTATACCAAGTCATATTGAAATCGGACCAAAACTACAGGAGGAGAAGCATTTTGAAAAATCGTTTAAAATACATATATACAGACAAAACAAACAAACGAAGGAATTCAAAGCTAGACGGACGGTACGACGAACACCTTACTATCGCATAACTTACTATAAATTTACTATTGCATAAGTTCCTTTGGTCACTGACCAGCTGCAGTAGAACTAAAATTGATTAGCACTAATTCCTTTGAGAATTATATGAATGGAAAATACTTGTACTTAACGTTGTTGTTCATTGCAAGAGAATTTAACAATAATTATAGCACAAGCAAAGGACTTCTCACCAAGGTAACATTGACAAGAGGAAGACGGGCCGTCAAGAAATACACAAGCGTCCAAGCATGAACAAATATTATTTACTCCTTGTTGTAATAGGCATTTTGGATACTTTCTCAAGTAACAACACTTGCAGTTCTGAATATATGTAGGAAATTCCTGAAAAGTTCTAAATAATTTTGCTATTTTGACTTGGATTTTGCATGCAGATGTCAGATGGAGGAAGAAGAAAGGAGCTTAGGTGAAACTGAGGCGGGTGTTATCGTACTAATTATTCTGGTAAAACATCTCTAGCAAGTGATATTATACATTTATTGACTGGGTTTGAGGGCAACATGCATTTTGTCGGACCCAAGAACCAAACCTAACGGCCTCAGGCAAACAGTTTAGTTCGAGGGGTCGACAAAATGCATTTTGCCCGAGAACACAGTCAATAATTAAATAAATGTTTCGTTATACCTTTTATTTCTTCGACATACATGCATCTTGTGCTGGCTTCCATGACGTAAATTTCCTGTACCTGCACGTACTTAATAACGTTCTCATTTGCTATCTCTCGCTCCTATAGTACATTTCATTTTTGTGAACACGCACACACACCCACACAAACGCCCTCAACCCCCCCCCCCCCCACTTCCACACACACATACACGCGTATATACATGTTGACACCTGAGATATTAGGGATAGTCCTTGCAAAACACTCGACTGAAAAGGGTAAGTCCATGCACTGTTGGACTGATTATGGGTTAGCTTCTCACCAACTGATAGATTTAGGGTTAGTTCTAGCACATTACTAGACTGAATAGGGTTAGTCTCGCACCCAACAAAGAGATTTAGGTCAGGCCCTTGCACACCATTCGACTCATTAGTCTAAGGGTATAGTCTCTCTCCCATGCACCCAAAATATGAAGATGAGCTATTGCATACTTTTCGAGTGATTAGGGTTAGTCGCGCACCAATCGTAGAGATTATGGTTAGCCTTGCACCCTCCCGAAAAATTAGAACTAGTAGTACAATTAAATTTTGGCATATTCTAGTGAACCATTCAACTTCCGTCACCAATTACTTAATATTCATTTGTATTTATTTGAAACCATCGGATCTTGGCGCGGCGCGGCATCTCAATTCGGCGTAGTTTGGTACTATGAAGTCATAAACGTTAATTGTTTTTCGGCACCATCGGACTTTGGCGTATCAAACCATCGGGGTTTGGCGCAGACCATCATCATCTATTGGCATAAAATCATGAATACAACAACCAATGAACATACATTAAAATATTGAATTAATTTACATGCACTTACTGCATTCATATGTGTGCATATCAGTTAATGTATGTTGCAGTCTTTCCTTTCTGATATCAAAACACTTCTTTGGAAAGTCACATACTCTATAGCAATTTTAACATTTAAGGGGTTCATAATTTCAATTATAGGGTTTTCCTTCATGTATATAGTGTGTGTGTGTGTGTGTGTGTAGGACTCCAAAGTGCGATGGTGACGCCAAAGTCCGATGGTTCGTTTCTCATGAGAAGCAACGCGCGGAAGTGCGATGGTCTGACACGCCAATGTCCGATGGTACGGGAAAAGCCATAAACGTCTATGACGTCATAGTATTCGGACGTCAATCTTAACGTCGTTGTTTAAGATTTTCAAAACGCAAAAAAAATGGAAGCGGAGGTCTGTCCAGATGATGGTTATGTTGCGCCTCCCACCTCGGGAGAGAGTGGGGCAACTTTGTGGGCTTTCCACTCCCGTGCGTCAACTTTATTTAGAATAAATAATTAAGTCAGGATAAAAGTTCAACAAATAAAATTTATTTACACTATGTACAATTTGTTATGACTATTGAAATGATAAAAATCACAATATCTGACACCATAAAGTAATGTCACTCCCACAACCCGTATGAATAATCTAAATCTCCTAAATAATAATAAAAATTAGCTACTTGTACTAAAATATACTTTCCTTATTTAATGTACTTTATTTATACCTTAGCTAACGTATAAGTCCTATATAGTTTTATTTATAAATTGTTACTCCCATAAATTCTCCCATAATTAAGTTTTCCCGTCGATGGGTCTCCCAACTCTACTTATGGGCCTCACACTAGGATATCTCAGCGTCTCTATTTAATATAACTTGACTAATATAATTACCCATCTGGTCTGCATTAGGTCTGCCATCCCTCTAAAATGCGTATGATGGGAGACTTCAAAAGTAAACGACTTGGAGGCCTCAGTTATCCTCCCAACTTCTCCCCTCTTCTCTCACTAGCAGACGAATTTTCGGTTCTTTATATACCTTTACTGTACCCACTGGTAACCTCAATTAACCAATCGCTGACCCGAAACGACCCTTCGCCACTTCCCGAATAAACAAATCAGGGAAAGTGCACGCAGTGAAGTTTTCTAATGGAGAATCGTTAATAACCATACAAAATGGGATTTTATCCTCCAAAATCTGATAAGTACAAGAAGCTATTACTTTATTAAGTTGATATAAACAATGACAATGAAATGTTCAAAGATGAAACGTGATAAATGACATCAAACATGCTATCGAGACCGAGACCGGGTCGAAATACAGTGAACCCGACTCCAAAACAATAATATACGATTGACAGCATATAATCAATATCTTTTACAACTATTTACCGATTATTTAATAACAAACATAGCATGTGTTATATTGTTACTATACATATTAATCTGATGAAAACAACGATTGGATAGTACAATATGTATACGCTGCGAGTGATCAGCTGGTATAAATACACAACGTGAAGAAATGAATTTCGTTACATAGCCCTCTCCTGAAGAAAACATTCGTCCCGAATGCAACTGGACATGGGTCTCCTGATATCATCACTTGCAGCTATATATAATTAAGCATAAATCAATGACAAAAATACAATGTATATGTACAATGACATGTATGCATGAAATGACCATCAATGCATAATAAACACTTCACTTATGAATGATTAAACATGAACATATATTCAAATACAAAATTAATGCCTTGACTTCATTATAGCATTGAATATCATACACAAATTACAGTTATTCCTCTAAAACTCCTTATGTCCCAAGATCATTACAAACATCTGACTCCCAATTACCTTAGCTAAAGTCTCTAACCCATAGAAAACGGCTTCAATGTGTATCTTACGTAATGTTCTGGCATCACTGGGCAGATGAAGTTTATGTTCTTGGCCCCGTCTCTAAGGAAATGAAGTATTATATTGAAATACGTAGAGTCTCGGTCTACAAAATACACATTCAGGTCCCCTTGGTAACGAATAGTGTATGATGGCATAATGGTAGGGTCCTCCATCATCTGCGCAAACAACGAATCTGGATGGTTCCTTAGTGTGGCACGTGTCGTTACAAATAATTTCCCTCCTACATCTAGTCCAATTCGTTCCTGCGGCATTGTGGATGGGGGTTGCACGCTACTGGGGAGAGATGCTTGGATGGAGGCGTCCTTCTTGTCAAACTCCCTATCGGTGGTCGTGGTAACCGTCCGAATAGGTGTTGAAGTTGCCGGTGGTTCGGCAATGGAGACATCTGGAGACAGAAGGACCTCTTCCTCTGAGGAATCACTCAGCGTGTCTCCAAAGAGTCGCTTAAAGGACTTCCTTGTGGGTGTCCCAGGAGTTGATCGGTTCTTGAGTGGTGAAGTTACAGGTAGGACAACTGCATGAACCGACAGGATGGGGTTCTGTGCTGACGCAGTGTTCTTCTTCGAAGGCACGGGTGGTGGCACTGGAGTGGACCTCTTCGCTTGCTTCCTACCCTTCTTTACCCGATGCGGCTCTGTGATTTGGGACCTCTTGGCCTGGCCTGTATGGTATGGGCTGATCGCTGAAGACCAAGGGGAGCTCCTTTATGAATGGAACTACGTGCCTTCCCCTCCCGCGCTGAAACGCCTCGAATTCCCTCTCTTCCTCTATGGTAAGTGTTAAGGTGGATTTCTTCACTCTCTGTAGGGTCCTCCCCTCGCAACAATGCTTCTGGTCTTTGCGGCCCAGGATCATTCCACAAGTGGCGCACTTAAACACAAAACCGGAATGGACTGCCGTCATATGACGTTCACAGTGCTGTTGGGTGAACTCTCTCTCCTCTTCACAAAGGCCACATCTGAATCTTTGGACCTACAAAGTGATAAAGGGATACTTAGTCCCTCATTCTGTGATAATATCCCAAATCATCAATAATGGGCATAAATAATACTGCAGAAAATGACTTACTAAAATTTATGACAAAATGATGAGCTATTTAATATTCCCAAAGCTACATATATTTCGAGGCAGATCCCATATTACTAGTTGGGTTTATTAATTTCTTTGTAAGGCTTCAACAAATTATAGTGAACAACCTTGGGTTTGCTTTTTGTCGTTTTTCTAATTTTGTATATGACATCATTGATTCTTTTCAGGATTAAGTAAGGTCCTAACCAATGACATTGGAGCTTTGGTGATCCCATTTTATTAATATTGTGGGCATAGTACCATACAAGATCTCCCTATTCGTAACCTTGAAAATTTATCTTTGAGTAGTATTCCTTAACATTTTTTCTGTAGCTAAACCCATTTTATTCCTAGCAAACTCATGTATTTTATCCATAGTTTGAGACAATTTGTAAGCATATTCTGACATTTCTAATGTACTTTCAGGTTGTAGCCTTCCCAATACTAAATCAACTGGGAGAGAAACATGCCTACCAAACATCATCTCACATGGACTTACACCAGTTGACTCGTGCTGGGCGGACCGTTCACGGTAGCTCAGTCGGTAGAGCGCTCGCTCCGTGATCGGGAGGTCGTGAGTTCGAATCTCGGCCGCGACAGACCTAAGTCGATAAAAAATGGGTAGCAACTGTTCCTTCGCCATGCGCTCGGCACTTTGAAGTGAAAGTTGCGGGTCCTTCGGATGAGACCTTAAAAACCGAGGCCGCGTGTCACGGTAGGCGTTGGCACAATAAAGAACCCTCACTGCTCAATGGTCCTGAGTGCCGAGTATAGGTCAAAATTTGAAGCCCTTCACCGATATATGGTGACGTCTCTATATGAGTGAAAAATTCTCGAATGGGACGTAAAACAAAACACAATCAATCAATCAATCGCGCTGGGCGGACCTATAAGCTAACATGAGTAAGGATAAATGTTCATCCCAATCTTTTTGATTTTGAGAGACAAATGATGCTAACATATTTTCTATCGTTCTGTTTGCCC
The DNA here is from genome assembly GCF_033153115.1 of Saccostrea echinata. Taxonomy (NCBI): domain Eukaryota; kingdom Metazoa; phylum Mollusca; class Bivalvia; order Ostreida; family Ostreidae; genus Saccostrea; species Saccostrea echinata. Next base: position 30,654,054 of record NW_026889750.1, read on the forward strand.
GCTCTACCAACCCATCTGACTGAGGTCTATATGGTGAGGTTCGGGTTTTCTCAATACCTAATATCCGACACATTTCCCTAAATACATCTGACTCAAATGATCTTCCCTGATCGCTATGGATTTGCATGGGTGTTCCAAAAATACTAACTATTCTATCAATTAACTTTTGAGCTACTGTAATGGCTTTCTGGATACGTATGGGTACCACATCCACCCATTTCGTAAAATAATCGCCCATAACTAATATATAGAGGTTTCCCTTATTGGATTTGGGTAATGGTCCCATAATGTCAATTGCCACCCTTTCAAGGGGAGAACCAACCACATATTTTTGAAGTGGGGCTCTTATTCTCCTATTAGGGGATTTTCTAGATTCACAAATGTCGCATGTTACACACCAATGTTTTGTATCAGTACTCATTTTGTACCAAAAATATCTTTCCCTTACTTTAGATAGAGTCTTTTTAATACCTAAGTGACCTCCTGTAGTACTATTGTGTAACAGGATCAAAACGTCTCCCACTGAAGCTTTTGGGATGACAATACAATATTTCTTATCTAAACCATCTTGAACGTAGTACAGAATATTGTGTCTGTACTCTAAGGATTCTAACCTTACCCAATAAAATTTGCAAGTTGCACTTAAATGGGAGATATCTTCCCAATTGGGTTGAGTTCCATCTTATACCCATTTAATAACACGTTTTAAATCTGGGTCTTCTCATTGATATTTTCCTACATCAAAATTTCCTATGCTATTTTTAGGTGCCTTTTGTTTGGACGTAGTTTCAACCATGGAACATTTCTGTACGAGTTGTTGTGGTAAGTATTTTACCTCTGCCTTAGCACAGTATGTACAAACTACTTCAGCGCAAGGTCTACGGGATAAAGCATCTGCGTTCCCAAGCGACCTGGCTTGTGCTCTATTTCAAATTGGTACGAAGCTAGTGTCTCTAACCAACGAGCTATTTATTTGTCCCTCAGGATTTTTAATTTCAAAAGCCAACGTAACGAACAATGGTCTGTTCTTATTTTAAATACTTGCCCATAAAGATAATGGTGGAAGTGTTTGATGTATTGAACAATTGATAACAATTTCCGTCTAGTCACACAATATCGGCGTTCAGCCGTGTTAAATAGTTTACTATAATAACATATGACCCTTTCTTCTCCATCTTGGATTTGTGATAGGACAGACCCCATGCCTGTGTTGAGGCATCCGTATCTATCACGTATTGTCCCTCTTTCTTAGAATAAGAAAGTATTGGGCTACTTCAACATGTCAAATGCTTTTTGACAGTCTGAGTCCCATACAAACTTTTGGGATTTTTCAGTCAACTTGTGCAAGGGTTTGGCTATTACAGAGAATCCTTGAACAAATTTCCGATAATAGGAGCAAATACCCAGAAAACTACGGACATCCCTAACATTCTTAGGTATGGGTCAATCTTGGACCGCATTGATTTTGTCAGGGTCAGTCTTTATTCCCTGTTCACTTATAATATGTCCCAAATATGCCACATCCCTCTATAAAAGCTTACACTTTTTAGGGTTGATTTTAAGGTTTGCATGCTTTAATCTACTAAACACTTTTTCTAAGGTGTTGGGAAAAATTAGGGGCTAAGACAATAATGTCGTCAAGATATACCATACAAATTTCCCATGACAAATGAGAGAGTACTTTTTCCATCAGCCTTTGGAAGGTGGCACCCGCATTGCACAAACCGAATGGCATGACGGTAAAATTCCAATGACCACCCCCTGGAATTGAGAATGCTATTTTGGGTTTTTCTTCATCTGATACCTTAACCTGCCAATATCCATTTTTTAAATCTATAGACGAGTAGTATTTTTGATCCCGAGAGGGCATCTAAGATTGACTCTATCCTAGGAATAGGGTGACTATCCTTTATAGTAACTTCATTGAGTTTTCTAAAGTCTATACAAAACCTTATTGAGTTATCTTTCTTTTTGACTAGAACTATAGGGGAGCTCCAGGGACTATCTGATTCTTCAATCACTCCCTTAGCTAACATTTCTTTAATTTCCCTATTAACATCTTGCATTTTAGCAAGAGGGATTCTTCTTGTTTAATGGGTCTACTATCCCCAGTATCTATTCTATGCTCTGTCATATTTGTAAGTCCCATATCTTCTGAATCTTTAGAAAAACTTTAGAAAAACAGCCCTGAGACTTTACAAGCAAGTCCTCTAATTGTACTTTTTCAATTTCGATTATCCCAATATATGACTCTTCATAAAAGTTTTTCAGATGTTCTGGTAATTTATTGGGGGTATCTACTAAGCTGATTTCTGATACCGTTAAACTGTCGTCTCTTAACGTAGAGATTTCTTCCATTACGCCCATAAGACTATGTTTATGGAGTTCAATTTCCCTATCTGACACATTCATGACTTTCAATGTGATTATCCCAGATGTGGGGTTAACAAGCGCTCTAGCCACTAACACTTCATGTTTACCCATAAATTCTATATTTGGCTCTACTAATGCCTCATCCCATTTAGGAATAGAATCTAATATTCTACCTTGGACAATGAACTCTGAATTGGGAGGTACATTCACGTCCTCCATTAATGCAACTCTAAATGTGTGATCTACCTCATCACTACTATATCTAAAACAAGGGATTTCCTGACCCTTAACACGTAAACACATCTTTTGAACTAATATATCACATGAATGTTCAGTCATGAAGTCTAAACCTAAGATACCATTGTACCTAATATGCAGCTACTATCACTTTGTGGGTGATTTCATTTTCCCCCATTCTAAAATGGACATCACATTTCCCACTATTTGGTATTGGGTCCCCTGTAGCAGAGACTAGTTTCACATCATAGGGTTCTAACAAAGGTGCTTCCCCATCCAAACATTTCTCTAAAAATTGGGTGCTAATTATGGTAACATCTGCCCCAGAATCTACTAATAATCTACATTCTTTCATATTTTCTTTTGCTTGCATTATGAACAACTACTTTTGTTGCCTGAGTAAGGGTTTCTTTTGGGACAGAGTTTTCTCCCTCTTTCCTCTCAACCTTTTCACTCTTATTTCCCTCATTTGAGGTCAAAAACGTATCAAAAACATATAATAAAATTTTGAATCATTTTTAATATCACTAACATTTTCTTGACACTTTGTTTCATTTTTCTGGGGTTTCATTTTAATTGCTTCTAATGGAGTGGGTCTCCCCCTAAAGTTTGCCGATTTCCGACCCGCGAAATCGACACGGGACGGTTTCCCTGTTGTTTACAAGTGTTTGAATTTCCCTGTTTGGGACTTTGGTTTGGGGCACTCCCATTTTGGTTTTTCCAAGAATAGCTACTCCTATTTTCCCTCCTGTGGTTTGGGCCATTAAAATTAAATTTTTGGGCTCTCCAACCAAAATCTCTCTGGTTATTTCTCTGATTCCCATTATCCCAATTTCCCCTTCTAAAAGGTGGGCTGGGATTCTGTCTACTGGTTGATTTTTCCAACCTTTCTATGTTCTCATTCAATCTTCCTAATAACTTTGTCAATGAATCATGGGTATTACTACTCCCACTAGAATCTATGGCGTTTACACTGTTTATGCATTTCTGTGTATGTGCCAACCTATAAGTTTCTAACCTTATTGCAAGAGTTTCTGCTTCACTAATATCCCTAGGTCGGGCCTCCCTAAGGCGCAGCCTAATGTCGGGATCTGGTAACGCATCTATAAACTGATATAATGCTAACACATTAGTGAGACTCGGCTCAGCAGTCCTCATTCCCATCAAATATCCTGGGTTTGGCTTTTTCCCTGGGGGATCCCTAGTGGGTTTTACATATTCCTATTCCCATTGTGATCAGGGGTGCTAAATCTGTTCATATTAGGTAACTGATGGTAATCTCCCATCCCTGACCTTGACCTTGAATCTTTCCTACTAAATTCTGGGATGTCACAAGTAAGATTGCATTGAGATTCTATCATCCCTCTATTTATCCCATTTTCGATTCATCTTTGCAAATTCATTAGAAAATTGCTCTTGTAAAACTCTAACTAATGAAACATTTGCATTTTCAGGTATGGGAGAGATGGCTGCTAAGATATCTTTTGCAGGATCAGAGACTTTCCCATTTTCCATGATGGATCCAGTGGGACTAAACACTTGCTGACCTATGAGTCTGAAAGTGACTTCCCAAGATTCTTCTAAATCTGACATTTTCTGTGTTTAATTTTTTATTGTACAATATTAATTTTGAAATGTTTGTAACATTTTGAATTAAATAAAGCTAACCGGAAATGTGGAAAATTCTTCCCTACCAAGGACTTTTCCCATTTCTGACACCAGTGTTGCGCCTCCCACCTCGGGAGAGAGTGGGGCAACTTTGTGGGCTTTCCACTCCCGTACGTCAACTTTATTTAATTTGTTATGACTATTGAAATGATAAAAATCACAATATCTGACACCAAAAAGTAATGTCACTCCCACAACCCGTAAGAATAATCTAAATCTCCCAAAGTAATTATAAAAATTAGCTACTTGTACTAAACTATACTTTCCTTAATTTAATATACTTTATTTATACCTAACCTATAAGTCCTATATAGTTTTATTAATAAATTGTAACTCCCATAAATTCTCCCATAAGTTTTCCCGTCGATGGGTCTCCCAACTCTATTTATGGGCCTCCCACAGGGATATCTCAGCGTCTCTATTTAATATAACTTGACTAATATAATTACCCATCTGGTCTGCATTAGGTCTGCCATCCCTCTAAAATGCGTATGATGGGAGACTTCAAAAGTAAACGACTTGGAGGCCTCAGTTATCCTCCAAACTTCTCCCCCCTTCTCTCTCTAGCAGACGAATTTTCGGTTCTTTATATACCTTTACTGTACCCACTGGTAACCTCAATTAACCAATCGCTGACCCAAAACGACCCTTCGCCACATCCGGAATAAACAAATCAGGGAAAGTGGACGCAGTGAAGTTTTCTAATGGAGAATCGTTAATATCCATACAAAAAATGGGATTTTATCTTCCAAAATGTGATAAGTACAAGTAGCTATGACTTTATTAAGTTGATATAAACAATGACAATGAAATGTTCAAAGATGAAACGTGATAAATGACATCAAACATGCTATCGAGATCGAGACCGGGTCGAAATACAGTGAACCCGACTCCAAAACAATAATATACGATTGACAGCATATAATCAATATCTTTTACAACTATTTACCGATTATTTAATAACAAACATAGCATGTGTTATATTGTTACTATACATATTAATCTGAAGAAAACAACGATTGGATAGTACAATATGTATACGCTGCGAGTGATCAACTGGTATAAGAAATAATTTCGTAACATTTACATTTTTGAAAAAGTTCAGAAGAAGAGGGAGACTAATGACCCAAGTCCGGAGCAGTTTTGGTCCGTCATGGAGGAGGTGGAAAAATGTACAAACTAAAGGTTGAACATTCAGCATGGGGAGCTAGGAGAATTAAAGAGGAACTAAGTCTCCAGATGGGGGAAACAAGCATTCGCAAATATGTGTCGAACTTTATATTTAATGTTGATACGGAGGGTATTTTCTATAGGACCTCGAAAGTAAACGAGGTGCACAGACGAGTTCTCTCTAAGGATCACCTGATCGTAGAAATTCAGAGGAATCACAACGTGGATCACAGAAAAAGTGACGCCATCTACGAGACAATCAGGAAAACATAACTTTCCCGTGACCAGGGAAAACATCAGACTCCTCTTCTAGCAGAATGTAGAATGCAGCAAGTGTCTTGTTGCAGTTGATCTGCCGAAAACAGAGAGGACGAAGAGGCCTATTCCAGTGTCAAAGCCAAACAGCAGATGGTATATGGACTTGAAGAAATACCACCATGTCGAGGCTATCATTACATATGTAACATCGTGGACTGTTACAGCAGGTTTGCTTTTGGAGTCTGTTTAATGCATAAGACGACTAAAGAGGTGTCCAACGTTCTACTGCTCTTCATCTTCTTATTCGGGCCTCCTAGGATTCTACAAACAGACAACGGGAGAGAATTTAATAACGCGGATTTATCTGCCGTAATGGAAGAATTTAAAACCAGGCATGTGAACGGCAGACCGTACCATCCTCAGTCTCAAGGTATTTTTAACGCTGTATTATTTAAAAGTTTGTTTTTATTAATTATTTTCCTAAAATAGTATAAGCAGACACGTTAATAATACACGTTAATAGTATTTGAAATTACTAGTTTTAAGCATGTCAAATTTATTGGTTCTAAATTTTGTTTTTAAATGACTTAAAATAGCGTTCATACAAAGGTATGTAAAAATAGTAATGATGCTAAATAAAAGTAAAAAAAATAATAAAAGCGTATACAAGTATACCTGAAATAATGTTACAGGGCGAGTCGAAAGGTTTAATAGAACTGTGGTGGCATACTTCAGAACTCAATTTGTTGACACTAGAGATTGGCCAAGTAACCTTGAGGAGTTTTATTACAAATACAATAACCGCGTCCATAATTCTACAAAGCCCATGTCTCCACATCAGGTGTTCTTCAAGAGACCCGTCAAACTTCTCTATCGTAGTAGAAGAACAGGTATAAATCTTCATAACGTTTTACAAGTGCATGAAGCTATGATCCTGTCCTAATGTCTTCAAATTCAAGGAAATCACCCAGATCCTGTGTATTTACAGTAGGATTGTGTTTGTGAGTGTGTGTGTGTGGGGGGGGGGGGGTAATTGACTTGAGAAACATGTTTCATGAGCTCCTACATTTTTTAAGATAAGGATTATATCTTACAGAACTAACCCTAATCCCCGAAGCTCTGGGGACCAGTAAGAATAAAATCAATCCACATGTGGTTTTAATTGATACCAGAAATGACCTTTTACATTTATCGTATATTTTGATATATAACATTTTAGAATTTTGACATGAATTTTAAATTGTTAATAATTATAAATTCTAGATACCAATGTGTAACTTAACCAGGGAGGAGAAAGAATTTCTGGAGAGAGCTCATATTGATGTAGAGGAGGATAATGCAGAAGATGATAAGGACGACGAAAATGTCAACAATAACGAAGACTTAGAGGTGCTACATTACTGTCATACATGTACATATTAATAATTATCATTGGATAAAAAGAATGTTGAAATATTTCGATATATTTTCATGTATTAATTACATATTCTAAAATGGTTTAGCAAATGATATTAATAATCGTACATTTTTGTGTTATTTATTTAGTCAAACCAGCCGGCAACCGATATCGATGGTATGATTTCGACACAGCTGCCAAGCGTATCAACAAGTGATGATATAGCAACGGTAGGTATCCCCCCTTTATTATGTTCCCCAAACGGAGTTTGGGAACATATTGTTTTTACTCTGTTTCTTATTAAGGTCTTCCGTCTTCACGGAAGACCTTATAGTGATTCTACTGTTTCTTATTATTATTATTAGGTCTTCCGTTCACAACGGAAGACTTATAGTGATTGTATTGTTTCTTTTTATTATTATTATTATTATTATTATTATTATTCCTCCCAAATTTTGTGAGCGCGATTACTCAGAGATGGTTGGATAGATTTTCACAATTTTTCACATGATAGTAGGCTGATATATGAAGTTTATATAAAATTCCGTTTTTTGAAAAATTCACTTCCGGTCCGAACTTACGGCCGTATTTCAAATTTTAAAATGGAATTTTGTCCGGCGTTTTTCTCAGAAACGGTTTGAGGTAAAGATGTGAAATTTACAGGAGTATTAGATCATGACATTCTCTTTGTTTCGAAGGTATTTTCGTGTGTTACCGGCACTTCCTGTCCAAACCGGAAGTGAATTTGTGTTTCGGTCAATTTTTGACTTTTTTGTTTTTTTAATATTTTTTCAAGATATTGTTAGGCATAACACAGATTAGTCTACAAATACCAAATATATAATTTGTTTTAAAATTGGATTGCGCATTTTCTATATTTTAGGTCCCGTCATTTTCCCCATTTACCTAGTGTGTATACAATGGGCAAAGAAAGATAACTCTGACTTGTAAGTGAGAATAGAACTTTCGAAATAAACGCGTAAATAGTATCGATGACATCGGAGACGTCTCCATATTAAGGCATTCCATATTCACTCTCTTCTACATGCAAGAATACGTTGGTTGCCTCATTCAGTGTATGTATAATGTAAAGTTGCCAGTGCAATGTAAGTCTATATTGACAGTTATTGAAGAATTTATGCTTTTGTATTTACACATGTATATACATGTATGTAAAAAAAAAAACATGATGTGTGCCAGCTAGCTCATTCAAGTAAACATATTATAAACAGTTGAATTTATAGTGATGGCGTGCATCTAGCATACTGGATTACATCTTTTGACATTTGGCCTTGAAATTTTGATCAAGGTCAAAAGTCAAGGCCATTGGAAATCTACATAAATGGTTGGTATTAGGTATTTACCCAAAGGACCTTGACCTTTGAACTCTGAAATTCGACCTTGACCTTTGACCTTGACTTAATGTAAAAAAAGAAATATGAAGTACATGTATCTAGATTCAGCTTTCAGTGTTTATTTCGGTTAGCAGGATAGAAGGTAAAGAGTTTTTTAAATGACCTTCACCTTTGACCTAAAGGTCAGAAACAATCAATCTTAAGTTCTTAAGTTCTTGGAGGTAGATACAAGATACAAATCCCACTTTAATTTGGTTTAGAGTAAATCCCCCCCCCCCTTCTTCCAAAGAAAAAAAAAATCAAACTAATAACAACGTAGAGAATTACTGTAAAACTCAAATATCACCTCGGATTGACATAAAATTTAAGCCAACTGCAGAAAAGACCCCAAAGAAAGTTTCCTGAAAGTTTTATGGTGAGTCTCTAAAGTATATAGAAATTATGAATTTTTACGGCGGAAATTACAAATTATGTCGTGTTTGAAATTTAAGTGCAGATAAACAAAGACACGATAAAACCCTTTATAGCCTATTTCTTCAAATGTCGTTAACAGCTTTCAATTTTACTGATATGAAATAATATTTTAATACCAAGCATTCTTCTTTTATTTTACATTTGAAATTTATTTGATTATTTTTTAGAATTGGCGATTTTCGGTATATTAAAAAGCAATACACGTTTCTTCCCCGTGTTTCCCATCTAGAATCACATACTAAAACTAAATATCTTCATCCATTTAAAACATAAAAGAACTCGAATAAGATATCTTCAAACAACTCTTATTATGCACCTATCATGCATGTACATTCCTAAACGTTTTCTCCTATGCTCAATCTTTACACGCTTCTTACTACGCACCTTAAATGCACAATTTCCCATTAATATCAATTTTATAACTTCTTTCAGACCCTTGCCTTTCCATCTAGGCCCTAAAACCATTCCATTCACACCCATATACATACCCAAGAATTTGTCCCAAATTTTTAAACTGGCACTACTTGCGTGGTCAATGAAATAGCGGGTACCATTAGTCGACTCTAACCCAGTACGTCTTGTCTTGGGAATAAAACCAACTCCGAGCCCGATCTTAAAATCCTAGTACAGAAATGAGAATTTTGCTGTTTTATTTATTTCCTTGCTTTTTTTTTCTCCTTTTTTTCCAGCCCAAATCTGTGGAAAGACTTCTGTTTATTATGTTCCCCAAACGAAGTTTGGGAACATATTGTTTTTACTGTGTTTTTTATTAGGTCTTCCGTTCACAACGGAAGACTTATAGTGATTGTATTGTTTCTTTTTATTATTAAGTCTTCCGTTCACAACGGAAGACTTATAGTGATTGTATTGTTTCTTTTTATTATTATTATTATTATTATTATTATTATTCCTCCCAAATTTTGTGAGCGCGATTACTCAGAGAAGGTTGGATAGATTTTCACAATTTTTCACATGATAGTAGGCCGATATATGAAGTTTATATAAAATTCCGTTTTTTGAAAAATTCACTTCCGGTCCGAAGTTACGGCCGAATTTCCAATTTTTAAATGGACTTTTGTCCGGAATTTTTCTCGGAAACGGTTTGAGGTAAAGATGTGAAATTTACAGGAGTATTAGATCATGACATTCTCTTTGTTTCGAAGTTGTTTTCGTGTGTTTCCGGTACTTCCTGTCCGAACCGGAAGTGAACTTGCGTTTGGTCAATTTTCAACTTTTTTGTTTTTTAATATTTTTTCAAGATATTATTATGTATAACAAAGGCTATTCTACAAATACTAAATATATAATTTGTTTTGAAATCAGATTCCACATTTTGCAGATTTTCGGTACCGTCATTTTCCCTATTTACCTAGTGTGTAAACAATGGGCAAAGAAAGATAACTCTGACTTGTAAGTGAGAATAGAACTTTCGAGATAAAGGCGGAAATAGTATCGATGACGTCAGAGACATATATACTCTCCACTCTCCATATCAAAATATTTAGACGTTCCATATTCACTCTTCTAAATGTAAGAGTACGTTGGTTACCGCTTCCAGTGCATGTATAGTTTAAAGTTGCCAGTGTAGTGTAAGTCTGTATTGATGTAGTGTAAGTCTGTATTGACAGTTTAATTGATTTACACATGAATATATCTAAAAAAAAAATTAATATATATGCTAGGTACCTAATTCAAGTAAATATATTATAAGCACTGAATATACATTTATAGTGATGGACAGGCATGCAATTTTATCTATCTCGTATAGAATTTCAGAATACGATAGTTATAAGCCTTCTATAATGCAGACGATTTATTATTCTCTATGATTTGAATGCGAAATTATCCCGATTTCCGGGTTTTATTTTCGATATTAAAAAAATATTACATACACTCAAAAAGGAATTGAGCGATAGAAAATTGTAATACAGTACTGTTTTAAAGCCTTTATAAATAAATTGATATCTGCCACTTAAAAAAAAGAAAATCAATCTATAGATTAGATTTGGTTATTACATGTATATTTGATAAAAAGTTAAATTATTTATGACACATGATCTATACTCTATATACCCAAGGAATTATAAAATATGTGAAAAGACGATTCTTGGATTCTTGTGAAATACTCAAAGAGTTAAAAAAAAATATGTGAAAACGCGATTCTGTGTGAAATAATGGTACGCTATATGTTTCTTTTGAAAAAAAAACATGAAAAAAAAATTGCGCAGGTCTGTTGATATGTGGGATAAGTATACCTGAATGAACACAATTTTATGCAATGATATATAATTATGTACATGCAACTGACGTCTGTACTTTTCCTTATAATTCATAAAACATAAAACTATCTAATTCCTTTAAAGCCCCCCCCCCCCCCATCTTGATTAATATTTGGAGACGTTCGTGCAGCTAGGCATTTGAATTATATATTCGTTTTAGATTTAAATCTGGAACATGTGAATATAATTACCATTTACATGTATACAGAATTTCATATTCTATAATGGTAGATTTGTCATTATGAAATGTTCAATTTACGTCTGGGAGAGAAAGAGAGGGGGGGAGAGAGAGAGAGAGATTCCCTCATAATCCCGATCCTCCTATCCATTTACATAGACCAAAAATAAGTTCTATATCGGTCACACCCATTCTTTATTAAATGTTTTCTGATTTCATAGTCAGTCATCGTCACATCCTGTATATTTTTCAGCTTAAAGTGCACGTGTGTTGACCTGTCAGTCAAAATCACTTGACGCTGTATGCACTGCAATTAAGTAGCCTGAGTTCGAAATGCTCTTGAAGTATGATCTCTAAGTAAATTTTATGCAACAAACTTGTGAAAAAATACAATAAAATAAAAAATAAAATATCTCGGTATTATGAACTTCGATTGCGGGACGTGGAGACCGGTCCTTTGGATGAGATCGTATAAATCGAGGTCCCTTGTCGCAGAAGGTGCTGGCATAAAAAAGATTCCCCACTGCTCAATTGCGATAAATGCCAAAGTATAGGACAAAAATTTGCAGTCTCCACCGGCGAGTGGTGGCGTCTCCATGTGAGTGAAAAATTCTGGAGAGGGACGTTAAACAACATACGTATAATCAATCAATCGATTGCTGAAGAATTACTGTAATTGAATAATCTGTCTTATAGGTATGCTGTCAAATCTTGATATTATAACTTTACAAAACTCAGTGACTTTACGTTTAATGTGATACTAACTTAATTCATTATATTTTTTTTATACCACCATCACAATTATGCCTAAACATACACACTGTGAAGTTTATGATAGTACGGTGTTCTTGCGTCTGTTTGTTTGTCTTAGAAATGATTGCAAACAATTTTTTGTTAAATTGCTAATGATATACGTATATCTCTTATAGGTGCCAAATGTATTATACAAGATTGATAATGAAAATCAAAGTACCTTAAGTACTGACAGGACTTTTTTCTTTCACAGTAAATATGATATGTATGTTTTTTACACAGAAAAAAGCAAATTCTTACAGATTTAGAAGAACGGAAGACTTTTTTGTTGCCATGGCAACAAGAGTCTAGTTATTATTCTTTTTTTGACCAAATTTTGTGCACGCGTTTTCTTTAAAAGTATTCAGTCGTTTTCAATGAAACTTTCAGGAAAAGTCAGTCATTGTATGAACTTTGTTCATCACAAGGAAAATTTGGAAAATTCCATTTTGGTTCCAAGTTATGGGCAATTTCCTGATTTTAAAATCAAATTTTGTCGCCCCTTTTTCTCAAGAATGGCTAAAGATATGAACTGGAGACTTATTAGAGAGCATAGAACGTGACTTCTAAATTTGCAGAATTGCCTTTCCGTTCGTCGTCGGCACTTCCGGTCGTCACAGGAAGTGATCAAAGAAATCGTAAAATTTCAACTTTCTTTTTTTAAATCAATATTTACATCACATTATTGCATCTCTTATGTAGTTTCGAAATATGTTGGTCCCACTGGAAACAAAAACGTTAACTTCCCGTTATAAGAGAAAAACTACATAATTTTAGTATTTTTCTTTCCCATTAATATCCTTTGTAGATAAAGTATTTGAAATGAATTTTAAATATGTTATTTAGACTGCAAATATCTAGAGTCACGTCAAATATCTTTGTAAAATTCACTTCCGGTCGCGTGTTTTCCTGTCCTCAAAATGAGAAGTTCTCTGAGCAAGATCTCGGAAACGGTGAGAGATTAAGACACCAAACTTATATGAGCAACAGACCTTAAGATGTAGGCAAAAGCATTTGGGTTCAGAGCGTCAGCCGTCACTTCCGGTCGTCACAGGAAGTGATCAAAGAAATCGAAAATTTCAACTTTTCTTTTTTTAATTAAAAATTGCATCACTTTATTGCATCTTTTTCGCAGATTCGAAAGATGTTGGTCTCACCGGAAACAAAAGTGATAACTTCCGGTTATAAGAGAAAAGCTACATAATTTGAGTATTTTACTTTTCCAACAATATTTTTTCTAGAAAAAGTATTTGAAATGAATTTTAAATATGTTATTCAGACTGCAAATGTCTAAAGTAATCGTAAATATCTTTCAAAAATTCACTTCCGGTCGCATGTTTTCCTGTCATCAAAATGTGAAGTTGTCTGAGCGAGATCTCAAAACCAAGTAAAAGATTAAAACACCAAACTTTTAAGATTTATAGACCTTGAGGAGTAGGCAAAACCATTTGGGTGAAACGCGTCAGTCGTCACTTCCGCTTGTCACAGTAAGTGATCAAAGAAATCTAAAAAAAAATTAACTTTTCTTTTTTTAAATTAATGCTTGCATCACTTTATTGCATCTCTTTCGCTGTTTGGAAATATGTTAGATTCCACCGGAAACAAAAACGTCAACTTCCGGTTTTAGGAGATAAACTACTTTACTTTGATATTTAACTTTCTCATAAATATTGCTCATCGATAAAGTACTTGAAATGACTTTATGTATGTTGTATATACTGCAAATGTCTAGAGAAAAGTCAAAGATTTTTATAAAATTCACTTCCGGTCTCGTGTTTACCTGTCCTCAAAATTAGAATTTGATCTCACAATATTGCTCAGCAACAGTAAACGACTGAAGTCTAAAACTTTCAGGACTGATGGTCAGTCATCAGTTATATGAATCGTGAGAAAATCTTGTATCGCCGTTACTTCCGGTACTTCCGGTCGTGACCGGAAGTGATGTAAAAAATGAATGGTTAACGTTAGCAAGTTGAATTTTCACGCTGACGACCAGGGTTAAATTTCCAGAGTGTCTGAATTTCTTTTATCTCTTTTTCAGCTTGAATTTTCGTTTTTATTTTCAGAATCGGACGGAAGACCTCTCATTGCTCGCAATGAGTGTCTAGTTATTATTATTATTATTATTCTTTTTTCTTCTTATTTCTTCTCCGGTACTTTTTTGTCCGCGAGTGTTCTCGGAAACTGCTCATCCAATTGAGTTAAAACCTTTTTAAGGTTAATAGGCTTGTTATGTAGATTTGCGGAACAAAGGACATTTTGCGCGCACGTGCGTGCGCGTGCAATGGGTAAAATGACCAATATACTTGATATAGCTGTAATTTTTATATTTTTTGGTGAAATGCTTTGATACTCAGAATATAAGGATATATTAAAAGTGTGAACAAGATGACATGGTCAACATGCACATGCGTGCGCGCACGCGTAAAGCGTAAAATGACCAATTTACTTGATAATATCGTAACTTTTATACTTTTTGACGAAATGCTTTGATACTCAAAATATTTATATATGTAGAAAGAGTAGACAAGATGACATGGTCATCATGCACATGCAAGCATATGCATGCACGTGCGCGCGCGTGCAATGTGTTAAATGACTGATATAATTAATATAGCCGTAATTTTGATATTTTTTGATGAAATGCTTTGATATTAAGAATATATATATATTTATTAAAAGTGTAGACAAGATGATTTGGCCATGATGCACATGCATGCACATGCGCGCGCGTGCAATGTGTTAAATGACCAATATACTTAATATAGCCGTAACTTTTATATTTTTTGATGAAAAGCTTTGATACTATGAATTAACAGACATATTATAAGTGTTCACAAAATGGCATGGTCATTATGAACATGCATGCATGTGCGCGTGCGCGCAATGCTAAGATGACCAATATGCTTGATTTAGCCGGAACTTATATATTTTTTGATGAAATGTTTTGATACTGAGAATATAAAGATGCATATATAGTGTAGACGGAATGACTTGGTCATCCTGCACATGCATGCACGTGCGCGCGCGTGAAATGCAAAAAATGACCAATATACTTCATTGCCTTATTTAATGAAGCTTACAGGAAAAAAGTCACCAAAAGGGAGTTGGGGAGCGTTTGGGGAACATCTGTAACGGTCCCCGTTACAATTATAACTAGTTATGAATGGTATGGCCCGTTTATTTTTATATTGCCTATTAAAAAAATACTAGTATATCTTAAATTTGTCATAACAGGGCACTACTGAAGATCTGAATAAGATCCCACTGGATTTGTCTCTTCAGCACTGTGAAAGCCGTACACCACTGCAAGATATTACGAACTCGCAGGTCATACGCAATACCCAACAACTGTAGGTAGATTGAATAACTTGCATAACAGTACCATATATGAAAATAATGTTACTGAATAAATTAATTTTGAACTCAAATCTATTTATTTGTAGTCTTGCGAAACATTTTTGAACATGTTATATAAGCAATCTACAATCATTTCAGTCCGGTGTAAGTCCATACTATAAAGATTTATATAACCGGCTATTCCAGTACCCTACAGTAGGCAACAAAAGGAGATATTCAGACCCCATTTGCTTCATGGAAGAGGTAAGACCAAAATACGCATTATAAGATTATGTCAGGCAAAATTATCATTAAAATCGAGAAATTCAATTATTTTAAATATCACATAAATTATCCAACAGAATCCTGACCACTGGAATAAGGAATTGTACCCACTGGAACTTTTTCCGAAAAAACCAGCGACTGTGGCAACACTGCAAAAGTTTGATCCTAGCTGAAACGACATCGTGGATTTTAAACCGAATTCGACCCTCTCCGCTGGAACGAACGTCTTTCTGTCGGGTTACTGGAGAAAGGGGTGGATAACTAAAATTGACATGGATGATAGCAGAGGAAAAGTTAGTGTACAGAGTAGAGGACTGTGAGAACTGTAAAGTTCACCTTCTGTCTAAGTACTTGATCAATTTTAGGCAGTTCTCAATTTAGGGTCTGGGAATAAATATCATCATCCTGAGTCAATTTTCCTTATTTGTTTTTGTTTCTTTTATTTTGTACTACTAGTATAATTATATTTTTAGAATTTTGGTGAACAAGTTTCCCTTCGGCGATCAAGTATTTAATAATCATTTCCAGGGGTCCGTATTTGATGACCTGTTCACATTTTTGCATTGCATTGTTTTTAGGTTCTTTGGGAGATCGATCGCTTTTAGTTTACTTCACTTATTTCATTGTATTTGTTAAATTCAATAAAACCTCGGACCTTGGCGTGATATGGCATCTTAGTTTGGCGTATTAGTACTATGACGTCATAAACGTTAATTGATTTCCCGCACCATCGGGCTTTGGCGTGTCACACCATCAGACTTTCGCGACTACACGTAAACCATCGGACTTTGGCGTGTCAAACCATCGAGGTTTGGCGCAGACCATCGCACTTTGGAGTCCTACACACACACACACACACACATACACTCACATATATATATATATATATATATATATATATATATATATATATATATATATATATATATATATGTATATATATATATATATATATATATATATATATATATATATATATATATACACACATTTGTGGTACTTCTCTATTATATAAACATGCAGAGAGCAAATATCTTCATAACTGTATGAAGTTTTTCGAAGGTCATAGGTCATTACGTGACTAATCACACAGCGCAGTAATATCTACTAGTACATAAAAAGACTTGCTTAGCAACATAGCATGTTTTTCATGCATAAAAATGTACAAAATACGCAAGTAAAATAATAATCATTTTATTTACAATGTAAACGAGTATTTATTACAGTTCTTGATCGAATTTACATACAGAATAGAAAACTACGTGTTATAAGTTTCATGTCTGAGCAGCATAGTCTCAACGTTTACCCTTATTTTTCTCGCAGACCTCTGAATGCTATAATTTTTTTCATTAAACTTTACTCACAGTAAATTTGAAAATCTGTTGAAAAACATCAATGTAATGCAATCACACCACAAACAGCTGACAAACACTGCACTTTGGAAGTTCGGTAGGCACACCATCATCGAGGTCGTTGTGACTTTGTCTTAACAATGTAAGCTGTCGCCAGCGTCTCCATGTCAACATCATAAATTAATAAATATGCCTGACTGAAATCGTAGATTTTATGTTTTTGATCGAATTTTATACTTGATTTCAAGTTATCTGGTCCGGACAAGTGTCTCCATCCATCCCTTTCCGACCGAAATTCCTCCAACTTTTTATTATCAAACATCGGACGTGTTTCTTGTGTTTTTTAACATCGAATATGGGTTCTCATGAATACAAAAATTCCCAGACACCAATATGCTCACTATAATGGATCACAAGTAGCCTTTCACAGAATATTCCCTTCAAAACAGAATCCTTTGCCAGATGAATTTGAAGCGTAACCGCTTTTCAAGCCGATTTACACCTAGCGTAATTGTCAAAATCTACGACGTACAGTTAGTGCTATATATATATTCGATTACATTCGATTGTCCGTCTCAAATGTATATATAAGTAATAAATAACAAGTTTAAAAACTTCAATGGGAATTGAAGTGGGTCGGTACGTGTTCAAATCTTCCGAGAAGGCCTTCGGCCTTCACAGGATTTGATCACGTGACCGACCCACTTCAATTCCCATTGAAGTTTTTAAACTTGTTATTTATTTCTTATATATATATATATATATATATATATATATATACATATACATATATATATATATATATATATATATATATATTTATATATATATATATATATATATATATATATATATATATATATATATATATATATACAAAATGTTTTTCGTTTTCAACACAAAAAAATACGCATTTCAATATGAAGTGTATGAGCATTAGTTTGTAATTTTGTTAGAATAATTCTCTAAGACTTCTTCAATTGTAACCGTTCACGGTAGCTCAGTCGGTATAGCGCTTGAAAGAGTATGTGACAAAATATGTTTTCACGTGATACATCAATAAATTGTCAATCAATTTGTTATGCGTGTATTGTGCTGACTCGGGGAAAGGGGGGGGGGGGGTAACCAAATGCATGAAATCGGGTAGAATAAAACAAATCATCGTAGATAATCCTTGAATTAAAAAAAATCTTATTTACCTTAATCTTATATTTTGTACAATTAAGTGTGAGAATATCAATTAAAATGATGTCTCGTATCTCCATTCCAGTTTTGCAGTATTTCAAAATATAAACGTTTAATTCTATTTTATGTTTGAAGGTTTTACAGGGAATGCACAACATAGAAAATGTTGTTTAGTGAGAAATGAACTTCTCTGATGACAGAGAAGGGACGGAAGACCTTCTTGTTGCCATGGCAACAAGGTTTCTAGTTATTTTAATTGTTACAGGAATTTATTATTTATCAGATGCAGAATTTTCATAATTACTTTTCTTCTCTCTTAAAAAATATTTTGAAGAAAGATGGAAAAATAACTCTTGTAGATGGATGCATTTTTTCTTTTACAAGCACAGAAAACGATGTGATATTGTGATTTAAAAAGCTGCGCTTTATTATTTTCCTAATATGAATTAAATAGGTATGTTTGTTTAAATGTTGTTTAACGTCCCTCTCGAGAATTTTTTCACTCATATGGAGACGCTAAATAGGTATGACATTAAATATTATTTTCATATATACCTCAAATTTTTAATGTTAAGGTATGTTGAGATAAAAAAAAAATTGATTTTTCTATTCACTGTTTCAAATTTTCTTCATATCATGCATATGATTAGACATAATATTCATTTCTTAAAAGTAAGCAACGCTTCATACTTCAAACTCTTTTCCATTTGAATCTAGTGCTATTGTTGTTGATGAAAATTAATGTAGGAATTTTTTTTTTAAATGGTGAAATTTAGAGCAGAGGGATGATTCACCTTAAGGAATGAATTTAAATAGCTACCCAATTTATACGGTATAGAATGGGTTGGGACAGTTTATGCTTTATAAACAGGGAACTTTTATATTAATTCGTTATAATCTTTCTTTTAGTGTAAGAATAACAAGCATTCTGAGAGTATTACCCTAGCAATTCTAGTCCCCTACCGGTAAGTGTAATCTGGTTCCCGTCAAAAATTGAAAATGGCATAATTCCGTCAAAAATCATTGAAGCGGAACGAAATGCAAACTTGATCTATAACTCATCAAGGTAAAGTCGCATACATGTACTAAAAATAAGCTCAATATCTGCAAGCGTTCAGAAGAAAATTGCGGAAAACCGTTGAAATTAAAAAGGCCCTTATTCCCTCGAAAATCATTTAAGTGGAACGAAATTCAAACTTGATCTGTAACTCAACAGGATACACTCACGTACCAAAAATCAGGTGGGACAGTCTGACAGAGGGACAGACAGACGGACGGACGGACGCGGAGGAAACCTATAGTCCCCGGTAGGGGACTAATAAGATGATTGCCCTTAAAAATTACTTCAAATTGTATAAATATTAAATGTAAAGTTAGGCGGATCAATACGTTTTTGACGCAAGTCATTGTGACGCAGGCAATCAAATTTATATGAAAGTAATTTTTTCCCAATCAAATACGTGATAACAGGAATTAAATCATTTTCATTGAAACTTCTTACATGTATTTTACTATAAAAAGTTTTTTTTTAATTGATTTAGAAATGTTCTTTAATTGTCTACATATTTTGTGACTATAATTCCCTTCTAATTTATTTTTTAAAGTTTTATGTGATATGTCTTAAGAAACTAAGAACAATTTCTGTTGTAGCGTATAAAGTTTCCTTTGCCATGATACTCTAGACCCCAGTGTTTTATCTTCCTTAAATGCAGACACCTGTAATTGATCATCATGGTCATTCTTTGACTATAAATCTTTAATAAAATTTCAACATATTTCTGTAATACACGTGAGGATACGTCTCAATATGAGTGAAAAATTCTCGAAGGGACGTTAAACAAACAAACAAATTAATTTGTTATTTCTATAAAATTATGATTTTATTAAATACCATAATCATTTTCCTTATTATTTATACTCTGAGAAAAAAAATATAATATGTGGGGTTTTTTAATCCATGCTCACACATAATTTCCAATCAATATTTACTTGATAGATATTCTTCAAAAAAAAAAGGAAAAGAAACGCATTAAAGGAATAATACCCTGAGTAATATTAAATAGTTCTGACATACAATTCTTTAGGTGGATATGAGTTATTCGAGTAAAATGCATTATTTTTAAAATGCTATTGTATACTTGACAGCCATTCTACAAAACTTACAGACAAAAAGACCTGATTTTACAAAATGCAAAAATGTAGGTTTTTTTTTAACATTTTCCTTTTGTCGGTTTCTGATCCACATCCTTTAGGTACCATAGGGCTAGCAAAAGCTGGGATTCTTGATATTTTGAGTCTGATTTTTTCCCCCTGAAAATAGACGCTTTTTAAAAATGCTGCATCTGAATGTTGCATATCGCAAGAAGGGAATTCGGCGACTGGAAAGAGACGTACATCAGTCTACACTTGCAAGGAGTTTTAATGTTGCACAAAGCACCACATCTAACCTATGAAATAGATACGAACAGCATGATACAATAAAATATGACAGACCACGCGTGACATCAGCACCATAGGGTTGAATCAGTGGTTTCCTTAATTTTCATCAGTCTCTCACAGCACTAGCTTTCCCTGAAGTGCACAGAATATCTAACAAGACCGTTTGCAATTGGGTACGGGATGTTGGAATCTTCACCATAGGACTTATTCATGCCATTGTTCTGACCCCACAACAAAGGTCTCAGACCAACAGAGTATAGCCATAGCAATATCGCTGAACAGTTTGGTTTAGACACTAGTCCAAAATATTTATTGCAAAGCCTGATGCAAGTGTAAGAGTACATAAGCCGGAGAGCGCTCGCTCCGTGATCGGAAGGTCGTGTTTTCGAATCACGGCCGCAACTGACCTAAGTCGACAAAAGTAGGTAGCAACTGCTCCTTCGCCACATTGAAGTGAAAGTTGCGGGACCTTAAAAACCGAGGCCCCGTGTCACGGTGGGCGTTGGCACGATAAAGAACCCTCACTGCTCAATGACCCTGAGTGCCGAGTAAAGGTCTAAATTTGAAGCATGGTAAGTTCTCTGTATGAGTGAAAAATCGAACGTAAAACAATATACAAAACATACCTAAAAACAGCTGACAAATTTCGTTTTAACATAGCTAAAGGTGTCGCCCGCGTGACGCAGTGGTAGAGCATCTGCTCAAGAGTCACGGACCGTTCACAGTAGGTCAGTCGGTAGAGCGCTCGCTTCACGATCGGGAGGTCGTGAGTTCGAATCTCGGCCGCGACTGACCCAAGTCGATAAAAAATAGGTAGCAACTGTCCCTTCGCCAAGCGCTCGGCACTTTGAAGTGAAAGTTGCGGGTCCTTCGGATGAGACCTTAAAAACCGAGGCCCCGTATCACGGCAGGCGTTGGCACGATAAAGATCCCTCACTGCTCAATGGCCATGAGTGCTGAGTGAAGGTCAAAATTTGAAGCCCTTCACCGGTATATGGTGACGTCTCTATATGAGTGAAAAATTCTCGAAAGGGACGTAAAACAACATACAATCAATCAATAGTCGCGGAGTAAGGAGCTGATCCTTACGTCGCGGGATCGAATCCCACTGTGGGACGTGGAGACCTGTCCTTCAGATAAGACATATAAACCGAGGTCCCGTGTTGCAGTAGGGGCTGGCACGAAAAAGATCCCTCACTGCTCAATGGCCCTGAGTGCCGGGTTTAGGTCAAAATTTGTAGCTCTCCACCGGCATATGAGTGAAAAATTCTCGAGAGGGACGTTAAACAATAAACAAACAAACAAGCTAATGAAAAAAAAAAAAACATAATTTCCCTGAAATAATTTGAACTTCATTGTTCAGTAAGAATCTTAAGGTCTCCCTTTTCATAATCTTCATGTTGATTATAAGCATATATTTCATGATCTCCATCATATTGAATATTATACCACATGGGAAAACCTGGTACTATACTTATTACATTACCTCTGTAGGTTTTGTCTGTAAAGCTGTGGTTAACTATTTTGCCCACTAACAGAGGAATGCCACTGTCTTTCTTTTCAGTGATTTCAACAATTAATGTACTTGTAATTAGTTCAAGCAAGTTTGTCTTGAGTTGAGGAATTGTAAGTTTTTTTTGTATTTGCCTCCATCTGATTTTGTTGAAAAATTAAAAGCTTCTTGTTAGATGTTTTCTGTTTAAGAACACTCTTTCTGAATCTCAGTTGGGCTTGTATTGCCTTCATAATTTCTTTTCCATCCTTCAGTCTTGACATACCCTAATTTACCTGCGTTTCACTTGCAACAGGCCATAAAAACTTATTTCATTCGTCATATCCCCCGCTTTCTTCAGTCTTTCTCCAGACGTTGCAGTTCTCTTTTCTTCTCTTGTTCTGCTTTTAGCCTTTTCTCATTAATAATTTGTATCCGCTCTTTGAATTTATTGCGTATTTCTCTACCTTCTTTTATAGACTCTTGCATTAGTTCGTCCTTTTCCTCTTTGGAAATAGTTGAAAGCAACTGGGAGGTTTTATTGTAAAAATATAACAAAAATGCCTCATTGGTTAGAACAGACACATTTGGCCTGAATGATATCAAATGATCCAGCTGCCCAAAGATGAATTCTCGCATATACTGATCTTGTTTGCTGTCGAAAGTTATCTGATGGATTCCAATATTTACCACCTGGTAAATGTTCTTGTACCATTCGCTGTAGCAACTGCTTAATGACTGTAAACAGGTTTTGAAGTAATGGCAGAACAATTTCATCTATTTTGTCAGCCTTTTTTTTTTTTA
The DNA here is from genome assembly GCF_033153115.1 of Saccostrea echinata. Taxonomy (NCBI): domain Eukaryota; kingdom Metazoa; phylum Mollusca; class Bivalvia; order Ostreida; family Ostreidae; genus Saccostrea; species Saccostrea echinata. Next base: position 30,677,130 of record NW_026889750.1, read on the forward strand.
GCAATTTAGACAGTACCATGTCATCAAAGTTGACAGCTGTGTCAAAGGGAGTCTTTTCCCGTATCATGAATTTCAAAGTCACTTCAGGTTTGGCAGCTGCATTATCAAGAAAATTTACCAATGTATGGAAGTTTTCATTCATGTCCAAGATGTGACCTGGTGACTCAATCAGCCGCCACAAGGGTGCAGTTATGAATTTAGAAATTAGACTAGAGATCTTGTTCCTGCAATAAACAGATCCTCTTTGCAGTGCAAAAGGACAGCTTTAAGTAAATCATTGGAGGTACCATGGACATGATCAAAAACGTGGCAGATATCGACCTTGTGTTGAACCACTGCCTGTCCTTCTAGAAATATCTTATTGAACCTATTGTGTTTAAATCTTTATATCAGATTTTTTTTTCTTATTATCCAGGTAAGTTTTTCAATTAATGAAAACTCCACTTTTTTCGTCTTCTCCATAAGCAAATGCTTTACTTGCAGTTCTCAACAGACGAAGTGTTGCAGTCTCCGCTCTGTGTGGTACCTTTTTAATTCAGGTTGCTCTGCAGAACCTATTAAATTATCATTTTAAAAAAACATTTTTAAATTGCGCAGTGCTGGCTCACGAACATCTGCAATACCTACAAATAGATGCAACCTACAAAAGAAGTTTTCATTTGTCCACAAAGAATTTGCACCTCATTAGTTAGTTGGTTGTAATTGTCCATTATATTTGGAAGAATAGTCATTCTATATTCTTCGAGTAATTTGTTGAAATGCTTTTCAGTAGAAGCTCGATCAGACATGGTAGATTTGATATTGGATAATAAATCATACCCCACATTAAACTCTCTCCTCTCAGCAAGCAAATGACAGTGGTCTGATATATCATTTAGAATATCTTTATGAGTCTCCAAGACACAATTCCCACTTTTATTGACCATTTCTTGAAGGCCAAGCAAATATGAATTGTGGTTATCATCTGTCAATAGGTATGACTGAAATGTCTGGTTTCATCACTGAATAACGTAGTGTCTTTTTTTATTTTTCAAGATAGACCCTATTTATTTTTGTGCGACTGCAACCTTTCTGTCGACAAAATTATCTACTGATCGGCGCCAAGGAAGATAATTCAACCTTTTACCTCAAAGCAAAGCAACCTCTCTCATTACTGGGCCTAGATGTGTTGTAGCAATACCATAATTTGTAAGATTCATCGCACATTCTACTAATTCATTTAAATATGTGTTTTTTGATTTGTCATAGACTTGAACGTCTTCGTTTTCTTGTAACAGTCCTTGTAAATAGTCACAGTCTGTAAAATTGAATTATCCTCAGTCAGTTTTTGATTTTGGATTCCAAGATATTTATTTTCTGCCATTTTAAGTTTTCTTTTCATGTCTACAAGTGATGAACTGCTTTCTCTTGAGACGAGCAGCTGTAAGTAACTGAGTACCTTTTCTTGTATCATTTTTTTTTCTTTTTCACAGTTTTCTCTAGGTCTGCTACTGTTCTTTTTTCTTTTTCTTTTTTTTTTTGCACTTTAATTTTCTGCTCTTTTTGATTTTCTAAGCTTTTATCTTTTCTTTCTAATTATCTTTTTAACTATTTTTTTTTCTACCAGATCCCCTCTTGTTAGTGAACATTTCTTAACAGTTATTTTTCGTACAATATTTAGTTGATAAGCTTGAGGTATTGGGCATACTGGTGCTGTAGTGGAAACTGGTATGGTAAATTATGATGCTTCGAAATTCTTTTTTCTGTGTTCCCCTTTTTGTTTTGTCAGTTTTCAGCGTTCTATATATTTTTGTAAGGCATGCTGTATGTTTGATGTCAGGATTTTTTGTTATCAAGCCAGTTGTTTGTGTTATTGTTTGTGGATTATATCCTTTTAATTTTCCAAAGTTGAAGATTTCAATTAAAGCTCCTCGAGAAATGTTTTTGATACAAAGTTTGCTTTGGTCAAGTAAAATAGATTCAACAGAAAATCCAAGTTTGTTACAAAAGTCAGAGAACGACATGATTAAAATCTAAAGTAGAGATTGGAGCTGTATACAAAGCAAATTCCGAATACAATAGTTTGAGTGTTTTTGTTCTTCTTATCTCCTGTCACCAGATCATTGTTATATAATATACAATTAGTATTTGTGACTAAAGGTCCAACAAGTAAAGTTTGGGAAGCTTTCTATCTAAATTTACCTTTTCTCTTTAAGATCCTGGGACTAAAATTCCTTCCACTTCGTCTTCTGAAGAAAGGGTATCTATTCTTGCTAACTTTAAGAAAATAAATTACATACTGACATATGTATAAATATTTGAAATATATTAAAAAGTGAATATTAATTTGCATTATAAATACCTTGTGCGGTCGAGGTGCTGAACGTGAAGGAAGAGACACTTGGTGGTGTACATCAGTGTCAGTATCAGACTCTGAGTAATGGATCTTTTTTCTAGACAACACACTTCTAGTTCGATTCAGTTTTCTTAACTTAAGTGGGGTTGGTGGTATTATGTTTACATCATCAGAAGACTGAGCAGAAAGAGGTAGTGTTTCATCTGTTGACTGATTTAAATAAAATGTTTTATTGACTTTTTGATTTTTTTATGACTAACAGTTAATAAAATTACTTGTGTAATTTTATTGAGGAATGTGTATATTATGAGTTTTGTTAGAGTAACAATAACATTTTACTTGAACATAATTTGACAATGACATGTTTTCAAAAGTAAAAATGCTAACTGCAGATTTATCAGGTTGGTCCTTTTCTGACATTCCTTTAAATACTTATTCAATGAATAATAATGTTAATACTTCATGTATAGTTTTAGGCTATTGCCTTTTTAAAATATTCAGTGAAAAACCGTAAAAATTTGCTTAGGAAGTTTAAT